>NC_090268.1:90866127-91508627 GCF_040414725.1 Anabrus simplex | reverse complement strand
AATACACTTTTAAAACCTATTTGGCACTTGGCCGCATACACAAGGGCTAATCCCATACTAAAGAGGTGACTTGTATAAGAAGACTTTATTACATTAAAAAAAAGAAGAAACGGTTGTGAAAACAAAGTCACCTCAAAACAATAGGAGTGGAGCTCGAGAGGGTTTAGCACTATCCCAATGTATCGTTAAAGAGTTGAAGTTTAACCAAGTGTCTATTACATTTTAATGATAGGTTACATGAGAAAAGTTTTCGAACCTGCCCCGAGGGTTAAACTGCTGCGCTAGCGAGAAATGAAGTTATTAAACGGCCATTACCTTATGGATGAACTGCTGCCCGAAGAAAGAGGCGCTTCCCGCCCCCTGCTACATAATCACACTAGAAGAGATGTTACTGAAGTGGCCCCGAGACCCGAAAATCAGCAGTTTATATACCCTCGCGGAAAATTCGAGACGATTCATGAATGATTACAACCCGCCCACAAAATGTTATTGGTCGGCTAAAGATTACAAGTCAAAACTGAAGAAGACATCTAGGATTGGTGGAAAATTAATTACAGAAATTACTCATTGGTCAAATTCAAACTGGCGGAAAGAGAAGGGTTATACTGCCAACCCAAACAATGACTGAAAGAAATTTAACAAAGAACAAACTTACGAATACCAAATTTCTTCAAAAAAGAGTTCATTCACTTCGCACTAGAGTGCACAATTGTAGTTCTTAAGTAGTGCCATCTAGAAGAGAATGTTCACACTTCTTACTACAGAGAAAACAAAAACAAATCGAAATCGACATAGTTCAGAACACTTCAAAATTTACCGTAAAGACATCTTCTGAGAAACCTTAGAATTAATGTGGTTGTTAAAGTCCACGCTTTCTCCAGTAGAGGAGTTTCAACTGGCGCAATGATTGAATTAGCGGCGTGGAGGTGTGCCGCCCGGTACAATAATAATAATAATAATAATAATAATAATAATAATAATAATAATAATAATAATAATAATAATTGTACCGGGCGGTACACCTCCACGCCGCTAATTCAAACTTTGCGCCAGTTGAAACTCCCCTACTGGAAGAAGTCTGAACTTTATCTAAGGTGTTAAGTTTCAAGTTTCTCAGAAGATGTCACTACTTGGAAATTTTGAAGTTTCTCAACTGGGTCGTTTTCGATGTATTTTTGTTTTGCCTGTAGTAAGAAGTGTGAACTTTCTCTTCTAGAGGACACTACTGAATAACTACAATGGTGCACCCTAGTGCGAAGTGAAAGAACTGTTTTTGGAGAAAATTTGAATTCATAAGTTTGTTCTGTGTTAAATTTCTTGCAGTCATGGTTTAAGTTGGCAATATTAACCCTTTTTTCCCCTTGTTTTGAATTTAGCCAATCCCGAATTTCTTTAATTAATTTATAACCAATCAGGTGAATCTTCCCCAAAGGGGATATGTTGCTTAACCCTAGCCAATAAAATGATTGTGGGCGGGTGTACTCATTCCTGAAACGCCTCGAACTTTCCGCGAGAGTATATAAACTGCTGATTTTCGGGTCTCCGCGCCACTCCAGTAACATCTTTTGGTGTGTAAAGTGCATAGCAGGGGGCGGGAAGCGCCTCTTTCTTCGGGCAGCAGTTCAACAACAAGGTAATGGCCGTTTAATAACTTCTTTCCTTGCTAGCTCAGCAGTTTAACTCTCGGGGCAGGTCCGATGCTTTTCCACCATGTAACCTTTCCCTAAAATGTAAAGACTCTTAGTATCTATTCTCTCTTAAGCTGCATATTGGGATAGAGAGTGCTTAACCCTCTCGAGCTCCCACTCATATTTCATTAGGGTGAACTTATTTTTTTTTCCTCAACCGTTTCTTCCTTAACGTAATGTAAATTGTTTCATTCTAAAGTCACCACTTTAGTATGGGATTAGCCCTTGCATTAGCGGCCTAGAGCCAGATTAGGTTTTAAACAAAATGTATTAGGAGTGCAGATCGCCTCCTCTCAAATTGGTATTTTAGAGGCCATGTAATTAACCTTTTCTCACTTAATAGGCCTCAGTAGGTTGGGTATTTTACCCCTGTGTTTATGTCCTCAGAGGACAACTTGAAGGTGGAGTTTGGTGTGGCCTTTGATAGGCTTAAAGTTTGAGAGCGAGTGGCTCTTTCTTGAAAATTGAGTGTTGTATGCCTCGAGGAGGCTTGTCTGTGTAATTTGGAGCAAGTGCTCCTGGGCATGAATGGGGTTTTCTGCCCCTCTGTTAAAACGTATTTTGGAGTAAAGTTGGGCTAATTGCCCAAGAATTGTGAGTTCGGGGCTCGAAGCCCAAATCCTGTAAATACTGTAATTGTACTTTTGTTGCCTTGCTACTCTGTACCTGCCATGCTTGTTATTGCTTGATTTTGCAAAGAAAATGTAACCTTATTAAATTTTAAATTAACTTTAATTTCGTAGCCTGAGACCTGTTCACCCCCGCACCTTCTTTCACCTCTGCTAATCCACCAAACCACGGTAACAAGTGGTAGCAGAGCGTGGTTGAATGGGTCTCAATTTAGCCCCTTTTGACGGCTAAACCTTGCTTTGATTACAACTCTAACTATTTTCTCAGTTGCTGGAATTTTTACTTTTTCCTTTTTCAAAATTGTTCTGTCATCATGCCCGGCCGTCGCGATGTTCTCCATCTTAACTATTTGCGCAAGGAGGAGTTGATCTATGAGTTAACTATTAGAAATGTGCAATCTGGAGGCACGGTTGCGGTAGACACTAATAAGCTTAGAGAGCCCCTTGATTTGCCCATTTCCATCCCCACTTTGGGAGAGAAAGAAATTGACGACTCTCTTTCCACGATCACTGATAATACTACTGAGCTAGCATCTGTAGTTAGTTTTTTGAAGAAAATGATCCTTCGCCTAATCAAATTAAGCGTGTGCAAGCCAGGCTATTTCATTTTTCAAATAGAGTTAACGATCTGTTGTCTCTGAAGTTGAATGACGTTCAGAGGAAGGAAGCTAGTATGGTTCTTGAAAATCTTTCCGAATTGTCCAGTAAGGTTACCCGATTGTTAACTGGGGACGTTCCTCCCAAAACTGATCAACCCGTCACGGTGAATGTAGGTAGCAAGGAAGAGCCTCCTAAGGGAGACATCAATACGAAAACCGTTGCAGCTCAAACAACCTCTGCCCCATTGGACAACGAGTCTGAACGCCAAACCTCGTTGAATAATGTGATGATGATGATGATGCTTGTTTTTTAAGGGGCCTAACATCGAAGGTCATCGGCCCCTAATGGTACGAAATGAAAGAACAAAAATTACAAAGGCATCCACTGACCAAAATAAAAATAAAAAAATGTCATGAAGAATGAATGGATGGACAGGAACCCAACAAAACACAAAACAAACAAACAAAAACAAAAACCAGTGGATCGGATTCAACAGAGAACGAAAATAACATTATTACCGACCAAGGAACCACTCATAAAGCACAATGATGCTTGGTGTCTAAAGGGGGTGCAAAATCCACGTCTAAGGCCCCACAGAATGGTACATGTCGCGAGTAAAATAGAACCATGGTATGTGTCACGTTGGGGTATTAATCAGAAGTAGCGAGGACTCACGGTGTTCCACAAAAGATGGTACTACTCACAAGTATTGTACTTCGTACAGGTAACGCAGACCTATGGTGTTTCGCACACAATGGCGCCACCCACAGCCAACGCAAACCGATGAGTTTCCTCACCTAGGGTACTAGACACGGGTGCCGGCCCCAAGGGCCCCGTGGTGTTCCGCACATAGTGAGTACTAATCACAGGCAACGCAGACCCACGATGTCGCTCATATAGTGGTACAACTCACAGGCTACGCCCAGACCCGCGGTGTTGCCCACATGGGTACAACGCACGGGTACTGGAATCCACCAGGCCAGGCTTTTTACTGCAACGAATCACAAACATACTTCGTACCATGTTGGTGATACTACTCGCAAGTACATGCAACCCATGGTGTTCCCCGCATGATGGTACGAATCAAGAGTCGTTTCATGGTTCTAATTCATTCATCCCTTGGTCGCCCCTTTTAGTCGCCTCGCACGACAGGCAGGGGATACCGTGGGTGTATTATTCGTCAGCCTCCCCCACCCACAGGGGGTGTGTGTTTGGTCCGCGAGAGGTATTTTATTTCCCTCAAGTCCGCCGGCAAGCCGGTTAGGACCTCCCTATCCGCCACCTGGGACGCGCCACGTGGGAGTATCACCTCTCCCCCTGCTACGCCTGCGTAGCAGGTTCGTGGCGTTGAATAATGTACGTTCTGAATTGACATCTTTGCCACATAAACCTTTACCTACTATGTCACCTGGGTTCAGCAGCTTGCCTCATCCGTTAGCAATGTTGCTCAGAGGTATCTCTAAATTTTCTGTTCACTCTACCAGTGAAGTTATTTCATTCTTAAGGTTTTTAGTTGAGTTCCAGGATCATGCCCTTGTTTTTTCTCTTTCTCCATGTCAGATTTTGCAAATCATCTATCCCTATGCAATTGGTATCCTCTCAGACAAAATAGTAAGAGCCATTGCCAAGCAATCATCTATTGAGGACTTCCACGCCCATTTGCTAGCTAACTTCATCCCGGCTAGGGCAAGCTCCTCCCTTATTCAGAAGTACTATTATCGTGTACAGCGGTTGGATGAAAACTTGGCAGATTTCATCCAAGATATTAATTTCTATACTAGGGTGTTTGCTCTTCACTTCCCTGAGGATCAGATTGTACAAGCTATTGTGGAAGGTATCTCACCATCCTATAGGTCATATTTGTGTTTCGCGGCGTGCCCGCAAACTTTCTCTGAACTTGAAGCATTGGCTGTCTCAGCGGAAGGAGTTAGATACGCCGATTCCTTGCGTGTCGCGAAAGAACCTCCTCCTTCTTTTGGTAATCCTCGGCCTCCACCTCGCCGACCTGTCACACCTCGTAAATGCTATGCTTGCGGGTCGCCTGATCATCTTCGCAATAAGTGTCCATTGATCAAATCTAGTAGGACAAATAATGGAGCTGGGTCATCACCAGGCTGTTTTAAATGTGGGGCTTTCTCACATATCGCCAAGAATTGCCCAAATTCGAATAGCACCCCCTCCTGCTCAACTTCTGGTGCAAATTCCACCAATGCCAATAATAAAAAGTGACTAGTGGCTTCGGCTGAGTCGACTAATCCATCTTCCCGAGGCTCAGCCCCTGGTAAACAGGTCGAAAATTCAGGGAAAGTTCAGTCTTCAAATTCATCTTTTGATTGCCCCAAAGAATGTCTTAGGATTGCGGCGGATACCCCCGCACCGGTGCCTTTTCTCAAAATTGAGTTAAATAATGAGCCTATAACAGCTCTATTAGATTCAGGCAGTGTTCTATTATTTCGGCTGAATGGTATGCAAAATTGAAATCTGATTGTAAGCTTCCTGACTATTGTTTGTCTGCGACCAATATGTTTCGGCTAATTCATCTCCATTAGAAATTCTAGGTTCTTTACAGGTCAAAATTCGTTTTTTTAAATTTACATGGAAAATCAAATTGTTTGTGGCTAAGCACTTGTCTTGCCCCATCATATTCTTCATTTCTCACTCTGGTCTTGTGCTCGATCTTCAGAGTAAGTCGTGCACATTCAAATTTGCTTCCAATTGTAAAATCCCCTTGTTAAAATGTAATTCTGCATCATGTTCATCTATTTCGCCTACCCAGGATGAGATGTTGTTAGACCTTAGACATCTGCCTGAGGAGCAGGCTGATAGTATTCGTAAGTTGTGTCAGTCCTTTCCAGAGGTGTTCTCTGATACTCTTGGTGTTACTGACCTTATTGAATATAAAATTGAGGTCACGGATTCGATTCCTGTCCGTTTTCCACCATATAGGCTGTCTCCACCTAAAATGAGGTTCTGAAAGAAATCATCGATCAAATGCTGAAGGATGGTATTATTAGGCCCTCTAAATCGGCGTATTCATCACCTATTTTTCTAGTCCCGAAACCCCAAGGGGCCTTCAGGCCTGTCATTGATTATAGGGCTCTCAATCGGAAGGTGGTGTTACAATCTGTGCCCCTTCCCGACCTTCATTCTTGTTTTTCATGGTTCCGTAAGGCCATGTTCTTCACCATCTTGGATTTGAATCAGGCCTACAATCAAATTCCCCTTGCCGAAGAGTCTAAACATCTTACAGCGTTCGCCACGGATTGGAATTTGTATGAATACAACCGCGTGCCTTTCGGGCTCCCCACGGGAGCAGCTGTACTCACTAGACTGCTAGATAGGGTCTTCTCCGACATCAAATTTGAGTACTTGTATCACTACCTGGATGATGTCGTATTTTCGGAGACCTTTGAAGAACATGATTGATTGATTGATGATTGTTGTTTAAAGGGGCCTAACATCTAGGTCATCGGCCCCTAATGGTACGAAATGAGACGAAATGGAATGACATATTAAAAATCTAAAATTCTCCACTGACCAGAATTCAAAAACGTGAGAACGAAGAATGAATGGATGGACATGAATTTAAAACAATCAGTGGTTGCGACTCGCAATGTCTCACATTCACATAAACAGACGTGACAATATCGTATTACTGACCAAGGTCTACTGCTATAGCATAACACGGAATCGATTATGCCTGCAGTCAAAAGGGGGTCCTAAATCGCAGTTATCCGCCCCCCATAAAGGTACTGATCGCTATCAAAATAGAACCGTGGTATTTGTTCTGTTGCGGTACTAATCAAAAGTAGCAGAGACTTGCGGCATTCCACACATTATTGTGCTACTCAGAGCTTATGAAATTCGACATAATACAGACCTATGCTTTTCTCACTTTGCGGCGCCATTTACAGGCAACGCAAACCTATGGTGTTCATCACATAAGAGTACTGATGATGATGATGCTTGTTGTTTTAAGGGGCCTAACAGCGAAGGTCATCGGCCCCTAATGGTACGAAATGAAAGAACAAAAACTTCAAACGCATCCACTGACCAAAATAAAAGTAAAATATGTCATGAAGAATGAATGGATGGACAGGAAACCAACAAAACACAGCACAAACAAACAAAAGCCAGTGGATCGGACACAATAAAGATAGAAAATAACATTATTAAAAAGCACAATGATGCTTGGTGTCTAAAGGGGGTGCAAAATCCACGTCTAAGGCCCCACAGAATGGTACATGTCGCGAGTAAAATAGAACCATGGTATGTGTCATGTTGGGGTATTAATCAGAAGTAGCGAAGACTCACGGTGTTCCACAAAAGATGGTACTACTCACAAGTACTGTACTTCGTACAAGTAACGCAGACCTATGGTGTTTCGCACACAATGGCGTCACTTACAGCCAACGCAAACCGATGAGTTTCCTCACCTAGGGTACTAGTCACGGGTGCCGGTCCCAAGGGCCCCGGGGTGTTCCGCACATAGTGAGTACTAATCACAGGCAACGCAGACCCACGGTGTCGCTCATATAGTGGTACAACTCACAGGCTACGCCCAGACCCGCGGTGTTGCCCACATGGGTAAAACGCACGAGTACTGGAATCCACCAGGCCAGGCTTTTTACTGCAACGAATCACAAACATATTTCGTACCATGTTAGTGAGACTACTCGCAAGTACATGCAACCCATGGTGTTCCCCGCATGATGGTACGAATCAAAAGTAGTTGCATGGTTTTAATTCATTCATCCCTTGGTCGCCCCTTTTAGTCGCCTCGCACGACAGGCAGGGGATACCGTGGGTGTATTATTCGTCAGCCTCCCCCACCCACAGGGGGTGTGTGTTTGGTCCGCGAGAGGTATTTTATTTCCCTCAAGTCCGCCGGCAAGCCGGTTAGGACCCCCCTTTCCGCCACCTGGGACGCGCCACGTGGGAGTATCACCTCTCCCCCTGCTACGCCTGCGTAGCAGGTTCGTGGCTTTGAAGAACAACTAGATCATCTGCGAGAAGTTCTCAATCGCCTTCGTAAGGCTGGGTTAACTGTGAAGTTGTCCAAGGTTGCCTTTGCTAAGCCCTCCATGTCATTCCTAGGGCATATTGTGTCATCTGATGGTGTGGCAGTCGATCATTCTAGAACACAGGCCATCCGTGATTTTAAACCTCCCAAGGACATCAAAGGTATCACCAGGTTCATTGGTATGGTGAATTTCTTCGGGAAGTTTATTCCTAACTTCGCTAGTAGAGCGGCGCCCTTGAACCTTCTTCGTAGGAAAGGCATCAAATTTGAGTGGGGACCTTCTCAACAAGCCGCTTTTGAAGATTTTATATTAGCTCTCTGTAATGCCCCCGTCCTTGCTATGCCCGATTTCTCGAAGAAATTCATCGTCCAAACTGACGCGTCATCGTCGGCGGTAGCTGCAGTCCTTCTTCAAGAGACTGAACTAGGGAGGCGACCCATCGCCTATGCATCTAGGACCTTGTCGGCTCAAGAAGCCAAGTATTCCATCTATGAGCTCGAAGGTTTGGCAGTCTTATTTGCCTTAGAAAAGTTCCGTCTCTATCTGGAACATGTCAAATTCGACTTGGAGACGGATAATCAAGCCTTAAGCTGGGTCTTAGGTAGGCCGCGTCGTACTGGTCGTATAGCCCGTTGGGCCATCCGTATTTCTGCCTTCCAATTCGATGTCAGGCATATCAGATGTACCGAAAATGTCGTTGCAGACGGACTCAGCCGTATGTTTTCCAACGACGTCGAGACCCATGAACCGGTCGATAATTCATCACCTCCCGAGTCCATACTATCTGATGTTAATGCCATCTTAACAGATGCTCCCATGCTCTTTAGGGATATCGAGAAATATCAACGTGAAGATCCGACGCTGGCTCCGATAATGGAAACCCTTTCTTCTGGGGAACATGTTGTCCCTTATGTACTGAGGAATGGTGTTCTATGTTGCCCTTCGAGGCATGATAAGATGACGAAGGTTGTCGTTCCAGCGGTTCTTGTACCTATGATCTTTAAGTACTAACATGAGACCCCATTAGGGGGGCACCTAGGCATCTTTAAAACTCGTGAGAAGATTCGTGAAATGTTCATCTGGAAAGGTATGGACGGTGAAATCCGTGAACTAGTAAAGGCTTGTAAATCCTGCTTGCTTAGTAAACCCACCATGTCCACCAAGGTAGGCCTTTTGTCTTCTCATCAGGCTTCGAGCCCCATGGAACGCCTGTATATTGATTATGTAGGACCCTTCCCCCAGTCAAAGGGAAATGCCAACAAGTTCATCCTTGTATGCGTGGATGGTTTTACAAGATTTTCCTGGTTATTTCCGACTAAGCTGGCTACCGCTCAGTCCACCATTACTTGTCTAAATTCTATCTTTGCTTCTTTTGGTCCGTGTCAATATATTGTATCTGATAATGCTAAGGCTTTCACATCTAATTTATTTCGTAAATTCTGCTTCGACCTGTCCATCTCTCATGTGACAACGTCTGCTTATTACCCTCAACCATCTCTGGCTGAACGGGTTAATCGTAATCTTAGGTCCGCGCTTATTGCCTATCATCATGAAGATCATTCTAGGTGGGACACGTCCCTGCATTTTTTAGCTTTTGATTTGAATTCGGCGGTTCATGAATCTCATAAGTTTACTCCAGCTTCTTTGATGTTCAAGTTTGTTCCCAACACGCCGCTCTCTAACCTCTGGTCTCTGAGTGACATTCTACCTGAGACAATAGACCCAGATAACATTAAAGATCTTTGGAAGAAGGCTAAAGCCAATCTTAAAGTGTCTCATGAAAAGGTTAGGGAAAGATACGATCGTGGACGGAGACCCACCAATTTGAAGATAGGTGACCAGGTGATGGTCAAGAATTTTGTTCCCGCGGGCAAGCTTGCCCCCAGATTTCATGGGCCGTGTACTATTCTAGATTTCCTTACGCCGGTTACGTTGTTATTAAGTAATCCAGCCACCGAGAGGATATTTAGGGTTCACCTGTTACAGGTGAAACCGGTGTAATTTCTGTGTTAACCTGCTTCATATAATTTTGAAAGAAATATGAAGGATATATTTTGTTTGAGGGGTTTCACTCGTAAGGCCTTCTGCCCTTGGAATCTGTTTCATTTGTGTGTAATTATTTTGTAAACCTGCCCCGATCAGTTGAACTGCCATCCTGTCCTTACCACGGCCATTACCACGCTCCCGTCTCCTGCTAACATAACACCCAGTGGCTTATGCATGACATGAATATCTTCACGCCGCTGGCCCCTCAACCTCTCCACTAAGCCTGTGCCCTCAAAAAATGATGGTGGTCCAACAAAATTCTGCCGCCGAGCTTTAATGTTTCAGTGCCCCCGCAGCAGCGCAGCGCCGTACCGCTCCTGAGGCAGGGTACGGGCCCGCCCTTCTCCAGTGAGGCCAACCTGTGTACGGCGAGCCGGAGTCCTCCTCCCGGCCAAGGCTGATATGCGGCGCACAACCTGTAACTCGCCCGCGACCTGCATTTTCGCCGCGGGCGCGGCGTGCTTCAACTCCACTACTCCTCTCATAGTGCGGGCGAACGGTATCTCAGGGTACTTGAGGGGTCCGAGCGGCTTCCTCTGAACTCAAGCAGCGGCGGCTGGTCTGGCCGTCAAACTTATCAACGTTAAAAGTACATATCCAGCTATATGGACATTCCAGTTCAACATTACTACCTTTTCTTCGGATTTTACTGCAATATCTGGTGGACTTAGTTTTTTAAAGTAGAGGAAAAATTTTCTAAGTTTCCTTCTGAATTCAACTTCTACAAACATAAAGACATTACGTCAACAGTTACTACAAGAATTTTGAAACTGGATCCAATCATTTTAAGAAAATTTGTTGGTAAATACTCCTGCAATTAAATTCCATATCAACATCATAGCTTGGACCTTATGTTGAAATAAAAGTTTATGTTATTCTGCGTTACCCCTTGGAGGGACTTTTTGGGGGGGGGGCAGGTCTGTACCGGGCGGTACACCTCCACGTCGCTAATTCAAACTTTGCGCCAGTTGAAACTCCCCTACTGGAAGAAGTCTGAACTTTATCTAAGGTGTTAAGTTTCAAGTTTCTCAGAAGATGTCACTACTTGGAAATTTTGAAGTTTCTGAACTGGGTCGTTTTCGATGTATTTTTCTTTTGCCTGTAGTAAGAAGTGTGAACTTTCTCTTCTAGAGGACACTACTGAAGAACTACAATGGTGCACCCTAGTGCGAAGTGAAAGAACTGTTTTTTGGAGAAAATTTGAATTCATAAGTTTGTTCTGTGTTAAATTTCTTGCAGTCATGGTTTAAGTTGGCAATATTAACCCTTTCCCCTTGTTTTGAATTTAGCCAATCCCGAATTTCTTTAATTTATAACCAATCAGGTGTATCTTCCCCAGAGGGGATATGTTGCTTAACCCTAGCCAATAAAATGATTGCGGGCGGGTGTACTCATTCCTGAAACGCCTCGAACTTTCTGCGAGAGTATATAAACTGCTGATTTTTGGGTCTCCGTGCCACTCCAGTAACATCTTTTGGTGTGTAAAGTGCATAGCAGGGGGGCGGGAAGCGCCTCTTTCTTCGGGCAGCAGTTCAACAACAAGGTAATGGCCGTTTAATAACTTCTTTTCTTGCTAGCTCAGCAGTTTAACTCTCGGGGCAGGTCCGATGCTTTTCCACCATGTAACCTTTCCCTAAAATGTCAAGACTCTTAGTATCTATTCTCTCTTAAGCTGCATATTGGGATAGAGAGTGCTTAACCCTCTCGAGCTCCCACTCATATTGCATTGAGGTGAACTTATTTTTTTTTCTCAACCGTTTCTTCCTTAACGTAATGTAAATTGTTTCATTCTAAAGTCACCTCTTTAGTATGAGATTAGCCCTTGCATTAGCGGCCTAGAGCCTGATTAGGTTTTAAACAAAATGTATTAGGAGTGCAGATCGCCTCCTCTCAAATTGGTATTTTAGAGGCCATGTAATTAACCTTTTCTCACTTAATAGGCCTCAGTAGGTTGGGTATTTTACCCCTGTGTTTATGTCCTTAGAGGACAACTTGAAGGTGGAGTTTGGTGTGGCCTTTGATAGGCTTAAAGTTTGAGAGCGAGTGGCTCTTTCTTGAAAATTGAGTGTTGTATGCCTCGAGGAGGCTTTTCTGTGTAATTTGGAGCAAGTGCTCCTGGGCATGAATGGGGTTTTCTGCCCCTCTGTTAAAACTTATTTTGGAGTAAAGTTGGGCTAATTGCCCAAGAATTGTGAGTTCGGGGCTCGAAGCCCAAATCCTGTAAATACTGTAATTGTACTTTTGTTGCCTTGCTACTCTGTACCTGCCATGCTTGTTATTTCTTGATTTTGCAAAGAAAATATAACCTTGTTAAATTTTAAATTAGCTTTAATTTCGTAGCCTGAGACCTGTTCACCCCCGCACCTTCTTTCACCTCTGCTGTTCCACAGATACCTCGGAACAATTATAATTGTACCGGGCGGTACACCTCCACGCCGCTAATTTAAAATGTGCGCCAGTTGAAACTCCTCTGCTGGAGGAAGTCTGAACTTTATCGACGGTATTAATTTTCAAGTTTCTCAGAAGATGTCACTACTTGGAAAGTTTGGAGTTTTTGAACTGTGCCACTTTTGATGTATTTTTGTTTTACCGGTAGTAAGAAGTGTGAACTTTCTCTTCTAGAAGACACTACTGAAAAACTACAATGGTGCACCCTAGTGCGATGTGAAAGAACTGTTTTTTGAAGAAATTTTTATTTCAAATTTTGTTTCTTGTTAAATTTCTTTCTGTTATTGTTTAAGTTGGCTGTATACCCCTCTCTTTCCCCTTGTTTTGTATTTAGCCAATCCCGAATTTCTTTAATTAATTTCTGACCAATCTGATGTATCTTCCCCCAACTTGAATATGCTGCTTATCCCTATCCAATAAAATGATTGTGGGCGGGTGTTTTCCTTCCTGAAACGCCTCGAACTTTCCGCGAGAGTATATAAACTGCTGATTTTAGGGTCTCTGCGCCACTTCTGTACCATCTTTCAGTGTGTAAAGTACATAGCAGGGGGCGGGAAGCGCCTCTTTCTTCGGCAGCGGTCAACAACAAGGTAATGGCCGATTAATAACTTCTTTCTTTGCTAGCTCAGCAGTTTAACTCTCGGGGCGGGTCCGAAGTTTTTCCATAATGTAACCTTCCTTAAAATGTAAAGACCCTTGGTATCTATTCTATCTTTAAACTGCATATCGGGATAGAGAGTGCTTAACCCTCTCGAGCTCCCACTCATATTGCATTGAGGTGAACTTATTTTTTTTTCTCAACCGATTCTTCCGTAACAGTAATGTAAATTGTTTCTTTCTTAAGTCACCTCTTTAGTATGGGATTAGCCCTTGTATTAACGGCCTAGTGCCAAGTAGGTTTTAAACAAAGTGTATTAGGAGCGCAAGTTCGCCTCGTCTCAAATTGTTATTTTAAAGGTCATGTAATTAACCTTGTTTTTCTTACTTAATAGACCTCAGTAGGTTGGGTATTTTACCCCTGTATCTATGTCCTTAGAGGACAACTTGAAGGTGGAGTTTGGTGTGGCCTTTGAGAGGCTTAAAGTTTGAGAGCGAGTGGCTCTTTCTTGAAAATTGAGTGTTGTATGCCTCGAGGAGGCTTTTCTGTGTAATTTGGAGCAAGTGCTCCTGAGCATGAATGGGGTTTTCTGCCCCCCCCCCCCCCCTGTTAAAACTTATTTTGGAGTAAGGTTGGGCTGATTGCCCAAGAATTGTGAAGTCGGGGCGCGAAGCCCAAATCCGGTAAATATTGTAACTACATTTTGTTGCCTTGCTACTCTGTACCTGCCATGCTTGTTATTTCTTTATTTTGAAAAGAAAATTTTACCTTGTTAAGTTTACATGAACTCTAATTTCGTAGCTTGAGACCCGTTCACACCCGTACCTTCTTTCACCTCTAACTACCGCAAAAACACGGTAACAATAACAACAACAATAATAATAATAATAATAATTGTACCGGTTGGTTCACCTATACGCCGCACATTTGAATTTTCCGCCTCAAAGTACTCCTCTACAGCTGAAACACTGAACTTTAAAACTGAATTAATTCAACCGTTTATCTGTAGATGTCACTGTGTTAATTTCGAATTGTTTTTCGTTTACTAATTATCAAGAAGTGTGGACATTCTCTCACAGATGTCCCAACCAAAATCTATGATCATGCACCCTGGTGCGAAGTGAAGGAACTTTTCTTTAAGATATTTTGTATTCATAAGTTGTTGTATTTACTACATTTCGTTCTTTCGTTGGTGGGCTGGCAATATTAATCCTTTCTTTCCGCCTGTTTTGAATTTACCCAATCAGTAATTTCTGTAATTAATTTCCCTCCAATCACAGGTTTCTTCTTCATTTTTGACTTTTAACTTTTAGCCGACCAATAAACGCATGCGGGTGTGTCTTAATTATTCATGAAAGGTCTCGAATCTTCCACGAGGGTTTAAAAGCTGCTGATTTTCTGGTCTCTCGGCCACTTTAACAACATCTAGCTTAGTGTATGGAAGTATAGCAGGGGGCGGGTTGCGCCTCTTCCTTCGAGCAGCAGCTCTTCAGCAAAGGTAATGTCCCTTTAACATCTTTATTTCTTTCTTGCTCAGCAGTTTAACCCCCGGGGAAGGTTCGAAACCTTTTCAAAGTATCCTACCTGTTTAAAAATGTAACTTAGTGCCGGCTTATGTAAACATTTTCTTATTACTTCACCTGTAAATCGGGGATAGAGAGTGCTTTACCCACTCGAGCTCCCCTTCAATTTGGATTGGAGGTGACTACGTTTTCAGAACCGATTTTCTTCTCTTCATTAATGTGTTAAATTATTTTTCTTATACGAGTCACCTCCCTAGTGTGAGAACAGCCTCTGTGTAATCGGCCTAGTGCCCCTTAGGTTTTAACAAGTTGCATGTAGGACTGCAAGCAACGCCTCCATTCATATTGGTATTTTGAGCCATTTCGTTAACCTATTATTTTTCTTTTAAGGCCCGGTAGGCTGGGTACGAGATACCCCTGTTTAATTCGTGTTAGTTGCGCCTCGATGGCAAGTGATTGTAAAGCTTTGTATTGCCTGTAATAGGCTGGAAGGACTGAGAGCGGGTCAGCTCTTTATGGTATTGTGGTAAAAGTGCCTCAGAGAGGCTTGAGATGTGAAGGTGGGAGCAAGTGCTCCATGTTATGAGGGGTTTTCTGCTCTTTGGTAATTTGAGGTTGTGAGCTGAGAGCACAGAAATTGTTAAACTTTGGGGCTCGTAGCCCGGAATTTCTAAATACCCCTTAACTTGTGCTTTCTTTTGTAAAGTTACATTGTACCTGATTTTTCTTTGTTATTTCACCTAGTTAAAATTGTTAAATCTTGTTGTCTATTGAAAATATAACCTTTATTTAAATTTTAAATTCATCTTTGGGACTTGTAGTTAGACCCATTCCAGTCCGCACCTTCTTTCACCTCTGCTGATCCACCAAAACACGGTAATAATAATAATAATAATAATAATAATAATAATAATAATATTAATAATAATAATAATAATAATAATAATAATAATAATAATAATTGTACCGGGAGGTACACGCCAACGCCGCGTATTTAAATCTAGCGCCTAAAAGATAATAATAATGATGATGATGATGATTATGCTTGTTGTTTAGAGGGACCTAACATCTAGGTCATCGGCCCCTATGGTACGAAATGAGACGAAATGCGAGTACATTTTTAAAGTACAAAATTCATCCACTGACCCGAATGCAAAACGTGATGATGAGGAATGAAGTGATGAATATGAATTTAAAACAAGCAGTGGGTAAGACGCGCAATGCCTCACATTCCCAGAAAAAAAATGTTACTGATCAAGGGACTGCTTCCAAAGCCCAATCCTGAATCGATGATGCTTGTGTGAATGGGTCAATATCTATGTCTACGATCCCGCATAATGGCACTTATCGGTACTAAAGGAGAACCATGATATTTATACAGCTGCGGTACTAATCAAAGGTAGCGTAAACTCACGGTGTTTCAAACATTAAGGTACTACTCACAAGTATTGTACGTCGTAAAGGTAACGCAGACCTACGGTATTTCTCACACAATGGCGCTACTCATAGCCAACGCAAACCGATGAGGTTCTTCACCTAGGTGTACTAATCACGGGCGCCGGTAATCCCGTGGTGTTCCTACAGAGTGGGAACTAATCACTGGCAACGCAGACCTACGGTGTCGCTCGTATAGTGGTACAACTCACAGGCTACGCCCAGACGTGTGGTGTCGCTCACACGGGTACAACTCACAGGCAACGCCCAGACCTGTGGTGTTGCACACACGGGCACGACTCACGGGTACTGGAAACCCACACTGAACCCCACTCGAGTGCTACGAATCACAAAAATACGGAGTACATAACAGAGTGGTACTACTCGCAAGTAAAAGCGACCGATGGTGTTCCGCGCGTGATGGTACTAATCAAAAGTAGTTTCATGGTTCTAGTCCAATCATCCCTTGGTCGCCCCTTTTAGTCGCCTCTCACGACAGGCAGGGGATACCGTGGGTGTATTATTCGTCTGCCTCCCCCCACAGGGGTTGTGTGTGTGGTCCGCGGAGGTATTTTACACTGACTGACAGAGCAAATGCAACACCAAGAAGGAGTGGTCAGAACTTTATGCCAATTGCAGGGTAGACTGACGTCACTGAGGTATGCTCATGATGTGAAATGCGCCGCTGTGCTGCGCACGTAGCGAACGATAAATGGGACACAGCGTTGGCGAATGGCCCACTTCGTACCGTGATTTCTCAGCCGACAGTCATTGTAGAACGTGTTGTCGTGTGCCACAGGACACGTGTATAGCTAAGAATGCCAGGCCGCCGTCAACGGAGGCATTTCCAGCAGACAGACGACTTTACGAGGGGTATGGTGATCGGGCTGAGAAGGGCAGGTTGGTCGCTTCGTCAAATCGCAGCCGATACCCATAGGGATGTATCGACGGTGCAGCGCCTGTGGCGAAGATGGTTGGCGCAGGGACATGTGGCACGTGCGAGGGGTCCAGGCGCAGCCCGAGTGACGTCAGCACGCGAGGATCGGCGCATCCGCCGCCAAGCGGTGGCAGCCCCGCACGCCACGTCAACCGCCATTCTTCAGCATGTGCATGACACCCTGGCTGTTCCAATATCGACCAGAACAATTTCCCGTCGATTGGTTGAAGGAGGCCTGCACTCCCGGCGTCCGCTCAGAAGACTACCATTGACTCCACAGCATAGACGTGCACGCCTGGCATGGTGCCGGGCTAGAGCGACTTGGATGAGGGAATGGCGGAACGTCGTGTTCTCCGATGAGTCACGCTTCTGTTCTGTCAGTGATAGTCACCGCAGACGAGTGTGGCGTCGGCGTGGAGAAAGGTCAAATCCGGCAGTAACTGTGGAGCGCCCTACCGCCAGACAACGGGGCATCATGGTTTGGGGCGCTATTGCGTATGATTCCACGTCACCTCTAGTGCGTATTCAAGGCACGTTAAATGCCCACCGCTACGTGCAGCATGTGCTGCGGCCGGTGGTACTCCCGTACCTTCAGGGGCTGCCCAATGCTCTGTTTCAGCAGGATAATGCCCACCCACACACTGCTCGCATCTCCCAACAGGCTCTACGAGGTGTACAGATGCTTCCGTGGCCAGCGTACTCTCCGGATCTCTCACCAATCGAACACGTGTGGGATCTCATTGGACGCCGTTTGCAAACTCTGCCCCAGCCTCGTACGGACGACCAACTGTGGCAAATGGTTGACAGAGAATGGAGAACCATCCCTCAGGACACCATCCGCACTCTTATTGACTCTGTACCTCGACGTGTTTCTGCGTGCATCGCCGCTCGCGGTGGTCCTACATCCTACTGAGTCGATGCCGTGCGCATTGTGTAACCTGCATATCGGTTTGAAATAAACATCAATTATTCGTCCGTGCCGTCTCTGTTTTTTCCCCAACTTTCATCCCTTTCGAACCACTCCTTCTTGGTGTTGCATTTGCTCTGTCAGTCAGTGTATTTCCCTCAAGTCCGCCGGCAAGCCGGTTAGGAACCCCTATCCGCCACCTGGGACGCGCCACGTGGGAGTATCACCTCTCCCCCTGCTACGCCTGCGTAGGAAGTTCGTGGAGCGCCTAAAAGAACTCCTCTACTGGTAAAATAGTGAAATTTAAATTAGACCAACTTATAAATTTACTCAGAAGATATCACCACATAAATCTGATGTAATTTTGTTATTGTAAAATGTCCTGTACTGTGTGAATTTCTACTTGTTTTGTTTGCCATTCATCAAGAAGTTTGGACATTCTTCCATAGATGTCACTGCACCCTGGTGCGAAGTGAAAAAACTTTTTATTTAAAGAAGTTTTGTATTCATAAGTCTTTTTTTACTAACTGATGTTCATTTATTTTTGTGTTGGCAATATTTATCTTTTCTTTCCGTCAGTTTTGAATCCAGCCAATCCCTAATATCTGTAATTAATTTTCTACCAATCACAGTCTTCTTCGATTTTGAGTGTAACTTTTAAATTACCCAATAAAAGAATAGGGTGTGGCTAGTTTAATCTTGAATGGTCTCGAACTTTCCTTTCCCCGACGGTTTATAAACTGCAGATTTTCACGTCTCTTGGCCAATTGATCGTCATCTGACCTAGTGTGTGTGTCAAAGCAGGAGGCGGGCGGCGCCTCTTTCATCAGGCAGCAGTACACCGACAAGGTCATTGTCACATAACATCTTTATTTCTTGCTAGCTTCACAGTTTAACCTAAGGGAAAGGTCCGAATCATTAACTGTGTAACCTAGTTTTCCTAAAAACTTACTGTCGGCTAATGTAAAAACTTCATAAAATCTTTAACTGTAAATCGGGGATAGAGAGTGATGGACCCTCTCGAGCTCCCCTTCATATTGGTTTGAGGTGACTACGTTTTGTAACTGGTTTTCTTCCTTTCCGTAATGTCTTAATTTATTCTTATACGAGTCACCTCCATAGTTTGGGAATAGCCCTGTTTCATCGGCCTAGTGCCCTTTAGGTTTTAAGTGTTCATATCTAGAAGTGCAAGTATTCGCCTCCATTCCTTTTGTGTTTGGGCCATTTATTTAGCCATTATTCTTGTTCCTTGAAGGCCCAGTAGGTTGGGTATTAAATACCCCTGTATAATCTAGAAATTGTAAGTTGATGTTGCCTTGGATAGCCTTGGAAAACTGAGAGCCTGTTAGCTCTTTTTAAAGTAAGATTACTGTATGCCACTTGAAGGCTAGATGTTGTATTTTGGGAGCAAGTGCTCCATGAATTAGGGGAATTTCTGTTCTTGAATGAATTTGTGCTCTTTGTAAATTTGAGCTGAGAACTCAGGAAATGTAAAGCGAGGGGCTTGAAGCCCAGGTCTTGTGGAATTCACTATATTGTATTTTCCTTCACTTGTTTCTAAATCGCTAATTGTACCTGTTACGTTGTTATTTGTTGATTTTTGAAATTCTAAACAAATACAACCTTTGTTAAAGTTTTAAATTAACTTTAATATTGTAGTTAGACCTATTCCCCCCGGGACCTTCTTTCAGCTCTTTCTGCTCCACGGGTAACTCCGTAGTAATAACTCTACGAGGCAAGTTCAAATCTTGCGCCAATTTAATCTACTTTACAGGAGAAACCCTGAACTTTAAAATACGAACTAACTCTACGGTTTATCAGAAGATGCCACTGAGTGCTTTTTATTTACTTTTGTTTTTCAGTGATCAAGAAGTGTGAACATTCTCTAACAGATGTCTCTACTCAAAAAAAAAACTATGGTAATACACTCTGGCGCAATGGAATGAACTCTCTTGAAGACATTTTGTATTCTTATGTTTTGTCTTTACTAAATTTTGTTCTTTTATTTTTTGAGTTGGCAATATTAATCTTTCTGTCCGCCAGTTTTGAACTCCGCCAATCCCGAATTTCTGTAATTAATTTTTGACCAATAGTGTCTTTCTTCTTCGATGTTGATGTATAACTTTTAGCGACCCAATAAAATTGAGGGGGTGTGTCTACTCATTCTTGAAAGGTCTCGAATTCTCCACGAGGGTATAAAAACTGCTGATTTTCTTGTCTCGGGGCCACTCGTATAACATCTAACTCTGTGAGTGGATATGTAGCAGGGGGCGGGAAGCGCCTCTTTCTTCAAGCAGCAGCTCTTCTACAAGGTAATGGCCTTTTAACATCTTTATTTCTTGCTAGCTCAGCAGTGTAACTCTCGGGGAGGGTTCGAAACCTTTAATATGTAAACTAAACATGTAAACCCTTTTTCTTGCTAAACTTCTGTTTTCTTGAACCTTAAGTCGGGGATAGAGAGTGCTTTACCCTCTTGAGCTCCCTTTTATTTTGAAATGGAGGTGACTACGTTTTCATAACCGTTCTTCTCTTCTTTAATGTATAAAAGTTTTCTCATTCGGGTCACCTCCCTTGCTTGGGATTAGTCCCTGTGCATCGGCCTAGAGCCACTTAGGTTTTAAAAGGTGTTTTTGGAGTGCAAGTTCACGCCTCCAGTCCTCTCTGTACTTTGGGCCAGTAACTTAACCTGATGTTTTATTTTCATTGCGAAGGCCCTGTAGGTTGGGTATTAAATACCCCTGTTTCTTTGTGTGCCTTGAGGGCAGATAGAAGTGAAATTCGTTGTGGCATTTGATAGGCTTGAACTTTGAGAGCGGGTCTGCTCTTTATTAAATTTGATTTCTGTGTGCCTCTAGGAAGCTCAACATTGTAATTAGGAGCAAGTGCTCCTTGGCATGATGGGTTTTCTGCCCCTTTGTTCAACTTTGTACCTTGGTAAAGTTGGGCTAGTAGCTCAAGGATTGTGATTGTGGGGCTTGAAGCCCAGACGTTGTAATATCCACTAACACTTGTAATTTCTTTGTATCTGATTTTGGCTTGTTGTTGACTTGTTAAGTTTTCAAATTCTATGCCACCATTGTTAAGTTTTGAAAATATAACCTTTGTTGAAATATTAATTCATCTTTCGAACTTGTAGTTAGACCCATTCCAGCGCGCACCTTCTTTCACCTCTGCCATCCACGGATAACTCCGTAATAATAATAATAATAATAATAATAATAATAATAATAATAATAATAATAACAATAATATTAATAATAGCAATAATTGTTACCGTGTTTTTGTGGATCACAGAGGTGAAAGAATGCGCGCATGAATTGGTGGATATACTAAAGTCGAAAGATTAAGATAAAACTTTAAAACTGGAAGTTGTAATTCCTTTCTTGATGATGATGATGATGATGATGATGATGCTTGTTGTTTAAAGGGGCCTAACATCGAGGTCATCGGCCCCTAATGGTACGAAATGAAGTAACAAAAAATTCAAATTCATCTACTGACCAAAATAAAATAAAAAATGTCGTGAAGAAAGAATGGATGGACATGAACCCTACAAAATAACAAACAAACAAACAAACAAACAAACAAAAACAGTGGATCAGACACAAAAAAGATCGTGAATAATAGTATTACTGACCACGGAACCAATTATAAAGCACAATGATGCTTGATGTCTATAGGGGTGCAAAATCCAAGACTAAGGCCCCACAGAATGGTACATGTCGCGAGTAAAGTAGATGATGATGATGATGATGATGCTTGTTGTTTTAAGGGGCCTAAAATCTAGGTCATCGGCCCCTGATGGGACGAAATGAGACGAAATGCAATGACAAAATAAAATCCTCCACTGACCAGAATTCAAAGCGTGAGGACGAAAAATGAACGGATGGATATGAAGTTAAAACAATCAGTGGAGGCGACCCGCAATGCTTCAGCCTCAGAAACTCCCGAAAACAATAGTAATACTGACCAAGGGACTGGTTCTATAGCTCAATACTGAACAGATAATGCTTGTAAGCTAAAGGTGTCCAAAATATTGGTAAGCGGCCTCTCATAATGGTACTTACCGCTTGGAAAGAAGATCCATGGTAATTGACATGGTGCGGTACTAATCAAATGTATCGTAGACTCGCGGTATTCCACACATTATGGTACTACTCACAGTTAATGAAATTCGCACATGTAATACAGACCTATGGTTTTCATCACATAAGTGTACTGACCACAGGGACTCGTACTATCCCGTGTTGTTCCTCATACAGTAGATAGTAATCATAGGCAAGCCAGAACCCTGGTGTCGCTCATATAGTGCTACTAATCACAGGTACCGTAAAAGCCCGACCGCACAGTGCTCCTGATTGCTACTAATCACAAACCTATTTGGTACCTAATACAGTGGTACTACTTACAAGTAATAGCGACCCATTGTGTTCCCCGCGTGGTGGTACTAATCACAAGTAGTTTCATGGCGCTAACCCAATCATCCCTTGGTCACCCCTTTTAGTCGCCTCTTACGACAGGCAGGGGATACCGTGGGTGTATTCTAAATGTGCGTCCCCCACCCACAGGGGGTTGTGTGTTTAGTCCGCGAGAGGTATTTTATTTCCGTCAAGTCCGCCGGCAAGCCGGTTAGAACCCCCCTATCCGCCACCTGGGGCGCGCCACGTGGGAGTATCACCTCTTCCCCTTCTACGCCTGCGTAGTAGGTTCGTGGATTTCCTTTCTTAGCCTCTTTTTCTCCTTTCAGATGTTAAATTTTAACAAAACAATTCGCTACGCGAAGAACAAAATCCTAGGTACAACAATGAGCTCGATAAATAATATTATGAATTCCTAGAACAATTAAAACCGGGCGAGTTGGCCGTGCGCGTAGAGGCGTGCGGCTGTGAGCTTGCATCCGGGAGATAGTAGGTTCGAATCCCACTATCGGCAGCCCTGAAGATGGTTTTCCATGGTTTCCCATTTTCACACCAGGCAAATGCTGGGGCTGTACCTTAATTAAGGCCACGGCCGCTTCCTTCCAACTCCTAGGCCTTTCCTATCCCATCGTCGCCATAAGACCTATCTGTGTCGGTGCGACGTAAAGCCCCTAGCAAAAAAAAAAAGAACAATTAAACAACATTAATTAACAATACCGAATAAGGAACCACTTATAAAGCACAATGATGCTTGGTGTCTAAAGGGGGTGCAAAATCCACGTCTAAGGCCCCACAGAATGGTACATGTCGCGAGTAAAAAAGAACCATGGTATGTGTCATGTTGGGGTATTAATCAGAAGTAGCGAAGACTCACGGTGTTCCACAAAAGATGGTACTACTCACAAGTACTGTACTTAGTACAGGTAACGCAGACCTATGGTGTTTCGCACACAATGGCGCCACTTACAGCCAACGCAAACCGATGAGTTTCCTCACCTAGGGTACTAGTCACGGGTGCCGGTCCCAAGGGCCCCGTGGTGTTCCGCACATAGTGAGTACTAATCACAGGCAACGCAGACCCACGGTGTCGCTCATATAGTGGTACAACTGACAGGCTACGCCCAGACCCGCGGTGTTGCCCACATGGGTACAACGCACGGGTACTGGAATCCACCAGGCCAGGCTTTTTACTGCAACGAATCACAAACATATTTCGTACCATGTTAGTGATACTACTCGCAAGTACATGCAACCCATGGTGTTCCCCGCATGATGGTACGAATCAAGAGTAGTTTCATGGTTCTAATTCATTCATCCCTTGGTCGCCCCTTTTAGTCGCCTCGCACGACAGGCAGGGGATACCGTGGGTGTATTATTCGTCAGCCTCCCCCACCCACAGGGGGTGTGTGTTTGGTCCGCGAGAGGTATTTTATTTCCCTCAAGTCCGCCGGCAAGCCGGTTAGGACCCCCCTATCCGCCACCTGGGACGCGCCACGTGGGAGTATCACCTCTCCCACTGCTACGCCTGCGTAGCAGGTTCGTGGAAGGGAGGTCGGACAGGATAGATGAAATTGAGGATCTTTTTACAAGCACGTGGAGGCAAAGCCAGATTCAGCTAAGGGCCCAGTGATCTCCAGCCGACACTCCCAACTTGAGAGCCCCTGGCCCCTTTTAGTCGCCTCTTACGACAGGCAGGGGATTCCGTGGGTTTATTCTTCATCTGCTTCCCTCACCCAAAGGGGATACTGTTCGCTTTGAACAATAGTGTACTTTCATATATCAATCGATTTGGGGGTTGAATGATGTATGAATCTAGAATTTCTAAATAGCCCGAGACTCACTTTCCTGACTTGTTCTGTCTCATTTGAAGGATATGCAGCACACCTGAGGAATGCAAGTGCTGTAATATAGTTCATTAATTGTCATCAGATGTAACTCGTTCTATTTGTGATCATGGTTGCTACAAAACGTTAATAACACAGTGGTGACATCGAAATATCCGTTACTAATTTATAAAGACCGACTGTACAAGACGTGCTGCAACGCACGGCATGGTACGTGACAACTCTCACTCTGCATCGAACGGAACAGTTCCAGTGCATCCTACAATGAAATATTGCTTCCTTGAGCACTAAAATGGAAACCTAGCGAGTCAAGGGTCACAGCCGTCGATTTATCACCAAGAATATACTTACGTGGTGGATAATTCGTGATGATGATGATGATGATGATGATGATGATGATGCTTGTTGTTTAAAGGGGCATAACATCTAGTTCATTGGCCCCTAATGATACGTAATGAGAAGAAATGATTATGATGATGCTTGTAGTTTAAATGGGCCTAACATCGAGGTCATCGGCCCCTAATAGTACAAAATTAAATAGTAACAAAAAATTCAAAATCATCCACTGACCAAAATAAGAAAATGTCATCAAGAATGAATGGATGGACATGAACCAAAAAATAAAGACACAAAAAACCAGTGGATCCGACGCAAAAAAGATCATAAATAATATTATCACTGACAAAGGGACCACTTATAAAGCATAACCCTGAATCGAGGATGCTTGATGTCTAAAGGGGTCCAAACTCCATGTCTAAGGCCCCACACAATGGTACATGTCGCGAGTAAAGTAGAACCATGGTATTTGTCATGTTGGGGTACTAATAAAAAGTAGCGGAGACTCACGCTGTTCCACACAAGATGGTACTACTCACAAGTATTGTACTTCGTACAGGGAACGCAGACCTATGGTGTTTCACACACAATGGCGCCACTCATAGCCAACGCAAACCGATGAGGTTCCTCACCTAAGTGTACTAGTCACGGGTGCCGGTATTCCCGTGGTGTTCCTCACATAGTGGGTAGTAATCACAGGCAACGCAGACCCACGGTGTCGCTCATATAGTGGTACAAGTCACAGGCAACGCCCAGACCCGCGCTGATACTCACATAGGTACGACGCACGGGTACTGCAAAACCCTAGGCCAGGCTCTTAGATGCTACTAATCAGAAACCTATTTCATACCTAATATAGTGGTACTACTCGCAAGTACAGGCAACCTATGGCGTTCCCCGCGTGATGGTACGAATCCAAAGTAGTTTCATGGTTCTAATTCATTCATCCCTTGGTCGCCCCTTTTAGTCGCCTCTCACGAGAGGCAGGGGATACCGTGAGTGTATTATTCGTCTGCGTCCCCCACCCACAGGGGGTGAGAAGAAATGAAATGACAATTTAAAACTCCAAAATTCATCCCCTGACCTGAATTTTAAACGTGGTGATGAAGAATGAATGGGTGAATGTGAATTTAAAACAATCAGTGGATCCGACCCACAATGCCTCACCTTCCCAGAAAAATATTACTGACCAAGGGACTGCTGCCAAAGCAAAATCCTGAATCGATGATGCTTTCGTCTAAAGGGATTCAATATCCAGGTCAACGGTCCCTCATAATGGCACGTATCACTACTAATGTAAAACATTGGAATCTCTCAAGCTGCGTTACTATTCAAAGGTAGCGTAAACTCACGGTGTTCCAAACATCATGGTACTACTCACCAGTATTGTACGTTGTACAGGTAACGCAGACCTATGGTGTTTCTCACATAATGGCGCCACTCGTAGGCAACGCAAACCCATGGTGCACATCACATGGGTTACTAATCACAGGAACTCGTACTATCCCGTGGTGTTTCTCACATAGTTCGTACAAATAACAGGCAACGCAGACCAACAGTGTCCCCCATATAGTGGTACAAATCACAGGCAACGTAAGCCCGTGATGCTCCGCATATAGTGGTACTAATCACAGGTACTGGAAACCCACAGTGAAACGCTCTCTGCTGCTACTAATCACAATCTATTGTGTACCTAACATAGCGGTGTACTCACAGGTATAGGCAACCCATGGCTTTCCTCGCGTGATGGTACTAATCACAAGTAGTTTCATGACTAATTCAATCATCCCTTGGTCGCCCCTTTCAGTCGCCTCATACCATAGGCGGGGAACACCGTGGGTGAATTCTTCGTCTGCGTACCCCACTCACAGGGGTTAGAGAGAGGAAAAATAAGGAAAAAAAGGGATCCGTCACTTCGAAAAATGAAGTAACGGACGAAGAAAGGCAAGGGTCACGAAGGGCGTGAGAATGAAAGACTCCCTAGGCCTCGAATGCTCTAATACCGTCGGGGTCGGAAAAGAACAAGAGTTGACCAAGGGAGGTCGGACAGGATAGACGAAAGAGAGGAGCCTGGCACAAGTAAGTGGAAAAAAATTTCAAGACTCATTAAGGGCCCCCTGATCGCCAATCCACACTCCCAAGTTGAGACCCTTGGGCCCCGGTTAGTCGCCTCTTACGACAGGCAGGTTATACCGTGGGTGTATTCTTCTTCTACGTCTCTAACCCACAGGGGTGGTGGTTGTTACACCTATTCAAATTCTTCTCCGTACAAATCATGAAAGCGCTGGGGCGCGGTGTAAGATAAAGATTTTCACCTTCCATAACCTCGGCACTTGGTGGGGTGGAGTAGTTAGCTTAGGGTGACCAGATGTACCTTATTTATCGAAAGTGTACTGTAGTCCCAGAAAAATATATACCGGACGCATATTGTCCCGTTTTTCCTGAACCGTTCCGGATATTTCTAAATACCGCGTTTAATCTTTATTTACAACGAAGCTCTAAAGTGCATTTCTGGATGTCAAAATTAATTACAGTTTATTTGTTTGGCACTACAGTAAATGTAACAAACAAGTGAAGCAGAACGTAGGTAGGCCTATATAAAATGTAAAACTGGCAACTTACAAGCCTGCATAGAGAATATTGTTTTTCGCAACACTTTACGTACTGGAATTAGGCCACTTCCATTTTATATAATAATAATAATAATAATAATAATAATAATAATAGGACGGATAACCTCGATTTTAGGCCTGTTTAAACAACAAGCAATAATAGTAGTTGTTTTCTATAAATAAATGGACCTCTGTGTGAGGTCCGTGGCTCGAGTTAAAAAATTCTCTTCTTAAATATGGCCTAATAATCAATGGCATTTGAAATGTTTCGTATCTTCATGCTTGTAATCTGGTCACCCAAGGTTAGCTCTACGCCCGGCCACCTTTGCTCCCCTGGCACTCATTTTTGGTGTAGCTGAGGGAGCCTCAGGGCAATATGCAACTTCGGAAGAGGAAATCTCGTTTCTTAATAATAATAATAATAATAATAATAATGTTATTTGTTTTACGTCCCACTAACTACTTTTTAAGGTCTTCGGAGACGCCGAGGTGCCGGAATTTAGTCCCGCAGGAGTTCTTTTACGTGCCAGTAAATCTACCGACACGGGGCTGTCGTATTTGAGCACCTATAAATACCACCGGACTGACCCAGGAAATCTCGTTTCTTAAAGTTTTCGAATTATTCACGGGGAATCGAACCCTCGTCCTTCCGGGTGAACCGCACATGCCTCTACCGCCTCACCCAGGCAGCCCCTTGTACGTTTCGTTGTTTCTACGCGCTGAAAAATATGGCACTTCCGCCCATTTCACTGGCGTGGGGGTGGAAATTTTAATCTAGAAACGACGTGGCGTCAGGAAGGGCATCCGTTCTTAAAATCCTGCCCAGAAACAGAATTTAGTCTCTGTGGCTCCCGTGATCCCAGAAATAACTGGGCTAAGCTCCAAGGATCTTCATGTCCTGTAAGCAAATTAGTTTGCTTTTTGCTTCTTTTACTAGAAGTAGTCCGACTCGTTGGCTGAATGGTCAGCGTACTGGCCTTCGGTTCCGAGGGTCTCGGGTTCAATTCCCGGCCGGGTCGGGGATTTTAACCTCCATTGGTTAATTCCAATGGCCCGGGAGCTGGGTGTTTGTGCTGTCCCCAACATTCCTGCAACTCACACACCACACTTAACACAATCCTCCACCACAATAACACGCAGTTACCTACAAATGGCAGATGCCGCCCACCCTCATCGGAGGGTCTGCCTTACAAGGGCTGCACTCGGCTAGAAATAGCCACACGAAATTATTATACTAGAAGTAAGTACTACCGCACTATCAAGCACTGTGGGCAATCCTTGCAGAAATACCACTGTTCAGTGACTGAAAAAAGCAAACTGAAAGTGTTACGAGGAAAGGTCGGCATTGCTGCATTCCTTTTTTTTTTTTGCTAGGGGCTTTACGTCGCACCGACACAGATAGGTCTTATGGCGACGATGGGATAGGAAAGGCCTAGGAGTTGGAAGGAAGCGGCCGTGGCCTTAATTGAGGTACAGCCCCAGCATTTGCCTGGTGTGAAAATGGGAAACCACGGAAAACCATCTTCAGGGCTGCCGATAGTGGGATTCGAACCTACTATCTCCCGGATGCAAGCTCACAGCCGCGCGCCTCTACGCGCACGGCCAACTCGCCCGGTGCTGCATTCCTTGACTAAGGTGTGTGAGAAAACAAAACTCACAACTTGATTTGGAAAAGTTGTTAAGAATAGAGAATATTAATAATCCCGGTCGTTAAACAATAGGTAGGGAAAGACACAGTTGCTAAGTACCTCTTCCAGTGGGATTACGGGTCAACGATACTCGACCTCCCCTTATCAAGGTGACTGTTTAAACCGACCTTCAAAAATTAAGCAGTCCTATTCATGGTGTGTCGCGTAAATTTTTAAATTAAAAAGGATATTTTAGCTGTTTCCAATACAATGATATGTTAATATTGTTAAAATGAAGCAAGAAGTCTTTCATAGGCCTAATATACAATAAATTAAAATAGGCGTCCGGCTGAATTGCTGCATGGCTAAATGATTATCGCAGTAGCCTGTGGTCCAAAGGGTCCCGGATTCGATTCCCGGATGGGTCGAGGATTTTAACCTTCATTGGTTAATTCCAGTGACTCAGGGGTAGTGGGTATGTGTGCCGTCTTCAGCATTGGGCTCCATCCACACGACTGTACGGCGTCAGCTCGAAAGACATGCACCAGGCCTCTTCGGAGGCCACATTCCATTGATATTATTAAAACAGGCAAATGCAATAAAAATTAACTTTGCTGTATTCAACTCTAAGAACACGAAATTAAGTTAAACTTTTGATATTATAAATTATAAATATAAATACATACAGCCGAAATCCAATTTCTAAAAGCCAACAAAGGACTCCTTGAAGAACTGGAGAGAAAAAAAAGAGCGCAAAATTGTGAGAGAATTCTCGGGATCAAAGTACATGGAACCCATCAAAAGAAATCCAACGAGGAAGTCTAGAGCAACATAAAGAAAATTACCGACACAATCCAAAAAAGACCGGCACGATTTTACGGTCATCTGAAAAGAATCGACGGAAGTAAGTTAACTAAAGAGATCTTTCACTTTTTTATTCAAAGCCAAAAACCACAATTCCCTGGTTTAGAAATACCAAAGAAGACCTGCAAATGCTACATATCTCAGCTGAAGACGTCCTTAACAGAGATCGCTTCTGCAAGAAAATATTGACGAGCAGGTTAAACGGGCTAAACCGAGACGAGGAACCGAAGAGAACAGATGAGCGTGAGCAAGCCCACTCACATAGAATGAGGGAAATTTGGGCTCTAAAAATGCCCAATTTTGAGTGTAAAATGAAACAAGACTTAATGTGATCCTCGATGGCCCCAGCGAAATATATATAACATTATACATTTAATAAAATTATAACATCAAGTCACCACAGAATATCAGCGTAGCACGGACTGCTTCATTCTCAGGTTCGTGCTGAATTCAAGCTTGCGTGTCACAACGAAACAGATGGCCAGGTGCACGTGTCGAGAACACATGTACTTAGATAATGAGCTTTGTTGTCTACGATACTGGAATCACGTTTTTGTTACTTTAAGATCGCACTAAAACATCGATGGTTTTCAGTGACGGAATAATGGAAAATGGCTGGGATTGGGTAGGTTTCTTTATTTAAGGCACAGTTCCAGAATTTGCCGGACAAAACACGAAAAACCAACTTAAGACTGCCGACGGTGGGATTCAAACCTTCTATCTCCCGAAAGCAAGCTCATACTTGCGCGAACCTAACCGCACGGCCAATTCACTTGGTACTGGAATCGCTGTTGTACATAAATGACATGTTACTGATATAAATTAAAAGGGGCAAACAAATGAAAAAACGTCACCTGCCAAAAAGTATAATACAATATTTCGTACGTTGAATCTGATCACCAGAACTGTCTTTCTTCAGCTCCCCAAAGATGAGGAAATCTTATGGGGAGAGATCTAGGCTTTACGGAGATTGTTGAACAGGCTCCCACCCAAATCTCTGAAGCATGTTGTTCACATAGTTGGCAGTGTGGGGCCGGACATTATGCATTATGCCACTGGGGAGCTGATGATGAAGATGATGATGCTTGTTGTTTTAAGGGGCCTAACATCGAAGGTCATCGGCCCCTAATGGAACGAAATGAATGACGTGAGACATGAAGTTAAAATTTTAAAAAGTATCCACTGACTAGAGTTAAAAAAGAATGGTGATGAAGAAAAATGAGGGTGAGATTAAAACAGTCAGTGGATCTAATACGCAATGCCTTATGTTCTATTAAAATAAGAGAAAGTACAGGAAATCGAAGGAATAAGGCATTGCCAAGTAGTACAGATATTAACACATAATGTACGTTAGACGTTAAAATAACACATTAAAATGCGCAACACAAACTAAAATGGAGTCAATGAGATAAAAGCGCAACTGACATAAACAACACTAGGACAAAGGACATCATCACACACGATAAAACAGACCGCTATCCCTCATAAAGCGGATGACGAGGTCTGCTGACTGCTCGTCATCGCGCAAGATAAGGGAGATAGTACTCGGAAGGTTAATACTACGGCGCAGATCGACCAGGTCCACACACTCAGTAAGGATGTGTACCACGGTAAGATGGTCGCCGCAGGTACACACCGGAGGGGGTTCTCCTTTCAGTAGATGGGAGTGCGTCAAGATACCGTGGCCGATCCGAAGGCGACATAATACCACGGCTTCCCTCCGCGAAGCCCGAAGGGAAATCCTCCATACCTTCGTCGTTCCTTTTATCGCTCTCAGCTTATTGCGAAGTGGGATGGCCTGCCACTCCATCTCCCAATGAGATATAACCAGATGTCTCAGCTGAGAGCGAATATCACTTGCAGGAACCTTGAAAGGCAACGGGGGCAGTGTAACTGCCTCCTTGGCAGCGTCATCTGCTAACTCGTTTCCCTCTATGCCCATGTGGCTGGGGAGCCACACAAACGAAATTCTGGTGCCGGCATCCGAACACCCGGCCAGCAGGTCCTGGATCTGCTGCACCAGAGGGTGCCGAGGGAAACAGGTATCAATAGACTGGAGCGAGCTCAAGGAGTCAGTACACACAAGAAAGTGTCGGCGTTCATGGTACAGTGCGTACCGCAGAGCTCCACAGATAGCATAAAGCTCCGCTGTGTACACACTACAGGTTTCCGGGAGAGCAAAAAGAAACCGATCATTTCCGACAACGAACGCACAGCCCACCTTCGTATCTGTCCTTGAACCATCCGTGTAAACGACGACTGAACCTGGATAGCGGCCAACAACGGACAGGTAGAGCCTCCGATAAATCGAAGGGTCCGTGTCTCCCTTCGGGCCAATGTGTAAATCCAGGATGATTTCAGGTCGTCGCACAACCCACGGAGGTACCCCACTTTGTTGTCTGACAAGGCAAGGAAGCGAAGGTACGTCAAACAATTCATAACTGCTATCCAAGCGTACCCCAACCGGCCGCGTCGCACGAGGATGAGCAGCGTACAACAAACGGTTGCCATTGTTGAACACGCAGGGATAGCTCGGATGAAGTGGCATCTGTCGCAAATTTGCAGCATACGTAAGGAGGAGTTGCTGGCGCCTCAGGTATAAAGGCGGCACACCAGACTCAGCGAGCAGGCTAGCGATGGGGCTAGTACGAAAAGCTCCCTTCGCCAACCTAACCCCGCTGTGGTGGATACTGTTCAGCTTCGCAAGAAAGCTTGGTCTTGCGGAGCCATATGCTGCACTGCCGTAGTCTAACCGGGATAAAATGTGTGCCCGATAGAATCGCAGGAGCACCACGCGGTCAGCTCCCCAATTAGTGCTGCTAAGAAACTTCAAGAGGTTAAGCCTCTTGGTGCATTGCACTTTTAGCTCCCGCACGTGCGGCTCCCACGATAATTTACTGTCAAAAAGGAGCCCAAGAAATCGGTAGGTGTCAACAACTGGAAGAACGACATTTCCTAGATAAAGCTCAGGATGAGGGTGAAGAGTACGTTGACGACAAAAGTGGACAACGGAGGTCTTTGCGGCAGAAAACCGAAAGCCATGTTCTAAGGTCCACTTCTCCACCCGTCTAATAGCGTGCTGTAATTGTCGCTCTGCGGCTGCCATACTGCACGACCTATAGTGCAGAGCAAAATCATCCACATATAGCGACGGTATTACTGCTGGACCAGCAGCAGCGACAATACCGTTTATGGCAATCGCGAACAGAGTGACACTAAGGACCGATCCCTGTGGGACTCCGTTTTCCTGAACGTGATATTGCGAATATGTCCTCCCTACTCGGACACGGAATAGACGGAGGGACAAAAAATTCGCAATAAATACCGGCAAGTTACCTCGGAATCTCCATTGATGCAGGACTGAAAGGATACCATATCGCCATGTGGTGTCGTAGGCCTTCTCTAAATCAAAGAAAACAGCTACCAAGTGCTGTTTACGGAGAAACGCATCCTTGATAGAGCTCTCCAGGCGGACCAAGTGGTCAGTGGTGGATCGAGCGGCTCGAAAACCACACTGGTATTCGGATAAGAGTCCTTGTTTCTCCAGACACCACACGAGTCGGCGATTTACCATCCTCTCAAATAGCTTACACAGGCAGTTGGTAAGACAAATCGGCCTGTAACTTCCTGCATACTTAGGATCTTTGTCAGGCTTGAGGACAGGAATGACTATGCCCTCTCGCCACTGAGACGGAAAATCACCCTCCATCCAGATACGGTTGAACACACGAAGGAGATAGAGTAGACTATCATCACTAAGGTGCTTCAACATCTGGTTGTGGATGTTGTCCGGTACAGGAGACGTGTCCTTGCAAAGCGCTAGGGCGCTGCGGAGTTCCCACTCCGTAAAGGGCACGTTGTAGTCCTCTGAAGCTTGAGAGGCAAAACTAAGGTGATGACGTTCTGCCTCTAGCTTCACAGCGAGGAAATCAGGATGGTAATTCCCGGAGCCGGATACATTCGCGAAATGACTGGCTAGATGGTCAGCAATCAGGAGGGATTCAGTGACAATATGGCCTGCAATGGAAATTCCCGGTACAGAAGATGATCCATGGATACCCGAAATACGTCGAAGCTTAGTCCACACTTGAGATGATGGAGTATGTGACGTCATAGACGACACATATCTCTCCCATGAAGCCTTCTTACTTTGACGAATAAGAACTCGCGCCTTAGCGCGGAGTTTCTTGAATGTTATCAAGTTGGCCGCAGTAGGCTGTCGACGGTAACGTTTGTGAGCACGACGGCGTTCTTTGATAGCTGCTGCTATTTCTTCGTTCCACCAAGGAACGAGCTTTCGGCGAGGAGTCCCCGAGTAGAACGGAATGGACTCCGCAGCAGCAGCAAGAATAACTCGGGTGATATAAGTTATTTCCTCGCCGACGGTCTGCCTGATATTATCGTTAAAGGCAGCTAACGATGTGTACTTTGGCCAATCAGCATGTTTCAAAATCCATCGAGGGGGAGCCTCGACGGATTTTTGGTTCATCAAAGTAAGAATGATGGGAAAATGGTCACTGTCACAGAGATCATCGTGTGTATGCAACCGAAACAGTGGAACCAACGTTCCAACTTCTGGTTGGTCGAAGGTGGGGTGGTCTCCCCTTCGAGCTTTGACTATTTGCGACGTTGCTGGGAGCAGCAACAGTCGCCTTGGGCGCAGCGGTCTGGACAGGTGTCGAGGTCGTAAATGACGAACCTGGAAGACTCTGAGCTATCAAGCTATAGTCGAGTGTACGGGCAGGTGTATTCGTAGAATTAAACTTACGGCGCGCTTCCTGGTAGGAAAGACCATCCAGGGTCTTGATCTCCTGGATCTTTTTCTCACTCAGGTATGTCGGACAATTCCGATCCCGAGGAGAATGAAAACCGAAGCAGTTAGTGCACTTGTATGGAGTTGTGCACTCCTCCGCGCCGTGAGCTACTCGTCCACATGTACCACATACAGCCTGATTCGAACAGCGAGATACCATATGTCCGAATCGCTGGCATTGATAGCTTCGCATAGGAGGCGGGATGTACGGCCTCACATCGCAACGATAAGTTGTTACCTTGACTTTCTCTGGTAACACTGACAACTTGAAAGAGACAATGAAGGCACCAGTGGCAACGTCTTCGCCGTTGACCTTGCGCGTAATGCGCCGGACGTGTGTCACGCCACGGTTCTTCATGTCTTCCATCAACTCGTCGTCAGTGTTCAAAATAAGGTCGCGGTGAAAGATGACTCCGCGAACCAGGTTCAAGGACTTATGCTCCTCCACTTTGACGGGGATTTCGCCAAAGTGCTCGCACTTAAGCAACTGATCAGCTTGCAGTGCTGTACGAGTCTTCATAAGCAAACTACCGTTGCGCATTTTCTTAAGTTCCTCCAGTTCGCCATAGACGCCTTCGATGTGCCGACTAAAAAGGATCGACTTCACCAGCTTAAAATCGTGCCCATCGGTTCTGGTAGCGACCAGAAACCTAGGGAAGCTGGATCCCATTCCTTCACGCTGCGCATGTTCCCAGGGAGTTGAACCTCTCAGGGAAGCAAAAGTTAAAGACTTAGGTGGGGGACCACCTTGAGAGAGCAGACTTCGTTTGGAAGCCATGCCCGATAGCATCCTCCCCGAATGCCACCCACTCCGATCAGGGGTCTCTGTAGCCGAACCAAGCAGCCAAGGCAATACCCACCTGGTCGTAGCAGGTATTGCCCGGGGTCCGATGTTGAACGATGCCTAATACGGCATGACTGAGGCAATGAGCACTAAGACTCCCTTCCTCCAGTCACGCGCAATAGCATGTACCCCATAGCGTTTACAGAGCACTAAATATAGAGAAAAAAATAAAAATAATTAATAATAATATGTCCTGCTGGCATTCGGCTGTGCGGGGACCTGTGTTGTCAGGCGGATACCACTGCCAAGGTACATGGCGCTCCCACCACGCAATGGTCCTGGGTGGACAGTTGCGGGCTTTTGGGCGTAATCGCACACGTAAGAGGCCCATCTCCGGGCAGCACGCACATCAAAATTTTGAATGGTCAACATCTGACCCTCGGAAAAATAATAATAAAATAAAGAGGGGACCATGGCCACATGACCCTTTAAGTCGCCTTCTACGACAGGCAGGGATTACCTGTGAATGTACTCGACCCCTCCCATCCACAGGAGGTCCAACACATTATACCAAACCGCAATCCATGTCCGCGCCTAGGTCGCCCCTTTTAGTCGACTCATACGACAGGCAGGGGGTACCGCGGGTGTATTCTACAGATGCGTCCCCCACCCGCAGGGGGTAGTGTGTTTGGTCCGCGAGAGGTATGTTATTTCCCTCGAGTCCGCCGGCAAGCCGGTTAGGACCCCCCTATCCGCCACCTGGGACGCGCCACGTGGGAGTATCACCTCTCCCCCTGCTACGCCTTCGTAGTAGGTTCGTGGCCACTGGGGAGCATGCCCGGGCGTTTTGAATTTATGGTGCACCTTAGTTCCTGCAATGAATCCATTGATTGAGGCAAAATGTTCGAGATGAAGAAATAAAATCGTAGCGATCGATTTGCATCGGAAGACCACAAGTGTGTCTGGCTACAAGTGCTGATGCTTGTTGTTTAAAGGGGCCTAACATCTAGGTCATCGGCCCCGAATGGTGCGAAATAAGACGAAATGCAATGACAAGATATAAGTCCAAAATCCTCCACTGACCAGAATTCAAAACATGAGGACGAAGAATGAAAGGATGGATATGAATTCAAAACCATCAGTGGATCCGACTCAAAAACTATCATAAAAATAGTATTACCGACCAAGAGACCACTTCTAAAGCATAATCCTAATGATGATGTTAATGCTTGTTGTCTAAAGGAGTCTAAAATCTAGGTTAACGGCTCCTCATATGTTACATGTAGCTAGTAAAGTAGAACCATGGTATTTGTCATGTTGGGGTACTAATCAAAAGTAGCAGAGACTTGCGGTATTCCACACATCATTGTACTATTCAGATGTTATGAAATTCGACATATAATACAGACCTATGTTTTCTCCCTTTGCGGCGCCATTTACATGCAACGCAAACCTATGGTGTTCATCACATAAGAGTACTAACCACAGGGACCTTCCCCTATCCCGTGGTGCTCCTCATATAGTGGGTACTAATCATAGGCAAGGCAGAACCATGGTAGTTATCATTCTATGGTCCTGCTCATATGGTGGTACTAATCTCAGGTACTGCTAAAGCCGACCGCACGGTACTCCTGTGTGCTACTAATCACAAACCTACTTCGTACCTAATATAGTGGTACTACGCACAAGTAAAAGCTACCCTTGGTGTTCTCCGCGTGGTGATACTAATCACAAGTAGTTTCATGGTTCTAATACAATCATCCCTTGGTCACCCCTTTTAGTCCCCTCTCACGACAGGCAGGGGTTAACGTGGGTTTATTATTCGTCTGCCTCCCTCACCCATAGGGGGTGTGTGTTTGGTCCGCGAGAGGTATTTTATTTCCCTCAAGTCCGCCGGCAAGCCGGTGAGGAACCCCCTATCCGCCACCTGGGACGCGCCACGTGGGAGTATCACCTAACTAAGGAGAAAAGTGTGATAATGAGTATGCAAAGCACAACAAGGTCATAGTTGTACGTAACTGCTCCTATCCTAATCACAGCTACGGGACCTCCAACAGTACGGGTTTGATTCTTTCTCATATTTCAATTTCTTTTCTCAATTCTCTTATGAAAATAAATTCAAAGCATGTGTTTCGTGTGGTACCGTGAAGTCGATCAAAATAAATAGTTTTTGGCATATTACAGGATGAAAATAAAGGAAAGCAATTCTGAATAAACGTACATATATGTAATAAATCTTAATCTTTCTAACGGTTGCGTAACAACATGTCAATCTCAACAAATTTCAAAGTGATTGTATTTAAAATCAGTGTTATGTTACGGAGTGAATTGGCCGTGCTATCAGGGCCGCGCAGCTGCGAGCTTGTATTCGGGAGATACTGGGTTCTAATCACACTATCGGCAGCCCTGGAGAAATTTTTTTCCGTGATGATCATGATGATGCTTGTTTAAAGGGGCTTAACATCGAGGTCATCGGCCCTTAATGGTACCAAATGAAATAACAAAATGTTCAAATTAATCCGCTGACCAAAATAAGAAATGTCATGAAGAATGAATGGATGGACATGAACCCAACAAAAACAAAAAAACAAACAAACAAAACAGTGGATCAGACTCAAAAAAGATCGTAAATAAAGGTATTACTGACCGAGGGACCACTCATAAAGCACAATGATGCTTGATGTCTGAAGGGGTGCTAAATCCACGTCTAAGGCCCCAAAGAATGGTACATGTCGCGAGTAAAGTAGAACCATGGTATTTGTTATTTTGGGGTACTGATCAAAAGTAGCGAAGACTCACGGTGTTCCACACAAGATGGTACTACTCACAAGTATTGCACTTCGTACAGGGAACGCAGACCTATGGTGTTTCTCACACAATGGCGCCACTCATAGCCAACGCAAACCGTTACCAGCCACAATTCTCAGCGGTGCCGGGAGATCACGGTACCATTGAGGAATTTTAGCCCTTCGACCCGGTTACGGCCTTGAGTGCTTTTTCCTTATATTTCTATCTAGTACTGCATTTCTGTTGTGTAGTTTGTGGAACTGTGAAATTTAAATCGCGCTGACCAGAATGTGGTCTGCACCCCTTAGTGGGGTGGGGTTAGAGAATCAGCTCCTTAGGTCTTCGGTATCGAAGACCTACGGTATCATAGTTTCCTATGTTTCTGATCAGCGGATTTTTACTCTCAGTGAGCGCGTCATAAAACTTCACAGCCGTGTTACGTATCCTCCTATGAATGGTGGGGAGCTGGTACCGCTCATGCAGGTCGTCATTGGTTTCGTACCATTGTGCACCCGTCAAACGGCGCAGCGCACGATTCTGTATGCGCTGCACTTTTAACAGGTGCGACTTGGCTGCAGTGCCCCAAATAGGGCTGGCATACTCAAGTATCGGTCGTATAGTCGATTTGTAGAGCAGGAGTCGGTTTTCTATTGTTAGCCCATTGTCGGCTCTAATCATCGGGAATAATTTAAAGAGGCGCACATTTGCCTGTGCAATAATGTTAGAAATATGATCTCCGAACGTTAATCCTCTGTCTAAGGTGACACCTAGATACTTAGTTTTCTTAGTCCACCTGATTGGTTGGCCGAAAAGTATCAGGGGCTCGGGGTTTGGGGGGAAGCGTTTACTGAATAGCGTGGCGCTACTCTTGTCAGTATTGATTTTAAATCTCCACTTCTTTAGCCAGGGCTCGAGAGTGGAGAGCGCGTCTTGGAGGTAATCTTTCAACTTAGGTGCCTGCCATGAGACAGAGGATATCGCCGTGTTGTCCGCGTATAAATGTAATTGCGCGTGCGTCGGTTTTGGCATGTCTGACATGAAGAGGTTGAAAATTGTCGGCGAGACCACACTGCTCTGTGGTACCCCAGCCTCTATAGGCCGGGGGTCCGACAGAGCTGTGCCAACCTGCACCTGAAATTTTCTGTCAGCTAAGTAGCTCGTCAGTAATTGTAGTACGTATGGGGGGAAACCTAAGGTCCTTAATTTAAAAATCAGTCCTTGGTGCCAGACTTTATCGAACGCACGCGCAATATCGAGAAAACAGACTCCTGTGTGTCTACGGTCGTTATAGTTCTTAGTAATTGCCTCAGTGAGGCGCATCAATTGATGGCAGGTGGAATGGCCTCGCCTAAATCCGAACTGTTCGTCGTTAAGTTGCGGTCGTCTATAATTACATTAAATCGGGTAAGGAATAGGGTCTCATAAAGCTTGGAAATGATGCTAAGAAGGGATATCGGGCGGTAGTTTTGTGGGAACGTTTTGTCCTTTAAGGGTTTGGGGATCATGATTACTTTAGCAATTTTCCAGCAGGCCGGGAAGTGGCCAAACCGGAAAATTGCATTAAAAAGTTTAGTCAGACATGTCAGGGCCTTTCTCGGAAGGTTTTTGAGAAAGGCTGCTGACACGCTGTCGAAGCCAGGCGCCTTCCTGTTCTTGAGTCTCTTAATAACGGCGAACAGTTCAGACGGCGTGATAAATTTAAAGCCAGGGGGGAGGCTAGTCTCGTCAGTCTCGTGAAGTTCGTCTTCGACGATTTCTACGAAAACTTCGTCGCAAGGCTCGTCGTTGGGGGTACACGCACTCTCGAACGTGTCCGCCAGGGCATCGGCCTTTTCTTTGTCTGAAAATGCCATTCCATTCCTACCGTGGAGGGTGGGTATGCCAGTCCTATTATTAGTAAATTTACGAGCCAGCCTGTGGAGGGAATTGTCAGCCACGTTTCAGGCCCGCCAACCTAGACCGCCAGGCAGCCTGCCTGTGATTTCTAATCATAATCTGGAGGTTTCGCTTGCACCTGTTCCACTTACGCTTCAGGTACGGGTCCCTGCATTCACGCCACAGCCTACGTACTCGGTTCTTAATTTTTATCTGGGTGAGGATGTGAGAAGGGAGCGTGTCGTCCTTACGTTGGCTAACGCTCGGTCCCACGGCGGAAGATTCTGCCGCTCTAACGATAGCAGATGAAATCTGTTCCGCTAGGCTATCAATCTCGGACGGGCTTTTCACACTGGGATTGCCATTAATTTCAGAGGAGAGAGCGGTGCAGAAAGAGGTCCAGTTAATTATTCGGTTGTAGATGGGGATGTGGGTAGGGGTGAAATCTGGGGAGGAGTCTACTGTCATAAGAACGGGCATATGATCTGAGTCGAAAAGGTCTTGGGTTCTAAGTTCTAGGAATTGGTTTAGCCTGCTAGAAATGGCAATGTCCAGTGTGTCCGGCCTCACGTCCGGATTATGAGAGGAGTGGGTGTGGCGGTCAGGACCGTGCGTAGTGAGGTTATTCCTGTCACAGTGGTGGGTAAGCTGTTTCCCTCTAGTTGTGGTTGTGCGGCTGTACCAGCGGGGACTTTTCGCGTTAAAATCGCCCGCTAGGACAGTCGGCACAGCCCTATCTATAATACGGTCCAGGTCAGCTGGGTCGAACGCGACGCCTGGTGGGATATAGCACGCCGATAGATTGAGAGGTCCTCGGTGGGTAGTGACCTGAATTGTCGTAGCCTCTAGTGTTGTGAGGTTCTCACCTAGGTGTACTAGTCACGGGCGCCGGTATTCCCGTGGTGTTCCTCACATAGTGGGTACCAATCACAGGCAATGCTGACCCACGGTGCCGCTCATATAGCGGTACAACTCACAGGCTACGCCCAGACCCGCGGTGTTGCGCACGGGTACTGGAAACCACCAGGCCAGGCTTTTTACTGCAACTAATCACAAACCTATTTCGTACCAAATTAGTGATACTACTCGGAAGTACATGCAACCCATGGTGCTCCCCGCACGATGTTACGAATCAAGAGTAGTTTCATCGTTCTAATTCAATCATCCCTTGGTCGCCCCTTTTAGTTGCCTCTTACGACAGGCAGGGGATGCCGCGGGTGTATTCTACATGTGCGTCCCCCACCCGCAGGGGGTAGTGTGTTTGATCCGCGAGAGGTATTTTGTTTCCCTCAAGTCCGCCGGCAAGCCGGTTAGGAACCCCCTATCCGCCACCTGGGACGCGCCACGTGGGAGTATCACCTCTCCCCCTGCTACGCCTGCGTAGCAGGTTCGTGTTTTTTTTTCTTCGTAGTTTCCCATTTTTACACCTGGTAAATGCTGAGACTGAACCTCATTTAAGGCCACGGCCGCTTCCTTTCCGCTCCTAGCACTTTTCTATCCCATCGTCTCCGTAAGACCTGTGTCGGTGCGACGTAAATCCAATTGTTGAAAAATAATAGTAATGAAAATACAGCTTGCATTTTGTTGAACATAGAAACTTTACGAGCCATCAAACAGAAGTTAATCAACATAGGTTAATAAAAGAACGAAACCATGAGAGAGCTGGCTACTAGCCGGATAAGTGTAAGCTTTCATCCACGCGTGGTGAGTTTGAGCCCTAATATCTGCAGCGCTGAGAATGATTTTCTGTTGTTTCCACTTTTCTCACCATGTAAATATTGAGGCTGTACAGGCGCTATTTTTCTATCCCAGCATCGTCAAATACTTGCGTGTATTAAGGCACCGCTGAATCGCCAGAGAATGAACGGCTGCTGATATCAGGATAGTCTTCAACTGAAGTCATTTCTATAATGTATTAAATGAATTATTCTACCCATCGTAGACAGTTACAGGTAGTCAGGCTGTACAGATGGTACACCTTTTATGCACTGTTGAAGCACTCTGCGTTATCGAGGCTGAGTAGTCATGGTTGCATTCACAATAGGAATTGAAGAAATGACGCATATAGAACTTAAGGAACTGGCGTTCAAGTGTGAAGAACGTGCTGCTCAACCTGCTACTTCCGTGTGCCACTGCTTAGGTACGTAAATAATTCAGCAGAAGGTACAGTTCTCGTTTATTTGTGTTCCTCTGACCTACTGCTCCCTGTCTTACGTACCTACTCAGTCAGAGGACACTAACAAGTGGTGCTGGACATTGGTACCCTCCACTCCAAAATTAAATATTTTTTTAATTTTTCATTTATTTATCTGCGTGATTCAAATCCCGGTCGCGCCATGTGAGATTTGAGCTATACAAAGCGGAGGCGGGACAGATTTTTCTCCGGGTACTCCGGTTTTTCCCTGGCATTTTTGATGATGATGCTTGTTGTTTAAGGGGCTAACATCGAGGTCATCGGCCCCTAATGGTACGAAATGAAATGACCAAAAATTCAAAATCACCCACTGACCAAAAGAAAAAAATCGTCATGAAGAAGGAATGGATGGACATGAAGCAAAATAACAATAACAAACGAGCAAACAAAAAATTTGTGGATTCAACTCAAAAAAAAAAGGATCATATATAATTTATTACTGACCAAAGGACAACTTATAAAGCAGAATTCTGAATCGAGGATCCTTGATGTCTAAAGGGGTGCAAAATCCACGTCTAAGGCCCCACAGAATGGTACATGTCGCGAGTAAAATAGAACCATGGTATGTGTCATGTTGGGGTATTAATCAGAAGTAGCGAAGACTCACGGTGTTCCACAAAAGATAGTACTACTCACAAGTATTGTACTTCGTACAGGTAACGCAGACCTATGGTGTTTCGCACACAATGGCGTCACTTACAGCCAACGCAAACCGATGAGTTTCCTCACCTAGGGTACTAGTCACGGGTGCCGGTCCCAAGGGCCCCGTGGTGTTCCGCACATAGTGAGTACTAATCACAGGCAACGCAGACCCACGGTGTCGCTCATATAGTGGTACAACTCACAGGCTACGCCCAGACCCGCGGTGTTACCCACATGGGTACAACGCACGGGTACTGGAATCCACCAGGCCAGGCTTTTTACTGCAACGAATCACAAACATATTTAGTACCATATTAGTGATACTACTCGCAAGTACATGCAACCCATGGTGTTCCCCGCATGATGGTACGAATCAAAAGTAGTTGCATGGTGCTAATTCATTCATCCCTTGGTCGCCCCTTTTAGTCGCCTCGCGCGACAGGCAGGGGATACCGTGGGTGTATTATTCGTCAGCCTCCCCCACCCATAGGGGGTGTGTGTTTGGTCCGCGAGAGGTATTTTATTTCCCTCAAGTCCGCCGGCAAGCCGGTTAGGACCCCGCTATCCGCCACCTGGGATGCGCCACGTGGGAGTATCACCTCTCCCCCTGCTACGCAGGCGTAGCAAGTTCGTGGAAGATCACGGTGGGAAATAACTCCACGAACCAGCTTCAAGGTTTTGTGCTCTTCCGCTTTGACGGTGATGTCGCCAAAGTGGTCGCACTTAAGCAATTGATCGGCTTGGAGCGCAGTGCTCGTCTTCAGAAGCAAACGACCATTGCGCATTGTCTTTTGTACCTCAAGTTCACCATATACACCTTCGATGTACCGACTGAAAAGGATCGATTTAACCAGCTTGAAATCCTGCCGATCGGTTCTGGTAGCAACCAGGAACCTAGGGAAGCTGGAACCCAGACTAATTCGCCGCGCTTGTTCCCAAGGGGTTGCACCCCTTAGGGACTCATAAGTTAAAGACTTGGGTAGCTAACTACCCGAGGTGGCAGGCGAAAGTTGTTTCGACGCCATGCCCGAAATCATCCTCCCCGAATGCCACCCACTCCGATCAGCGGTCTCAGTAGCCGAACCAAGTAGCCAAGGCAATACACACCTGGTCGTAGCAGGTACTGCCCGGGTTCCGATGTTGGACGATGGCTAATACGGTATAACTGAGGCAATGAGCACTAGGACTCCCTTCCTCCAGTCACCCGCAATAGGGAACATGCATAATTTTCAAAAATATTTTTTTTTGAAAAGTACACCAATGAAATAGTACGTAAACGTATTACAGTGAGGTAAGTTGCCTTGTTTTCTACCATTAAAAAAGTGCTCAAATGTGCTTTTACGCAAATCGAGTGAAACGGCCTCTGATGTAAGTGGCGTGCTGTGACGTCACGATCCAGTACCGCACGCAGCTCTACCAGCCGTTGTGCATCAGCCGTTACTAAAAGCCGATTGTTTATTATTCGTGATAGCGAATAACTTCAAAATGACAGATAAAAGGTTTAAAAACAGCACAGTCAGACAATCTATCATGTGTAGATGCCATCATTCTTGAAAAATTGTGACTTTTGTGACCGCAGAAATTCGTGGATAAAAAGCAAGTTTGTAAGTCCCATCATTTATATACGTGCAGTGTATTGCAACACATAGTATTAGGATAACAACGAACCTGGATAGAAATCACATCACTTTCAACATTTCTTTCTAGACTGATTCCCATATTAAAGAATAACATTACATTTTCGGGCTTTCATCATTAGTAAAGTAAGAAATAGGATTTCAGTACTAACATAAATATATAGGTAGCATTATAGTACTAGTCCGCCTCTGTGGTGTAGTGGTTAATGTGATTAGCTGCCACCCCCGGAGACCCGGTTTCGATTCCCGGCTCTGCCAAGTAAGTTGAAAACAAATAGTAGGAGGGCTGGATCGGTGTCTACTCAGCCTCGGGAGGTCAACTGAGTAGAGGGGTTTCGAATCCCACCTCAGCCATCCTCGAAGTGGTTTCTCGTATTTTCCCAGGCACCTAAGACCACGGCCGTTTCCTTCCCTCTTCCTTGTCTATCCCTTCCAATCTTCCCATCCTCCAACAAGGACCCTGTTGAGCATAGCAGATGAGGCCGCCTGGGTGAGGTAATGACCCTCCTCACCAGTTGTATCATCATACCCAAAGTCTCACGCTCCAGGACACTGCCTTTGAAGCGGTAGAGGTGAAATCCCTCGCTGAGTGCGAGGGAAAAACCAAACTTGAAGGATAAACTGATTAAGAAAGAAAGGAGGAAAGAAAGATCATAGTACTATACGTCTACAGTCTATCATTCCCCAAAAAATTTATATTTATAGTTGGTGCAACTGTCCTACCCACTTCCGGGCCCATGAAAGAGAAACATTAAATATCTTGGTGGAGGGAAAAAGTTAAACATGATAAAGATAAAGATAAATATGACTTCATCTAGATTTCACAAGTCGGGGTGAGTGGTTCAGACGGTTGAGGTACTGGCCTTCTGACCCCAACTTGACAGGTTCGATCCTGGTTCAGTCCGGTGGTAGTTGAAGGTGCTCAGATACGTCAGCCTCGTGTCGGTAGATTTACTGGCACGTAAAAGAATTCCTGCAGGACTGAATTCCTGCACATCGGCGTCTCCGAAAACCGTATTAGTAGTTGGCGGGCGTAATGCCAATAACATTAATTACATTTGGTTTCTAACAAGCTGAGCATATCACGCAAGAAAAGTGTCTTGGTGACATTTTAGTCGTTCAATACATGAATGTCTATGGGTTCTGTGACTTTTACTTTTTTTTCCTATTTGCTTATGGTTCATATTTGTGGGGTTACTGTAGTCACGTCCTAGTTCGTGAACCATGGGCAAAGGCTGAGTGGCCTAGTAAGTGGTCCTGAGAGTCGGGATACCAGTTGCTATGGAATGGGAGTGGGCATCTCGGACATATTCTGAGTCGTGGCCTCCTTGTGCTCAGGCGGCTAGGACTATACAATTCACCGGTGGTCCATAACCGGTTAGAGGAGAGATCCTCACTTGGACTATGTGCAAGTAGGGCAGCATCCTGCTTCATGAATTTACCGAGCTCAGAACACTTTAAGCAAGCCTCGGACCTATGGGAGTAATGGAGTCCCACTCCCATTTGACAGGCGAGGGACTCCTTGGAAACAACTTGGCGAACGAAATGGAATTCGATGGGAAGCTATCAATATCAATGGGGATTATGGTAGAAAGAAGGTAGAACTGGCTGAGTCAGCAAAGAGGATGCATCTGGATGTGCTAGGAGTGATATTCGGGTAAGGGGAGATAATGAGGAAGAGATAGGAGATTATAAAGTGTATTTGACGGGTGTTAGAAAGGGAAGGGCAGAGTCTGGGGTAGGGCTCTTTATCAGGAATACCATTGCACGCAACATAGTTTCTGTTAGGCACGTAAATGAGCGAATGATGTGGGTAGATTTGTCAGTGGGAGGAATTAGGACAAGAATTTTGTCCGTGTATTCACCATGTGAGGGTGCAGATGAGGATGAAGTGGACAAGTTTTATGAAGCATTGAGTGACATCGTGGTCAGGGTCAACAGCAAGGATAGAATAGTGCTAATAGGCGATTTCAATGCGAGAGTTGTGAATAGAACTGAAGAATACGAAAGGGTGATTGGTAAATGTGGGGAAGATATGGAAGCTAATGGGAATGGGAAGCGTTTGCTGGACTTCTGTGCTAGTATGGGTTTAGCTGTTACGAATACATTATTCAAGCATAAGGCTACACATGGGAGGCTAGGGATACCAGATCCATAATAGACCATATCTTAACTGACTTTGAATTCAGGAAATCTGTTAGGAATGTACGAGTTTTTCGCGGATTTTTCGATGATACAGACCACTATCTGATCTGTAGTGAACTAAGTACCTCTAGGCCTAGGGTAGAGAAAGTCAAATCTGTCTGCAAACGAATAAGGGTAGAAAGTCTCCAGGACGAGGAAATTAGAAGTACATGGATATGATTAGTGAGAAGTTTCGAACAGTAGACAGTAAGCAGGTTCAGGATATAGAAAATGAATGGGTGGCATACAGGGATGCTGTAATAGAAACAGCAAGGGAATGCCTAGGAACAACTGTGTGTAAAGATGGAAAAAGGCGAACATCTTGGTGGAATGATGAAGTGAGAGCAGCCTGTAAACGTAAAAAGAAGGCTTATCAGAAATGGCTCCAAGCAAGGGCCAAGGCAGACAGGGATTGGTACGTAGATGAAAGAAACAGAGCGAAACAAATAGTTGTTGAATCCAAAAAGAAGTCATGGGAAGATTTTGGTAATAACTTGGAAAGGCTAGTTCAAGCAGCAGGGAAACCTTTCTGGACAGTAATAAAGAATCTTAGGAAGGGAGGGAAAAAGGAAATGAACAGTGTTTTGAGTAATTCAGGTGAACTCATAATAGATCCCAGGGAATCACTGGAGAGGTGGGGAATATTTTGAACATCTTCTCAATGTAAAAGGAAATCATCATGGTGGTGTTGCAAACAGCCAAGCTCATGGGGAGGAGGAAAAGGATGTTGGTGAAATTATGCTTGAGGAAGTGGAAAGGATAGTAAATAAACTCCATTGTCATAAGGCAGCAGGAATAGATGAAATTAGACCTGAAATGGTGAAGTACAGTAGGAAGGCAGGGATGAAATGGCTTCATAGAGTAGTAAAATTAGCGTGGAGTGTTGGTAACGTACCTTCAGATTGGACAAAAGCAGTAATTGCACCTATCTATAAGCAAGGGAACAGGAAGGATTGCAACAACTATCGAGGTATCTCATTGATTAGTATACCAGGCAAAGTATTCACTGGCATCCTGGAAGGGAGGGTGCGATCAGTCGTTGAGAGGAAGTTGGTTGAAAACCAGTGTGGTTTTAGACCACAGAGAGGCTGTCAGGATCAGATTTTCAGTATGCGCCAGGTAATTGAAAAATGCTACGAGAGGAATAGGCAGTTGTGTTTATGTTTCGTAGAACTAGAGAAAGCATATGACAGGGTACCGAGGGAAAAGATGTTCGCCATACTGGGGGACTATAGAATTAAAGGCAGATTATTAAAAGCCATCAAAGGCATTTATGTTGATAATTGAGCTTCAGTGAGAATTGATGGTAGAATGAGTTCTTGGTTCAGGGCACTTACAGGAGTTAGACAAGGCTGTAATCTTTCACCTTTGCTGTTCGTAGTTTACATGGATAATCAGCTGAAAGGTATAAAATGGCAGGGAGGGATTCAGTTAGGTGGAAATGTAGTAGGCAGTTTGGCCTATGCTGACGACTTGGTCTTAAAGGCAGACTATTCCGAAAGCCTGCAGTCTAATATCTTGGAACTTGAAAATAGGTGCAATGAGTATGGTATGAAAATTAGCCTCTCGAAGACTAAATTGATGTCAGTGGGTAAGAAATTCAACAGAATCGAATGTCAGATTGGTGATACAAAGCTAGAACAGGTCGATAATTTCAAGTATTTAGGTTGTGTGTTCTCCCAGGATGGTAATATAGTAAGTGAGATTGAATCAAGGTGTAGTAAAGCTAATGCAGTGAGCTCGCAGTTGCGATCAGCAGTATTCTGTAAGAAGGAAGTCAACTCCCAGACGAAACTATCATTACATCGGTCTGTTTTCAGACCAACTTTGCTTTACGGGAGCGAAAGCTGGGTGGACTCAGGATATCTTATTCGTAAGTTAGAAGTAACAGACATGAAAGTAGCGAGAATGATTGCTGGTACAAACAGGTGGGAACAATGGCAGGAGGGTGTTCGGAATGAGGAGATAAAGGCTAATTTAGGAATGAACTCGATAGATGAAGCTGTACGCATAAACCGGCTTCGGTGGTGGGGTCATGTGAGGCGAATGGAAGAGGATAGTTTACCTAGGAGAATAATGGACTCTGCTATGGAGGGTAAGAGAAGTAGAGGGAGACCAAGACGACGATGGTTAGACTCGGTTTCTAACGATTTAAAGATGAGAGGTATAGAACTAAATGAGGCCACAACAATAGTTGCAAATCGAGGATTGTGGCGACGTTTAGTAAATTCTCAGAGGCTTGCAGACTGAACGCTGAAAGGCATAAGTCTATATTGATAATGTATGTATGTATGCTATTTGCTTTACATTGCACAGTCACAGATAGGTCTTATGGTGACGATGGGACAGGAAAGGCCTAGGAATGGGAAGGAAGCGGCCGTGGCCTTAAGGTACAGCCCCAGCATTTGCCTGGTGTGAAAATGGGAAACTACGGAAAACCATCTTCAGGGCTGCCGACAGTGGGGTTCGAACCCACTATCTCCCGGATGCGAGCTCACAGCTGCATGCTCCTAACCGCACGGCCAACTCGCCCTGTATTGTTATCCTTCGGTTTATTGACTTGGCTTGTATACCCTAAAACACAGGCTAAGTTGGATAATATTTTAAACACCAACATCACTATTTTCACCTGTTTGCAATTATGTTATTTATTTCACTAATATTATTATAATTATTATTGTACCGGGCGGTAAACCTCCACGCCGCTAATTCAAACCTTGCGCCAGTTGAAACTCCCCTACTGTCTTATGTGTTAATTTTCAAGTTATCCTGAAGATGTCACTACTTGGAGATTTTGAAGTTTCTGAACTGTGTTGTTTTCGACGTATTTTTGTTTTGCTTGTAGTAAGAAGTGTGAACATTCTCTTCTAGAGGACACTACTGAAGAACTACAACGGCGCACCCTAGTGCGAAGTGAAAGAACCGGTTTTTTTGGAGAAAATTTAATTTCAAAAGTTTGTTCTTTGCTAAATTTCTTTCAGTCATTGTTTATGTTGGCAATATTAACCCTTTCTTTCCCCTTGTTTTGAATTAAGCCAATCCCGAATTTCTTTAATTAATTTTCCACCAATAATGTGTTTCTTCTTCATCTTGTGTAGGGGTTTTTTTATCCACCAATAAAATGTTTGTGGGCGGGTGTTTTCCTTCCTGAAACGCCTCGAACTTTCTGCGAGAGTATATAAACTGCTGATTTTAGTGTCTCCGGGCCACTTCAGTACCATCTTTTAGTGTGTAAAGTACATAGCAGGGGGCGGGTAGCGCCTCTTTCTTCGGGCAGCAGTTCAACAACCAGGTAATGGCCGATTAATAACTTCTTTTCTTGCTAGCTCAGCAGTTTAACTCTCGGGGCGGGTCCGAAGCTTTTCCACCATGTAACTTTCCCTAAAATGTAACGAATCTTTGTATTTATTCTATCTTTTAAGCTTAATATTGGGATAGAGAGTGCTTAACCCTCTCGAGCTCCCTCTCATATTGCATTGAGGTGAACTTATTTTCACAACCGTTTCTTCCTTAACGTAATGTAAATTGTTTCCTTCTAAAAGTCACCTCTTTAGTATGGGATTAGCCCTTGCATTAACGGCCTAGTGCCAAGTAAGTTTTAAACAAAGTGTATTAGGAGCGCAAGTTCGCCTCCTCTCAAATTGGTATTTTAGAGGCCAGGTAATTAAATTTTCTCACTTAATAGGCCTCAGTAGGTTGGGTATCTTTTGACCCTGTGTTTATGTCATTAGAGGAAAACTTGAAGGTGGAGTTTGGTGTGGCCTTTGATAGGCTTAACCTTTGAGAGCAGATCGCTCTTTTGAAGTTTGTTTCTGCGCGCCTCGAGGAGGCTTTATGATGTAATGGGGAGCATGTGCTCCTGGGCTTGATTGGGGTCTTCTGCCTCTTTGTTGAATTCTGTATATCGTAAAGTTGGGCTAATTGCTCAAGAATTGTGTGTCTGGCTCTCGGAGCCCCAATCCTGTAATTGTACATTCTCGATTAGTGGTTTTGCTACTCTGTACCTGCCATTATTGTTATTTCTTGTTTTTGCTAAGAAAATATAACCTTGTTAAATTTTAAATTCACTTTAATTTCGTAGCCTGAGATCTGTTCACCCCCCCCGCACCTTCTTTCACCTCTAACTACCACGGAAAACTCCGTAACAATTATAATTGAGCAATGTTAATTTATAAGACCCCAACAGACAAGCATAGATGATGATGCTTGTTGTTTTAAGGGGCCTAACATCGAAGGTCATCGGCCCCTAATGGTACGAAATGAAACAAAAATTACAAAGGCATCCATTGACCAAAATAAAAATAAAAAATGTCACGAAGAATGAATGGATGGACATGAACCCAACAAAACACAAAACAAACAAACAAAAACAAAAACCAGTGGATCGGATTCAACAGAGAACGAAAATAACATTATTACCGACCAAGGAACCACTCATAAAGCACAATGATGCTTGGTGTCTAAAGGGGGTGCAAAATCCACGTCTAAGGCCCCACAGAATGGTACATGTCGCGAGTAAAATAGAACCATGGTATGTGTCACGTTGGGGTATTAATCAGAAGTAGCGAGGACTCACGGTGTTCCACAAAAGATGGTACTACTCACAAGTATTGTACTTCGTACAGGTAACGCAGACCTATGGTGTTTCGCACACAATGGCGCCACCCACAGCCAACGCAAACCGATGAGTTTCCTCACCTAGGGTACTAGTCACGGGTGCCGGTCCCAAGGGCCCCGTGGTGTTCCGCACATAGTGAGTACTAATCACAGGCAACGCAGACCCACGATGTGGCTCATATAGTGGCACAACTCACAGGCTACGCCCAGACCCGCGGTGTTGCCCACATGGGTACAACGCACAGGTACTGGAATCCACCAGGTGAGGCTTTTTACTGCAACGAATCACAAACATACTTCGTACCATGTTGGTGATACTACTCGCAAGTACATGCAACCTATGGTGTTCCCCGCATGATGGTACGAATCAAGAGTCGTTTCATGGTTCTAATTCATTCATCCCTTGGTCGCCCCTTTTAGTCGCCTCGCACGACAGGCAGGGGATACCGTGGGTGTATTATTCGTCAGCCTCCCCCACCCACAGGGGGTGTGTGTTTGGTCCGCGAGAGGTATTTTATTTCCCTCAAGTCCGCCGGCAAGCCGGTTAGGACCCCCCTATCCGCCACCTGGGACGCGCCACGTGGGAGTATCACCTCTCCCCCTGCTACGCCATCGTAGTAGGTTCGTGGGACAAGCATTGGTTTTGTGTAGATATATATATTTGTTAAATTCACGTTGTTTTCTTTCATGACGTACACGCCTATTTTTTGTTATATTATGGAGTATTTAACTATAGCCTAAATTTCTTTACAAATGTAAGCTCTTCAATAAAGACATAAATAACTGTCGCATGCCAAGATAAATTGGTATAATTAGAGCTGTCAATATGGTTCATAACCCCTTTGGTTTATTACCCGGACATTTATCACCCAAAACATAGGTTAGGTTTGGAGAATACTTTAATAATCAGCATTAATTAATGCACTGTTTATTACTTTCATATTCCAAGATGTAAATGAAGCATTTAACTAAAGCATCATACATTAAAATTCAAAGTGTTACCACTAGAACAGCTGACATAGAAAAGCGATTGAAAATTCAAACAAATTCAACTTACGTTAAAATGATCTTTAAAAAAAATAAACTGTAGACTTTTCCGATATATCACCAGCATTTCTCCGGCTCGCCAAAATCCATTTCTCCCTAGTTTTAGCGTCTTTGAAACATTTATAAACAATTTGTTTGGGATGGTATGCGATGTGTTATTGCTCATCGGAACTATACACCATTTATAAGTTTCCTGCCTCACTGTCTGCGCAGGATTCATTTTAAATCTAAAATATACCACTCAGATTATTATCCAATGTATAGACCTTGAATTTAACCAAACCAGACACTAACATAAAGTAGAAATACGCTTAGTGTATCCTGTTTCTCACAGCACACTATGTGTTATTTCGTCTGCTAATTCAGTCAACCTGTACGATGACGTCAGACCAATGAGATCGCGTACTTGCGTGACGTGACATTTTCGTAGATTTTTATCATGTTTGGAGTTATTATTTGTACATTCTCTTCACATTTTTTAATTCTGCGTGAAATTTTGAATAAGATTAGCATATTTTTAATTAAAACCCCGGATCATGCAAGTTCCCTATAGGATGTACCCCATAGCGTGCACAGAGCACTAAATATAGAGAAAAAAAAGAAATAATTACTATTATGTCCTTCTGGCATTCGGCTGTGCGGAGAGCTGTGTTGTCAGGCGGATACTACTGCCCAGGTACATCGTGCTCCCACCCGCAAGATTCCTGGGTGGTCAACAGTGGGCTTTTTAGCGCAATCGCACACGTAACTGCGTATCTCCGAGCAGCACGCACATCATCAATTTTGAAATGGTTCACATCTGACCCTCGGAAAAATAATAAAAAGTAAAGAGGGAACCATGGCCACATGACCCTTTAAGTCGCCTTCTACGACAGACAGGTATTACCTGTGAATGTACTCAACCCCTCCCATCCGCAGGAGGTCCAACACATTATACCAAACCGCAATCCATGTCCGCGCCTAAGTCGCCCCTTTTAGTCGACTCATACGACGAGCAGGGGATACCGCGTGTGTATTCTACATGTGCGTGCCCCACCCGCAGGGGGTAGTGTGTATGGTCCGCGAGAGGTATTTTATTTCCCTCAAGTCCGCCGGCAAGCCGGTTAGGACACCCCCCCCCCCCACCCTATCCGCCACCTGGGACGCGCCACGTGGGAGTATCACCTCTCCCCCTGCTACGCCAGCGTAGTAGGTTCGTAGTTAGTCGCCTCTTAGGACAGGCGGACGATACTGTGAGAGTTTTCTTCATCTGCGTTCCCTACTCACATGGGTCCTTGGCGTAGTGAAAAATGAGGAATTAAATATTAGATTGCGGGTCTTTGAAGACGAAACGGGTCCAAGTAGATTACTGCATAGACACTATAATGGACTAGTTATAATATATACAGTACCGGTAGCTTACACAAGTATGGCGCTGTAATGTGCCACTGCGGTATGCACTTACACACATACTGCTATCTTAAGATCTGTATGTAATGGTAGTAGATTGGCGGCGTTTACTGAGCACGTTTAACAGATATACATTGTTACTCCTAGATGACACACAGTGTACGTACGAGAGTTAGAGACTGCAATTGCTGGTAAATGAACCCGACTCACGACCAGACAAGCATTACCCTAGTAACAACGAAGACTTACATTCCTATTCCTCTAGAATAATAATATTGTTACTCAGGCGTTTCTTTGAACTAGCAGGGAATGGTTCTTGTCGTTACGCTTACTGAGCTCGATAGCTGCAGTCGCTTAAGTGCGACCAGTATCCAGTAAGCGGGAGATACTGGGTTCGAATCCCACTGTCGGCAGCCCTGAAGATGGTTTCCTGCGGTTTACCATTTTCACACCAAGAAAATGCTGGGGCTGTACCTTAATTAAGGCCACGGCCGCTTCATTCCCATTTTTAGGCCTTTCCTATCCCATCGTCGCCATAAGACATATGTGCCGGTGCGACGTAAAGCAAACAGCCAAAAAAATGTCTTTACGCTTATTATCGTAATTCTCGTAATTGGCGTTTCAACAAAACACGTATATCCGTCTTTCTCTTAAGGATAATGGAAACAGAAAATGATATTACGAAAATATTGTCAGGGAAGTGACATCTTAGTATATGAAATTAGTCCAAGTTTGTTACCTATCATTACTAAATATAATCAAATAAATGGTTGTATGGAAATTTACTTAGGAAAGAAAATGATCAAAAACGTCCATCTAAAACTTTACAACGTCGTATCAAAATGATGACATATATACGACAGCGAAACTTGCTTCTAAAGAAAAGGGGACAAAAGTAGAATAATAAACTGCGGAAATGACATTTTAACAGCACTCCTGGTGCTGACACCAATAGACATCATAAAGTCAGTCAAGATATCAGACTGGAATTACGAGTTATACTATGGCTGCGTATATAATAGGAGAGATTTAAATTTATCAGAAGATTTCGTACAACTACCTTCATCACCTGTTGACCTACCATGGCAAATATATTTTCCTTTTTTTATAATCGAGGGAAAGACAGGATCAGTAATTCTAGTGAATGTATTTGGTTTTGGAACGGACGACACCGAACACTTGAACAGAGAGAAAGATAAATATGTGTAATACTCTTGTGTATTTGAAATAATTAGATGTTCGTTAGGAGACAAAGGTAGCTACTAATAACCTTAATTTTCGTATGGCCGTGCGTTTAAGGGCGCGTAGCTGTGAGCTTGCACCGAGGAGGTAGTGGGTTCGAACCCCACTGTCGGCAGCCCTGAAGATGGTTTTCCGTGGTTTCTCATTTTCACACCAGGCAAATGCTGGGGATGTACCTTAATTAAGGCCACAGTCGCTTCCTTCACATTCCTAAGCCTTTCCTATCCCATCGTCGCCATAAGACCTATCTGTGACGGTGCGATGTACAGTAAATTAAAAGAAAAAAAAGCAATTTTCGTATACTCTGTGACCTATTGAAGTGTTATAGTTCATTTACGGTCGTATTCGTCACTAATCGATTACGTTATTGAGATAACTGATGATTGTTTAGTGGTTTAATACAGCAAGAAGGAAGAATAGCCTTTTCTTACATCTAACTATACGAATATAAATCAAATGCCAGGCCATCTCCGTGCGGGGCATGAATGCCATGGAAAAAAAAGGTTTCCACTATTTGTAACCTCAGTACTGATCTTTCTTAGCCCCGCCGACTTAACCCTCTGGCATTGACTAGCAATTATTTTGTATTGTCCTTTGAGTGAACCGAATGGCCATGTGCCTCTTATGAATTGGAAATTTGGTTTCTAACTTCCTGCAGTGAACGAAGAAAAAGTGTTCTTGTGCATATTATTGCATATTTTAATTGTACGTGGATATTGATACACATCTTATTATTTTCTGCTGTAATTCGTCAGGCAAAAATTGCATGAATATCATCTGAGGTAAGTGTTAAAACAGGACGAGATGGTGGCGTTACAGATTATGCTTGTTTAAAGGGCCTAACATCGAGGGCATCGGCCCCTAATGGTACGAAATGAAATGACAACAAAAAGTTCAAAATCATCCACTGACCAAAATAAAATAATGTCATGAGGAATGAATGGATGGACATGAACAAAAAAAGCAAACAAAAAACAGTGGATTCGACTCAAAAAATATTATAAAAAGCACAATCCTGAATCGAGGATATTTGATGTCTAAAGGGGTCCAAAATCCAGGTCTAAGGCCCCTCAGAATGGTACATGTCGCGAGTAAAGTAGAACCATGGTATTTGTCATGTTGGGGTACAAAGCAAAAGTAGCGTAGACTCACGGTGTTCCACATATGATGGTACTACTCACAAGTATTGGACGTCGTACAGGTAACTCAGACCTATGGTGTTCCTCACATAATGGCGCCACACATAGGCAACGCAAACCCATGGTGCTCCTCACTTAGGTGTACTAATCACGGGCGAGGGAAATCCCGTCGTGTTCCTCACATAGTGGGTATTAAGCGGAGGCAACGCAGACCCACGGCGCCGCTCATATAGTGGTACTAAACATAGGCAACGCCCAGACTCGTGTGATGCTCACGTGGGTACGATTCATGGGAACTGGAAACCTACAGTGAAACTCTCTCTGCTGCTACTAAACACAAACTGATTTCGTACCTAATATAGTGGTACTACTCGCAAGTACAGGCAACCCATGATGTTCCCCACGTGATGGTACGAATCAAAAGTAGTTTCATGGTTCTAATTCAATCATCTCTTGGTTGCCCCTTTTAGTCACTTCTCACGACAGGCAGGGAATACCGTGGGTGTGTTTTTCGTCTGCATCCCCCACCCACAGAGGGGTAAAGAGAGAGAGAAAAAGAAGAAGAAAGAATCCGTCACTTCAAAAAGTGAAGTAACGGACGATGAAAGGCAAGGGCCACGAAGGGCATGAAAATGAAAGACTCCCTAGGCCTCGAATGCTCTAATACCGTCGGGGTCGGAAAATAACCAGAGTTGACCAAGGGAGGTCGGACAGGATAGACGAAAGTGAGGAGCCTGGCACAAGTGGAAACAATGCCAAGACTCAGCTAAAGGCCCCGTGGTCGCCAACCCACACTCCCGAGTTGAGCCCCTTTTTGTCGCCTCTACGACAGGCAGGGGATACCGCGGGTGTATTCTACATGTGCGTTCCCCACCCCCAGGGTTTAGTGTGTTTGGTCCGCGAGAGGTATTTTATTTCGCTCAAGTCCGCCGGCAAGCCGGTTAGGACCCCCCTATCTGCCACCTGGGATGCGTCACGTGGGAGTATTACCTCTCCCCCTACTACGCCAGCGTAGTAGGTTCGTGGTAAAGAAATCTTACTAAATCATTTTGACGAGACATAGTGAGCGATAACATTTCAGGTTTAGGATATAATGGAACTTAGAACCTGCTCTTCTTCGTATTTAATACAGAAATGGGTCATCAAAAAAGAAGCGTTCGAAAAATGGAGCACGATAGACTATGCCGATGATAAACAGTTTGCCTGTAAGGGTGGGTGGAATAGAACTAGTCTGGATAAAATTGCTGTAACTAGTAGGTAGAATATGCCCGATGAATAATTTCACGATTCAAAGTCAAATTCCCTTATCTTCTCGCTTTATCATTCATTGGAATCTTCAAATAAGTACTAAACTCCTTAAGCTGTTAACTGAAGATCTCTTGCAAATAAACTTTATCATTACTCACTGCATTTATGAAGAATTACATTGTCTCTCTTTTCAACAAACCTCTATCCATCAATGAAGCGGAACGAGAAGAGACATGTTTAGTTGCTTAACTCTATGACCTAGCTGTGTACCTGTCGAACGGTGCTGTCTAGCGGAACGTCGTGAGCAACCGAAACTGGCATTACTCGTGACGCATTGCAACAATAAGTATCTATGTTGTACGTGGTTGAACTCTGGAACAACTTGCTCAGAGACCTAACATCATGTGTTATATTCATGTACAAGGTACAGTCTGTAATGAGCTATGAGAAGAAATAGGTGATCCTAACATCCATTGTGGCTACTGCCGCTGATTAAGCTGATAAGTTTTTGAATAGTACGTACATCGTGGCTATCCTCTGTAATTGATGAAGGTGATTATTAACAGTAAGGCTGTCCTCGTACAGGATATCCGTGTACTTGAGGAATGGAGGGGAGGGGGGCACAAAGCAGTTCACTGAAAATAGCGAATGTATGCGGGAAAGGAGGAGGAACATTTCCATTGAAATGCCTTTACTGTTAACACACGGAGGTTTATAGAAATTAGCACAACAAAATCATTCATCCGTTTGATTTTAAAATGAGTTTTAATAACATTTACTACAAATTTTCCTAAATTAAGCTTGTCACTATCGTAACAAGTGAATTAAACCAGTGCTGTCGCAATGTGCATATTGGACAAATAGGATGAAATATTTCATTACGAAACACCGCATTATGGGACGAGGAATGCAAAGTTGTTGTTGTTGATGATGATGGTGATGATGATGATGATGATGATGATTGTCGTTTTAAGGGGCTTAACATCTAGGTCATCGGCCCCTGATGGTACGAAATGAAATGCCAAAACAAATGTGTTAAATCATCGACTGACCAAAAGAAAAATATGACATGAACATGAATGAATGGATGGACATGAACTCAAAACAATCAGTGAATCCTACCCAAAAACTGGGAGATGGTTTCGCAGCCCTGGTCGACGATGCCGCCTCCGCCGGCTGGGGCACGACTTTCGTCGACCTCCTTGGGGGGGGGGGGGAGACTTAGTCTTGCCCCCTTGCTGTGCCGGCTGGGAACTGCCAGCCGGCACAGACTTCTGGTTGGTCGAAGGTGGGGTGGTCCCCCCCTTCGAGCTATGACTATTTGCGATGTTGCTAGGAGCAGCAACAGTCGCCTTGGGCGCAGCGGTCTGGACAGGTGTCGAGGTTGTGAATGACGAACCTGGAAGACTCTGAGCTATCAAGCTATAGTCGAGTGTACGGCAGGTGTATTCGTAGAATTAAATTTACGGCGCGCTTCCTGGTAGGAAAGACCATCCAGGGTCGTGATCTCCTGGATCTTCTTCTCACTCAGGTATGTCGGACAATTCCGATCCCGAGGAGAATGAAAACCGGAGCAGTTAGTGCACTTGTATGGAGTTGTACACTCCTCCGCGCCGTGAGCTACTCGTCCACATGTATCACATACAGCCTGATTCGAACAGCGAGATACCATATGTCCGAATCGCTGACATTGATAGCATCGCATAGGAGGCGGGATGTACGGCCTCACATCGCAACGATAAGTTGTTACCTTGACTTTCTCTGGTAACACTGACAACTTGAAAGAGACAATGAAGGCACCAGTGGCAACGTCTTCACCGTTGACCTTGCGCGTAATGCGCCGGACGTGTGTCACGCCACGGTTCTTCATGTCTTCCATCAACTCGTCGTCAGTGTTCAAAATAAGGTCGCGATGAAAGATGACTCCGCGAACCAGGTTCAAGGACTTATGCTCCTCCACTTTGACGGGGATTTCGCCAAACTGCTCGCACTTAAGTAACTGATCAGCTTGCAGTGCTGTACGAATCTTTAGAAGCAAACTACCGTTGCGCATTTTCTTAAGTTCCTCCAGTTCGCCATAGACGCCTTCGATGTGTCTACTAAACAGGATCGACTTCACCAGCTTAAAATCGTGCCCATCGGTTCTGGTAGCGACCAGAAACCTAGGGAAGCTGGATCCCATTCCTTCACGCTGCGCATGTTCCCAGGGAGTTTAACCTCTCAGGGAAGCAAAAGTTAAAGACTTAGGTGGGCGACCACCTTGAGAGAGCCGACTTCGTTTGGAAGCCATGCCCGATAACTTCCTCCCCGAATGCCACCCACTCCGATCAGGGGTCTCTGTAGCCGAACCAAGCAGCCAAGGCAATACCCACCTGGTCATAGCAGGTACTGCCCGGGGTCCGATGTTGGACGATGCCTAATACGGGATGACTGAGGCAATGAGCACTAAGACTCCCTTCCTCCAGTCACCCGCAATAGCATGTACCCCATAGCGTGTACAGAGCACTAAAAATAAGAAAAATAAATAAAAATAATTAATAATAATATGTCCTGGCATTCGGCTGTGCGGGGACCTGCGTTGTCAGGCGGATACTACTGCCCGGGTACATGACACTCCCACCCGCCGCGTCCTGGGTGGTTGCTGGCACGGGCTTTCGAGCGTAGTCGCACACATAGGAGCTCCATCGCCGAGCAGCACCCACATCAAAATTTCGATTGGTCTGCATCTGACCCTCGGAAAAATAATAAAAAGTAAAGAGGGGAGCATTGCCACATGACCCTTTAATTCGCCTTCTACGACAGGCAGGGATTACCTGTGAATGTACTCGACCCCTCCCATCCACAGGGGGTCCAACACGTTATACCAAACCGCAATCCATGTCTGCGCCTAGGTCGCCCCTTTTAGTCGACTCATACGACAGGCAGGAGGTACCGCGGGTGTATTCTACATGTGCGTCCCCCACCCGCAGGGGGTAGTGTGTTTGGTCCGCGAGAGGTATTTTATTTCCCTCAAGTCCGCCGGCAAGCCGGTTAGGACCCCCCTATCCGCCACCTGGGACGCCCCACGTGGGAGTATCACCTCTCCCCCTGCTACGCCATCGTAGTAGGTTCGTGGGGAATAACAGTTGTCCCATGGACAATGTGTTCCGTTATCAGCTAATCTTGCACATGCAAATTAGACACTATATGATATTTCGGGGACTGCTGGAAAGGCACATGGCTCTCAGGTTCACTCAGCCTGAACCAAAAATTATTGTCAGGTTAATTCTTTGGGGGACAAAGAAGGCTGTACATTGAGTTAACCACTCTACCACAGTGCCGACGTTATGAAAGTGGAAGCATTTATTTTCCACTCTGTAACCGTACAACAAGGTTACAGATTCCATTCAGTATTTATTATTATCATTATTATTATTATTATTATTATTATTATTATTATTATTATTATTAACCCGATTCATTAGATTTTATATTCTGTTTCGCATCACTTAAACTGTAATAATTAGGTATCACGTATATTATTGTATTTAATCATAGGTTAAGTGAAATTTGTTTGTAATTATTCTGTATTGTAGTAAGTGAGATTTGCTGGTTTTATATTGTCATGCTGTGGCTTGTAACTCTGGCTAGATGAGCTGGCATAGTATTTTGCAATCGAGGCTATGTTTAATTGTGCAAGTAGATTTTCCGGTGACGCATTCAGCTTAGTCATTCTCAATCCGCTTGGGTACGCTTAGAGAACACTTGACTGATGACATCACTGCGTGGGCACGTGATTGCGACCAAGTGTCAGTATTCGCCAGCTACTGTATGTTGAAGTGGAAGGGATGAACAGTGAGTAGGGAGATGAGTCGTCATCGCGAGGTTATATAAGTCAATGCAACAGTGGTGAGAGGTAGTCAGTTCATATTATTCAGATGATATTGTGCAGATCATATGTAACAGTCAGATGTATCAAATGGAAGAAGTGGTCTTAGTGTGATGGTCAGAGCTAAGAGTTGTGTTTTCAAGAGGTCTTGTAATCATCAAGGAGGTCTACAAGTGGTGGTTGTATCCGAGCAGAGACGGGTACTATGCTGATAAAGAAACATCATCTTCTTGTGAGGATAGACTTCACAAGGTGTTTCAATAATATTTTCCAATTACTTATAATATATTGAGTGGACGTAATTACCTTGGAGCTCCCTACACGCGTACATGGTATGTAGGCCAACTCCTTGTTATATAAGAAGATAACAGCAGACGGCTCCCGACTTCAGCTCAGAGGTTTTCCCAAGAATTTCAAGTTCAACAGCGGTGTATGCCGACATCAGGTAATTAAAGCATCAGACATGTTATGCATTCATAACATGAAGAAGAATGTAATCAGCGGCGATATCACATCTCACTTCAAGTTCATGCCAATAGCTTTTTTTGTTTAAATTAAATTTTCCTTTTATTAGTACCGCAAATCTCACGATATATTTCTTTAGTTAAAATTAAAAGACGTCAATGATTGTTCATTGTGACGTAAATTATAGTCATAAACTCAGTTTTATTTTAATTATAATAAGTGATTCCAGTTCCATGTACAATCCTCAATTGTGGAAATGCAACAGTAATTTAATATTTTCCTGATCCATATCCCTGTATATTGCCAGATATGAGAGTTTATCACCTCACGCCTTGAGATAATTGATATAAGAGGTATGCTCTACCGAATTTTGTTGTTTTTCTTAAAAAAGCAACTGGCGCTCAAACAAATGTTATTTATATTGTGTGGAAGATATGAAGGTATAAGAGTAGTGGTTGGAGTAGCCACAACTCCTCTAAGATCCTTCAAGATGTTACTTTGTCATTTCGCCGTCCCGTACTGCTTTGGGGTTTTTGAATTGCCTTGATAAACATTACAAACTCTGATTACTTACTGAAACTAGCATGGACAGCACTGTTAATGCTAATAAATTTGAATTCGCAGGAATTGTATTGTATCATCGCCAGCTGAAGGAATTTACACGACAGCAACCACCATCTCATCGCCTTCAGTGGTGGAAACTATAGCTGGTTTACAATAAACCTTTCAATGGTTATTGACCTAGAAATTCTCCTTCGAAAACTGAACAGAATGTTAAGACAGTTGCATGACTCAGCAGTGGTGTAAGTTACAGTCCGGCGTACACTTCTGGTTAAGAGAAAGAAAAGACCACAGAGTTCAACCCACACAACACTCATCTGTTTACAATTCAAGTAACTCATCTTTTCTCATCCATAACACACAAATATAACAAATTTCACGCACGAATGACACATCTAATCCACCGCGACGTCAGAGTTCGAAAAGTGTTCGACAGGCAATACGTGGACAGGAAAACGCGTGAAGTATTCTATACCACAAAGCTCCCTTGATGATGATGATGCTTGTTGTTTAAAGGGGCCTAACATCGAGGTCATCGGCCCCTAATGGTACGAAATGAAATGACAACAAAAAGTTCAAAAAATCCATTGACCAAAATAAAAAATCATGAAAAATGAATTGATGGACATGAACCAAATAACAGAAACAAACAAGAAACCAACAACAACAAAAAACAGTGGATCCGACTCAAAAAAAGGTCATAAATAACACTATTACTAACCAAGGGACCACTTATAAAGCACAGTCCTGAATCGAGGGTGCTTGATGTCTAAAGGGGCCCAAAAACCAGGTCTAAGGCCCCTCAGAATGGTATATGTCGCGAGTAAAGTGGAACCACGGTATTTGTCATGTTGGGGTACTAATCAAAAGTAGCGAAGACTCACGGTGTTCCACAAAAGATGGTACTACTCACAAGATTATACTTCGTATAGGTAACGCAAACCTATGGTGTTTCTCACATAATGGCACGACTCATAACCAACGCAAACCGATGAGGTTCCTCGCCTAGGTGCACCAACCACAGGGACTCCCACTATCCTGTGGTGCTCCTCACATAGTAGGCTTCAATCACAGGCAACGCAGACCCACGGTGTCGCTCACACAGTGGCACAATTCACAGGCAACGCCCAGACCCGCGGTGCCGCTCACATGGGCACGACGCACGGGCACTGGAAACCCACAGGAAAACCCCCCTCTTGCTGCTACCAATCGGAAACCTATTTCGTACCTAATGTAGTGGTACTACTCGCAAGTACAGGCAACCCATGGTGTTCCGCGCATGATGGTACGAATCAAAAGCAGTCTCATGGTCCCAATTCAATCATCCCCCGGTCGCCCGTCCCAGTCGCCTCTTACGACAGGCAGGGGATACCGCGGGTGTATTCTACATGTGCGTCTCCCACCCGCAGGGGGTGAGCAGTAGTTAATCTGTAAATGAAGGTTTACAATATAGTTAGCATGCATATACTTCGTGTGCCCATTTATATATATTCATTTAAGTCGATTTGTAGCGATGTAGAAAGTAGGCAAGTAAGCCTGCCAATATAAACAAATTTACCCATCTAAAATGTGACTGGCATTAAGCACAGTGGCCAGCTATTATAATTGAAACTCACCAACCCGGTGTTACCGTCATTAAGAAAAGAGGCCTATCACTATAATGATAACAGAACTCAATTTTGACTGGAAATAGGTAAGGAGCCTGCCTCTCGCCCGGAGGTCCCAGGTTTGATTCCCGGCCAGGGCAGGGATTTTTCTCTCGACCTGAGGGCTGGTTCGAGGTCCACTCAGCCTACGTGATTAGAACTGGGGAGCCATCTGACGGTGAGATGGCGGCCCCGGTCTCAAATGCCCGGAATAACGGCCAAGAGGTTTCGTCGTGCTGACTAAACGACCCCCGTAATCTGCAGGCCTTCGGGCTGAGCAGCGGTCGCTGGGCCTTTCAAGGGCATTAAGTGCGGTGGAGTTTGGTTTGGCCAGCTATTTAAAAAACTTCTCAATTGTAATCTCTCTGGAAATAGGAAAGGGCGGCTGCCATTTTAACGGATAATCCCCAAATCGATAGTGACCGCGCAGTAGGTAATAGGGCCTCTCATTATAATGAAACGTACCTACTCGATTGTGGATAGCAGTAGGCAAGTGAGCCTGCCGTTATCATCAAAACTCCGCAACTCGCACTTTACATTGGAAACAACATATGGGAACCACCCCCCGCTGTTTCTGGATAACGCTAAGAGACAGGCAATTTAAAAATTCGTATTCACTTCATCTACAGCAATTTACTTCGATATCCGTATATAATAAACAGTAGATTCCCTAGCGGAGCACGGGTACATTTGCTAATAATAATAATAATAATAATAATAATAATAATAATAATTGTTACGGGTTTACCCGTGGAGCAGAAAGAGGTTAAAGAAGGTGCTGGGATGAGTGGGTCTAACAACAATGTCAAAAATAATTAAAACTTAAACTGAAGGTTATATTTTCAGAACACAAAATTTAACAATTTTTACAGGTACAAGTAGCAAACATTAAACAAGAATGGGAAAAATCCAAGATTAGTAGTCTTCAAGCCCTCACTTTACTTTTCCTGAGCTCGTAGCTCAAATTTACAAAAGAGCACAAATTTATACAAGGGCAGAAATCCCCTAATTCAAAGAGCACTTGCTCCTAAAATTACAACATCTAGCCTTTAAGAGGCATACAGTAATCTTACTTTGAAAAAGAGCTAACAGGCTCTCAGTTTTTCAAGCCTACTCAACGCAACATTGCATGAAAATCTAATAATCTCTGGCCTTACAAGGCACTATTTACAAATAGAAATCTTATTACATAGAGGTATCTAGTACCCAACCTACAGGGCCCTAGTGAAAAAGAACAGGTTAAATAAACGGCCCGAGTAGAATTTGAATGGAGTCGAAGACTGAGCTCCAAAAATGTAAAACCTATAGGGCGCTTGACCGACAAAACAGGGGCTGTTCCCAAACTACTGAGGTAGCACGCATGGAAATAACTTTAATACATTGCAGAAACGAAAGGTACAAAAACGTAGCACCTCAAACCAATATGAAGGGGAGCTCGAGAGGGTACTTCACTCTCTATCCCCGATTTACAGTTAAAGATTTTATGAAATTTTTACATTATCCGACAGAAGTTACATTTTAGAAAAGAAGGTTACATAGTTAACGATTCGGACCTTTCCCTAGGGTTAAACTGCGGAGTTAGCAAGAAAGAAACACATTCTCAGAAAGATAACGATCAATTGGCCACGAGACGTGAAAAGCCGCAATTTATAAACCCTCAGGGAAGGTTTCGAGATCATTCAGGAATAAACCAGCCACACCCTCTCATTTCAATTGGTCAATTTCAAACCAGAGTCTAAGAAGAAGGCTGTGATAGGTTGAAAATTAATTACAGAAATTTGGGATTGGATAGATTCAAAACTGGCGGAAATAAAAAGGAATTATTGCCAACCTAAAAATAAATGAACATCAGTAAAAAACTTATGAATACAAAACTTATTTTAATTATAACTTCTTACACCTCGCACCAGGATGCATGAACATAGTTTTGATGATGATGATGATGCTTGTTGTTTAAAGGGGCCTAACATCGAGGTCGTCGGCCCCTAATGGTACAAAATGAAACGACAAAGTAAAAGTTCAAAATCATCCACTGACCAAAATAAATGTCATGAAGAATGAATGAATGAATGAATGAACATGAATTGAAAACAATCAGTGGATCTGTCTCAAAAAACTATCATAGTTAATAGTAGTACAGACCAAGGGACCACTTCCAAAGCACAATCCTGAATCGAGAATGCTTGGTGTCTAAATGGGTCCAAAATACAGATCAAAGGCCCCTCAGAATGATACTTATCGCTTGTAATGTAAAACCATGGTATACGTCCTGTTGCGGTACTAATCAAAAGTAACAGAGACTTGCGGTATTCCACACATTATTGTACTACTCAGAGGTTATGAAATTCGACGTATAATACAGACCTATGGTTTTCTCACTTTGCGGCGCCATTGTGGGTACTAATCATAGGCAAGGCAGAACCATGGTAGCTATCATCCCATGGTTCTGCTCATATGGTGGTACTAATCACAGGTACTGCAAAAGCCGACCGCGCGGTGCTCCTGTGTGCTACTAATCATAAACCTATTTCGTACCTAATATAGTGGTACTACGCACAAGTAAAAGCGACCCTTGGTGTTCTCCGCGTGGTGGTACTAAGCACATGTAGTTTCATGGTTCGAATGCAATCATCCCTTGGTCGCCCCTTTTAGTCGCCTCTCACGACAGGCAGGGGATACCGTGGGTGTATTATTCGTCTGCCTCCCCCACCCACAGGGGGTGTGTGTTTGGTCCGCGAGAGGTATTTTATTTCCCTCAAGTCCACCGGCAAGCCGGTTAGGACCCCCCTATCCGCCACCTGGGACGCGCCACGTGGGAGTATCACCTATCCCCCTGCTACGCCTGCGTAGCAGGTTCGTGGGAACATAGTTTTTAGTGGTGTCCTCTGTGGAAGAATGTCCAAACTTCTTGATGGATGTTAAACAAAACAAGTAGAATTTCACTCAGGTTAGGAAACAGTACAATAACAAAATCACTCAATATTTTAGTGGTGACCTCTTCTGATTAAATTTCTAAGTAGGTGTAGTTTCAGTTTCACAGTTTTACCGATAGAGGAGTTCTTTAGGCGGTGAATTTGAATGCGCGGCGTTGAGGTGTACCCCTCGGTACAATAATAATATTCTACATGCCTTTGCTGGCGAGATGTAGTGTTTACAGTGCACTATGTCTTCTAGTATGGGCTATATCAAATTTGTTACTTTCATTGACCTGTCTCAGTCTCATCCTTGGCTTTGACAATATGAAAGTGACCGAGGTATGAGCGATGCCAGTAATGTCATTCCTTATGCAGCCAGTCCCTATTACGAATGGTGTGAAAATATCGCTCATAGGGTCGGTTGGTGCTTGCATTTCAGTGGGCTTGGCAGACTGATATGTAATAGCAATGGCTGGCTCGGTGAGGAAAGCAACGGGAAACTACCTCACTCCTCATTTCCCTAGTACGCCTCTTCAGTGATGCCTAGGCTACTTATGACAGCTGTTGGTGGAGCTGCAGAGGATCAAACCAGCCTTCAGGCTGAATACCCAACATACATACACACGAGTTTACTTCTTCAGGTACGTCGTATCCTGAAGAATAGGTTTACAAGGATAACATTAAGTCCGCAAACGGAGTACTGGAGACTGCAAACAGACGGCATTGGCTGGCTAGACTAGTTAAGTAAGCTGCTCTGACATCCTCGGAAGTAGTCCGCGCAAACCTCACCGCTGTTGACTGAACGTCGCTTTTACTAACTAGCCTACATTATTGACGTTCGGAGAACATTCATCCCGGCCGGTACTAGACAGTACAAGGAAAATAAAGTTTATTCAACTGAAATATTAACTGGAACATAGTGCGTGACTATCTAATCTTCATTCGTAGGCTTACGCAGCCGGTTAAATAACTCTTATGGATAGTAGTACGTATAAATTATTATGAGGGTTCGGCAGCTTATGACCTAAAGAAGTACAAAATACGCAAGAAAATATGCCCTAAAACTAGGAAAATATGACCTAAGCATTTTAGGGCTAGGTGCCAAGTATTATAGTATTACTAACATTGATGATGATGATGATGATGATGATGATGCTTGTTGTTTAAGGTGGCCTAAATACTAAGTCATGGGCCCCTAAAGGTACAAAATGAGTAATGACAATTTTAAGTCCAAAATTCATCCACTGACCAGAATTCAAACCTTGAGTGAATGGATAATTATGAATTTAAAATGAAAGGTAAAAATAATTCCAAAATTAATCCACTGAGTAGAATTCAAAAACTAGAATATGAACAATGATTATGATCTTAAAATAATCGGTAAATAAGACCCCCAATGCCCCACATTCCCAGAATATATCTTAAAACAATGGTATTAATTCACCAAGGGACTGCCTCCAAATCACAATTCTGCATCGATGATGCTTGTCTAAAGGGGTCCAAAATCCAGGTCAGCAGCCCATCTTAATAGCACTTATCGCTAGGAAAGTAAGAACCATGGTATTTCTCATGTAGCGGTACTAATCATGAGTAACGTAGACTTACTGTACGATGTTCCACACACTGCGATGACGACGATGCTTGTTGTTTAAAGGGGCCTAACATCTAGGTCAACGGTCCCTAATAGTACGAAATGAGACAAAATAAAATGACATTAAAAGTACAAAACCCTCCACTGACCAGAATTTAAAATGGATGGATGGACGGACGGACGGATGTGATATTAAAACAATCAGTGGAACCGACCTACAGTACCTCACATACACAGAAACTGGCGTAAAACAGTAGTATTACTGGCCACGGGACTGCTTCTAAAGCACAATCCTGAATCGATGATGCTTGTAGCCTAAACGGGTCCAAAATCCAGGTCATCGGTCGCTCATAATTGTACTTATCGCTAGGACAGTAGAACCATGGTATTTGTCACGTTGCGGTACTAATCAAAAGTAGCGTAGATTCGCGGTATTCTACACATTATACTACTCACAGGTAATGTAATGTGCACGTCTATCACAGACCTATGGTGTTTCAAACATTGTGTCGCTATTTACAGGCAACGCAAACCTATGGTGTTCTTCACGTAAGTGGACTAACCACAGGGACTCGCACTATCCCGCGGTGTTTCTCACATAGTGGGTACTAATCATAGGCAGGGCAGAACCATGGTGTCGCTCATATAGTGGTACACAGGTACTGCAAAATGCATCCCGAGCATACACTGTCGCTACTAATCACAAACCTATTGAGTACCCGACATAATGGTATTACGCGCAAGTAAAGGCGACCCATGGTGTTCCCCGCGTGGTGGTACTAATCACAAGCAGTTTCATGGTTCTAATCCAATCATCCCTTGGTCGCCCCTTTTAGTCGCCTCTTACGACAGGCAGGGGATACCGTGGGTGTATTATTCGTCTGCGTCCCTCACCCAAAGGGGTTTGTGTGTTTGGTCCGCGAGAGGTATTTTATTTCCCTGAAGTCCGCTGGCAAGCTGGTTAGGACCCCCCTATCCTCCACCTGAGACGCGCCACGTGGGAGTATCACCTCTCCCCCTGTTGCGCCAGAGTAGGAGGTTCGTGGAAAACATTTATTGTGGGAACTAAAAAGAAGGTTGGCGGCACATGACATCAAGAACAAGGAACAGTTATAGTTGACATTGCTAGAAGAATGGAATAAAATCGAGCCTGAATGAAGTGGAAAACTAGTCACTGCTATTTACAAGAGAATAAGGGATATCATCAAGACCTAAAAAGGCCCGACGGATCACTAAAACCATAAAGAATGTGAACTGAAGTGAAGCTCAGTGACGCCAAAATTCAGTATTGGAGACTTATTTTGCCTTATAATCTGTAATGTATGCTTTGTTATTTTATTTCGTTCATAATGTGAGTTATATTTCAAGATGTTTGAAGTAATTTCACTTGAACATTTATTGAACTTTTATACATGCATCATGCGTTGTGTTCTGATGTGTTTTGTATATAGGAAATTTTGTTAAAGGACATTAAAGGGAAATGTACGGAGACTTTTTACTACCCTGTACGTTGTAGATATTATATTTTGTATAACATGATTTTAACAATGTTAGCACAAAAGCAAAGTTTATAATGTGTGGAAATTTGGCTACTGGACTCCAAACTCGATTAAGCGCTCACGTCCGCTACTCAAGGTACACACAAACCTGGGAACAGGCTAACATTCTGCAGGTTCAAGCGACATGGCCCATCGGTACTGTTACTACCACGTGACTGTCGCAAAGACCACATCACGTTCTTTCCCTCGATCAAATGCGCCACAGGTGTTGAGGCAGGTGCGTCACAGAACTGCTAGCTGGATAAGGAAGTGTGGAAAACGCAGGCATGTTCAAATAACGATTACAGCTCTTATTCTCACTTAACAGGCCTGACGAAGGAAGTTCTAAATTTATGGAATAAAAAATTAAACTCTGGCGGCATTGCTCAAATAGTAATAATTTTGACAATATGATAATGGTTATTGATTTTAGTAGCCTATTTCTGAAGTTATCGCTAGTCATGTGGTGTAGGCGTAGCGTACCTGTCTCTTACCCGGAGGAACCGGACTAGATTCCCACCCAGACCAGAGATATTAGATCTAAACTGGGAGCTGTAACGTGGTTTACTTAGCCTCGTAAGGCTGAATGAAAAATGATACGAGAGAAGTGGTGTGATTACTGTTTTAAGAGGAAGTAAAACTAGGCAACCCTCCTCTTTTTAACACTAATCAGAGAGGAAAAAGTGGAAGGGATCGGACATTTCGTGAAATGAAGGCTCGGTTAAAGAAAGGCAAGGGCCAGGAGGGCATAAAGAAAAGGCTTGCTAGCCCTCGTAACCTAATAGCGTCAGGGTGGGAGAAGAGGAAGAGTTTACCAAAGGAGGTCGGATAGGATAAAGTTAGCAGCCTGGTACAAAGAAGTGGAAACAATGCCAGGACTTCAGCTAAGGACCTCGTGGTCGCTAAACCACCCTCACAAATTAAGAGCCGCTGGGTCCCCTTTTAGTCGCCGCTTACGACAGGGTGATACCGTGGGTTTTATTCTACCGCCCCCACCCACAGGGCGTTGATACGAGAGTAAAAGCGAAGACAGGGTGTCGTCACGTTGATGATGATGATGCTTGTTTTATAAAGGGGCCAACATCTAGGTCATCGGCCCTCAATAGTACGAAATGAGACGAAATGTAATGACAGTTCAAGAGTCCAAAATCATCCACTGACCAGAATTCAAAACGTGATGGTGAAGAATGAATATGAATTTAAAACAATCAGTGGACCCGACCCGCAATGCCCCATCTTCCCAAAATCTATCTTGAAAAATAGTATTACTAACCAAGGGCTGCTTCCGAACCACAGTCCTGAATCGATTATTCTGGTTGTCTAAAACAGGCCCAAAATCTATGTCAGCGGCCCCTTATATTGGTACTCATCGCTAATAAAGTAGAACCATGGTATTTCTCATGTAGCGGTACTAATCACAATTAGCGTAAGTTAGACTCACGGTGTTCCGTATATTGTGGTACAATTCACAAGTATTGTACGTCGAAGAGGTAACGCAGACCTATGGTGTTTCACCACTCATAGGCATCGTAAACCCATGGTGTTCCTCATCTACATGGGACCCGAATTATTCCGTGATATTCCTCACGTAGTTGGTACTAATCACACTTAACGCAGACTCTCAGTGTCGCGCATACTGATCACAGGAAACGCCCAAATTCGTAGTGTTTCTCACATAATGGTACTAATCACAAACCTGTTGTGCACCTAATATAGTGGCACTACTCGCAAGTAAAGGCGACCCATGGTGTTCCCCGCGTGATGGTACTATTCACAAGTAGTTTCATGGTTCTAATGTCATCATACCTTGGTCACCGCTTTTATCAGCCTCTTACGAAAGGCAGGGGATTCCCAAGTGTATTCGTCTGCTTCCTTCACCCACATGGGGTAGAAAGAGAAAGAGAGAGAGAGAGAGAGGGAGAGAGAGAGAGAGAAGGAAGGAATCAGTCACTTCGAAATATGAAGTAACGGACGAAAGAAGGCAAGGGCCACGAAGGGCGTGAAAATGAAAGACTCCCTAGGCCTCGAATGCTCTAATACCGTCGGGGTCGGAAAAGAATAAGAGTTGACCAAGGGAGGTCGGACAGGATAGATGAAAGTGAAAAGTAAATGGAAGCAATGCCTGGTCTCTGCTAAGACCCCGTGGTCATAACCCACGCTCTCAAGTTGAGGGCCCCTTGGGGCCCTTTTAGTCCCCTCTTACGACAGGCAAGAGATAGCACGTTTGTATTCTTCGTCTGCATCTCCCACCCACAGGGGTTCACGTTGATCACGTTACACTCCAATATCTGCAGGCCATCTAGCTGAACAATAGTACTGTTGGCAGGTCAAGGGCCTAATGGTGTGTGAAGTTATCAAGTCATTGAAGTGAATTCTCTCCGACGATTATTAAAATTTTGAACAACGAACTTCAGGATTTCGAGTGCACATTGTTTAATATTGTTCATTAACTAAAGTGATTGTCGGACTACCAGAAGAGGCAGTGCACTGTAAACATTGTATCTGACTTGAGATATATCCGGACATCTAGAAGAGTCCGTCGCAAAAAGAAAAGTGCACATACCATTCTAATTCGACTGACCACGTGTGGACATTCAACGTCGTTGCACCACTGCCTCGCACCTCATTGAAACAGGCCTAATTTATCAGACTTAATTTTAACTGCGAACAAAATATGTATCTCCTCGCATGTATATACTACCCTATAGATACCCACAACGAACATATCTGTAGGTATGGTTGTTCCTGAGAAAAGTGTGCCTACGAGTAACTTATAACATACAATGTACAATTCTTTTTTTAGAGACAACACATTGTAAGAAAAAGGTTTGATGATGCTTGTTGTTTTAAGGAGCCTAACATCGAGGTCATCGAATCCTAAAAAGGTTCGATTTTCTGAGCTTTTTCGCTGGAAAAAGTGAAAACAGACTGTAATAAAGAGTCTTGTATAATGTCCCAAATCAGGTAGGAATAAACACACCTTCCTGGTGAAGTCTACTTAAGGTTATCCAGGGTACTCCACTTGAAGACACCTTGTCATGCCATATAGACAGTTACCCATTACGAAAGAAATTGGACATCGAGAAAGTATCTTTCCCAACTTAGTGTGAGAAGAATAAATGAAGTAAAATGGAACAGCCTCGAAATATCGTATGTCATAATTGGTGAACAATGAGAAAAATAGTTAGTGAAAGGAGTCCAGCTAGAAGATAAGTAAACGAGAAACAAAGAACATTAGTATGATCAGTCCAAGGTCAGGATTTTTATGACCTAAAAATGTTTAAAAATGGTCCATAAAATGACTGCAAAGATTCAGTCAAATGATCCGAAGATAAAAAAATGACAAATTTTAAATAAAATTTAAAATCAATTTACTCATAGATTTGGTATAGCCTATTATAACGTCTATAAGATAAATATAAGCTTTTGGGCTCATGTCGTGTTAAGAAAACAGTGTGAAACTCTACGTTTCGCAAAGAAATTTCCACCACGCCTTCAGAAGAAAATCTCGTGGTGTGTATCCTGGAATGTGATGGACAAAGTTTCTTTAGTCCCCAGATTGACAAAGCGGTGTTTAGATTCTCAAGTTTCTGTACTCATCCTCACTTCAAGTTGCGATAATATCCAATACCACGCGCGTAAATGCATCAAAATCCTCAAACATGTCAGAAAATGACTCAAAAAGTAAAAAAATAGTCTATAAAATTCCATAAAACGACCGAATTAAATGAGGATTTCTGTACAAGTTAGCAATGTTTGTTGCGAACCAATTAAAAGCTGACGTGCCAACAAAATATATTTGACATCGAGTGCTCTTACAGCTCTAGTAGTTCAACTGAGAAAAAAAAAACACACTGTACGTAAGTCTGTGAAAAAAAGAAAGTATTGAATAGCTGCGGTATAAAGAAGAGTACATTTAGCTTGCAAGGATTCACAGAGCGCTTTTCTTACTTCAAACCCATTCTTTGATCTTATTTAAAGCTTACGAGACCATTTGAATTCAGCTGAACAAATGGGAACATTCAACGTCCTTGTATTACTGTCGTGCACTACACGGAGGTACAACGTAAGCTGCGCTAGCGAACCGTAGCGAACTGACTGGAAGATATCGTCCACACTTCACTTGTCTTATTGACTACAGTGCGAACACGCTGACATCTACCGACCATTAACTTAACTATCATTATATTAAACATACGCATGCAGAAGTAATAATACTCTATTAAGATTTAATACTTGCAATGTATGATCAAGAAGGCAGTCCTCCCATAGGAAGCAGAACTTTAAACTGAACGTAATTGACTTTGAATTCTTATTGTACGGAAAATCTAAGTAAATAATATGGTGAATGGTCCACCTGTGTGGTGTAGTGCTTAGCGTAATTAGCTGCCACCCCCGTAGGACCGGGTTCGATACCCGACTCCGCCAGGAAATTAAAATAAGAGTACGAAGGATCGAACGTGGCCCACTCGGCCTCGGGAGGTCAGGTGACTAAAGGGGGGTTCGATTCCTACCTCAGCCATGGTTTTCCACTTCTCCTCCTGGCAAATGCTGATGATGATGATGATGCTTGTTGTTTTAAGGGGCCTAACATCGAAGGTCATCGGCCCCTAATGGTACGAAATGAAAGAACAAAAATTACAAAGGCATCCACTGACCAAAATAAAAATAAAAAATGTCATGAAGAATGAATGGATGGACAGGAACCCAACAAAACACAAAACAAACAAACAAAAACAAAAACCAGTGGATCGGATTCAACAGAGAACGAAAATAACATTATTACCGACCAAGGAACCACTCATAAAGCACAATGATGCTTGGTGTCTAAAGGGGGTGCAAAATCCACGTCTAAGGCCCCACAGAATGGTACATGTCGCGAGTAAAATAGAACCATGGTATGTGTCACGTTGGGGTATTAATCAGAAGTAGCGAGGACTCACGGTGTTCCACAAAAGATGGTACTACTCACAAGTATTGTACTTCGTACAGGTAACGCAGACCTATGGTGTTTCGCACACAATGGCGCCACCCACAGCCAACGCAAACCGATGAGTTTCCTCACCTAGGGTACTAGTCACAGGTGCCGGTCCCAAGGGCCCCGTGGTGTTCCGCACATAGTGAGTACTAATCACAGGCAACGCAGACCCACGATGTCGCTCATATAGTGGTACAACTCACAGGCTACGCCCAGACCCGCGGTGTTGCCCACATGGGTACAACGCACGGGTACTGGAATCCACCAGGCCAGGCTTTTTACTGCAACGAATCACAAACATACTTCGTACCATGTTGGTGATACTACTGCAAGTACATGCAACCCATGGTGTTCCCCGCATGATGGTACGAATCAAGAGTCGTTTCATGGTTCTAATTCATTCATCCCTTGGTCGCCCCTTTTAGTCGCCTCGCACGACAGGCAGGGGATACCGTGGGTGTATTATTCGTCAGCCTCCCCCACCCACAGGGGGTGTGTGTTTGGTCCGCGAGAGGTATTTTATTTCCCTCAAGTCCGCCGGCAAGCCGGTTAGGACCCCCCTATCCGCCACCTGGGACGCGCCACGTGGGAGTATCACCTCTCCCCCTGCTACGCCTGCGTAGCAGGTTCGTGGTCCTGGCAAATGCCGGGAAGGCAGGCTTCCTAACTTAAGGTCACGGTCTATCCCTTCCGATCTTCCTATCCGCGCACAAGGCCGCTGTTCAGCATAGCAGGTGAAGCCGCCTGGGCGCGTTACTGGTCCTCCTTCCCAGTTGTATCCCATCGATCCAGAGTCTCACACTCCAGGACACTGCCCTTGAGGGAAAACCAACTCTGGAGGTTAAAGGGATTAAGCAAGACAAGAAATACGGTGCCTGTATTTATGAATATTTGTAATCAGATTTATCATATGTTTGAGGCATCTCTTGAGCATTCTCCTCAATTTGAAGTGGGATGGCTGAGAGTGATATTTTAACCTACTCCTTTTCTTAGTTACGCCATTTGAGGCTTGCAGAGAAGTGACGTGTGTCATAGATAAATACAGAAAAGATATGTTTCCTGTTAATACGGGGGAACGTTGAGTGGGATGTTGACAAGGACGTACGCTTTAGAATCAAATCCGTCTTGCACACAACCATGGTAGAACCTGCGATATTGACAGGGACCTCAGAATTTCTAGGGAGCAAGAGAAGAAGAAGATTAACGTGGTGGAAATGAGAATGCCAAGATGATGGGTGATGTGGTTAGAGAACATTAGGAGTAGAACAAAGTGGGATGTATCGCAAGAATTATTCAAGAACGTAGGCTGAGGTGGTTTAGAAATGTGAAGAGATGGAACTAACAGTGCGTGGGGAAAAGATTGAGCTGGTGGAAGCAAATAGAAGACCCAGATTGAAGTGGAGGGATAAGACGGCTGAGGATAAGAGAGGCAATGAGTGGAGACGAGAGGAAAGCTAGAGATAAGAATTTAAAACGGAAGCACCGACCCTATAAAAATATGGAAATTATGATGAAGACAAGGAAGACAGACGAATTTGAGCGTAGAATGCCTGAAATTCAAAATACTGGTTATGGAAAATGTTTGTGATAGTAATCACATGGACAAGCACCATGTTTACTGTACCGGGCGGTACACCTCCACACCGCTAATTCAAAATGTGCGCCAGTTGAAACTCCTCTGTTGGAGGAAGCCTGAACTTTATCTACGCTATTAATTCTCTACTTTCTCTGAAGATGTCACCACATGGAAAACTTTGAGTTTTTGAACTGTGTCATTTTTGATGTGTTTTTGTTTCGCTTGAAGTAAGAAGTGTGAACTTTCTCTTCTAGAGGACACTACTGAAGATCAACAATAGTGCAACCTAGTGCGCAGTCAAAGAACTATTTTGTTGGAGAAATTTTTATTTCAAATGTTTGTTCTTTGCTAAATTTCCTTCTGTTATTGTTTAAGTTGGCTGTATACCCCTCCTTTTCCCCTTGTTTTAGATTTATCCAATTCCGAATTTCTTTGAGTTTTTTCTCGACCAATCCGATGTATCTTCCCCTACTTGGATATGTTTCTGTACCCTAGCCAATAAAGAATGTGCGGGAGGGTGTTTTCATTCCCCTAACGCCTAGAAACTTCTGCGAGAGGATATAAACTGCTGATTTTAGGGTCTCCGGGCCACTTCTGTTCCATCTTTCAGTGTATTAAGTACATAGCAGGAGGCGGGAAGCGCCTCTTTCCTCGGCAGCGGTCAACAACAAGGTAATGGCCGATTAATATCTTCTTTCTTTGCTAGCTCAGCAGTTTAACTCTCGGGGCGGGTTCTAAGCTTTCCACCATGTAACCGTTTCCTAAATGTAACTACTCTTTTCATTTATTCTCTTTTAAAGCTACATACTGGGATAGAGAGTGCTAACCCTCTCGAGCTCCCACTCATATTGTTTTGAGGTGAACTTATTTGTCTCAACCTATTCTCGTTAACGTTAAACAAATTGTTCTCTTCTTAAGTCACCTCTTTAGTATGGGATTAGCCCTGGTATTATCGGCCTAGTGCCAAGTAGGTCTTAATCAAAGTGTATTAGGAGTGCAAGTTCGCCTCCTCTCAAATTGTTATTTTAGAGGTCATTTAATTAACCTGCTTTTCATTTAATAGACCTCAGTAGATTGGGTATTTTACCCCTGTGTTTATGTCCGTTGAGGACAACTTGAAGGTGGAGTTTGGTGTGGCCTGGGAGAGGCTTAAATTTGAGAGCGAGTGGCTCTTTTGAAAATTGAGTGTTGTACGCCTCGTGGAGGCTTTTCAGGGTAATTTGGAGCAAGGGCTCCTAGGCATGGATGGGGTTTTCTGCCCCTCTGTTGAAACTTGTGTTTGGGGTAAAACTGAGCTGATTGCCCAAGCAGTGTAAAGTCAGGGCGCGAAGCCCAAATTCTGTAAATATTGTAACTACCCTTTTGATTTGCTACTTTGTACCTGCCATGCTTGTTATTTCCTTGTTTTTTGAAAAGAAAATATAACCTTGTTAAATTTTACATTAACTTTGATTCCGTAGTTTGAGACCCGTTCACGCCCGCACCTTCTTTCACGCATAACTACCACGGATATCTCCGTAACATTTACATTAAAAGATTAAATAAACATTTGCTTCGTCTAATTGTTACTCAGTTACAAAAGCAATATTTTCTGGAGAATTGCGGGGATGAGTGGCTCAGACGGTTGAGGCGTTGTCCTTGCGACCCCAACTTGACATGTTATATTCTGGTTCAGTCCGGTGGTATTTGAAGGTGCTCAAATACGTCAGCCTTTTGTGGAAAGATTTACTGGCATGTAAAAGAACTCCTACGGGAATAAATTTCGGCACCTCAGCGTCTCCGAAAACCGTCAAAGTAGGCATAGTTAATAGGACGTTAAGCAATTATTATTATTATTATTATTATTATTATTATTATTATTATTATTATTATTATTATTATTATTATTATTATTATTATTATTATTATTATTATTATAGAGAATTAAATAACATCATCGACCACACAATTATTTGTTTTAGTAAACGCAAATAATCGAAGTTATCTGACGAAGAGATGACGACCCCGGTCTAGTAAAACATGAACAACAGCCGAGACGATGATGATGATGATGATGCTTGTTGTTTAAAGGGGCCTAACATCGAGGTCATCGGCCCCTAATGGCACGAAATGAAACGACAAAGTAAAAGTTCAAAATCATCCACTGAAAAAAAATAAAAACTGTCATGAAGAATGAATGAATGAATGAATGAATGAATGAATGAATGAATGAATGAATGAATGAACATGAATTTAAAATAATCAGTGGATCCGTCTCAAAGAAACTATTATAGTTAATAGTAGTACAGACCAAGGGACCACTTCCAAAACACAATCCTGAATCGAGAATGCTTGGTGTCTAAGTGGGTCCAAAATGCAGATCAAAGGCCCCTCAGAATGATACTTATCGCTTGTAATGTAGAACCATGGTATCTGTCCTGTTGCGGTACTAATCAAAAGTAGCAGAGACTTGCGGTATTCCACACATTATTGTACTACTCAGAGGTTATGAAATTCGACGTATAATACAGACCTATGTTTTTCTCACTTTGCGGCGCCATTTACAGGCAACGCAAACCTATGGTGTTCATCACATGAGAGTACTAACCACAGGGACCTCTCCCTATCCCGTGGTGTTCCTCATATAGTGGGTACTAATCACAGGCAAGGCAGAACCATGGTAGCTATCATCCCATGGTCCCGCTCATATGGTGGTACTAATCACAGGTACTGCAAAAGCCGACCGCGTGGTGCTCCTGTGTGCTACTAATCATAAACCTATTTCGTACCTAATATAGTGGTACTACGCACAAGTAAAAGCGACCCTTGGTGTTCTCCGCGTGGTGGTACTAATCACATGTAGTTTCATGGTTCGAATGCAATCATCCCTTGGTCGCCCCTTTTAGTCGCCTCTCACGACAGGCAGGGGATACCGTGGGTGTATTATTCGTCTGCCTCCCCCACCCACAGGGGGTGTGTGTTTGGTCCGCGAGAGGTATTTTATTTCCCTCAAGTCCGCCGGCAAGCCGGTGAGGACCCCCCTATCCGCCACCTGGGACGCGCCACGTGGGAGTATCACCTCTCCCCCTGCTACGCCTGCGTAGCAGGTTCGTGGCCGAGACGATTCGTCGTACTGACCAGGCATCATCTCATAATCCGCATGCCTCTGGGATGAGCAGCGGTCGCTTGATAGGCCAAAGGCCCCTTGGGACTGGTTGCAAATAATCGACATTTTAGAAAATATCTCCAAAACGCACTATTACATTCCGAGGAGGACCGTGCTAAGCAAAATATATGTATTATTTTGTAATGCTTCCACTGTTGGGGCTCCATGTTTATCTCTTACCTGCGGATTCGGGGTACGATTCCCGACTCGTACGAGAGTTTTCATTTTGAATTGAGGACTTCGACGTGGTTCTCTAAACCTCATGAGGTCAACAGAAGAACTGTCTGACAATCGAGACAGTAAACATGGTCAATAAGCCAAATAGTACAGATGAGGATTTCGTCACGCTGACCACGTACAATTCCAGTATCAGTAGGCTGCCTGGATGCACGAAGTTGAGTGTACAAATCGGATTATCAGGTCATGGCCATCAATAGACTGTAGGTGCCATAGTTATCGTTGCTCACTGAACCACTCTCTGCTCAAAGGTGCTCGAATATTGCTAAACAAGCACATACGTCCTTTACCTTTCCTCAGCCAATTGTAGCAGCGCAGTTCATTAGTCGTTGACCTTCTGATTTCTTTGACAGCAAGCTCAATATCACTTGAGGTCGATGGCATTTGTGGACATTTAAATGATGCAACCATGTCGTTACTTTACAGCACGTTAACATTTAAAATGTACATTCAAAATCAGTTTACAGATTTGTTTTTTGTTAGAAAAATGTTACTACATTATATGACTGTTACATCATAAGTATTGGAACTTGCATGCAATTTTACGCGATAGCTGATCCATTGGACCGTGAATGTCAATTAAACAAAATTACACACGCATTGACAGGGATTCAGTCTGGGCCTAACGACGGTATCACTGGAACTGATTTAAAAATGCTTTAGACCCTCCGTGCTTTAGGCGGCCTCTCACCACCGGACTTCGTGGTTCATATCCCGGTCAGTCCAAGTGAGACTTGTGCTGGCCAAAGCGGAGGCTGAACTGGTTTTTCTCCGGGTACTCCGGTTTTCCCTGTCGTATTTCATTCCAGAAACACACTCCAATGTTATTTCGTTTCATCTGTCAGTCATTAGTCGTTGGCCCAGAGGAGTGGGGCAAGCTTTGGCAGCTGGCACAATTCCTATCCTCGCCGCTAGATGGGGCTTCATTCATTCCATTCCTGACCCGGTCGAATGACTGGAAACGGGCTGAGAATTATTCACAATAAATGCTTCCGTGGAATTATGAAGATGGTGGTGGATTATTAGTTTAACCAATATTTACTTGAATTATTTCAAATAACTGGCTAATAACATAAATATATGAATATTTTACATATGAATTAGAAGAGAACATTCATACAGTGGTAAAGGCATTCGGCTCCCAATCTGACTGTTCCGATTTCGAACACTGAAGGCTTCGGATGGAATTCTGAATAGATGCAGTGAGTGTTTGACAGGGAAAATACAGTATTTACCTCAGACATTCGGCTTGTACTCATTTCGAAGTCTAATGACCATCATCCACATTTTTTTTTTTTTACAATTTGCTTTACGCCGCACCGACACAAGTATGTCTTATGGCGACGATGGGGTATGAAAGGGATAGGCATGAGAAGGAAGCTCCCATGGCCGTAATTAAGGTGCAGCCCTGTCATTTGCCTGGTGTGGAAAATCACGGAAAACCCTCTTCATGGTTGCGAGAGTGGTGTTCGAACCCACTATCTCTCGAGTGCAAGCCCACAGCTACGTGACCGTAAGTTCACAGCCAACCCGATCGGTCATCCACAATTGACTAGTTGTGAAACTCAGGGGTATTTGTACTAAAAACTAAATTTTCAGGATTCTGATTTAATATTCCCGACAATAATAAGTAGTAAGTTGCCAGACTGAGTTGCTCAGGCGGTAGAGCATAGGTTTTCCGAGGTCCTGTAGGCGGGTTCGATCCCGCCTCAGTTCAGCGATATTTGAAGGTGCTCAAATACGACAGTCTCTTGTCGAAAGTTTTGCCAACAAGCAACAGAACTGCCATGGAACAAAATTCTGGCACCTCGGCGTTTCCGATAATTGTTAAAGATCTGTGTTTGAGCAAGCTCGGAAATTAGGACACTTTCCAGTTGGTCCCACGGTGAAAACATTCTCCTGCGAATTACCGTAGATCCTCGAAGAGTCGAGGTCTAGTTACACCCCTGTTCAGTGGGGGTAGGTTTCTCCATTTGTTAGTGTTCCGCCCCTAGCTTTTATTTGAATGTCCTTCTTGACATTAACAAGTATCAACATTACATTTTTTATATCAATTAAAGACAGTTATTGAAATTATTACATCCCCGTGTAATGATTACTGTACCGGGCGGTACACCTCTACTCTGTTTATTTAAAAGTTGCGCCAGTTGAAACTCCTCTTCTGGAGGAAGTCTGAACTTTATCTACACTATTAATCTACTAATTTCTCAGAAGATGTCACTACCTGGAAATTTTTGAGTTTGTGAACTGTGTCATTTTTGATGTGTTTTTGTCTCGCTTGAAGTAAGAAGTGTGAACTTTCTCTTCTAGAGGACACTACTGAAGAATTACAATAGTGCAACCTAGTGCGAAATCAAAGAACTATTTTGTTGAAGAAATTTTTATTTCAAATGTTTGTTCCTTGCTAAATTTCTTTCTGTTATTGTTTAAGTTGGCTGTATACCCCTCTTTTTCCCCTTAGTTTGGATCTAGCCAATCCCGAATTTCTTTAATTAATTTTCCACCAATAATGTGTTTCTTCTTCCTCTATGTAGGGGTTTCTTTTCCCTAGCCAATAAAATTTTTGTGGGAGGGTGTTTTCTTTCCCCTAACGCCTAGAATCTTCCGTGAGAGGATATAAACTGCTGATTTTGGGGTCTCCGGGCCACTTCTGTTCCATCTTTCAGTGTATTAAGTACATAGCAGGAGGCTGGGAGCGCCTCTTTCCTCGGCGGCGGTCAACAATAAGGTAATGGCCGATTAATAAATTCTTTCTTTTCTTGCTCAGCAGTTTAACTTTCGGGGCGGGTTCTAAGCGTTCAACCATGTAACCTTTTCCTAAAATGTAAAAACAACTGGTACCTATTCTATTTTAAAACGACATATCGGGATAGAGAGTGCTTAACCCTCTCGAGCTCCCACTCACATCGTCTTAAGGTGAACTTATTTTCTCAACCAATTCTTCCGTAATGTAATGTAAATTGCTATTAAGTCACCTCTGTAGTATGGGATTAGCCCTTGTAATAACGGCTAGTGCCAAAGTAGGTTTTAAAAAATCAAAGTGTATCAGGAGTGCGGTTAGCCTCCTCTCAAATTGTTATTTTAGAGGTCATGTAATCAACCTCCTTTTCATGTAATAGACCTCAGTAGGTTGGGTATTTTACCCCTGTGAATACGTCCTTAGAGGACAGCTTGAAGGTAGAGTTTGGTGTGGCCTTTGAGAGGCTTAAATTTTTAGAGCGGATCGCTCTTTTGAAAATGGAGTGTCATATGCCTCGTGGAGGCTTTTCTGTGTAATTCGGAGCCAGGGGCTCCTAGGGATGAATGGGGTTTTCTGCCCCTCTGTTAAAACTTGTGTTTGTGGTAAAACTGAGCTGATCGCTGAAGTCAGGGCGTGAAGCCCCAAAACCTGTAAATATTGTAACTCCCCTTGTTTTGCTACATTGTACCTGCCATGTCTGTTATTGCTTTGTTTTTGAAAAGAAAATATAACCTTGTTAAATTTTAAATTAATTTTACATGCACTATAATTTCGTAGCTTGAAACCCATTCACACCCGCACCTTCTTTTACGCATAACTACCGCTAAAACACGGTAACAAGTGGTAGCAGAGCGTGGTTGAATGGGTCTCAATTTAGCCACTTTTGACGGCTAAACATTGCTTTGATTCGAACTCTAACAATTTTCTCAGTTGCTGGAATTTTTTGAGTTTTTCAAAATTGTTCCGTCATCATGCCCGGCCCTCGCGATGTTCTCCTCCTTAACTACTTGCGCAAAGAGGAGTTGATATACGAGTTAACTATCAGAAATGTGCAATCTGGAGGCACGGTTGCAATCGACACCAACAAGCTTAGAGAGTCCCTTGATTTGCCCATTTCCATCCCCAATTTGGGAGAGAAAGAAATTGATGATTCTCTTTCCACGATCGTCGAGAATATTACTGGGCTAGCATCTGTAGTCAGCTTTTTTGATGAAAACGATCCGTCTCCTAATCAAATTAAGCGTGTGCAAGGCAGGCTGTATCACTTTGCAAATAGAGTTAATGATCTGTTGTCTCTAAAGGTGAATGACGTTCAGAGGAAGGACGCTAATACGCTCCTTGAAACTATTTCTGAATTGTCTAATAAGGTTACTCAATTGCTAACCGGCGAAGTTCCTCCCAAAACTGATCAACCCGCCACAGTGAACGTAGGTAGCGATGAAGAGCCTCCTCCTCAGGGAGAAGTCAATAGGATAACCGTTGCTGCTCAAACTATCTCTGCCCCATCGAACAACGAATCTGAACGCCGTGCGTCATTGGGTAACATCCGCTCTGAATTAACTTCTTTGCCATTGAAACCTTTAACGACTATGTCACCTGGGTTCAGTAGCTTGCCTCATCCATTGGCAATGTTGCTTAGAGGTATCTCTAAGTTTTCCGTCAACACCACCAGTGATGTAATTTCATTTTTAAGATTTCTAGTGGAATTTCAGGATCATGCTCTTGTTTTTTCTCTTTCGCCATGTCAAATTTTGCAAATTATCTATCCGTATGCTATTGGTATTCTCTCTGATAAAATCGTAAGAGCCATTGCCGAGCAATCATCTATTGAGGATTTCCATGCCCATTTGCTAGCTAACTTCATCCCGGCTAGGGCCAGGTCCTCCCTGATTCAGAAGTACTATTACCGTGTACAGCGCTTGGATGAAAACTTGGCTGATTTCATACAAGATATCAAATTCTACACTAGGGTGTTTGCTCTGCACTTTCCTGAAGATCAGATTGTGCAGGCTATTGTAGAAGGTATTTCACCATCCTACAGGTCATATTTGTGTTTCGCGGCGTGTCCGCAAACCTTCTCTGAACTTGAAGCATTGGCCGTCTCAGCGGAAGGAGTTAGATACGCCGATTCTTTGCGTGTCGCGAAAGAACCCCCGCCTTCCTTTAGTAACACTCGGCCTCCACCTCGCCGACCAGTCAATCTCCGTAAATGTTATGCTTGCGGGTCGCCTGACCATCTGCGCAACAAGTGTCCACTGATCAAGCCAAGTGGGACTAGGAATGGAGCTGGTTCATCACAAGGCTGCTTTAAATGTGGGGCTTTCTCACATATCGCCAAGAATTGCCCAAACTCAAATAGCACCCCCTCCTGCCCTGGTGCAAATTCCACCCATGCCAATAATAAAAAGTGACTAGCGGCTTCGGCTGAGTCGACTAATTCTGCTTTCCAAGGCTCAGCCCCGGGCAAAAGGGTCGAGAAGTCAGGGAATGAGCAATCTTCAAATTCTTTTTTTGAATGCCCCAGAGAGTGTCTTAGGATTGCGGCGGATACCCCCGCACCTGTTCCTTTTCTTAGGATTGAGTTGAATAACGAGCCTATAACAGCTCTCTTAGATTCAGGCAGCGTTTGTTCCATTATTTCGGCTGATTGGTATTCTAAATTGAAATCTGTTTGTAAACTCCCTGACTATGACTCATCTCCTGTTAAATATGTTTCGGCTAATTCATCTCCATTAGAAATTCTAGGTTCCTTACATGTCAAAATTCGTGTTTTTAAATTTACATGGAAAATCAAATTGTTTGTGGCCAAGCATTTGTCTTGCCCCATCATACTGGGAGCGGACTTCATGTCTCACACTGGTCTGGTGCTCGATCTTCAGAGTAAGTCGTGCACATTCAAATTTGCCTCTAATTGTAAAATCCCTCTATTAAAGTGTAATTCTGCATCATGTTCATCTATTTCGCCTACCCAGGATGAGATGTTGTTAGACCTTAGACATCTACCTGAGGAGCAGGCTGATAGTATTCGCAAATTGTGTCAGTCGTTTCCCGAGGTGTTCTCTGATACTCTTGGTGTTACTGACCTTATTGAATACAAAATTGAGGTCACGGATTCGATTCCTGTTCGCTTTCCACCGTATAGGCTATCTCCACCTAAAATGAAGGCTCTGAAAGAAATCATCGATCAGATGTTGAAGGACGGTATTATTAGGCCCTCTAAGTCAGCGTATTCTTCGCCTATTTTTCTAGTACCGAAACCTCAAGGAGGTTTCAGGCCTGTCATTGATTACAGGGCTCTCAATCGGAAGGTGGTGTTACAATCTGTGCCCCTTCCCGACCTTCATTCTTGCTTTTAATGGTTTCGTAAGGCCAAGTTCTTCACCATCTTGGACTTGAATCAGGCCTATAATCAAATTCCCCTTGCCGAAGAGTCTAAACACCTTACAGCGTTTGCCACGGACTGGAATTTATACGAATACAACCGCGTGCCTTTCGGGCTCCCCACGGGGGCAGCTGTGCTCACTAGGCTACTAGATAGGGTCTTTTCCGACATCAAATTTGAGTACTTATATCACTACTTGGATGATGTCGTCGTATTTTCCGAAACCTTTGAAGAACATCTAGATCATCTGCGAGAAGTTCTCAATCGCCTTCGTAAGGCTGGGTTAACTGTTAAGTTGTCCAAGGTTGCCTTTGCTAAGCCCTCTATGTCATTCCTAGGGCATATTGTGTCACCTGATGGTGTAGCAGTCGATCATTCTAGAACACAGGCCATCCGTGATTTTAAACCTCCCAAGGACATTAAAGGTATCGCCAGGTTCATTGGCATGGTGAATTTCTTCAGGAAGTTCATTCCTAACTTCGCTAATAGAGCGGCGCCCTTAAACCTTCTTCGTAGGAAAGGCATCAAATTCGAGTGGGGACCTTCTCAACAAGCCGCTTTCGAAGACCTTAAATTAGCTCTCTGTAATGCCCCTGTACTTGCTATGCCGGATTTCTCGAAGAAATTCATCGTCCAAACCGACGCGTCGTCGTCGGCGGTAGCTGCAGTCCTTCTTCAAGAGACTGAACTAGGGAGGCGCCCCATCGCCTATGCGTCTAGGACATTGTCAGCTCAAGAAGCAAAGTACTCCATATATGAGCTTGAAGGTTTGGCAGTCTTATTCGCCTTAGAAAAGTTCCGTCTCTATCTGGAACACGTCAAATTCGATCTGGAGACAGATAATCAAGCCTTAAGCTGGGTCTTAGGTGGGCCGCGTCGTACAGGTCGTATAGCCCGTTGGGCCATCCGTATTTCTGCCTTCCAATTCGATGTACGGCATATCAGAGGTACTGAAAATGTTGTTGCTGATGGACTCAGCCGTATGTTTTCTAACGACGTCGAGACCCATGAACCTGTCGACAGTTCATCACCTTCCGAGTCCATACTATCTGAGGTTAATGCCATCCTAACAGATGCTCCCATGCTCTTTAGAGATATTGAGAAATACCAACGTGAAGATCCGACGCTGGCTCCGATAATGGAAACCCTTTCTTCTGGGGAACATGCGGTCCCTTATGTTCTGAGGAATGGTGTTTTATGTTGCCCTTCGAGGCATGACAAGATGATGAAAGTTGTCGTTCCAGCTGTTCTTGTGCCTATGATCTTCAAGTATTATCATGAGACCCCATTAGGAGGGCATCTTGGAATCTTTAAAACCCGTGAAAAAATTCGTGAAATGTTCATTTGGAAAGGTATGGACGGTGAAATCCGTGAACTTGTAAAAGCTTGTAAATCTTGTTTGCTTAGTAAACCCACCATGTCCACCAAGGTAGGCCTGTTGTCTTCGCATCAAGCGTCGCGCCCCATGGAACGCCTGTACATCGATTATGTAGGACCCTTCCCCCAGTCAAAGGGTAATGCTAACAAGTTCATCTTTGTGTGCGTAGATGGCTTTACTAGATTTTCTTGGTTATTTCCGACTAAGCTGGCTACCGCTCAGTCCACCATTACTTGCCTAAATTCTATTTTTGCTTCTTTTGGTCCGTGCCAATATATTGTATCTGATAATGCTAAGGCTTTTACATCTAATTTATTTCGTAAATTCTGTTTTGACTTATCAATCTCTCATGTAACTACTTCTGCTTATTACCCTCAACCATCTCTGGCTGAACGGGTTAACCGTAATCTCAGGTCCGCACTTATTGCCTATCATCATGAAGATCCTTCCAGGTGGGACACGTCCCTGCATTGGATAGTTTTTGCTTTGAATTCGGCGGTTCATGAATCTCACAAATTTACTCCAGCTTCTTTGATGTTTAAGTTCGTTCCCAACACGCCGCTCTCTAACCTCTGGTCTCTGAATGACATTCTGCCCGAGACAATAGATCCGGACAACATTAAAGATCTTTGGAAGAAGGCTAAAGCTAATCTTAAAGTGTGTCATGAAAAGGTTAGGGAAAGGTATGATCGTGGACGGAGACCCACCCCTTTGAACGTAGGTGACCAGGTTATGGTCAAAAATTTTGTTCCCGCGGGCAAGCTTGCCCCCAGATTTCATGGGCCTTGTATCATCCTCGATTTTCTTACGCCGGTTACCTTATTGTTAAGTAATCCAGCCACCGAGAGGATATTTAGAGTTCACCTGTCCCAGGTGAAACCGGTGTAATTTCTGTGTTAACTTGCTTCATATTATTTTGAAAGGATATGAAGGTTATATTTTTTTGAGTTTCACTTTTAAGGCATTCTGCCCCTTCTGTAATATTTTGGTTTTAGATGTAAGCCTTGTGCAAAACCTGCCCCGACCCGTTAAACTGCCATCCTGTTCTTGCCACGGCCATTACCACGCTCCCGTCTCCTGCTCCACCTTACACTGTGGCTTCATAATAGTAAATGCCATGGATATCTACACGCCGCTGGCCCCTCAACCTCTCCACAAGCCTGTACCCTCAAAGAAGATGATAGTCCAACACAATTCTGCCGCCTAGCTTTAATGTTCCAGCGCCCCCGCAGCCGCGCAGCGCTGTGCAGCGACTGGGGAGGGGGATGGGCCCCCTCCTCTCCAGCGAGGACGACATGTGCACGGCGAGCCGGAGCTCTCCTCCCGGCCAAGGCTGATGTGCGGCGCACGACCTGCTACATGCCCGCAGCCTGTATCTGTTCACCGCGGGCGCGGCGTACTTCAACACCTCTGCTCCCCTCATAGTGCGGGCGAGCGGTATCTCAGGGTACTTGAGGGGTCCGAGCGGCCTCCGTTGGACGCAAGCTGCAACGGCCGGTCTGGCCATCCGACTCAATCTACATCAACTACATGGACAGTCACCATAAGTAATGATTACACTTGGGAATTCAACACCATATTTGGTGGACATTGCCAAATTTTTCATCACCTTCAAGTATTAAAAGTTTATCTTCAGAAATTCAACTTCTAAAAACAGAAAGACTTTACTTCACCTGCAACAACAAATTGTGAAACTGAATCACACAACATTCTGAAAATCTTGTAATCTATTTTCATATTCACTTTATAACTTGGAACTTGTTTCAAACTGATTTCATGTGTCACCCCTGGAGGAACTTTTGGGGGGGGAGGTCTGTACCGGGCGGTACACCTCTACTCTGTTTATTTAAAAGTTGCGCCAGTTGAAACTCCTCTTCTGGAGGAAGTCTGAACTTTATCTACACTATTAATCTACTAATTTCTCAGAAGATGTCACTACCTGGAAATTTTTGAGTTTGTGAACTGTGTCATTTTTGATGTGTTTTTGTCTCGCTTGAAGTAAGAAGTGTGAACTTTCTCTTCTAGAGGACACTACTGAAGAATTACAATAGTGCAACCTAGTGCGAAATCAAAGAACTATTTTGTTGAAGAAATTTTTATTTCAAATGTTTGTTCCTTGCTAAATTTCTTTCTGTTATTGTTTAAGTTGGCTGTATACCCCTCTTTTTCCCCTTAGTTTGGATCTAGCCAATCCCGAATTTCTTTAATTAATTTTCCACCAATAATGTGTTTCTTCTTCCTCTATGTAGGGGTTTCTTTTCCCTAGCCAATAAAATTTTTGTGGGAGGGTGTTTTCTTTCCCCTAACGCCTAGAATCTTCCGTGAGAGGATATAAACTGCTGATTTTGGGGTCTCCGGGCCACTTCTGTTCCATCTTTCAGTGTATTAAGTACATAGCAGGAGGCGGGGAGCGCCTCTTTCCTCGGCGGCGGTCAACAATAAGGTAATGGCCGATTAATAAATTCTTTCTTTTCTTGCTCAGCAGTTTAACTTTCGGGGCGGGTTCTAAGCGTTCAACCATGTAACCTTTTCCTAAAATGTAAAAACAACTGGTATCTATTCTATTTTAAAACGACATATCGGGATAGAGAGTGCTTAACCCTCTCGAGCTCCCACTCACATCGTCTTAAGGTGAACTTATTTTCTCAACCAATTCTTCCGTAATGTAATGTAAATTGCTATTAAGTCACCTCTGTAGTATGGGATTAGCCCTTGTAATAACGGCTAGTGCCAAAGTAGGTTTTAAAAAATCAAAGTGTATCAGGAGTGCGGTTAGCCTCCTCTCAAATTGTTATTTTAGAGGTCATGTAATCAACCTCCTTTTCATGTAATAGACCTCAGTAGGTTGGGTATTTTACCCCTGTGAATACGTCCTTAGAGGACAGCTTGAAGGTAGAGTTTGGTGTGGCCTTTGAGAGGCTTAAATTTTTAGAGCGGATCGCTCTTTTGAAAATGGAGTGTCATATGCCTCGTGGAGGCTTTTCTGTGTAATTCGGAGCCAGGGGCTCCTAGGGATGAATGGGGTTTTCTGCCCCTCTGTTAAAACTTGTGTTTGTGGTAAAACTGAGCTGATCGCTGAAGTCAGGGCGTGAAGCCCCAAAACCTGTAAATATTGTAACTCCCCTTGTTTTGCTACATTGTACCTGCCATGTCTGTTATTGCTTTGTTTTTGAAAAGAAAATATAACCTTGTTAAATTTTAAATTAATTTTACATGCACTATAATTTCGTAGCTTGAAACCCATTCACACCCGCACCTTCTTTTACGCATAACTACCGCTAAAACACGGTAACAATTACCATAATAACGTCTTAATTAAAACGTATTTTAACACACACGAAATAAGGTTGAAAAATTAATTTATGATTAAATCATTACTAAGGGCCGGTATTATAATAGAGGTTTAAACTGTTGGTTCAGTTTAAACTTCAGTTTATCTGTTAGTCGCGTTTTATAAAACTTAATGTTAAGTTTAACTAGAGATTAATTTTACTGCCACTCATCTACCGTTTAAACTGAAGTTTAAGAATACATAACCTTACAACATGGCAGAACGAATGGATCTCGAAGATATTTTTGAGGTGTTTGAAGAAATACTAAGAAGTGGTTCAAATTATTGAATGACCATGGGCACGTCACTTTCAAATATGGAATGAAACAGAGTTTTTAAATAGGTTTAGGCTTACAAAACAGACTTTCATAACCCTATTTCAGCAAATTGGTGCTAAAATAAAACATGCAACGAAAAGGTAAGAATGTAAAAATAACTTTTTGTACGGTTTGAATATCAAAAGTGTGAATTTTAGAAAATAAAGTAACTTCCTTCTATTTTAGAACTCATGCTGTAGAACCCCTCAGTCAGCTACTAATAACACTGCGGTTTTATGCCTCCGGTAGTATGTTTATTACAATGGGAGATTTCGAAGGAATTCATAAAGCCACTGTTTCACGGACTATATAAATATTTCTGCACTAATTGCACAAGCAATTCTATTTCCTTACAAGTAAAATTAGGACAGCGTTTATTGTTTTTATCCGCCATTTTACCTACAAGAAGTAAACAAAACATTATCGATAGTCATCTTTTCTTGCAAGTCACTGCTACCAAGATCGTATATTTCCTTCTACCCCTCAGTTTAACTTCGGCCGGCAATTATAAGCCTCAACATCGGTTTAAACTCAAGTTACAGTTTAACTGAATCTTCAGTTTAAACCTTCATTATAATACCGGCCCTAAATCGCTAAACCTAACCTAACCTAACCTAACCTAACCTAACCTAACCTAGTTTTGAGTACGGACTCTACACCGCATTTAAGACTTATTTTAACTGATTTCCAAAAGTTGTGACTACTGGGGGTAGTTTCATGGGGGCAATTCGACCCTCACTCCGAGCTAACCATAGCTCCCACTCAACCGTCCTTTTTATGGACAGTAATGACCGCCGCTACTTGCTATAGCTCAGGGTGACACATAGATCTCGATATAGCAATTTCAGACATTCCTTCTCGCTCGTCTTGCACGGAGGTAAGGTGAAAGTAATTTTCCATGACTTCGTGATACATATTGGATAAAAATCAACGGTCAGGATATCCAGTACATTACAAATACCCTCATCCCAGCGATACAAAGCGGCGTGAGGTGTGTATCACGTTCTATATTCCTTGAGGCTCTGTAAGAGACCGTGGATATGCAATTTGTAACAGGCTGCGCTCATACTGAATTATATCGCACCGGGAGATGAAGTAAGCCCTCGAGCTGCTTCACTCTGATTGCATCCTACCACATTTACTTCAAGTCGTGCTTATTGGCAAGGTTTCTTCTATCTAAATGAAAGGAACCATCTAAAACAGTCTACTGTTCATAAATGTAGTTTCGCAATTTATATACAAATGATCAAACATACCACTACTGTAAACCTAATTAAATTGACGAACTGCCATATTGTAATGTATATAGTACACCGTTACTGATTAGCTTATATTTATGAAACAAAAGTAATTTTAGAACAAACAATTAGTGATAATTGATACCAATGATGATGATGATGAAGATGATTTTGATTTTATTTTTTATTTTTGTTTACAATTGGCCTTACGACCCACCGACATAGATAAGTCTTACGGCGACGATGGGATAGGAAAGGACTAGGAGTGGGAAGGAAGCGGCCGAGGCCTTAATTAAGGTCCAGTCCCCGCATTACCCACTATCTCCAGAATGCGAGCTCACAGCTGCGCGCCCCGAACAACAGGGTCAACTCAGTCGGTAATGATGATGGCGACGGTGTGGTGATTGTAATAATAATAATAATAATAATAATAATAATAATAATAATAATAATAATAATAATAATAATAATCATAATAATAATAATAATAATAATAATAATAATCTAACTCCTTGGATGAACTGTCAACGTCACGGCTTTCGGTTCAGAGGTTCCTAGGTTTGATTCTCGTCCAGGACGGAGAGTTTAGTCTTAAAATGGTGTGGGAAATCATAAGAAGAATACTATTACTATTAATCAACATCACATCATCATCATCATCGTAAAAATTAATAGTATGAATTAAGCTGCTGTACTGTGCGTGACCACTTGGGCTAAAAGCAGTTAGGCAGCTTTCATGTTAACTTAGGCATTCGCTTTTGCTCTTCTTGATAAAAAAGGAAACTACAGGGAGATTTACTGTTCTCTTGAGGACTAAAATGTGGTTTATTCAGCCTCGTTAGACCAACTCGAACCTAAGTTCGATTCCTGAATGTCTAAATATTTTAATTCTGGAGTGAAGGACCCAACATGGTTCACTCAGCATCGTGAGGGAAACTAAGGAGCAGTCTGATATTAGAGGCTGGTGACCTTGTCAAGAAAGCCAAGTAATAAACCTGACGGTATTCAACATACGACACTGCAATTTCTCCAGGCCGTCTGACTGGACTCGAGTGGTAGGCAAAAAACTAGGTTGTTCAGTACGTGCCAGGGATTTATTTGGTTGAGAATTTCAAGCCCCCCAGGGAGTCGCCTCTTTTAATAGATGTATGTAATCCGCGCCCATAGCAGTGTATTATTATTATTATTATTATTATTATTATTATTATTATTATTATTATTATTATTATTATTATTATTATTATTATTATTATTATAGTCGTGTCAGAAAAATGCACAGTTGCGACAATATGAAAATTATATTATTTTTGACCGAAACTTGACTTTATCTAGTGCATCCAACTTCGAGCCAGAAGTAGATCGTCTTCTGAACATTGAACAATAACAAATGCTTGACGGTTTGATCTTCTTCGCAATCATATTTGATCTTTTCGGCATTGATTTAGCCCCACCTCGCCAAACTGACCCACTCTTGGCCTCAGCCTGTTTAAAGATTTCCAGACCATCCAACTCTCACCATGACAAGTGGTAAGGTTTGGCTTTCTATCTTCCACAAGGAGAGCTAGGTGAACTTCGTCTTCCACAATTGTAGCCTAGCCCTTTCCGCTCGGACTTTTAGTTCTATAAATGTTCGGGGGAAATTCTTCCTAGACATAGATCTCTGTACAGGAGTTCCCCTGTCCATGAAACAGATGAGTACTTGTATGCCTTACTTTGGACCTGTCCTTGCTTGCAGTCACTTCTTTTCAGGACACAGGGTGGTGCTATTCCTATGAGACGGTAAAGCGTCCTTAAGCAACCTGTTTTTAACCTCCAGGTGTCGTTGATATTTACGTCCACCTGTGTGGCATGAGAAGTTGCAGGATAGCCGCGTGGTTATGGGCGCGCAGCTATGAGCTTGCATTCGGCAGATAGTGGGCTCGGACCCCACTGTTGGCAGCTCTGAAGATTGTTTTCCGTGGTTTCCTATTTTCACACCAAGAAAATGCTGGAGTTGTACCTTAAGGCCACGGTTGTTTCCTTGCCACTCCTAGCCCTTTCCAATGGTTGTGTCCCATTTGCGTCAGTCCCATTTGCGATCGCAGCAAAAGTTGTCCCATTTGCGATCACACCCATTGCACTGGAAAACAAGAATGTGAAGAAAGACCAGTTCGTGTCCCATTTGCGATCACTGTAGCAGCCTAGCAGGGTTTTCCAACGTCCATGCAGCAGGGGGACTGCTAATTAGGGCGTACTCCACACAACCTCTCTCTTGAAGGCTTTTTGAGATAATATTAATCTATAGTTTTTAAAATACTGTAATTATTTCAGCTGTAGACATCCATCGTTGATGTAGCTTTTGTTGTTATGTTGTTATCGGCGTGCAGGTCATTGAGACGGAGAGAGCAAGCCTTGTGCTTTATATAATGGATACTCTTACAGAAATTCACGGAAAAGTCAGGAATGTTTGGTGATGGGTTTTTAATCGCCGGCTTTATATCGCACCAACACAGATAGGTATTATGCGGACAATGGGATAGGAAAGGGCTAGGAGTGGGAACGAAGCGGCCATGGACTTAATAAAGGTACAGCCCGAGCATTCCTTTCCTTGTTGTGAAAATAGGAAACCAATGAAAACCATCTCTAGGGCTACCGACAATGTGATTCGAACCCACTATTTCCCGAATGCAATCTCATCTTTTCGCGCTATCATTATAGAATTATCATTTCTCAACTTATTTTAATCTAAATATGTTCTTAGCATTAAGTTCTAGAATCTTGTACATCTAATCCGAGCGTACGGACAAAAATTATCATTTTATTTATATAGGTGAAAGTAGGCTGAGTGGCCGCGCGTTTTAACGCGCTACGGCTATGGAGCCAAGCTCTGCATTCCGGAAACGTTTGGGTTCGAACTCCACCGTCGGCTGTTTTCAGAGTGATTTTCTGTGGTTTAATATTTTTACTTCCAGGCAAATGCCGGTAGAGTTCCTATCCGTAGGCCACAGCTGAGTCCTCCCACCACTTACCCAATTTCTTTCACCATAATACATTTCATCTTCATTAGCTCCTTAACTGAGTTTGGTGCCAGGAAGGGCGTCCAGCCGTAGAAACATCCCGTATAAATTAATCTAATCTCATCCCGACCTGGTATCAAGAAACGAGACTAAGGGGTAGACATGCATACATATAGATGAAATTAGGCTAATTATATTTTGAGTAGCTGCTTACTTAACGTGTCAGTATGATGTTTGAACAGTTTGAGCATTATTTAAGCAGTCATTTAATAGTGTTCCCTATTGTATAAGAAAGTGTAGGTTAACTGTTTAGTTTGAGATGAGTTACAATTGCTTCAAAGAGGGCAGCACTATCGATTAAGCAAAGTATTACAGCAAAATCCTTTGTTTTGAAATTGGAAAGTGTAAAATTCAACGGTTTTTATACGTTCATCCTTTTTCCTACTTAAAACTCACTTAACAGCCTTCACACCCACAACCATTTAGTAACTCTAAATAAATGGTTCATTTGAGCCCTCTTTATTCTCTGTCAGTCCCGATATTAACGCATCAGTCTCAAACGGTAAATATAAATAATTTAATGAGTTTCAACATGCGATTCGTAAGAATCCTAGTATGTAGTTTCGCCAGTTACTTGAGGGGTGTCTTCCTGTACCAGTTCTTCAGTAGGGAATTCCCTCACAGCAACCTGACTATTTGTATGTCACTGATAAGAGTGATCGCAAATGGGACTAATCGCAAATGGGACGACACCTTTCCAATCACATCGTCACCATAAGACCCATCTGTGTCGGTGCGACGTAAAGCCAATTGTGCAAAAAAAAAGGAAGTACGATGATGATGATGATGATAGTGATAAAAGATTACATGAACTAGAACGTCATGTGTTTGAATTTACGCGATTCGCAAAACTCTGTAGAGCCTCATATTTGTTTAAATTGCGAAGATTCCAACTAAGTTCGGTGTTGAAGGTGCTCAAATACGCCAGCCTCCTGTCGGTAGATTTACTGGCATGACAAAGAACTCTTGCGAAGCAAATTTGCTGCACTTCGGTATCTCCGAAAACGAAACAGTAAAAGTTGTTAGTGGAAGGTAGAAACCAATAACATTGTTGTTGATGTTCTTCTTCTTCTTCTTAATATGTTTACCTTTCAGAGTTAGTTTTTCCCACGGACTCAGCGAGGGATCCCACCTCTACCGCCTCAAGCGTGAGACAATGGATCGGAGAATACAACTGTGGAGAATGACCAGTACCTCGTCCAGGTGGCCTCACCTGCTTTGTTGAACAGGGGCCTTGTGGGGAGATAGAAAGATTGAAAGGGATAGACAAGGAAGAGGGAAGGAAGCGGTCGTGGCCTTAAGTTAGGTACCATCTCGGCGTTTGCCTGGAGGAGAAGTGGGAAACCACGGAAAACCACTTCCAAGATCGCTGAGGTGGGAATGGAACCCCCCTCTACTCAGTTGACCTCCTAAGGCTGAGTGGACCCCGTTCCAGCCCTCGTACCACTTTTCAAATTTCGTGGCAGAGTCGGGAATCGAACCTTGGCCTCCGGGGGTGGCAGCTAATCATACGAACCACTACACCACAGAGGCGGGATATTATTATTATTATTATTATTATTATTATTATTATTATTATTATTATTATTAAATTGCGAAGTTCCAGATAGCCATTCATTGCCTGTACGCTAGGTAATATTTCGGCCTTCGTTTCAAGATGAAGTGAGGAAGGTAGAAATCCTTTTGAGGAGGGGCTGCCTGACCGAGCCGGCAAAGGTGAGCTCGGTTCACCCGGAAGGACGTGGGTTCGATTTCCCGCCAGGAAGTGGAAAAATGTAAGAAGCGGGGCTTCTACTTCTGGAGGTGCATATGACCTGAGGTTCACTCAGCCTACACCAAAATTGAGTACCAGGTTTTTTCTTGGGGCCAATCAACTCCAAATTTTGTGTGAGGCCATATCTTATTGATATGTGCTTGTGTTTTGAATTTGGTTTTGATAAGTGGTAAATTGTAGGAAGTTAAGTTATGACCCCCATTATGCAATTGTACTAGTTCAACTGATCCAGGTCGTATGGTTCCTGAGACAAGTGTACATTAAGTGTTTAAAATGCCACTTTCGAAACCGTAATGTTAACTGTAAGCTGAGGGGAAGTGGCAGTGGTTCTGCCACATTTAAATGTGCATTTGAAATATACTTTTTCTTACAGGAACATACGCATATTATACAGAATATGCACATATATTTGAATACAGGAAAAGGTTAACTTTTTGTAAGAAGCGAAAATTTTAATGTCAATTTTTTATGACCTTTCATTTTCAGGTGCCTTTAATATCACTCCAGTGAGCCATAATGAGGGAGTTTTAGGTAATTTATTAGGTCGAAATTAATCACTAGTTTGCTGTGTGCAAATTTACATATTTACGAGTCAATCATAAATCCTGCTAAGATTCTTTATGCCTTGACCTTATGTTCGACAGACAAAGGTGGTTGAACGGAGGAGCATTATCCTTCTGGAGGTGAGATTAAGACTGCTAATATGCTAACCACGTTCATCTCTACAGCTAGCAGTCAGGAGTTCAGTCCGGGATTATGCCTTCTTTATCACACAGTGCCATCACAACAGGATTTCAGAATGAGAGAAGCTGTGTATTATTATGCTCATGTAGGTTATGCACTCAAATGTTCATACTTTGTCTTCTTACCCACAAGCGAAGGACGTGGTTAGAATCCCTGTTTCGGTGTTCGTTATGCTTCGTCAGTAATAACACACTCCGGTGTAAAGTAGATGTGATCTATAGGAATTACGATTAACGTTCACTGCTATTATATTATAGTAGGCGTATGGCCTACATTTCCGTCTTGAAGTATTCGAGGTCAGTACCTTAGGGGTGAGGAGGAATCCACTACAAAAACGAAAGGGGACCAACATAGCGAAAATCAAAAATAAATAAAAAAAGAACCTGCATACAAAGCGATTGAGAAAAAAAATCATCTCACAAATTTCCAAAGATCATATATGTTGAGGCAGGATTCATGAGTTACCCAGGTTTCAAGTCATAGAGGAGAGTTAATCTGCTATAACTTTTCCTACCCATAAAAACTCGAAATTGACTTTCGTATTTAGACCCTTGGCGTTTTCATTTTCACTACCCACCTTCTAAAACCTAGAATCACTGTAAAGATCATCTCTATAAACAAATAATAAGGGATCATTTGTACAAATATTTTTTTGTTAATGTTATTTGTTCGGGGCGTCGACCATTGAAGATCTTTTGCCCCTACTTGCACCATATGTGAGGAACCTGCGTGTATTATATAAATGGCGGAAGTGTAAAGTGTTGAATGTTAGGAAAGGAAAGTTAAGAACGGCACAAACACCCAGTCGCCAGGCCAGGGTTATTAATCACTTACAATTAAAAACCCCTAACCCAGCCGGGAATCGAGCCCGGGGCCGCCGAGTGACAGGCGTACACGTCGCTCCCTACACCGCGGGGCCGGACTGTCCAAATAATAACCATATAAATTATTAAATAACTTCGGGGATGCTATCTGAGTGGCTCAAATTGTACAAAGCTGACCTTCTGAGTTCAAATTGGCCTGTTCGATCCCGGTCCATCCCAGTGGTACTTGAACGTGTTGAAGTTCCCGTTTGCAAAGGGGCATGATAGCCGAGTACCATAGTCACTGGCTTCTCACTAAGGCAGCCAAGGTTCCAATCCGAGGTAATCCATGTGAGAAATCTGAAATGCAAACGCATGTTCTTGTGATTGGGATTCCACTTAAAACTGGAGGATCTCTGTCTATGATCACAATATTAGCAGGCACATGAAACTTCATACATGCTTGCATTCGTGTCGGTAGACTTACAGCCACGTAAAATAACTCCTTCTGGGCAAAATTCCAGCACCTCGGCGTCTCCAAAATCTATTAAAGCAGTAAGTGGAACGTGAAAGGAATAAAATAAATATTAAGAGATGTCATGGAGTTCAGTGTTTCAATATTATAACGACCATTTTAAGTTAAACTTATTTAGCTCTACTCTACTCTGAAGGTGTATCGACAAATAAAATGACAGTTCTTCAGTCTCTACAGAAATCCACTCCACAGACAGCTATTCAAGATCGAAACTTGATTCGTTAATTGACACGTGTCATCCTCCCTGTGAAGACATGCTTAAATCCCGACGGTAGTCCAGTTTCCATTATAGTTTTTAAAATATATTTATAAGAGGCATGGATAAATTATTCAAACCGTGTGATATAATTTTCTACTGAGGTGGTGTAAAAGTCCCAAGAAATCCTCCAATGTCAACGAATTTAATAGACTGAGATGCACTAAAAAACGAAGCATATTCAAAGAATGTAGTTAATTTGGCTAAAATGCATTCAAGACGGAACGCTTAAAACAATCTTAATATTTTTATATGCTTTTTCATTGCTTTAGCAAAAGACCACAAAGTGTTACCTTTAGTAATACAACAATAGTTCCAGAATTTCTCAAGAGAATCTGGAATTCGAGTTGTATTTATTTTGTCTATTTTGCAAATAACTACAAAATCAAACAAGTAAGTAATTAAAGTGCAAAAATATAAGAACGAATCAAATACGCAAGTATTCGTCACCTATACAGAGGACTTCCTTACACCACTCCAAGGACCTTCATGGCAAATGTGGAGACGACTTCGCTTTATTGACCTACTAAAACGGGCAAACTGTTCTGAAACTATTCTAAACGAAGTACGTAAGTATGTATGAATTTTGGTGACATTCAGGTTATAAGAAACATCAGAAAATATGTAGGCCAATTTGTTTGCAATGCCAAGATCGGAAAAACCATTAATATATAGAGGACAGTATATACCAGATAATAATTTCCAAAGCAGTGCGTATAATTGAATTTAAATGGACATTAACTTTCTCATCGCTACGTACCTCCAAGTGACCTAATTAGAGAGATCACAAAACATTCGATTTCACTAAACGGTAACATCCTATTTAAACCTTGGAAAGGGAGCTGGGCAGGAATATATTTTCCGTAAATAAACGTAAGCAAAACTTTCCCTCATCCATCTTTTTCCTTTCTAAATCCGCTTACCGTCCAGGGCTGGTTCTTCCCTTGGACTCAGTGAGGGATTCTACCTCCATCGCATCAAGGGCAGTGTTCTGGAGCTTGAGACTTTGGGTCGTGGGATACAACTGGGGAGGAGGACCAGTGCCTTGCCCAGGCAGCCTCACCAGCTATACTAATCAGGGGCTTTGTGGGGGATGGCAAGATCGCAAGGGATAAGCAACGGCCGTGGCCTTAAGTTAGGTACCATTCCGGCATTTGCCTGGAGAAGTGGGAAACCACAGAAAAACACTTCGAGGATGGCTGAGGTAGGAATCGAACCCCCCCCCCCTTCCCTACTTTAACCTCCCAAGACTGATTGGAACCCGTTCCAGTCCTCGTACCACGTATCAAATTTGGTGGCAGAGCCGGGAATCGAACCCGGGCCTTCAGGAGTGGCAGCTAATCACACTAACCACTACGTCACAGAGACAGGAACTCGTCCATCAAATGACCTTTAGGTATGAAATGGAAATGGCGTATGACTTTTAGTGCCGGGAGTGTCCGAGGACATGTTCGGCTCGCCAGGTGCAGGTCTTTCAATTTGACTCGCATAGGCGACCTGCGCGTCGTGATGAGGATGAAATGGTGATGAAGACAACACATACACCCAGCCCCCGTGCCAGCGAAATTAACCAATGATGGTTAAAATTCCCGACCCTGCCGGGAATCGAACCCGGGACCCCTGTGACCAAAGAGCAGCACGCTAACCATTTAGTCATAGAAGGTGTTTTCTTGTTTTCACAATTCGTATTTTTCTACCTGTTTTTTTCATAACTACTTGGGATCGGCATTACATGCAGATTAAACCCAGTTTTGTGACCGGATACCTGTCCTGACGTCAACCTTACTTGGAGGGATGTATTAGTACGTGTTTCTGTGGTTGTTGGAAGTGTCATGTGTTCTGTGTAAATGAATATATCCCGCAAGCTAGGGGAGATGCGACTAAAATCCATGACCCGTCTGGAAATCTAACGAAGGGACCTCTGAACCGAAGACCACTATGCTGACCATTCAGCCAAGGAATCAGACACTATTTGCACCACTAAGGTCAGGAAATTTGTTTGGGCGGTCCTGGACAACACTCACCATGAGCCTGTATGCCACCAGCAACTACAGAAATAACTGAACTAAGGTGAAGAAAGTTTCATGGTTGCAAAACGTTCAGTTTCACTTAAGAGCGAAATTCAGAAAATAAGCCAATCTTAGAAGGAGCTGGCAAATCGGCCAAAATCTTTCGAACGTAACATTTCTCCTTATAACATACAAGATGTCCAGAGCTGGAAAGTAAATGACAGGGGCGTGGTGCCCCTTAAATCCCCAAATCAGTTTTCTTCCACTCTCATTACTGTATCCTTCTTCTTCTTCTTCTTCTTCTTCTGTTCGATTTTGACCACTATGGACCACGGAGTTACAACTACGGTGTCATGGATATATTTTCCCTCTATTTGCTATTGATATTTCAAATATTATATACTTGAACTCACGCTGCCTAGCGCATGTCTTTGCCGATAACCAATAGCTATTCAGCTTAACTCAGCCCGCTTCGCGCACAAGCGGTAGCAACTACTTGTTGGGGGGGTTAAACAAACCCTGTGCTAGTTTTTAGACCTTGTGCACCCTCTTGTGCTTTGAAAAATACGGCTTTTTTATTATTAATTAATTTATTTATTTATCCGTTTACTCTCCGGAGTTGTTTTTTCACTGTATCTCGTAAACATGTGCGTTCAGGCGGTTGTGTCCCATCTGCGATCAGTCCAATTTGCGATCACTTTCATTACTGTGGAAATAAATGTGAAGAAAGACCAGTTCGTGCCCCATTTGCGACCACTGTAAAATTAACAGAAGCCTATCAGGGTTTTCCAACGTCCATGCAGTAGGGGGACTGCTCTCTCTTGAAGGTTTTTTTAGGTAATATTAGTCTATAATTTTTAACATACTGTAATTATTCCAGCTGTAGACATCCATCGTTGATGTAGCTTTTGTTATGTTGTTGTCTGCATGCTTACTTACGACATGGATGTCATGGAGACGAATAAAGGCAAGCCTTGTGCTTTATATAATGGATACTCTTACAGAAATTTACGGGAAAGTCAGGGATGTTTGGTGACATGGGTTTTTTATCGCCGGCTTTACACCGCACCGACACACGTAGGTCTTATGGCGACAATGGGATAAGAAAGGGCTAGGAGTGGGAAGGAAGCGGCCGTGGCCTTAATTAAGGTACAGCCCCAGCATTGTTTTCTTGTTGTGAAAATAGGAAACCACGGAAAACTGTCTTCAGGGCTATCGACAACGGGATTCGAACCTACTATTTCCCGAATGCAGTCTCATCTTTTCGCGTTATCATTGTAGAATTATCATTTCTTCAACTTATTTTAATCTAAATATTTACTTGACATTAAGTTCTAGAATCTTGTACATCTAATCCGAACGTACAGGCAAAAATTATCATTTTATTTATGTAGGTGAAAGTAGGCTGAGTGGCCGCGCATTTTAACGCGCTACGGCTATGGCGGCAAGCTCAGCATTCGGGAAACGTGTGCCTTCGAAACCCACCGTCGGCTGTTCTCAGGGTGGTTTTCTGTGGTTTGATATTTTCACTTCCAGTTAAATGCCGGTACAGTTCCTATCCGTAGGCCAGAGCTGTGTCCTCCCACCCCTTACCCAATTTCTTTCACCATAACACACTTCATCTTCATTAGCTCCTCCACTGAGGTTGGTGCCAGGAAGGGCATCCGGCCGTAGAAACATCCCGTAGAAATTAATCTCATCTCATCCCGACCCAGTATCAAGAAACGAGACTAAGGGGTAGACATACATAGAGATAGATGAAAGTAGGCTAATTGTATTTTGAGCAGCTGCTTACTTAACCTGTCAGTATGAATAATCGAACAGTTTGAGCATTATTTAAGCAGTAATTTAATAGTGCCTATAAGAAAGTATAAGTTAACTGTCAAGTTTGAGACGAGCTACAATTGCTTCAAAAAGGATAGCACGATCGAAGAAGCAAAGTTTTACAGCAAAATACTTTGTTTTGAAATTGGAAATTGTAAAATTGAATGGTTTTAATACGCCCATTTTTGTCCTACTTCTTAAAACTAATTTAACCACCTTTACATCCGCAGCCATCGGGTAACTCTGAATAAAAGGTTCACTTGAGTCCTGTTTATTCTCTGTCAGTTCCGATATTAACGCATCAGTCCCAAACGGTACATGTAAGTATTTTAATGAGTTTCAATATACGATTCGTAAGAATCCTAGTATGTAGTTTCGCCAGTTACTTGAGGGATGTCTTCCTGTACCAGTTCTTCAGTAGGGAATTCCCTCACAGCAACCTGACCGTTTGTATGTCACTGATAAGAGTGATCGCAAATGGGACGACACCGTTTAGTCTTGCCCAAGGAGCTGCTGGTCGCCGTAATGGGAGACACCCACAACGCTCATTGTCCACTGAGCCGGTTGTTAGTAGTCTACACTGCTACACTGAAGGGATGTCTGGGAGAACTAAAACAGTACAGTATAATTAAACATAAGGGATACAGGGTTTTGAACGATGTTTAATACAAGATAGCGTTGTTTTACGACTTGGTTCAACTACGATGCTTATCAGGTGAAATATCGCAGCCTTGAGAAAGGTGTAGTTATAAGAGCTGAAACAAACCCTGTGCTAGTCTTGTAGATTTTGTGTGGTCCCTTGTGCTATGAATAATACGGGTTTATTAGTATTATTATTAATATTTATTTTTTTATTTATTTATTTATTTACCTCTTAATCCGTTTACTCCCCAGGGTTTTTGTTTCCCTCGGGCTCAGCGTGGGATCCCATCTCTACCGCCTCAAGGGCAGTGTCCTAGAACGTGAGACTTTTAGTCGGGGATGACTCTGGGGAGGAGCACCAGTACCTCGCCCAGGCAGCCTCACCTACTATGCTGAACAGGGGTCTTGCGGGGGATGGGAAGATTGGAAGGGATAGACAAGGAAGAGGGAAGGAAGCGGCCGTGGACTTAAGTTACGGACCATTCCGGCATTTGCCTGGAAAATCAGTGAAAAACCACTTCGAGGAGGGTATCGAACACCCCTCTACACAGTTGACCTCCCGAGGCTGAGTGAACCCCATTCTAGCCCTCGCACCACTTTTCAAATTTCGTGGCAGAGCCGGGAATCGAACCCGGGCTTCCGCGGGTGGCGGTTAATCACTAACCACTGCACTAGAGAGGGGGGCTTTATTATTATTATTAATGTATATAGCTCAATGTTGGGCCGATATATTAAAAAAAAGTTTCATCGTGTTCACAGCGTCAATCGTGGAATCCTTCGATAATGTGTGCTTATTTACTAGTCTTAAAATGCAGGTTTTTAACTTTAAACGATTGCCAAACGTAACAGGCGTAGCAATAAAATGTATAATACTGTGTACGGACTCACTAATATATACGCAGTTACGGAGCTGTGAAAGTTTCTTTTTATTAATTTGAAGTAACACTTCTGCTCTCTTATTAATGTGTACGTACAAATATAACTCAGTTAAGATAATTAATCTATTTGTATTTTGTTCCATACCTGGTTTAAGTAACATGTGTCCCTCTTGAAGAGAAGGAAGTTTTGACCTTTAATGGGTTAGGGGACACGGCCTTTCTAGTAGAATAAGGCTGTGATTTAAAAGGAATTGGGCATGTTTGTTTCTTTTGAGATTCATTAAATCTCAGCCTACCCTACAAAAAACATCACGCTTCGCCACTGCTAATTGAATAATGTTATTTACGTAAAAATCACGGACTACTACTACTGAAAATGTATTCCTTCCTCCCCTGAAGGGGACGGTGACGCTGTCTCTCAGGTCGGGAGATTTGTTACGGTGAAGGGGATGCTCGGAGAAGGTGAGTGGGTTGGCGGCCGTGGCCTATACTAGGAACTGTTCCGGCATTCACCTTAGTGCAGGAGAACGGAAAACCACGGAAAACTATTCTTAGGACAGCCAACGATTGGGGCCTGCCATGAGGTCCAGCCCAGTCCCGTCTCCCGAATGCAGAGGCATAGAGGCACGGTAGAGCCGTGGCCACTTATGGGCCGAGACCCAATCTGCGTCTACCGACCGGCAGGACGTCCCACGAACCATGCCAGTTAGACACGGTGTCTAAATGGCGATGAACCGACAGCGTGGGACACAAATCCAACTACGAGCATTTAAACCGCGACAACTTTAATATACGCTATTGGAGCTGGAATGTAATCAGGCCTAGTAATCGTAGTAATTTCTCATTTAACTGATTTTCAGCCCAATTGCTTTCATTTTTATCTTTTCCAATCACTGTAGTTGTCTATTGAACTTAGTTGAATTGAATTTAATTTATTGCCTGCTACAGAATTTTCATCCCGATTTCAGCAGCATTCTTTTTGATACAAAGTGAAATTACAAAATAATATTACTTAATATAACCTTAATTAAATATAATCTCCCGATCTAGGAAGCCAAGAATAACGGCTGAGAGGATTCGTCGTGTTGACGACACGACATCTTATAATATGCAGTCCTTCGGGCTGAGCAGTGGTCGCTTGGTAGGTCATGCTAGCCCTGAATCCTTAAAATTCTGTTATGTTTGTACCGAAATTAAGAGCATTGAAACGGCGTATGGCTTTTAGTGCCAGGATATGTCCGAGGACTTCGGCTCGCCAGGTGCAGGTCGTTTTTGATTTTTCGTTTTTGCGCCTCGTGATGAATATGAAATGATGATGGAGACGACACATACACCCAGTCCCCGTGCCAGGGGAATTAACCAATTACGGTTAAAATTCCCGAACCTGTCGGGAATCGCATCCGGGACCCCTGTGACAAAAGGCCAGCGCGCTAACCATTTAGCCGTGGAGCCGAACATTCTTCCATGATGCACTTTATAGATCTGTACAGTAATGAATTTTGATGGGCAGATATTCTAGATTTTTATTTGAAAATGTCGTCCGGCTCCATGGCTAAATGGTTAACGTGCTGGCCTTTGGTCACGGGAGTCCTGGGTTCGATTCCCGGCAGGGTCGGGAATTTTAACATTTTCTTTTGCTATTTTTTTTTACGTCGCACCGACACAGATATGTCTTATGGCGACGATGGGAGAGGAAAGGCCTAGGAAGTGTAAGGAAGCGGCCGTGGCCTTAATTAAGGTACAGCCCCGGCATTTACCTGGTGTGAAAATGGGAAACCACGGAAAACCATCTTCAGGGCTGCCGACAGTGGGGCTCGAACCCACTATCTCCCGATTACTGGATACTGGACGCACTTAAGCGACTGCAGCTATCGAGCTCGGTAATTTTAACCTTAATTGGTTAATTTCACTGTCACGGGAACTGGGTGTATGTGTCGTCTTCATCATCATTTCACCCTCATCACGACGCGCAGGTCGTCTACGGGAGTCAAATCAAAAGACCTGCATCTGGCGAGCCGAACATGTCCTCGGACACTCCCGGCACTAAAAGCCATACGCCATTTCATTTAATTTCATTTCATTGAAAATGTTTAAATGAAATCTTGAATTTGGGTGGCATATTGAAATTCAGGAGGGAAGGGAGCGCAGAATTATCAATTTGCGAATTTATTATTTTACACATGAACTTTGCCGTATCTTTCTGCTTTCGATCCTCTAAACCGTCCATTTCTAACTTTAACAAAAGCTCATTGTACGGAAAGCATTAATGTATATTGAGATGTTCTTTTAAAATGTAAATATTTCTTTAGGACCATTTTGCACCTAGGACTCCACACCGCCAGGCGTATTCTACGTTTTTAGATATGCTTTACCTCTATTGAGTAACACTCAACGTCGGTCCTAAACCCGTTGAGAACATCACTTCCTAGACCTACTTTAGGCTGGATGCACAGTTGTAACAGGGCTAAAACGAAATGGATGAAGAAGAGGGCATTCAGTAGTGTTTGACACATTTTTAATTCGAGGGGTCTGAAATAATAAATACCCTAGGACGAATTCGCTGACTCCGAACTTGGAACGAAAGGGAGAGATGAGATGGTGACCATAAATTATTTGGCCTGGATCGGGTTAATTCAAGTGTTAATCCACACATTCCATTTCAAATTGTTCCTACCGCAGTTAATCATCAAATGAAGATGGAATACCATTGCGGTTACACAGTGAACGCAGGTCACATTGCATACTGCTCGCTAACGGAATGGTGAACATTCAACAAGAGTGTATGAGGTATGTAAAGACCTCAGGCTAGTTCTACCAGGCGATGTCTGGTACCACTGCTAGAATGACCACAATGTTTGTGGTGTGACGCGCCAGAATATTGATCTCTGTGTTGTGTCGTGCTATTTTGTGGGTTTTGGTACTAACTGCTTTCTGGTGAGATCACGGTCAGTAGTACGATTTCTTCAGAACTTTTAACATTCCAAGTATACCCCCGAGAAGATTAATCTAAAAGTCAGGCTTTGATTTTGTGTTGCAATGTATGTAATATGTCAGCACGATGACCTCATTTCTGCCGGCCCCGTAGTCCAGGACTAGCGAGTCTGTCTCTTAGCCGGAGGTGCTTGGTTTAATTCCCGGCCAGGTCAGGAATTTTTACCTGTATCTGAGGGCTTGCTCGATTCCTCTCAGCCTACGTGATTACAATTGAACAGCTATCTGACAGTGAGATGGCGGCCCGGATCTATAAAGCCAAAAATAATGGCCGAGAGGATTCGTCGTGCTGACAACAAGACATCATGTAATCTGCAGGTCTTCGGGCTGAGCAGCGGCCGCTTGGCAGGCCATGTTCGTTCGGGGGTATTTTTTATGCTAGTGGCTTTACGTCGCACCGACACAGATAGGTCTTATGGCGACGGAAAGGCCTAGGAGTTGGAAGGAAGCGGCCGTGGCCTTAATTAAGGTACAGCCCCAGCATTTGCCTGGTGTGAAGATGGGAAACCACGCAAAACCATTTTCAGGGCTGCCGACAGTGGGATTCGAACCCACTATCTCCCGGATGCAAGCTCACAGCCGCGCGCCTCTAACCGCACGGCCAACTCGTCCGGTTTCGGGGTTCTGCTCCGTAGGGTTTAGTTTGGTACTTTCTTGTCTTCAGCTGCGTGGAAATATAAACCACCAGTAGTACCTTATCCTAACATTGCACATGTTTTGGGACCTCGGTTTTACTGGTACACAACTTACATTCTCCCTATCATTGTGTTACATCGACTTCTTTTAGCGATTCAGTATGGGTTCATGGTTTCTCTATACTCTTATTTATCAAAGTATTCATCATCTGTCAAAAATCAATAGAAACCAAGACGTTACTCACTATAAAGATACTGAGTACATTTTAGTACAGTTTACAGTGTTCATCAGAGTTATAAAGGCCTAAAATTAATTTCCATGTATTCAAGCCGCGGGAAGAAACTAGTCAAAGAGTAAATAGATCTAGACGTCTATTTCGAACTACAGTTGCCAAGTGGGTGAAAAGTTTCCTTTAACGCCTCAAATCTCCGGGAACAAATATTATGGAGACCTGGAAGTAATAAGATGAGAACACCATGGATTCCTGTGGTAATGTCGACATTTACTTTGTATTCTTTGCTCTCTGACTTTCTTGATCGATCCTTGTCCCTACAAGCGTTTGTCGAGCACAATGTAGATTTACAGTAATTTCATTTGTTCTCAAAACTGATCCTTAATTTAGCTGTCTTAAATAAATTGTTTATGTACTCAACCTGAGACACAGTACGATCATGGGTCCTAAATATACGGACTGAAAATCAATATTGGAATAAATTATGAATAAAAGTTGAAGCATACTCTAAATATTAATGGTTAGTCTTAAAAACGGGGGAATATTAAATAGACACGTAAAAAATACACTAAATAAACTATACTGAATTCTGTTACTATTACGGGACAATACTTAACTACATCATTGCCTGTTTAATTTTTAAGTTGTTTACATTTGTTACAGCAAACAACTTAGAATTTTCCGTAAAGTTCTGCATTCTCTATTGACGCATTCATATTCTGAGAGGAGGAGGAGCTTCCTCTTTCCCATTTCTGTAAGAATGAACGTTATAATGTAGCATATACCTACGTAGGCTCAGAAAGGTCAGACTTCGACACCAAGAAAAATACCTTAGCAGAGGTCATTGACGTGTCTAAGGAAATTCAGAGTGGATTCTCTTGCGCAAAAAGAAATTCCCCCTCTATCCTTACTTTGTAATTTTTCATACATCTGCATTAGCATTCTCCTGGAATACTACGTATGCCGTTTATCTTATTTTCACATAAATCATTTATATCACCACCATACCATAAACATTTAATAGACAACAGTCTTAAATATGACTAGTTCTTGCGTGACCATTACTGATATAAACACGGAAATAAACATTCTATTTGTATGGACATACGAATAGCACTCATTTCTAAATAATTCTATTTGCATGGTAATAAGCTTTTGTCAATCGTAAGCACATAAAACATTCGAACAGATGTTTGTTCCATCATTATTGATGGCTTCCCAAGAATATGTTTTGAACATTCACAGCTTGCTGTCATAATGGAATCTCTGCATGCTGTCTTTTGTCTAATCAACATGAATGCAATATCCCCTTAACGCTCAGCCCGAAGGCCTGCAGATTACGAGGTATCGTGTGGTCAGCACGACGAATCCTCTCAGCCGTCATTCTTGGCTTTCTAGACCGGTCACATCTTCACAGTCAGAGCAATTGGTCGCTTGCTGATGCGCAGTGCTCTCTTACCTCATTATAAACTCATAAAGCAAGTGTATTTCCTCACGAACAAACCAACGCACCGCCATAATTGCCTTTAGTATCACTTGGCATTGTTTATCCTGCTGCATTCCGTGCTAGCACGAAGAGAACAATTACACCATTTATCATATAACCCTTTGTTTCTTACTTTTAATTCAACGTTGTACGCGGTTATCAAAGCATTTCCGTCATGCAATATGTTAATAATTACAATAATTTATTTCGTGCCATTGTAACATGTAAGACATTTTAAATTTACGGAGAATTGGAACTATAGAGTGCAATTAGACCGTAACTTTGTTTCATCCAATGAGCAGGCTCCAGAACTCGTAGTTCTTTCCACAACACTCACCACAAGAATCCGCAGTTATCGCACCGAGTACCATTATTCAGCTGTGCAAGGTGGGGAAATTAGAACTCGGAAACTCCAACTGAAATCCCCCAAGATGTGCGCTAATCTCCGGGCCCGTGGTACCATCCTGACATTTGCCCGGAGAAGAGGTGGGAAACCACGGAACATCACTTCGAGGATGGCTGAGGTGGGAATTGAACCCCCTTCTACTCAGTTGACCTCCCGAGGCCAAGTGAACCCCGTTCCATGCCTCGTATCAATTTCCAAATTTCGTGGCGGAGTCGGTAATCGAACCCGGGCCTTTCGGGGGTGGCAGCTAATTACATTAACCACTACCCCACAGAGGCGGACAATCAGAGAAAATATGAAAGAAAAATCATAGTCTAGAACCAGTTGACGATGGTATTGGTGTTTGTAGTTGTCGTCTCAAAGAAGCTCCTACGAGATAATCACCTCTCTTAACACAAATCATAGAAGAGAGGCATCCTACGCCTTGTTAACCTATCAGCATTAGTGTTTATTTATTGAGCAGTAGACAGTCTACCTCTATGGCTGAATTCTGCAGAGTGCCCTGGGTTCGATTCCTGGCTGGACTGAGAATTCTTGCGGTGTCTAGTTAATTCATCTAGCTCTGGGGTAAAGTATCTGTGCTCGTGCTAACACACATCACACTTACACTCACCAAAGAAACCCGTAATAGTGGATACGTCCTTTCACATAGGGAAAGGCATCTGGACGTAAAACTGAGCTTAATCCACATTAGTGCCGACCCCAAGTATTCGAGAAAATGTCAGTAAAGAAGAAGAATCCATAGCAATCTCGAAGTTGGGGCTCGCAGCCCTCTCTTGCAATAAACCACGTCCGCCCCGTTCTCCATAAAGTGGCGGGACAACTGCTTTCCTCGCCCTCCCATCAGTGCAGCATTTCTGTGCGGTGCATGCACATATGTTTATAGAAATATAAGAAATGTGTATTTCAAATGCAACTTATCTCAGTAGTGTCCGGAGCAACTTACAGAATACATCAGACAAGCTTTAACAGATCTATGCTTAAATATAGAATGAATTATACTTGTTGATACTGAAAATACCTACGGCCACCTGTTACCTACTGTAGCTGAACCAGTTACCGAGCACGGTGCTTCTTACCTACTTCTTTATTGCTCCACTGCCTGTGTAGCAAGTCCCTTCAGATACGCCTGAGTGCCCCGAGGTCGCGAGCATGACCTCTGCACGCGCTCTTACAGGACTATCTGGTCTAACCACTGCTCTGACTACCGAGATGCAATAACTCACTGGACATTAACCTCGCTGTCTTTGAACATTATAAAGCATACAAAAACAGAGCGGCAGAAGCACCTACTTACAGCTTCACTACTTGTTCAAAATTCAACTGGTGTAGGCATGTCGCCTTCAGTCATCCGCCTCCTTGACGGAGTAGTAGCATGTTATCTTTTGGTACGAAGGACCCGGTTGATCTATGAATTTTAACTGAGGATGGTTAATTCCAATCGATCTGAAGATATATATCTGTTCTGTCTCTACACTTGCCTACAGCTCACACTCAACACGTTCTTCAACTACGACAACAATCCGTACCACACATAGCAGACGCTGCTCACCTAGCTCGGAGCGATTGCTTAAAAGTAGCTGTAGCCAGAACACAGGAAATGAATTAAGCAGTCATACAATGTGAGCCTCAGTCAAGTTATCGGTTATTCTCTGAGCTGTGTCTGGACAAGTGGATAATGCAATAGGCGCCTGACACATATAGCTAGACTGCGATAAGCTTCCGTACAGCGTAATTGCTTTCATAGCTTCTGAACAGCGTATATTCGTGCGCTGTAGATTTTAAAATACAATTCGCACAGAAATTTTGAATATTTATGCCGGGCTGACTAGCTCAGACGGTAAAGCGGTAACATTCTAAGCCCAACTTGGCAGGTTTGATCCTGACTCAGTCTGACATGTCTTTGAAGGTGCTCAAATACATCAGCCTTGTGTCGCTAGATTTACTGGCAAGGAAAAGAGCCTGTGCGACACCTCTGCGTCTTCGAAACCCATAAAAATATAAGAGTTGTATACCTGTGATTTCTAGTGGTATTTTTTTTAAAGCAGTGTTAAAATTTGTGTCATTACGTACGCAATCCAAGAGAATTGAATGTCAGATCGGGGATACAAAGCTGGAACAGGTAGATAATTTCAAGTGTGTAGGATGTGTGTACTCCCAGGATAGTAAGTGACATGAAATCAAGGTGTAGTAAAGCTAATGCAGTGAGCTCACAGTTGTGATCAACAGTATTCTGTAAGAAAGAAAACAATCTTTACATCGGTCTGGTTTGAGACCAACTTTGCTTTACGGGAGTGAATGCTGAGTGAACTCAGGATATCTTATTCATAAGTTAGAAGTAACGGACATGAAAGTAGTGAGAAAGATTGCTGGTACAAACAAGTAGCAACAATGTCAGGAGGGTACTCGGAATGAGGAAATAAAGGATAACTTAGGAATTAACTCCATGGATGAAGCTGTACGCATAAATCGACTTCGGTGGTGGGGTCATGTCAGGCGAATGAAGGAGGACAGGTTACTTAGGAGAATAATGGACTCTGGCTATGGAGGATAAGAGAAGTAGAGAGAGACCAAGACTACGATGGTTAGACTCAGTTTCAAACGACTTAAGAGGTATAGAACTAAAGGAGGTCACAGAACTATTTACAAATAGAGGATTGCGGCAGCGTTTAGTAAATTCATATAGGCTTGCAGCCTGAACGCTGAAAGGCATAACGGTCTATAATGAAGATGTATGTATGATGTATGCTAAAATTCTAGATATGTAAGTGTGATAGCTTTCATATTTCAGATATAGTTTGTCGATATTGGCATTATAGTTTTGTAAAATGACGGGGACACTCATGGAATTTGTGGAAACGATGAAGGGAAACCCTTTCGTGATATATGAAGGCTTCTCTTACAGGAAGTAACGTTAGAACATGAGAGATATAGTGGTGTGGTATTGTACTGAAGATCAAAATAAGAACTATTATAAAAAATTAAAAATTAAGAAGAGTGAACTTGTCGAATGTGTACGTTGAGGTGGCGGTGAATGTGAGGAAAACTGTCACAAGTGCGAGAAAGAGAGCTCGCAAGGTTACAGTTCCAATATCGCAGGTACAGAGGAATTCTTTGCAATGTTTTAAATAAGGAAGATACATTCTACGCTGTACTATAAAATCGGATAAATGAGAAAATACATATTTATATTATGTAGATTAACCACCTAATCAAAACATAATATAATCTAAGAAGATGGTTTATCGAACAAATATGGACATGTTTCGGCTCTTGGAATATAGTAATGTTGATCAAGATATATGTCATTACTATATTCATGATTTCCTTTCAAATGTTTTATCTATGTGCTATAAATCTTTTGTAAATGTTTGTGGGCTGATGATGGCTCCGAGAGCCTAAACAAGTCCACATTTTTTAGATAAATAATCAATAATCAATAATAATTGTTACGGGGATACCCGTGGAACAGAAAGAGGTGAAAGAAGGTGCCGTGGTGAATGGGTCTATCTACAATATCAAAATTAATTTAAAACTTTAACAAAGGTTATATTTCTTTAGAATTTCAAAAATCAACAAATTACAACGTAACAGGTACAATTAGCAATTTAGAAACAAGTCAAGGAAAATACAATATTAGTGAATTCTACAGGTCCTGGGCTTCAAGCCCCTCGTTTTACCTTTCCTGAGCTCCTAGCTCAAATTTACAAAAGAGCACAAATTATTCAAGGGCAGAAATCCCCTCATTCAAGAACACACGCTCTCCAAAATACAAATATCTAGCCTTCCAGAGGCCCTCTTTACTATTACAACACTTGAAAAAAGACTAACAGGCTCTTAGTTTTCCAAGTCTACTCAAGGCAACATCAACTTACAATTACTGACCTCTCAAGGCACAACTTACAATTTGAAAATAATTATACAGGGGTATTTAATACGCAACCTACTGGGCCTTCATGGGAAAATAACAGGTTAGATAACTGGCCCAACCACAAGGTGAATGGAGGCACACTGCGCTCCAAAAATTAAAATCTGTAGGGCACCAAGCCGATGAAACAGGGGCTAATCCCATACTACTGAGGTAGCACGCATGGAAATAACTTTAATACATAGCAGAAGCGAAAGGTTACAGAACGTAGGCACCTCAAACCAAGATGAAGGGGAGCTCGAGAAGGTACATAATTCACTATCCCCGATTTACAGCGAAAGACTTTCGAATATTTTACATTAGCTAAAAGAAAAGTTACATTTTAGACAGGTAGGTTACCTTTCCCTCAGGTTAAACTGCGGAGGTAGCATGAAAAAAAGAAGTTATGTGGCCATTACCTTGTAGATGTTCTAGCTGCCGACGAAAGAGGCCGCCCGCCTCCTGCTTACCATATACACTAAGATTCACGACGATGCAAGTTAACAATATATATGCGTCAAAGTCAGAATAAAAGTCATATTATGCAATATTAAACGTCCAAATATGCGCTATTAAATCCAAAATCTTCCAAATATGCATTATGCAAGAATTTTCTCCGAAAAATGCCGAAACATGCAAACATGCACGGAGAAATAACGGTTATTTGGAATTGTTAAGCCGTAAAACAAATATTTGCAAAGTGTGAGAAGTGTAGGTAGCTTATTTAAAAACATGCATTTGCATGGAAATCCGGGCTCTAGTAATGATGATCAATATATATGTCATTACTATATTCATGATTTCCTTTCAAATGTTTTTATCATTGTGCTATAAATCTTTTTTAAATGTTTGTGGACTGATGATGGATCCGAGAGCCGAAACAAGTCCACATTTTTTAGATAAATTATCTTTTCTAGATTATATTATATCCATTACGTGGTTAATCTATATAATATATATTTCTTATCAAGTGATATAGTCAATACGGACCAACATAAGCATAATTACTTGTAATCGGATAAATGTTTATTCAGTAAAGAAACATAAAATGTTCATTACATTACCGAGACAAGTTTAATTCAAAATTCAGCAATTAAAAAAGATCAAGTATTGCAAGCGATTTGACAAGTAAACTTGCGAAGTATTGAAAATCCTTGTGAAGTCTTGAATTTGACAAAGATTTGACGGTGAACAACAGGCTTTACAATCGGCAGATGTATTATGTCCCCTATCCATAGGCAGTAGAGTATCATCTCTTCACGTGTGTACATCTCAGCACTTGCAAATCGAATTTTGAGTCAATGGAAATGGATAAGAAATGTACACTTTAGAAAGGAGAAAGTAACCCAGCTTAAGGTATCCTCGGTACAACCACTTTCTGACTTCCACTTGGCTGAGTCTTTAGGTATGAACTCCTCTTAACGCCCGTAACACTTTGACCTTTTTGCCACCTCTTTCCACGGACGGGTATACCGTGACTGTATTTTAACTACCACGTATACATGGCGGGAGGGCGATACACGAGATAAAACTCGTGTGCAAGTAATTGGTCATAGAGATGGAAAAACGACGACATTTAATGACCTAGTCTTAATCGATTTTCGGAGTTAATTACATCCAGACACCGCGCCATCTTTTAACTACTGTGCAAAGCGGTCGCGAAAGTGCCCTGACTTCTTCTTCATAGCCATATGAACATTAACTCCGTAAGTAAGATGGAATCACTTTCATACAGCTTTCATTGCAATGCTGGGCCCTATTCAGAGTGACCACATCAGGTTTCTGATAACAAAGATGTAATGGAATAGACTTTTACTTAGTTAAACTAGTTTAAAAAACATATTTTTAATTTTCAACTTGCTTTACTTCGCACCGACACAGATAGGTCTATTGGTGACGATGAGAAAGCGCTAGAACTGAGAAGGAAGCGACCGTGTCCTTAATTAAGGTACATACCAGCGTTTACTGGTGTGAAAGTGAGAAACCACGGAAAGCTATCATCAGGGCTGCCGACAGTCGGTTTCGAACCCACTATCTCCCGAATGCAAGCTGATAGCTACGTGACCCAAACCATGCAGTCATTTACTCAGCAAAACACATTTTCCATTAATTAAATTATGTAACAATAATAATAACACCGAGCTCGATAGCTGCAGTCGCTTAAGTGCGGCCAGTATCCAGTATTCGGGAGATAGTAGGTTCGAACCCCACTGTCGGCAGCCCTGAAAATGGTTTTCCGTGGTTTCCCATTTTCACACCAGGCAAATGCTGGGGCTGTACCTTAATTAAGGCCACGGCCGCTGCCTTACCACTCCTAGCCCTTCCCTGTCCCATCGTCGCCATAAGACCTATCTGTGTCGGTGCGACGTAAAACAACTAGCAAATAATAATAATAATAATAATAATAATAATAATAATAATAATAACAGTAATAATGAATTGAATTTTCTGCCTAACATGTCCATTCTCATGCCCCTAAAGTAAAAAAGGAAGTTTGCAGCTGTATGCGATGTTTAATTTGAACTACAGGGATGTGGCTTTTTCATTTTGAAAAATTCCACATGCATTTGTTTAGTTTAAAACTTCGAACGCCCTGATGAGAAGCCAATGCCATTGCCAGTCGGCTAGCACGCACCCGACCCGAAAGGCTACAGACATGAGGATATTGTTCTTTATTAAGATACGTTAGGATACAGACACACAGAGCGACTTGGTCGTGCGCTTAAGGGCGTGCAGCTGTGAGCTTACATTCGGATGCCCTAAAGATAATTTTCCGTGGTTTCCCATCTTCACACCAGGCAAATGCAGGGTCTGTACCTTAAATAAGGCCAGGCCACTTCCTTCCCACTCTTAGCCCTTTTTCTATCCCATCATCGTCATGAGACCTATCTGTGTCGGTGAGACGTAAAGAAAATTATTTAAAAAAATAAAAGTAAATATATGTTGGGATAACCATGTTAAAGCCTACTATGAGTAACATTTGTAGACTGACATATAAGGAAACTCGTGGACTTTCGGAGAGTATTTTCCATGCACTTATTAAGAACTACCTCACATGATTTATATCTGCGCATGTTGCAGGACCAACAATTTTAAACTATCAATTTCTTGAATAAAGTATTAAAAATACTTTTCAACCTTCCCGTGTTGACTTCAACTACACATTTGTACTGAACTGAAAAGACGGTGGCCTTGATGGTTTGCAAGATGTGAAGTCTCATGGTCTGTTTTTGGCTTTCCTGACGTTATAAATTACATTATGTCACTATAACGAAGTCTGTCAGGGTCCTTGTTTATCAAAGTCGCATGATCTGAGGCCGAGGAGTAACGTAATGTATTATTTGTATGTTTAGAACTTACTGATAAATTTAACACTAGCCATAGAAGGATCAGTTCTTAGATTACTGGCCGTGCACAATAATGATGATGATGATGATGTTGCTTGTTGTTTAAAGGGGCCTAACATCGAGGTCATCGGCCCCTAATGGTACGAAATGAAATGACAACAAAAAATTCAAAATCATCCACTGACCGAAATAAAAACATCGTCATGAAGAAGGAATGGATGGACATGAACCAAAAAAAAAACAACAACAAAAAGCGAGCAAACAAAAAATAGTGGATCCAACTCAAAAAAGATCATAAATAATTTATTACTGACCAAGGGACCACTCATAAAGCACTATACTGAATCGAGGATGCTTGATGTCTAAAGGGGTCCAAAATCCAGCTGTAAGGGTTCTCAGAATGGTACATGGTACATGGTACCATGGTATTTGTCATGTTGGGGTACTAATCAAAAGTAGCGAAGACTCACTGTGTTCCACACAAGACGGTACTACTCACAAGTATTGTACGTCGTACAGGAACGCAGACCTATGGTGTTTCTCACATAATGTCGCCACACATAGGTAACGCAAACCGATGTTGTTCCTCACCTAGTGGTACAACTCACAGGCAACGCCCAGACCCACGGTGTCGCTCATATAGTGTTACAACTCACAGGCAACGCCCAGACCCACGGTGTCGCTCATATAGTGTTACAACTCACAGGCAACGCCCAGACCCACGGTGTCGCTCATATAGTGTTACAACTCACAGGCAACGCCCAGACCCACGGTGTCGCTCATATAGTGTTACAACTCACAGGCAACGCCCAGACCCACGGTGTTGCTCACATGGGTACGAAGCACATGGGTACTGGAAACCCACCGGAGAACCAACTCACTGCTTATACTAATCACAAACCTATTTCATACCTAATATAGTGGCACTACTCGCAAGTACAGGCAACCCATGGTTTTCCCCGCGTGATTGTACGAATCAAAAGTAGTTTCATGGTTCTAATTCAATCATTCCTTGGTCGCCCCTTTCAGTCGCCTCTCACGAAGGCAGGGGATACCGAGGGTGTATTATTCGTCTGCGTCCCCCACCCACAGGGGGTAAAGAAAGAGAGATAAAAGAAGAAAGAACGGATCCGTCACTTCGAAAGATGAAGGAACGGACGAAGAAAGGCAAGGGCCACGAAGGGCGTGAAAATGAAAGACTCCCTGGGCCTCGAATGCTCTAATACCGTCAGGGTCGGAAAAGAACAAGAGTTGACCAAGGGAGGTCGGACAGGATAGACGAAAGTGAGGAGCCTGGTACAAGTAAGTGGAAGCAATGCCAAGACTCAGCTAAGAGCCCCGTGGTCGCCAATCCACACTCCCAAGTTGAGAGCACCTTGGGCCTCTGTTAGTCGCCTCTTACGACAGGCAGGGGATACCGCGGCTGTATTCTACATGTGCGTCCCCCACCCGCAGGGGGTATTGTGTTTGGTCCGCGAGAGGTATTTTATTTCCCTCAAGTCTGCCGGCAAGCCGGTTAGGACCCCCTATCCGCCACCTGGGACGCGCCACGTGGGAGTATCACCTCTCCCCCTGCTTGGCCAGCGTAGTAGGTTCGTGGCGTGCACAATAAAAGGACGAAATACACAGCAGTGATGGACAACTACATCTTGGTGGCATTCGCAGTCGAAATGATGGGGACGTTGTGCCAAGAGTCTGAAAATATCGTTTCAGCTGGCAAACAATTATCTGGAATTACTGGAGACCCTTGTCAACGGAATTCCTGAGGCAATGGATAGCAATTATTATCCAGCGAGGAAATTATGGCAGCATTATGGGCTCGTTTCCACTGGATGAAATTTTCTGTTTTGCTTGTTAGACATTCGATCCTGGAGCGAATCACCCTGAACAAAAGCAGAAATTTTCTATATTGAACCTATTGAAACTTATTTAAAACAAACCCCAAGGCACAACAGCCCCGAAGGGCCATAGCCTACCAAGCGACCGCTGCTCAGCCCGAAGTCCTCGAGATTACAAGGTGTCATGTGGTCATCACAACGGATCCTCGCGGCCGTTATTCTTGACTTTCTAGACCGGGACCGCCATCTCACCGTCAGATAGCTCCTCAGTTGTAACCACGTAGGCTGAGTGTACCTGGAACCAGCCATCAGATGCAGGTAAGAATACCTGACCTGGTCGGGAATCGAACCCGGGGCCTCTGGGTACGAGGCAGGCACGCTACCCCTACACCGCGTGGCCGGCTCTTGAACCTTAATTAGTATGGTTTAAATATTTAAGTTTATAACATGAGTGCTGCATGTATATAATAATAATTTCAGCAAATTTAATAAAAGCATACAACTACTTTATGCAAATATTGTAACTTCCTGTCAGTCACAAGTCCCCGTCAAAAAGCCTCAGCTATCATGATGTATAAGCTAAAGGCTAATTCAGATATTCATATGTAAGTGATTCGAAAAATGCTTTTTACACAAATATATGCTCGTAAGTTTGGTGCAGTCCGCCTCTGTGGTGTAGTCGTTAGTGTGATTAGCTGCCACCTCCAGAGTCCCGGGTTCGATTCCCGGCTCTGCCACGAAATTTGAAAAAAGTTGTATGAGGGCTGGAACGGGGTCCACTCAGCCTCGGGAGGTCAACTGAGTAGAGGGGGTTTCGATTCCCTCCTCAGCCATCCTGGAAGTGGTTTTCCGTGGTTTCCCACTTCTCCTCCAGGCAATTGCCGAGATGGTACCTAACTTAAGGCCATGGCCGCTTCCTTCCCTCTTCCTTGTCTATCCCTTCCAAACTTCCCATCCCCCCACAAGGCTCCTGTTCAGCATAGCAGGTGAGGCCGCCTGGGCGAGGTACTGGTCATTCTCCCCAGTTGTATCCCCATACCCAGAGTCTGAAGCTCCAGGACACTGCCCTTGAGGCGGTAGAGGTGGGATCCCTCAGTGAGTCCGAGGGAAAAACTGTCCCTGGAGGGTAAGCAGATTACGAACGAACGAACGAACGAACGAACGAACGAAGTTTGGTACAAATTCATTATGGAATTACTCTGTAATTATTCTAATAGACTAACTGATGACATAAGGGAAAGATTCTCATTGTTTAGTATTAAATGAAAGCTAGTTAACTACATCTTGTTAGACACTTTTTAAATAAGTTAGATTACGTCTACTGTGTAATTAAATGTAGACTACGTACTGCATAATTAGGAGCTAAATTCTCAGGTTCCCTTGAAAATAAATAACAATAAAACTGGCACGAGTGTTCTAATTGTACAAAAACTAACCCGTCAACTACGGCACAACAGACAGGAAATACATTAATTAATTAATTAATTAATGCCCTTAGTGTGTGCGGTCACTTCCTTTACACTTCTGCTCTAAATAATAATGAATATACACTCTAGTACAAACTCTGTTGCAATGCAGGTTATCAGGCAGGGTCACGTCTTATAACAGCCAAGGAATACTGTACATGCAGTCAACGCACAGGTGTATACACTTTTGATCAATGCGGAAAATCAATAAAAACTGAAAGGAGAGTTGGAGTTTAAGATAATAACCAGCAGATGGGAAAGAGAAAGGAAACGCAGTTTAGAAAATCTTCGGTGCTACCACTTACTGAAACTGCACATTTTTTTGTTACAATTGGCTTTACGTCGCACCGACACAGATAAGTCTTATGGCGAAGATGGGATAGGAAAGGGCTAGAAGTGGAAAGGAAGCTGCCGTGGCCTTAATAAAACAATCTCAACATTTGCCTGGTATCAAAATAGCGAAACCACGGAAAAACAATCTTCACAGCTGTCGACAGTGGGGTTCGAACCCACTGTCTTCCGAATGCACGCTCGCAGCTGCACACCCCTAATCGCATGGCTGAAACTACCACTTCGTCTAAGGATATGGAGCTATTGAATTTTCTCCCACAGAAGTTTTTTACCTGCCGGTAAATCTACCGACAAAGGATGCTGACGATCTGAACACCCGCAAATACCATAGGCGACTTGGATTCAGAGCCATCTGAGCCATTTGGCCCGGGTGCTGCTTATCACAACATACTTTTCCCGAGAAACAACAATAACGTCGCTATTTTTAAAAAACAGGAAAAAAGACTGTAATATCTTATCACTTGAACCATGGATGCTAGTTTGAAGAACTCCAGCATTACAGCTGGTTTGTCAGTGTTTCAGCCTTCCTTCAGGTTTCAGAGCGCTGGGTTCGATTGCCAACTGGGTCATGGGATTTTCATCGTAAAAGTCAATTCCCTTGACTTGCGGATTGGGTGTTTGTGCTGGCCTTAAAATTCAATCAGCTAACACACAACACCACTCTCTCATACACGGGAAATTCCACCCACCCTCATCGGAGAGGTTGCCTTACAGGGACTGCACCCGATATACGGTGCAATATAATTTGAGAAATACCATCCCACCGCTGCACATTCCGGCTCCATGTCGAATATTGGTTAGCATGCTGGCCTTTGGTTCAAGAGGTCCCGGTTGGGTCGCGGATTTTTAACCTTATTTGGTTAATTCCGATGGCTCGGGAACATCAGCATTAGGCCCCAACCTCAATGGCGCGCAGGTCTCATACAAGACGGCAACTCGAAAAACCTGTCTCATGCCTCACCGAAGGCCACACGCCACTACGGAAAAAGCACTGTACCTGCAAATATGTCCATTAGGACATAGTGCACGTGGATTATACCCGTAACACAATTTTCAGACTTAAAAATATCAGTTTAATGAATCGGTGTTCCAGTAAAACCACATGTTAAATAAAAATTATATACAAACGTCGCCAGTTACCATGTTATTCATGTTTTTAAGCATAAGAAGCAAAAAGAAAGCGTTCTAGTCATGGATTATCAATTAAGGTCCATAGCTACCTATATTACTTTAATAATCCCCTTGCGGTCTATGCCACGCTTCAGTTCACACAGGATTCGCTACAATTAACCTGTAAAACACTATCTTTATCGACATCAAACAGCCTCACAACGGATAATAAAGCACTTGTTTCAACCACTTTAAGTAAAAAGACGTGAGGAGCAATACAAGTAGTTCCAGAAAAAAACAAAATAAATCATTATAGGTGCTCTTGTGTAGGGGGTATTTAATATTGTGCAATTTTCGAGATATCAGAAGCGAAATTTGAACTTCGCTCATTAATCAGAATTGAAAAACTTGTACACAAAGAGAATTTGGCATTAGGATACAGTCATACGTGGTATACGTCAAATTGTATCAGTTATTGTGGTGATAAATAGAGTAAAACTTAAGGTAACAATAGGACAGTGTTAAGGCTGAATGCTTTTTTTTTTTTTTTTGCTAGTGGCTTTACGTCGCACCGACACAGGTAGGTCTTATGGCAACGATGGGATAGAAAGGCCTAGGAGTGGGAAAGAAGCGGCCGTGGCCTAGTTTGGAAATTGGAAACCACGGAAAACTATCTTCAGGACTTCCGACAGTGGGATTCGAACCCACTGTCTCCCGGATGCGAGCTCACAGCCGCGCGCCCATAACCGCATGGCCAACTCGCCCAGTATATGGCTGAATGAATTGAGTCGGGCTGAGTGGCTCAGACGGTGATAATGCTTGTTGTTTAAATGGGCCTAACATCTAGTTATCGGCCCCGAACGGTACGAAATGAGACAAAATGTAATGACAATCAAAAAGTCCAAAATTCATCCACTCACCACAATTCAAAACGAGGTGATGAAGAATGAATTGATGACTATGATTTTAAAATAATTAGCGGATTCAGCTCACAATGTTGGAGGTTTAAAGATAACTCCAAAATTATTCCACTGACTAAATTTTTTTTAAAAAGAGACTATGGACAATGACTATGAACTTAAAAGAATCAGTGGATTCGACCCGCAAGTACAGGCGACCTATGGTGTTCTCCGCGTGATGGTTTTTTTTAATGCTATTTGTTCGGGGCGTCGACCTATAGAGATCTTTTGCTCCTACTTGCAACATATAACATGAAACTGCGTGTAATTGGAATGGAGGAAGTGAGAGTGTGGAATGTGAGGAAGGGAACGTTAAGGACGACACCAAAACCCAGTCCCCAGGCCAGGGATATGAATCAGTTACAATTAAAAATCCATGACCCAACCGGGAATCGAACCCGAGCCGCCGGGTGACAGGCAGACGCGTTGCCCACTACACCGTGGGGCCGGGCCGGCGAGATGGTACTAATCACAAGTAGTTTCATGGTTCTAATTCAACAATCCCTTAGTAGCCTCTTACGACAGGCAGGGGATATTGTGGGTGTATTCTTCGTCTGCGTTCCCCACCCACAGGGGATGGCTCAGACGGTAGAGTGCTGGCTTCCTGAGCCGAAGTTAATGGGTTCGATTCGGGATCAGTCCGCTGATATTTGAAGGTGCTCAAACACGCCGCCCTCGTAATGGTAGATTCATTGGCATATAAAAGGACTCCCTGTTGTATCTGTGTCTTGGTACAGGCCGGAGAAAAATGTAACTTCCACCCAAGTCGCAATCTCATCCATGGCTGTGTCGATACGGAAGTTGCCGAGTAATGATATTCAGATTACGGTTAGCGCGTCTGAGTACGTCTCATAGTGCCAGTCATGCTGAAATAGCCCTTTCTGGTCCAGTGAGGAAAGCAATGGAAAACTACCTGACTCTTCATTTTGCCTAGTACGCCTTATTTCGGCACTGGCATCGGATTTTGCGGTTTCCCTACAGCCGAATAATCTCTGATGTAGCTTTTTGAGGATCCAACCAGCCTCTAAGCTGATGACCTAAGAGACAAATGAACTCCCGTAAATCAAACTTCCGGCTCCTCAAATTCTCTTAAAACCTTAAGAGCATTTAGTGAGTCGTTAAAACAATAATATCAATAATATAAATTAATTAATGACACACTAATGAATTTATCAATTTACAACACGTCATGAATGATACTGACTATCATCGAAATTATCCTAATAGTTACCAGTAATGTCATCATCATCATAATCTGTTTACCCTCCAGGTTCGGCTTTTCCCTCGGACTCAGCGAGGGATCCCACCTCTACCGCCTCAAGGGCAGTGTCCTGGAGCTTTCAGACTCTTGGTCGGGGGATACAACTGGGGAGAATGACCAGTACCTCGCCCAGGCGGCCTCACCTGCTATGCTGAACAGGGGCCTTGTGGAGGGATGGGAAGATTGGAAGGGATAGACAAGGAAGAGGGAAGGAAGCGGCCGTGGCCTTAAGTTAGGTACCATCCCGGCATTCGCCTGGAGGAGAAGTGGGAAACCACGAAAAACCACTTCGAGGATGGCTGAGGTGGGAATCGAACCCACCTCTACTCAGTTGACCTCCCGAGGCTGAGTGGACCCCGTTCCAGCCCTCGTACCACTTTTCAAATTTTCGTGGCAGAGCCGGGAATCGAACCCGGACCTCCGGGGGTGGCAGCTAATCACGCTAACCACTACACCACAGAGGCGGACTACCAGTAATGTAAGCTACATAAAAATGTTTTAATGCTCTTTTGATATCATTTTTAATTTCGTGTGGCTATTACTAGCCGAGTACAGCCCTTGTAAGGCAGACCCTCCGATGAGGGTGGGCGACATGTGCCATGTGTAGGTAACTGCGTGTTATTGTGGTGGAGGATAGTGTTATGTGTGGTGTGTGAGTTGCAGAGATGTTGGGGACAGCACAGACACCCAGCCCCCGGGCCATTGGAATTAACCAATGAAGGTTAAAATCCCCGACCCGGCCGGGAATCGAACCCGGGACCCTCTGAACCGAAGGCCAGTACGCTGACCATTCAGCCAATGAGTCGGACTTTTGATATCACGATCACTGCATGGTGCAGAAATATGGAGTATCGAAGTAGACAAAAAAGAATTAGATGTAATAAGCAATAAATTCTGTAAAATAATAATGGGTCTACAAGACGAGACTGCACAGCAAACAGTAGAGCTAGAAGTTTATGTGAAGATATCAGCATCTAAGCATATATAAGCAGTAAAGTATTGGTTAAGATTAAGCAGGGGAGAAGGGAGGGCAATATTGAACCTAGCATACCAACACCAGGTGAAACACCTAGATGATGATTATTGGGTATCGAAAGTGAAAAGTATGCTAGACAGAATAGGAATGGGAGAATACTGGGACAAAGAGATGAACAGTAAAGAGAAAAGATTCATCAAAAAATTAACGATCAGAGGGAGGGACATAGAAAAACAGATGATTAGGGCAGAATGTGAAACCAAAAGAACACTAGCAGAATTTTGCGGAATTATTCAAAATATGTCAATAAGAAAAGAGAGACTAAGAGGTGTGGGTGGTGTGGTGGCTAATGGGGTTATATAGAAAAATAAGGGACTGAGAGAAAACCATAACGAAAATCATTGTTTATTCTGTGGAGAAATAATGGAAGAAGCTCATCTATTGAGAACATGTAAGGGAACTAATGCACTGAGAATTAAATATTTTGGGGAAGAATATACGGTAAATTAAAAGTAGAAAGAGAGGAGAAATTTTATACAATAGCTAAATTGTTAAATAAAGAATGGAGCACCCCAGGAAGAATAGCTAAGATTTTTTGTATTTTAAGAAGCATGTGGCAGAAAGAAATGAAAAGAGATTGGCACTAACTAAAAGTACTGTTACTGTTAGTATATAGGAGAACTGATGTACTGAGAACTAAATATTTTGGTGATGAATATAAATCAAAAGTAGAATATGGCAGTAGGAGATGAAAAGAGATTAACACCACTAGTAGGTTTAATTAATATTAAATGTAGTAATACTGAAATTGTTGTATTAATAAGCTAAGGACGGGGAAGATACATGTTGTCCTAGACTATATCATATTGTTAACGTATACGGCAAAATAAATTATATTTAGTATAGTAATAGTCAAATAATTGTGTGAGAGAAATGTAAGTCATGTACCGAATTTAATGAATTGCAATAAACGAATGCTCTCTCCCCAGTTTTAGGCGATCCGGAACTGGGAGACGGGAGTATTCTATTCTATTCTACTAGTAATGTTCCAAAGAAAACTGAGTCTATTTTTCTCGATGGAATGAATAGTGCTTTAGAAGATTATGAAAGTATAATTACTAATTACAAAGGAAGACATGACAACAAGGAAAATCTGTCACATTTCTAACTGTACCGTTTCACCTCCATCTTTATGGGGACAAACATACGATAAAACTTCTCTCCGTCTTGAGGCCTGCCTAAAAGGTATCCAAAATTTCTAGGATTACAAAGATCTACGATGTCCCTGTTTCCTCGGAGGATCGCTCTTACTCTGCCCTTTTTAGCGTGCGAACAAAAAAATGTAAACTTGTCTCGTTTGATGCTAATAAACATATACATATTCTTCTTTTCTTTTTCACAGTTACCTGGGTCCGGTACTTTTAATGGATTTAACCTAGTTTTACGGACGGATAAAACTTCCGCTGACGCCAACCCTATATGGAGGGATGTATTAACAACTGCGTGTGTCAGTGGGGGCCCGTCATGTGATGTGTGATGTGTACTAATACAATGCCAGACATCCAGCTCTAGAGTTAGAGAAATTATCAACACGCAATTAAAATACCCGGCCATCCTGGTAATCGAATCCTGGGCCCTCTAAATCAAAAATCAGAACGTTGACCATTCAGCCAAAGCCCAGGACACTAAAAACATTTCCTGTGCGTCATTAAATAGAGAGCACAGCCTGAGCATCATTAAAAGTCACTTAAAAGACTCGAAAATCCTTGGCCTTCCAAGCGACCGCTGCTCAGCCCGAAGGCCTGCAGATTACGAAGTATCGTGTGGTTGGTACGAGCAATCCTCTCGGCCGGTATTCTTGGCTTTCTATACCGGGTAATAGTAATTACATGTAATTATTTGTCAAATGTACATATTAATTTGTACAGCTAAATGGAGTTTGCGCTATAAATACTGTAATAATTTAATATTTACATAATTAATTTGGTGAAATGATTTAAAGACTTATTTCAAACACATACTCAATAATTTCTACGAAAATACTTTTTCTTTCTTTTTCTCATTTATGCATTGCTAATGATGCAAGAAAAGTTAAGTTTCTTTTCTTTAACGAAATCAATTTCAGTACGTTGTTTATATAATTAAAGTGCACTACCTTGCAAAATTGTATGTAAGTATCTTAAATGTTTATTGAATGGCGTTAAACACTATATGCCGTAGTGAAAGTTAGTTAAAATGAACAAATATCACATGACAGAGTGATAAATATGGACATTTACAAACATCTTTTGAAATACTGATCTGATTGTTTTAATTTAATCAGATGTAAGAGGAAAGTATTCCTGAATAAACACAAAATTGAAATATACGTGTTTTGATGTCTACTTCCTAAAAACCCATATATTAAAACAGGAAAAGGTAATTTTTACCCTATTCAGACTTCCCCATCTCTGAGGGAGCAGAAGCATAGTTTCTTTCTTGATATCAATTCCATACACTTTAAAGCCCAAATATTCTTTTAGTATTCATATTTTGGATTTACAGTACCAAAACTGGGTACTTAAATAAGGATAGTGCATAGTCTTAATTAGATTTTTAAGACAACTGGAACAGTCTAGAAGTAAATAGACGAAGGAAGAGCTATGTTTTTCATGGAAATGGAAGTTGATGATGATCATGCTTGTTTAAAGAAGCCTAACATCTAGGTCATCGTCCCCTAATGGTACGAGGTGGAACGAAATGACATGATAAAATTAAAATTTTGAAATGTATCCATGGACTAGAATTTAAAAGTAATGATGATGAAAAATGATTATGAATTTAAAGTAATCAATGGAAAATTCGCAATGCATTATTTTCTGATAAACTTACAGCAAATACAGATTACGGTAGAATAAGTTATTGACTTGAAGTGTATTCATATATATTATTCAAATTAGAAGTTAAAATACTACAATAAAAATACATAAATTCAAAGTAAAACAGAGTCAATAGAATAAAACGTAGTTAACAATTCAATAAAAACTAATAGAAAATACTACTTTTATACGCGATAAAACAGGCCACTGTCCCTTATAAAACAGATGACTAGGTTTGCTGACTGCTCGTCACCTCGTGAAATGGGAGAGATGGTACTCGAAGTTTTAGACTACGGCACAGGTCCACGCAATCCGTAAGATGACCGCTGCAAGTACTCACATGAGGGGGGGGGGGGTATCCGTTCAGTAAGTAGGAGTATGTTACTATACCGTGGCCGATCTGAAGACGACATAATACCACACCTTCTCTCCGAAGGAAAGTCTTCCATACTTTCGTTGTTCCTTTTGTCACTCTCGGCTTATTTGGGAGAAGAGTGGCAGGTAATGGAAGTAATATTGCATCTGATATTTATTTATTGTGCAATTACATCTTCTTGCCGTCAAGACTTATATCCACAATCCCTGGCGCCAAAGAACTTAGTTTTTAGGCAGAATGTATTATCTTTCAATGAGAGGAGACGTCATGACGTAGTTGCTCTAGGGAGCAGGCGCTACTTGCTCCGCTCCGAGACGGCTGCGGCTGGCTGACTCGTGAGAAGAGAGCAGCGGACAGGCGGGCTGCATACCGTGGTGGTACTTGCAGTAACCGCACGAAGTTAATGTTTACAATAATAATAATAATAATAATAATAATAATAATAATAATAATAATAATAATAATAATAATAATAATAATTTACCGGGCGGTACACCTCCGCTCCGCTAATTCAAACTTTGCGCCAGTTGAAACTCCTCTACTGGAGGAAGCCTGAACTCTAACAACCATGTTAATTCTAAAGTTTATCAGAAGATGTCATTACTACAAATTTTGAAGTGTTCTGAACTGTGTCAGTTTCGATTCATTTTTGTTTTCTCGGTAGCAAGAAGTGTGAACATTCTCTTCTAGATAACACTACTTAAGAACTACTATTGTGCACCCTAGTGCGAAGTGAAGGAACCTTTTTTTTGGAAGAAATTTAGTATTTATAAGTTTGTTCTTTATTAAATTTCTTTCAGCCATTGTTTAAGTTGGCAATGTTAATCCGTTCTTTCCGCCAGTTTTTAAATTGGCCAATCGTAATTTCTGTAATTAATTTTCCACCTATCCTGGTTTTCTTCTCCTGTTTTGACATGTAATCTTTTGGCCGTCCAATAAAAAGCTTGTGGGCGGGTGTTATCATTCATGAAAGGTCTCGAATGTTCCACGAGGATATATAAACTGCTGATTTTCGGGCCTCCGGGCCACTTCAGTAACATCTCTCAAAGTGTAATTATGTAGCAGGGGGCGTGGAGCGCCTCTTTCGTCGGGCAGCAGTTCATCAATAAGGTAATGGCCTTTTAATAACTTCTTTTCTTGCTAGCTCAGCAGTTTAACTCTCGGGGCAGGTTCGAAGCCTTTACCATGTAACTTTCCTCTAAAATGTAAAAGACACTTGGTATCAATTCTATCTCTTTAAACTACAAATTGGGATAGAGAGTGCTTAACCCTCTCGAGCTCCCAAATCCTATTGTTTTGAGGTGACCTTATTTTCAAAACCGTTTCTTCCCTTCCTAATGTAATATAAACGTTTTCTTATATAAGTCACCTCTTTAGTATGGGATTAGCCCTTGCATATGCGGCCTAGTGCCAAGTAGGTTTAAAAAAAAAAGGGTGTAAATGGAGTGCAAGTTACGCCTCCAGTAAAGTTGGAATTTTGGGCCATGTAATTGTCCGGTTTCTTCACTGAATAGGCCTCAGTAGGTTGGGTATTTTTACCCCTGTTTTATTGTACTTGGAGGACAGCTTGAATGTGGAGTTTGGTGTGGCCTTTGGTGGGCTTGAACTTTGAGAGCGAGTTGCTCTTTCTTAAAATTTGGTTTCTGTGTGCCTCGAGGAGGCTTTACCGTGTAATGGGGAGCAAGTGCTCCTGGGCATGATTGGGGTTTTCTGCCCCTTTGTTGAATCTTGTATATAAGTAAAGTTGGGCTTATAGCTCAAGGATTGTAAGTCTGGGTCTCGAAGCCCAAATCCTGTAACAACTGTAATTGTACATTCTTGATTTGTTGCTAGGCTACTGAGTACCTGTTATATTTGTTATTTCTTGATCTTGAAAAGAAAATATAACCTTGTTAAATTTTAAATTAACTTTAATTTCGTAACTTGAGACCTGTTCATCCCAGCACCTTCTTTCCCCTCTGCACATCCACAAACCACGGTAATAATAATAATAATAATAATAATAATAATAATAATAATAATAATAATAATAATAATAATAATAATAATAATTTGGAGCATGTACCATGCGGGACAAACAGGACACAGATTAGAGAGGATAACAAAGGGTAAGAAAATTATTCATCAACAAAGGAAAAACATACAGCAGTGTGCAATATGCCCTGAATAAATAAATGTTCACGATTAAGTGAAGTTTTTGGATACGTCCATTCATTGAAAGAAAATATAGACTTGAAAGTCGTGAGGTGTGAGAATAACGTTCATCTCCACTGGGCTGCAATAAGTATTAGGCCATGCACTGCCCCTTCACGCTCGCTCACCTGCTCTCGTTCCTCAACAGCGGGGAGCAAACTGGCTGCGAAGTTGTTTCGCTCGGAGTTGACGCTAGCAGAATGAGAGGGTGGTATAAGTCAGAAGCAAACTGACCTACGATTGAATATTTCGCTGTCCAGTACCAATTGGGTTATTACGTATTTACATATAGAGATCTAGAAAACTGTTAGGTCACTTTCAGGGCAATCTTGATCAACAGTACACGCTTGCACGTAAATGGTGTCCCGACATAAACAATCAATCAACACTGCCCCACCCCAGTACTGAAAAGGAGTGGAGGGAGTGAAGGGGTAATGTTGAAGGTCGCTCCAGTACCGAAAAGAAGGGGAAGGGAGTGAACGGGTAGTGCTCAAGGTACAGTGTGTGTATTGCCCCCTTCCACCACTGTGCCCACTTCAATCCCAACAGTCTTAAAGCGTGCTGTCCACGTGCAGCGATGCGTTAAGCGAGGAGGTGGGTGTGTTTATATCGTAACACTATTTCTGTGCTTGCGTGTACAACAGAGGACTGCAAGGCGAGTTAATGTAACAATTCCCTGTTGCTAGACAGCATTTGTGTATGCAGGTGAGTCACAGCACAGATGACAAATATCTTCAACGGTTAGTCTAAATTGAGAGAGTTGTCAAGCAGAAAATACGGCTCACCGTAACTAGTATTGCGAAAGCGAAACAATGGACAATTAAGAATGTGGGGTACCCTTGAGATCCATCATATCTTCTCAGAAGAGTCTCCATTAATGATGGTTATCAAGTAATACTTCCCCTTAAAGTAATAATCACCATCACCATTAGTCTCGTCCACTCAGTTTCTATGTAGTGGGCGATCTATATACGAATGAAGTTCAGAAAAGAATCATGAATCGATTTGCAACAAACCATCAAACATGGTGGAATTTTTATTACGATGTGGGATATCATGTGTAGCACAGGACCATCCGAGCTTGTGAAGTGTTTGGTCAACCTACGCTCCAAAATTCACAGCAGATTCTAATTTTCTCAGCTGGACGGCTGAACAGAACATTAACTGTGTTCATGGAAGTCCGGCTCCGCGTTGTAGGGGAAACGGGCACAAAGGGTCTTCATAGACCTACGTGTGGAGCTCTGCGAAGACAGGGCACACCCATTTCTTATCTATCTATCTATCTATCTGTAGGGGAATTGCGTCCGCCTGTCAACCGGCGGCACCGGGTTCGATTCCCGGCTGGGTCAGGGATTTTTAATTGTAAGTGGTTAATATCCCTGGCCTTAGATTTAAAAAAAATTGTTCATGGAAGCTGGAGTTCCGTGTCCCATCGGTAATAAGACCCGAGACTGGTCGGTATGAAACGGCGTATGGCCTTCGGAGAGGCTTGGTGCAGTTCCTTTTATTTCACTCCCATAGGCGACCTGCGCGTCGTGATGAGGATGAAATGATGACGAAGACGGCACATACACCCAGTCCCCGTGCCAGGGGAATAAACCAATTATGGTTAAAATTGCCGACCCTCGAACCCCTTGATATGAGTTTGATAGAACATGTCACGCGTGTCTTCTTCATATTGTGCAGCGATGTGACGCTCACGAAAACCTGCTCCCGTGCAGACATCAGAGAGTTTGCGTGTCGAATCGGCCAACATTTTACAGATCAAGATTACAGAACTCATTTATTCCTTGCTCGCTCGATTAAAATAAACATGAAGAGATTCAGGACTTTGATGAAAACAAAGGATGGGGCAACTAAATTTAATATGCTTATCTATAATTTGTATCAACGGATTACTATAAAATCACAGACATCTTACAATTAGCGTGCCCTTTAGTTTAAGTTTGTCTCTGTAGATGCCAGCAGTAGAAGCGCTTTCTTAAAGGTTTAATGTTATTACGGAATGTAATACTGACACGTTTTCCATTTAAGCTCACTACTAATGGCCTGTCGCATCGATAGACTAAAAATGAAACTGATGAAAAAGGAAGCGTGAGAACAGTAACTGAACTCCGGAAGACCATATATTTGCCTTTAAACTTACACGTCCGTTCTGAATATAAATACAGTCGAACTTCGATATCTCGAAACTCCAATGTTCGAATTTTCAGTATCTCGAAGTAACTTAAATTTCCCGCCCGTTTATACCATTCTTCATGTGTATTTATTTCTCGTTGCACGTTATAAATTTCATATTAGAGCCCGTATTGTCAAAGTATCAACTTGTGAAAATTTGTATTTTATAATTCCACCTATACAATACTGTAATTGTCTTTATTACAAAGACTACATTAAATTACACTCGTGAAACATGTTTCGTCCTCTTATAGGACATCTTCAGTCACAAATACAAATACATAACATTAAAAATAAGGCGAGGACACATTAAAATAAGTGAATGCAAAGTCTTTGTATCCTGTGACGCGGCGTGATAGCGTCTTGTCAATCTTCAATGTTAAAATGGTGCAGTGTGAACATGATATGAAGCATGAAGTCCAATTAAAATCATATGTTAAAACTGTTGTTCAAAACAACGAATTGTCAATTATAAAACACCGTAAGTGGCTATGCAAATGAAATTATGTGCATATTGTATATAAAACAGTGTTGTGGTAATGCCACATTATAATAGATTTCTTGATTAGGAGGTGGAGTTATACTGATGCTAGTTGAACCTGATTGTGTGTTGACAATAAGGGCCTCCTTGCCCGTCCTACATCGACCACTCCACCTCAAGTGCTAAGGGGTATTTCCTAAATTTTCTTTATTCATGAATTAGTTTTGCAAGAATGAAGAATGTAACAGTTATATAAGTGATATGGTGAGGAACATCAGGATACGACGAGCGTGCCTGGAATTATAAAATCTAAATTTTTACAAGTTTATTTATTCCTCTATTAATCGAAATTCGGTTACACGAATTTCTTGATTTCTGGAAACAAACACTTCCTCCCTTGAAGCAAAACATACTCTGTAACTATAATTTTGTGCAACATTAACTGTGCAATACTCCATTTGTGGTTTGTGAGGAACAGTCAACAAATAAACAAATGTTTACAGCGATGCTGGGAGGTAATATGACGGGAACAGAAAAACTAAAACTTCTAATGATAAGAAAATCGGCGAAGACTCGTTGTTTTTCGGGTGTGAATTAATTACCGGTCACGTACGAAAGCAACCCCCAAAGTCGCGGATGACAAGCTCCATTTACGAATCTCGGCTACGTGGTATTGACGGGAACTTTCAACGTGAAGGGAGGAAAGATTAACAGTAACAAACAGAAGAGACTAATTAATGTTTTCCAAAAGTGTTAACCGAGGTATGTTTCTTGTTTCCCTACTGTATCTACTGTACCTGTCTTGTAAACAGTTACTGTAATAAGGATCATAATCAAAGTGATGCCGTAAAATAGAGTTTGTTTGTATATTTTTAAATACTGTTAAAAATAATGTGCCGGCCCCGTGGTGTAGGGGTAGCGTGCTTGCCTCTTACCCGGAGGCCCCGGCTTCGATTCCCGGCAAGGTCAGGGACTTTTATCTGGACCTGAGGGCTGGTTCGAGGTCCACTCAGCCTACGTGATTAGAATTGAGGAGCTATCTGACGGTGAGGTAGCGTCCCCGGTCTGGGAAGCCAAGAACGTACATACATATGATTCAATTATGTGCTATACATGCTCAGAAACGGTATTCTCTCTATATCTCGAAATTTCGATAACTCGAAATAAAATTTAGCTCCGAGGTGATTCAAGATATCGATGTTCCACTGTATGGAATTTTTGAACCTTGTCAATTGCCCTGCTATAGCCTAATCTTCTGCATGCTTGTAACAGTCATGAATCACTTTAATAAAGTGGGCTACAGTTCACTGTATGTGATTGCATTTGACTGTACTATTCACTGACAGATTTTATAATTTCATAGTAAACAATGTTAGGAAATACCCTTCAGCTTCGGGAAACTTTCCTTGATATGGTGCAGTTATCATTGTAATTTTAACATCCCTGGAGTCCAGCTCCGTCCGCCGATCAAACAGGCTGCTCAAGATTCCAAAACCCCATATTGAAGTGAGAATTAATTCTTTGGGTCTAACCAAGTTCATCACATGCACGTTTATTTTTCGGAACCAAACCACAGATCAAACAAAGTGTTAATTTCACATGACATTAAACTCTGCAGCGTTATTTCAACAAGATCAAAGAACTAAATATACATACAAGCTGGACACACCACCATGTGTATACAACAACGGAGTCATCGTCATTTTAAAATGGTTTTATCCTGAAGCGCAATATCATCATACACCATATTTTATTTAATATTCATCTATGTAGGTGTTACTGTGTGTTTTAAAGTTGTTTTCAAGTTGTATTGTTTTTAAAGTTGTATTGTTTTAGGTTGTATTGTGTTTGCCTGATTTGACTCGTTGCCTGAAGATGGCACAAGTTTAGTGCCGAAACTAGTACCTCAAGTGAACGACATGTGATTATTTTACATTAAATAAATGTCTTTGTATTGAATAGGAGGACCCCTAATAATTTCAATTATTGTGTTCCCTGGCAGCTTTAACTCTAATAAATGCCACATATAACATATCATGGCTGAAAACACACCGAGATAAGTAAAATACCTATTTTGTCAAAACTTTGAACCTGTGCATTGTTATTATTATTATTATTATTATTATTATTATTATTATTATTATTTGCTTTACGTCGCACCGACACAGATAGGTCGTATGGCGACGATGGGATACGAAAGCCCTAGGAGTGGGAAGGAAGTGGCCGTGGCCTTAATTAAGGTACAGCTCCAGCATTTGCCTGGTGTGAAAATACGAAACCACGGAAAATCATCTTCAAGGTTGCCGACAGTGGGGCTCGAACCCACTTTCTCCAGGATGCAAGCTCACAGCTGTGCGCCCTTAAACGCACGGCCAACTCGCCCGGTCCTGTGCTTTGATAATGATCATTACAATAGCAAGATGTAATGGGAACGGCCTCCCTTTGAATATTTGAAAGGCAGGTTACTGTCAGTAGATACCAAACCAGTCCTTGGTAAATCAATTACCTGATTCTTGCAAGCTCCTGTAATGACTTCTAATTTTATAATTTTGTCATACAGCTTCTATTAGAACCAACATGGAGCAACAACTTGCATTCTGCTCATAAATTTATTTCGCAGAACCATCTATTGGAGAAAGATCTGCATAAACAACTTTCACAAAGCCCTCTATCAGAATGGCATAGAAAGACCAGCGGAGACAACGTTCATAGAGTCAATGGCCTAAGCATCACATTATTCGAATGAGTAGCATAGGCTTTAGTAATGCAGTTTTCTCACAATTTTGTGTTATAATTTCAAATTATATACAGTATATGGATCAGGGCATCTCAAGCGACCAAAATCTCATACGTGCAAACTACGGTGCAGAGTTCCTGTGCACAGTGCATCGGTCCCACTCGGCTCCGCTCGGACCAGCGTGTCGTCTCGGGGCGGCTCGACTAAGCTCGGCCCAACTCGGCTCGGATTCGGGAGACAGCGGAGCGAGCGAGACAGGCGTGGGGAAAGAGAGAGACAGTGCTATTGCTCCAAATCGAGCAGTGGGGATCTGCACTCTAGTCAACCAAGCGAAGTCACCTTTTGCACCGTGCACAACGCAATGCACTGGTGCATGCACCCTGAGAGGCCTTGATATAGATCCTTCACGATTCTTGTTTGAGATCTACAGAGGACAGGTATGTTAAGCTGTACGATGTAATAAAAATACTATTACATATTTTCTGGCCCAACATAGCATGTACACATTGAATCAGTACATGAAGAGTAGTGTATATGTTATTCTTGAATATAGGGTCAAACTAATTAGGTTACCGCCAACTAACTCAGCTGAGCGGGTGAGTGTCATGACTTTTCGTGGATCTATCGGTCATCCTTGAAATATTTCTTCAAGATTTCCCTGTCATTTTCATAAAACTTACTCCTCAGGGTTTCAGTTCTTTTCTTTCCAATCTCAGGCACGTAAATAACCGTGTGCAAATGGACAGAAAAGTGTATAAGAATTCATTCCTACAGTAAAAACATCCATCGACACATGCCCGCCATATTCCGAGTCTGAAAAATGTACAACAGCAACAACATCTAAGTATCTAATCAATAAGTTGAGGATACTTCATGAAATACCTATTTTATCTTGTAACATCTAAACACGTAAAATAAAGTTAAAAATCCGTTTTGAGTCAAATTATGACAGAGAAATGGCATTTGTTAATTCCTAGAAATGCTTATTTTAGCAATTAACACCTATTTTGCGACATATGCCTATTTAAGTGCCTAAAGCGTAGTTAATTTTTAAATTAATTTTATTTCAATTACTGAATTCAAAAATAAGTTGTGAGAACATTTCGGTTTAACCTGGAAAGGCAAGATCAAGCGGCAGCGAAACCTTCCTGAACAGTAACAAAGAATCTTAGGAACGTACGGAAAAAGGAAATGAATGGTATTTCGGGTAAATCAGGTTTATTTTATTTCGTGTGGCTATTTCTAGCTGGGCGCAGCCCTTGTACGGCAGACCCTCCAATGAGGGTGGGCGGCATCTGCCATGTGTAGGTAACTGCGTGTTATTGTGGTGGAGGATAGTGTTATGTGCGGTGTGTGAGTTGCAGGGATGTTGGGAACAGCACAAACCCCAGTCCCAGAGCCAAGGGAATCAACCATTTAAGGTTAAAACCTCCGACCCGGCTGAGAATCGAACCCGGGACCCTTTGGACCAAAGGCCAGTACGCTAACCATTTAGCCATAGAGCCGGATGGTAAATCAGGTGAACTCATAATAAATCCCAGGGAATCACTGGACAGGTGGAAGGAATATTTTGAAAATCTTCTCAGTGTAAAAGGAAATCTTTCTGGTGTCGTCGCGAACAACAACCGAGTCCATGGGGAAGAAGACAATGATGTTCGTGAAATTACGCTTGTAGAAGTGGAAAAAATGGTAAATAAACTCCATTGTCATAAAGCAGCAGGAATAAATGAAATTAGACCTGAAATGGTGAAATATAGTGGGTACGCAGGGATGAAATGGCTTCAGAGAGTAATAAGATTAGCATGGAATGTTAATAAGGTACCTTCTGATTGGACGAAAGCAGTAATTACACCTATATACACTGACTGACAGAGCAAATGCAACACCAAGAAGGAGTGGTTCGAAAGGGATGAAAGTTGGGGAAAAAACAGAGACGGCACGGATGAATAATTGATGTTTATTTCAAACCGATATGCAGGTTACACAATGCGCACGGCATCGACTCAGTAGGATGTAGGACCACCGCGAGCGGCGATGCACGCAGAAACACGTCGAGGTACAGAGTCAATAAGAGTGCGGATGGTGTCCTGAGGGATGGTTCTCCATTCTCTGTCAACCATTTGCCACAGTTGGTCGTCCGTACGAGGCTGGAGCAGAGTTTGCAAACGGCGTCCAATGAGATCCCACACGTGTTCGATTGGTGAGAGATCCGGAGAGTACGCTGGCCACGGAAGCATCTGTACACCTCGTAGAGCCTGTTGGGAGATGCGAGCAGTGTGTGGGCGGGCATTATCCTGCTGAAACAGAGCATTGGGCAGCCCCTGAAGGTACGGGAGTGCCACCGGCCGCAGCACATGCTGCACGTAGCGGTGGGCATTTAACGTGCCTTGAATACGCACTAGAGGTGACGTGGAATCATACGCAATAGCGCCCCAAAACATGATGCCGCGTTGTCTAGCGGTAGGGGGTAGGGCGCTCCACAGTTACTGCCGGATTTGACCTTTCTCCACGCCGACGCCACACTCGTCTGCGGTGACTATCACTGACAGAACAGAAGCGTGACTCATCGGAGAACACGACGTTCCGCCATTCCCTCATCCAAGTCGCTCTAGCCCGGCACCATGCCAGGCGTGCACGTCTATGCTGTGGAGTCAATGGTAGTCTTCTGAGCGGTCGCCGGGAGTACAGGCCTCCTTCAACCAATCGACGGGAAATTGTTCTGGTCGATATTGGAACAGCCAGGGTGTCTTGCACATGCTGAAGAATGGCGGTTGACGTGGCGTGCGGGGCTGCCACCGCTTGGCGGCGGATGCGCCGATCCTCGCGTGCTGACGTCACTCGGGCTGCGCCTGGACCCCTCGCACGTGCCACATGTCCCTGCGCCAACCATCTTCGCCACAGGGGCTGCACCGTGGACACATCCCTATGGGTATCGGCTGCGATTTGACGAAGCGACCAACCTGCCCTTCTCAGCCCGATCACCATACCCCTCGTAAAGTCGTCTGTCTGCTGGAAATGCCTCCGTTGACGGCGGCCTGGCATTCTTAGCTATACACGTGTCCTGTGGCACACGACAACACGTTCTACAATGACTGTCGGCTGAGAAATCACGGTACGAAGTGGGCCATTCGCCAACGCCGTGTCCCATTTATCGTTCGCTACGTGCGCAGCACAGCGGCGCATTTCACATCATGAGCATACCTCAGTGACGTCAGTCTACCCTGCAATTGGCATAAAGTTCTGACCACTCCTTCTTGGTGTTGCATTTGCTCTGTCAGTCAGTGTATAAGCAAGGGGACAGGGAGGACTGCAACAACTATCGAGGCATTTATAGGTCGATATACCAAGTAAGATGTTCAGATGCATTTTGGAAGGGACGGCGCGATCAGTTGTTGAGAGTAAGTTGGATGAAAACCAGTGTGGTTTTAGACCACAAAGGGGCTGTCAGGATCAGATTTTCAGTATTTGAGAGGTAACTGAGGAATAACCACTTATGTTTATATTTCGTAGATCTAGAGAAGGCGTACGACAGAGTGCCGAGGGAATAGATGTTAGCAATACTGGGGGCTATGGGATTAGGCGCAGATAATTAAAAGCAATCAAAGGCATTTATGATGACAAGTGCGCTGCAGTGAGTATTGATGGTAGAATGAATTCTTCGTTCCAGGTACTTGCAGAAGTACATGGCTGTAATCCGTCACCTTTGTTGTTCATACTTTACATATGCTGAAAGATATTAAGTGGCAGGAAGGGATTCAGTTAGGTGGAACTGTAGTAAGCAGTCTGGCTGCACTGACAACCTGGACTTAGTGGAAGATGGTGCCGAAAGCCTGCAATCTAATATCTTGGAACTTGAAAATAGATGCAATGAGTATAGTATGAAAATTAGCCTTTCCAATACTAAATTGATGTCAATAGGTAAGAAATCCAATCCAAGATAATTGAATGTCAGATTGAGAATACAAAGCTGGAACAGGAAGATAATTTCAAGTATTTAGAATGTGTAAAGTATTATCCCAGGATGATAGTACTGTATAGTAAGTGAGATTGAATCACGTTGCAGCAAAGCTGATGCAGTGAGTTCGCTGTTGCATCAACCGTAGGCCTACTCTTAAAGAAGAGAGTCAGCTCCCGGCTGAAACTATCTGTACATCGGTTTGTTTTCAGACCAACTTTGCTGTACGGGAGTAGAAGCTGTGTGGACTCAGAATAGGCCTATCTTATTCATAAGTTAGAAAGAACAGACATGAAAGTAGCGAGAATGATCGCTGCTACTAAGAGGTTGTAACAATGGCAGGAGGGTACTCGGAATGAGGAGATAAAGGACAAGTTAGGAATGAACTCGATTGATGAAGCTGTAGCCTACGCATGGGGTTATGCGAGGCGAGTGAAGGAGGATACGCTACCTAGGAGTATAATGGACTCTGTCGTGGAGGGAAAGAGAAGTGGAGGAAGGCCAAGACGACGATGGTCAGGATCATTTACTAACGATTTAAAGATAAGTGGTATAGAACTAAACGTGGCCTCGTCAGATTAGTTACAAATAGAGGATTATGGTGCATTTTAGTAAATTCACAGGGGCTTGCAGACTGAACACTGAAGGGCAAAATGGTCGATAATGGACCTGTACATATGTTATTTTATATCATTTTTTGTTTTGATGTATCTCGTTGGTCGGCAGAGAATAATAGGCCACTTACGATCTTCGGAACAGACAGCAGATGATGTCGGACTCGTTATGACAACTTCTAGCAATGAATAGACGCTTTACTTTCTTCTTCGGTGAAGTTCCAATATGGTTATGATTTTCTTGCACAGTTTAGAGGTATTTTAGTACTCGACCAACTATTATATTTTCGATGAAGGCCAGAGTAGTGAAGGAAGTGGAGATAATGTTGCAATAATACATAAACTGATGCGGATTAAATTTCTGCAGATATGGACAAAGTCTTCACGGATCAAATTCAGGATGATTCCTTTTTTTTTTTTTTTGCCAGTGGGTTTACGTCGCACCGACACAGATAGGTTTTATGGTGGCAATGGGATAGGAAAGGCCATAAGACCTATCTGTGTCGGTGCACGTAAAGCAAATAATGAAAAAAGAGAAAAACTACTGACGAGCACTAGAAGAAATTTTCCTCGAGTTTCAGTAGCAATCATGACGAAAATTATTTTCATTGGTGTGTTATGGATTGGACGAAAGAAATTGAAGCGTAGTTCATCTGAAAAAAAACCTGTCATTCCTCCGTTTTTTATTATCCCGAGAAAGTTTGCCGTGCGGTTAGGGGCGCTCAATATGAGCTTGCATTCGGGACATAGTAGGTTCGAATCTCAACGTCGGCAACCCTGAAGATGATTTTCTGTGGTTTTTCATTTTCACACCAGGCAAATGTTGGGGCTGTAACTTAACCAAGGCCACGGCCGCTATCTTCTCAGTCCTGGCAATTTACATCCCTTCTGTCGCCTAAAATTTCGATATGTTAGTGCGATATTAAACTAATATCAAAGAAACAAATTTGAAAAAAAGGATACTGGATTGCCAAAGTTAGGAAAAGGTGACGAACATATAAGCCAAGAAGCGATAATGAACTGATGTAGAAGAAATTAGATCACAAGTCGAGTTTCTGGAAGACTGAAAGTAGAGTACAACAAAGTATCAAGTGCCAAGTGGAAATGATGGATGTGATATAATGAGCAAAAAATGAGTTACCCTTTACAAGGTAGTGAAGTTGTTCTGGTTGAAATCGACTTACAGTTAAATCTTAGTGAACTACATTTAAATTTTTAAAAACCTGAGAAGTTCAACATCGAAAGGATTTTTTCATTCTCGGTTGAGACTTTCTTGGAAATGACGGATATGCGGCAGTTTTCAAAAGTACTGACGTTATTCTAGGTAATGGCGGCTTACCTTTAAATTTCAATGGACTACGTTTAAATACACAACATAATCGTTGCGACGTTGAAAGACAATATTGGTTCAGACTTTATTTCTCCTTCACTGTCATAATGATAATGTTCAAAGGATATTAGGTATAGGGGACAAAATATATCTTTAAACATGCATATTTTCTGTATTAGTACGCATTTGCTTTTATGAGCGCTTGTTTTAGTTTCTGCATTTATTTTCGTTCAAGTTCTAATTTTGTTTCTAAAGAAGCTAGCACAGTAATATTTTAAGACATGAAATAGGCTTTTGGGGTTATGCAGTGTCAAGAGAACTTCCTCATGAACAGCCGACGCGGAGAAAGGTTCTCTGCGAAACATAAACAATTTCACCTTGTTTTCTTGATACGGCATAAGACGAAAAGCCTACATCATGCCTATAAGTACGCGCCGTGAAAGCATTAATGTTAACAGTAATATTTTGTTCTTACATGTTTCTCCTGGAAATAACGTGCATGAAATTAGCGAGGATGATAGACGGTACCGATAGATGAGAACAATGTCAGGTGGGTACTAGGAGTGAGGAGGTGAAACCTTAGAAATGAAATTTACAGGTGCGTGAAAATCGGCTGCTATCTTTATATCTCGGGTCTGGAAAACGGGTGCAGCGGGTATGCTAGGAAACAGCATTTAAAATTCTGAAGTAATCTCAGTTGCGAAGAAAGTTAAGAGGATTCAATATTAAATAAGGAAAACAAAACTGGACCTGGTGGATCATTTGAAGTAAACTATTATTATTATTATTATTATTATTATTATTATTATTATTATTATTATTATTATTATTATTATTATTATTATTGTTACCGTATTTTTGTGGTAGGTAGAGGTGAAAGAAGGTGCGGGTGTGAACGGGTCTCAAACTACGAAATTAAAGTTAATGTAAAATTTAACAAGGTTATATTTTCTTAGCAAAAAACAAGAAATAACAATAATGGCAGGTACAGAGTAGCAAAACCACTAATCGAGAATGTACAATTACAGGATTTGGGCTCCGAGAGCCAGACACACAATTCTGAGCAATTAGCCCAACTTTACGATATACAGGATTCAACAAAGGGGCAGAAGACCCCAATCAAGCCCAGGAGCACTTGCTCCAAATTACACAGTAAAGCCTCCTCGAGGCATACAACACTCAGTTTTCAAAAAAGAGCCACTCGCTCTCAACTTTAAGCCTATCAAAGGCCACACCAAACTCCACCTTCAAGTTGTCCTCTAAGGACATATACACAGGGGTAACATACCCAACCTACTGAGGTCTATTAAGTGAGAAAAGGTTAATTACTTGACCTCTAAAATAACAATTGAGAGGAGGCGATCAGCACTCCTAATACACTTGTTTAAAACCCTAATCTGGCACTAGGCCGCTAATGCAAGGGCTAACCCATACTAAAGAGGTGACTTAAGAAAGAAACAATTTACATTACTGTTACGGAAGAATCGGTTGAGAAAAATAAGTTCACCTCAGAACAATATGAGTGGGAGATCGAGAGGGTTAAGCACTCTCTATCCCAATATGTAGTTTTGAAAGAGAATAGAGGCTAAGAGTCTTTACATTTTAGGGAAAGTTACATGGTAGAGACGCTTCGGACCCGCCCCGAGAGTTAAACTGCTGAGCTAGCAAGAAAAGAAGTTATTAAAAGGCCATTACCTTGGTGTTGAACTGCTCCCCGAAGAAAGAAGCGCTTCCCGCCCCCTGCTATGTACTTTACACACTGAAAGATGGTACTGAAGTGGCCTCGAGACCCGAAAATCAGCAGTTTATATACTCTCGCGGAAAGTTCGAGGCGTTTTTGGAATGAGAACACCCTCCCACAAGGATTTTATTGGTTCACCAAGAAACCCCCTACACAATACGAAGAAGAAACATATTATTGGTTGAAAATTAATTCGAGAAATTCGGGATTGGCTAAATTCAAAACAAGGGGAAAGAAAGGGTTAATATTGCCAACTTAAACAATGACTGAAAGAAATTTAGCAAAGAACAAACTTTTGAAATTAAATTTTCTCAACAAAAACAGTTCTTTCACTCCGCACTAGGGTGCACCGTTGTAGTTCTTCAGTAGTGTCCTCTAGAAGAGAATGTTCACACTTCTTACTACAAGCAAAACAAAAATACATCGAAAACAACACAGTTCAGAAACTTCAAAATTTCCAAGTAACTTCAGGGTAACTTGAAAATTAACACATAAGACCAAGTTCAGACTTCTCCCAGTAGGGGAGTTTCAACTGGCGCAAAGTTTAAATAAGCGGCGTGGAGGTGTACCGCCCGGTACAATTATTATTATTATTATTATTATTATTATTATTATTATTATTATTATTATTATTGTTGTTGTTGTTGTTGTTGTTACGGAAATTCCGTGGAGCACAGAGGCGTGAAATGGTGCGGGAGTGAATCGGTGGAAAGAGAAAAGATCAATGTACCCTATACGAGGGTGAGTCAATAAATAAGTCGCAAACATGTGTGTGCCTTATACCATTTGAAATTACGCGCGCAAGTTTTGCCAGCAGATGGCAGCATATGTATGCTTGTACGACATCTCACAGGCACTCAGTCAGTCAGAGGCTGTTAGTGCACGATGGCACATGTGTTGCATGACTGTACACGAGAAGAACAGCGTGCGGTTGTGCGTTTTTCGTGGGCCAAAGGACTGTCCACAGAAGAAGTGCATCGCGAAATGTATCGCGTCTATGGTGAAAACTGTTTCTCGCGGAAAGCTGTGTTCAATTGGATCCAGAAGTTTAACAATGGAAGGAAAAGCATCAGAGATGGGGAGCGCTTGGAATATCCACCGTACTGTCCTGACTTAGCCCCCAGTGATTTTCATCTGTTTGGGCCCCTAAAAAATCATTTGGCCGTCATTTTGATACCGATGATGCTGTAATCTATGAGGTTACACGTTGGCTGCGACAGCAACCAAAAGACTTCTTTGCTGCTGGCTTTCAAGGACTTGCAAAGAGATGGGATAAGTGCCTGAATGTACAGGGTGAATATGTGGAAAAGTGAAATAAATGTCAGAAAGTTACTTTGATTATTTTTTCCTCTCCAAAGCACAATCTAAATTTTTACATTAGATCAGAAACAAACAGCCTTCACTGTCTTACTTGCTCGATAGCCTAAGGTACATTTAAATAGGAAAGTTAAACTTTAACAGAGGCAATAAGTGCCCATTCTACATGGCCTTAGTGAAAAAATAAAATATCGACCAAAAACCAGAATGTTAGGAGGCGAACACTGGCACTCCTTTGACATACACTTGACAATACCAAGTTGAATGGGAATTAAAAGACGGTTAACACTCTTTATTCCGTAAGTTAGAATAAAGTCCTTAGACTTGTTTGAAAATTTCCATTGAAAAGTAAATATTTTGAAACTTTCCCCTCAAGTCAGCTTTCTGAGACTATCACATAATTAAAAGATGTCTGCCATTACCTTAAGCTAGTGGGCCTTCCGATGACGGGTGAGGCTTAGCCCCCGCCTCCGCTACGAACACACTCTAAACCTCTTTACTGGAGCGATGGAAAAGACAACATGCCCCAAAAGGTCCCAGATTTTATAGCGGAGAGGAAGGTTCCAGAACTCTCTGGGTCGAAGCCCTGGTACACACCCTCAATTCCTATTGGTTAATTTAATAAATATCCAAAATGTGTGATTGGTGGGAAATGTACATGAAGAAGGAAGAGATAGCACTGCTAGTAACCTAACAACACAGAAAAGATACTACAAACATTACAGTTTAGTAAACTTTGAAACTAAAATTTATTTTAAGATTAATTAATTCCCTATCTTCCCACTAGAGGGGGGCCACATAAGTCGACAGTAGGCATATCTGAAGATAAAGTTCGAAAATTCCTCAGCTAGACAGTTCACTGATCGTATTACAGATGGCCTTCTAAAAGGCGCTCTATTTTAATATATGGAGTATAATTATTGTTATTATTACAATTTGCTTTATGTCGCACCGACACAGATAAGTCCTATGCGACGATGGGATAGGAAAGAGCTAGGAGTGGGAATAAAGGGGCCGTGGCCTTAAGAAGGAGCATCCCCAGCATTTGCCCGGTTGAAAACTGGAAACCACGGAAGACCATCTTCAGGGCTGCCGACAGTGGGGTTGGAACCCATCATTTACCGAATGAAAGCTCACAGCTGCGCGATCCTAACCGCCTGGCCACTTGCTCGGCTATTTCAAGTACTCGGAATGCGTATTCCCCCAGAATGGTAGCATGTTAAATAAAATTAAGTAAAGGTGTAGCAAAGAAGATGTAATGAGCTGGCAGTTGAGGTTAACGAAATTCTGCAGGGAGGTCAGACAGGATAGATGAAAGTGAAGAGCCAGGCACAAGTAAGTGGAAGCAATGCCAGAACTCAGCTAAGGGCCCCATGGTTGCCAACTCGCGCTCCCAAGTTTAAAGACCTGGGCCCCTTTTAGTCGGCTCTTACGACAGGCATTGGATACCGGGGCTGTATTCTTTGCCTACGCCACCCACCCACAAAGCTTCGATAATACGTTGTGCAGGAGACTGTGAATATACCGCTCGGAACATGCAAGTTGTCTCCCGGCCCCGCTGGGAATGGGACACACTGTTACCTAAGAATAATGAACTCAAGAAAGACGCGTCTGTATAAATCGGCTTCGATGGAGGGGACATGTGAGGTTAATTAAGAAAGACTAGTTATCTAGGAGAAAAACGAGCTTGGCTGTAGAGAAGCAGGAGAGACCAAGGGTTGACGCATGCTCTTTAAGCCACCTTGCCCTGGCAAGGCGGGGTGTGGACTGGGGGCCTACCTAGGGATTCACAGCACCTTAAGCCGACACACCAGGTAGCTACGGTAGGGCAGGGTCACGACACATATTATTTGTAATAGTTAACACTCGACGTGTTCAGGGCCACACACAAAGGTTTACAAGGAAAAGAACGATAAGCCATTTGCACATCATCTTGCTAACAAAATTTGAGTTATTTTATGAAATCAATTGTAATAAAAAATATTTATTTCATTTTCTGATTTTAGCATGTATAAAGCTTGTGGAATCCATTCATTGATGGCACGTGTAGAGGATTTTTTGAATACATTCTGGAAAATGTTAAATTTGCCCAGACTGAAGCGCGATATACAAGAATTTTGTGTTTTGATACTGTGTTCCCGTGGATTTGCTTGTAATGGTGGTAGGAACGGTGGATTTTTGTAGTGTCCTTCTTGGATTATAGGAGAAGTTTCCGCGCGTTCTGTGGTATTCTTCTTGCATATAGCAATGTTATTCGTCGTGAGGAATACTTCCTCACGGCTGTCGTCGCTGTACGCAATAGGCGAGTGAACATGTACAACTTCGGCTACGGTAAAATACTCTGTAACTGTTACACACACTATTTAGGTTACCATTTTAAAGTTTCTCACAGCTGCAAAATTCTAAGACCAGCTGAGGCAGTGGGTAGAACATCCCGTCTTCAAGCAAACTCAGGTCGCTGGTGAGACCTGGACTACTGTAGAGCGAGCGGATTGTCGAAACAGCAGTACTGAGCCTGATTTAGTTGTTTGCAGTTTTCAAACTTCATTAAAAACGTTGTAATAATATGAAAATGTAAGTGTAAAATTTGCACCAGCGGTGGTGGGGTAAACAGCGTTCAGTGCACGGCACTGTATGTATGTATGTATTGAACCCTTGCGCAAAATGACCCAAGGGTTCAGTATGTATGATTTCAGTGAGCAAATGGAAACAAATTACTCCTAAGACATACAAAAATATCATCGGTAATGTTTCACCTTTAGGCAGACACTTGCCTGGATTCTTCCTAGAACATCTGAACTCTATCCATTACCGACGATAGTCATTACCACCATAAAATATGGCGGTCATACCTTTAAAATACAGAGAAGTTACGCGATGAAATTTGTTTCTTGCTACAAACGCTTTATAACTTATCTAACTGACGCACGTAGCTGTTAATGTGACAGTTGTTTCTAGCTAATACCCTAGCTCTTGTGTTTCTTATAGCACATGCTGTAACAGCTTTCAGCTGACTCATTAATAAAAGATCATGCCTCAGGCTTTCAGATTCACTACAGTGCACACAGATCGTTGAAGACCGCTAATCTGCTGCACTGCTTAGTTCTCTCATACAATACACCACCTTACACATACATTCTTCGGAACTTCTGTCAGGTGGTTGAATGATCTCGAATTGATCAACAAAGAGACATAACGAGCAGGTACTTTAATATTCCAGTGAAGTATTCATTCCTACATAACTAGACGGATGAGCTGCTGCATTTCTCACAGCTACAAAATTCTCAGACCAGCTGTGGCAGTGGGCAGAACATCCTGGTTCGGTCTGGCATTTCGATAACCAGTCTACAGTGCTCAAATAAAGTTTTGCATTCTCTGTTTAGTGCACGTTTTATTTTGTTATGTGTATGTACGGACGTTATACAGTGACGAATAAACAAAACTTTACGGCACATTGGAAAGATGAGGAAAAAGCTACCTGGCGGGAGACAACAGCTTCTTTATCCCATCTACGAACCTACTACGCTGGTGTAGCAGGGAGAGAGGTGATACTCCCACGTGGCGCGCCCCAGGTGGCGGATAGGGGGGTTCTAACCGGCTTGCCGGCGGACTTGAGGGAAATAAAATACCTCTCGCGGACCAAATACACAATCCCCTGTGGGTGGGGGACGCAGACGAAGAATACACCCACGGTATTCCCTGCCTGTCGTAAGAGGCGACTAAAAGGGGCGACCAATGGATGATTATATTAGATTTATGAAACTCCTTGTGATTAGTTTTTTTTTTTTTTTTTTTTTTTTTTGCTAGTTGCTTTACATCGCACCGACACACATAGGTCTTATGGCGACGATGCGACAGGGAAGGGCTAGGAGTGGGAAGGAAGCGGCCGTGGCCTTAATTAAGGTAGAGCCCCAGCATTTGCCTGGTGTGAAAATGGGAAACCACGGAAAACCATTTTCAGGGCTGCCGACAGTGGGGTTCGAAACTACTATCTCCCAAATACTGGATACTGGCCGCACTTAAACGACTGCAGCTATCGAGCTCGGTCTTGTGATTAGTAACACCACGCGGAGAACACCGAGGGTCGCTTTTTCTTGCGGGTAGTACCACTATGTTAGGTTCCAAATAGGTTTGTGATTAGTAGCAAACGAGAGCGCACACTTAGGTGATGAACACCATAGGTTTGCGTTGCCTGTCAATGGCGCCGCAATGTGCGAAACACCGTAGGTCTGTAATACATGTGCGAATTTCATTATCTGTGAGTAGTACCATAATGTGTGGAACACCGCGAGTTTACGCTACTCTTGATTAGTACCGCAACATGACAAATACCATGGTTCTAATTTTCTAGCAATAAGTACCATTATGAGGGGCGATGACTTGGATTTTGGACTCCTTTCGACTACAAGCATCATCGATTCTGTATCGTGCTATACAAGCAGTCCCTTGGTCAGTAATACTATTGTTTTACGCCAGCTTCCACTGATCGCTTTAAATTCATATTCACCCATTCATTCTACGTCGTCACGTTTTGAATTGTGGTCAGTGGAGAATTTTGGGTTTTTAATTTTCATTTCATTTCGTCTCATTTTGTACCATTAGGGGCCGATGACCTTGATGTTAGGCCCCTTTAAAAACGATCATCATCATCATCTTTATCCCATCCTCTGTCCTGTAAGGCTCGAACGTTAACAGAGCCCAATGCTTGTGTGCTAGGGATTATAAAGTCCACAGTAGCAATTATCCATCATGACTACGTACACGATTAAACAACGATTGTTTACTGACGAAAAACATTTAAGAAAATTCGCAAGCCAGGTGAGTGCGGAAGTGGACAACAGAGGTCTTTGCGGCAGTAAACCGAAAGCCATGTTCTAAGGTCCACTGCTCCACCCTCCGAATAGCTTGCTGTAATTGTCGCTCTGCGACTCCCATACTGCACGACCTATAGTGCAGAGCAAAATCGTCCACATGGACGGTATTACTGCTGGAACAGCAGCAGCGACAGTACAGTTTATGGCAATCGCGAACAGAGTGACAATAAGGACGGATCCCTGTGGGACTCCTTTTTCTTGAACGTGGTATTCCGAATATGTCGTCCCTACTCGGACACGGAATAGACGGAGGGACAAAACATTCGCAATAAATACCGGCAAGTTACCTCGGAATCTCCATTGATGCAGGACAGAAAGGATGCCATGTCGCCATGTGGTTTCGTTGGCCTTCTCCAAGTCAAAGAAAACAGCTACCAAGTGCTGTTTACGGAGAAAAGCATCCTGAATAGAGTTCTCCAGGCGTACCAAGTGGTCAGTGGTGGATCGAGCGGCTCGAAAACCACATTGGTACTCAGACAAGAGTCCTTGTTTCTCCAGACACCACACAAGTCGACGATTTACCATCCTCTCAAATAGCTTACACAGGCAGTTTGTAAGACAAATTGGTCTGTAACTTCCTGCATACTTAGAATCTTTGTCAGGCTTGAGGACAGGAATGACTATGCCCTCTCGCCACTGAGACGGAAAATCACCCTCTATCCAGATTCGGTTGAACACACGAAGGAGATATACTAGACTATCAACACTAAGGTGTTTCAACATCTGGTTATTGATGTTGTCCGGTCCAGGAGACGTGTCCTTGAAAAGCGCTAAGGCGCTGCGGAATTCCCACTCCGTAAAGGGCTCGTTGTAATCCTCTGAAGCTTGGGTGGCAAAACTAAGGTGATGACGTTCTGCCTCCCGCTCCGGAGAGAGGAAATCAGGATGGTAATTCCCGCAGCCAGATACATCCGCGAAATGACTAGTTACATGGTTAGCAATCGCGAGGGGGTCAGTGGCGACACTGCCTGCAATGGAAATTCCCGGTACAGGAGATGATACTTGGATACCCGAAATCCGTCGAAGCTTAGTCCACACTTGAGATGATGGAGTGTGTGACGTCATAGACGACACACATCTCTCCCATGAAGCCTTCTTACTTTGTCGAATAAGAACTCGCGCCTTAGCGCGGAGTTTCTTAAATGTTAGCAAGTTGGCCACAGTAGGCTGTCTACGGTAACGCTTATGAGCTCGACGGCGTTCTTTGATGGCTGCTGCTATTTCTTCGTTCCACCAAGGAACGAGTTTTCGGCGAGGAGTCCCCGAGAAAAACGGAATGGACTCCTCAGCAGCCGCAAGAATAACTTAGGTGAAGTAAGTTATTTCCTCGCCAACGGTCCGCCTGATATCGTCATTAAAGACAGCTAGTGATGTGTACTTTGGCCAATCAGCATGTTTAAGAATCCATCAAGGGGGAGCCTCGACGGATTTATGTTTCAACAAAGTAAGGATGATGGGAAAATGGTCACTGTCAATGAGATCATCGTGTGTATTCCACCGAAACAGTGGAACCAACTTTCGGCTGCATAGGCATACGTCTATGCGGGAATATGTGCCGTAACATACACTAAAGTGAGTTGGTTTTCCTGTGTGCAAAAGACATAAATCCAGCTCTGTCACTAATGTTTCCAGCTCTCTTCCTCGGGGGCAAGGCGTCTCAGAACCTCATATGGGATGATGGGCGTTAAAATCGCCCAATAAGAGGAAGGGAGGTGGAAACTGATCTATAAGATCAGCGACATTTATGTTAAGATGCTGGCCTGTTGGAAAATAAACATCACACACTGTTGTTATGACAGACAGCGTAACGCGAACAGCTACAGCCTCAAGAGGGTTTCATAATGGAACCTCTTCGATGTAAGTATCAGAAGGTACAAAAATGCCAACGCCACCGGAAGCCAGGTGAGCATAGAATTGTTCTGTCTAGTGTAGTCTGAAATTTCTCAAGACCGTATGATGACCAGGTCTGAGGTTGTTCTCTTGAATACAGACTATACTCGCTGCGTACTCACTAATAAACTGACGTAACTCAGCAAGATGCCTGTCATAACCGTTACAATTCCACTGTAACAGTGCCATAGTGTGGACTATAAAAGAAGTGTTAGGTTATGAGCGACATAATGCTCGCAAGCCTAAGCACTATCTACATCTACATCCGTAGATGTAGAGGACAGCGAGACATCCATCCCGTCATCAACAGATGGCAGGGGTCCCGCCCAGAACTTCGACGTTTTTCGGGGGTGAGCAGGTCCCCTACGAGGAGAGCGCGCAGGTTTGGGTGCAGGAGTACCTCCTGGCGCAGACTCATTCCCCCCAGATGGGGGGCATGATTTCTCCTTCGCAGGGGAAGTGCGAGAGCGCTCAGCACGGGCGCTCTTCTTCGCCGCCTTCTTTTCTTTTTAGACGGGCTGGGAGATGGTTTCCAGCCGTGGTCGACGGTGCCACCTCCGCCGGCTGGGGCACGACTTTCGCCGACCTCTTAGTGGGGTGAGACTTGGCCTTCACCCCTTGCTGTGCCGGCTGGGAACTGCCAGCCTGCACAGACTCCTGGTTGGTCGACGGCGGGGTGGACCCCCCCCCCCCCGCCCTTCGAGCTTTTACTCTTTGCACTCAGGAGGAACAGTCGCCTTGGGCGCAGCGATCGTTAAGAGTAACGATTTCGAGAAAGACGAACCTGGAAGACTCTCAGATATCAAGCCATAGTCACGTGTACGGGCAGGTGTATTCGAAGAATTAAACTTACGGCGCGCTTCCTGGTAGGAAAGGCCATCCAGGGTCTCGATCTCCTGGATCTTCTTCTCACTCAAGATATGTCGTACAATTCCGATCCCGAGGAGAATGAAAACCGGAGCAGTTAGTGCACTTGTATGGAGTTGTGCACTCTTCCGCGCCGTGAGCTACTCGTCCACATGTACCACATACAGCCTGATTCGAACAGCGAGATACCATATGTCCGAATCGCTAACATTGATAGCATCGCATAGGAGGCGGGATGTACAGCCTCACATCGCAACGATAAGTTGTTACCTTGACTTTATCTGGTAACACTGACAACTTGAAGGAGACAATGAAGGCACCAGTGGCAACGTCTTCACCGTTGACCTTGCGCGTAATGCGCCGGGCGTTTGTCACGCCACGGTTCTTCATGTCTTCCATCAACTCGTCGCCAGTGTTCAAAATAAGGTCGCGGTGAAGATGACTCCGCGAACCAGGTTCAAGGACTTATGGTCCTCCACCTTGACAAAGATTTCGCCAAAGTGCTCGCACTTAAGCAACTGATCAGCTTGCAGTGCTGTACGAGTAGTCTACATAAGTAAACTACCGTTGCGCATTTTCTTGAGGTCCTCCAGTTCGCCGTAGACGCCTTCGATGTGTCTACTAAAAAGTATCGACTTCACCAGCTTAAAATCCTGCCCATCGGTTCTGGTAGCGACCAGAAACCTAGGGAAACTGGATCCTATTCCTTCACGCTGCACATGTTCCCAGGGAGTTGAACCTCTCAGGGAATCAAAAGTTAAAGACTTAGGTGGGGGACCACCTTGAGAGAGCCGACTTCGTTTGGAAGCCATGCCCGATAACTTCCTCCACGAATGCCACCCACTCCGATGAGGGGTCTATGTAGCCGTACCAAGCAGCCAAGGCAATACCCACCTGGTCATAGCAGGTACTGCCCGGGGTCCGATGTTGGACGATGCCTAATACGGGATGACTGAGGCAATGAGCACTAAGACTCCCTTCCTCCAGTCACCCGCAATAGCATGTACCCCATAGCGTGTGCAGAGCACTAAATATATAGAAAAAATAAATAAAAATAATTAATAAGAATTTGTTCTTCTGGCATTCGGCTGTGCGGGGACCTGCGTTGTCAGGCGCATACTACTGCCAAGGTACATGGCGCTCCCACCCGCAAGAGTCCTGGGTGGTTCATTGCAGGCTATTGGGCGTAATCGCACACTAGGAGGCCCATCTCCGGGCAGCACGCACATCAAAATTTTTAATGGTCTACATCTGACCCTCGGAAAAATAATAAAAAATAAAGAGGGGACCATGGCCACATGACCCTTTAAGTCGCCTTCTACGACAGGCAGGGATTACTTGTGAATGTATTCAACCCCTCCCATCCACAGGAGGTCCAACACATTATACCAGACCGCAATCCATGTCCGCGCCTAGGTCGCCCGTTTTAGTCGACTCATACGACAGGCAGGGGATGCCGCGGGTGTATTCTTCATGTGCGTCCCCCACCCGCAGGGGGTAGTGTGTTTGGTCCGCGAGAGGTGTTTTATTTCCCGCAAGTCCGCCGGCAAGCCGGTTAGGACCCCCCTATCCGCCACCTGGGACGCGCCCACGTGGGAGTATCACCTCTCCCGCTGCTACGCCCGCGTAGTTGGTTCGTGGCGTGGGAGTATCACCTCTCCCCCTGTTACGCCAGCGTAGTAAGTTCGTGGGTTTTCGGATCTTAGCCCCCATTTAACTCTCTGATGGTTAAATTTGTTCAAACCTACTGTTATTTAACACCTAGGATATCATTTGAAATTTGAAGTTCGTAATTCAAAGGGTTTCATGTAAATGCTTATTTTTGTCATCATTCCTCACCTCCCAGTCACAACCCGTTAGGGGTGTATTGTTTAAAGTCCACTTCTTATTTATATCCACCGGGTGAGTTAGGCGTGCGATTAGGGCGGCACAGCTGTGAATTTGCATCGGGGAGATAGTGGGTTGGAACCCCACTGTCGGCAACCCTGAAGACGGTTTCCCATGGTTTACCTTTATTAGGGCCACGGCCTCTTCCTTTCCATTCCTAGTCTTTTCCTATCTCATCGTCGCTATAATAACTGTCTGTGTCGGTGCGACGTAAAACAAAATTATACACAGCTTTGAGAATAAAAAAGGAAAGGTTACACACAACAGGTCATTAACAAAAGGCAAGAGGGCGAACACCAGCACTCCTTGACGAACATTCTGGGAGAGACTGGAACCTAAGTGGTCTTAATGCCCAATGATACATAGCCTAAAATGGGTGAGTAAAGGGGGGGGGGTTAAAAACGTGGACAAGATTTCCAAAATTGAGAGGTTTAAAACTTTTGGTCACCAGCCGAAAAGTTGAAGGGGAGAGATCCGAGGTTCACCACTCGTACTCCCTTACATTAAATGTTTTCCCAGTAGGGCATATAAATAGAGTCCGAAGACTGCGCAGAAAGTCCTAAATTTCAGCCCAAAAGGAAATATTACATATTGGATATTACGAAAACTGTTGGAACTTTCCCCTTCGAACTACCCGCAGGCACAATCTCACGTTTAGGTAAATTCTGCCATTACCTTATAGCACTCTCGATATCCGGAGCAAATCAGGCAAGTGCTCTCCTTAAATAGTTCCGTAGGGGCAAGTTCCAGATAAAATACAGAGCGCTGAAAGGCTAAATTTCCATACATACCCCGGGTTCGATTGGCTAGAGGATATAGTTCAGGCATGTGGTAGGCAGGTTACATTAGAGGAGGAATAAGGTGAAATGTTGAAACTTTCGGTACTTAAAAAAACAATCATTTGGAAAAATAGGTTTACTAACTACGACAACAAAAATATATTCAACAATTATTTTGTGTTTAGTCCACCGGATATCACTGGAGAATAGATGGCAGAGTTATCTCACTATCGGAGAAGAATATTTTGGAAAAAATTTAAAAGTTCTCGTTTACTGACATAGATGGCCATAGAGAAGGCACGCAGTTTAGGTAGCGGGGGGAGGTGTGCCCCTGGCGCAATAATAATAATAATAATAATAATAATAATAATAATAATAATAATAATAATAATAATAATAATAATAATATTAATAATAATAATATTGATGATTAGTAATCAATAATGTCATGGGTTTTACCAGTAAGATATCGATGCCATCGCGTGTATAAATAACATGATGACAGGGCATGTTCTGCAGTTCCTGGTTCGTGCATCTAGCTGAGAATGTTCCTTTTAAGATCCTTAATACAGGGACTAATGGAAATACATTTGTCTAACACGTACCAAATATAATTGCAGCCTAGAGCGTATAGTGGTTTTCTTCATAGAAGATGGAATGAGCTTTCATTTGAATTTTAATTGTTGATGATAATATCTACGAATCGCCAACTTAAGAGGAAATAAGATAAAAATTGCTGATTAATTAAATACAAATCCTATGTTAAATTCGTGTAATTAAAAAGAGCAAATTGATGCTGCAAAACTGAGACGCCTGGCAAGTAGCATTCCGATGCTCAGCTGATTGCAAGGAAACAAATTGCAGACATCCTCGTAATGAACAGAAATAATATTCCTGCTTATCTAATGATATTGAGAGATCAATAATCTTGGTGGATGGCCTCTCAAAGTGTCCAGCACGCAGTAATGTCGTCCACTGGACAAAAGTAATGAATTACCGACCATTTTCACCCGGATAGGCTTGGGATATAGTGACAAGAGCATCTTACGTAACTCTGTACTAATGGAAGATATGATGTTTATTTGACTATGTGTCATTTTTTCTTCATTGCCTTTACGATATTTCAAATATCTCCTCTTAATTGTGAGGTGTGTAGGATTACAATATATAAAAACGAAAAACCGGGGATGTTACAATACCGTAAAGTTTAAAAATTGGAGGAGTTCGTATTCAGTGGTTTATTTTACATACTTTTCACTAGCTTGGTCCTTTTTTAATAAAATCCGTTTTAGGAACAATACTTCACTGTTTACATGTTGCATTTTTCATCTGGAACAGTACAATTAACAATAATTATACATTTTCAACTGGAGCTTATTTCGCTCGTCCATCTACAGAAAATTTAGAAGAGAAAATATTCTTTCCACAGCTGAGTTATGAGCAGCTTCTATTTTTGCCTTAGCTTGAAGCAGAAAAGGAAATTCAGCTTTCTAAGGAACTTACACTTAAAGTTGTCTTTTGACATTCTTATGACAGTATAACTCACTGTAATATACAAGGCACCGGGCTGAGTGGCTCAGACGATTAAGGCGCTGGCCTTCTAACCCCAACTTGGCAGCTTCGATCCCGGCTCAGTCCGGTGGTATTTGAAGGTGCTCAAATTCGACAGCCTCGTGTCGGTAGATTTACTGGCAACTAAAAGAACTCCTGCGGGACTAAATTCCGGCACCTCGGCGTCTCCGAAGACCGTAAACGTAGTTAGTGGGACGTAAAGCAAATAACATTATTATTAATATACAAGGCCAACAAAATATCTGATCTGTGCCTATTTAAAGTAATTCATTACAGGTAGTGAAAGAGCTTCAACTTTGATACAAACAAGAACTGAGTGGCGCCTTCAGATATAAAATGAGTTCAGCAAAAACTCGCTACAGGGCAGACACCATAGCAAATATACCCCAATGAATAAAAATAAAATACAAAGCGTGAGGAATTAGCCCACTTGTTACCATTTCTTGATGGGTGCAGTACTTTTGTATCCGTCACTTGGCACAGGCCAGGACAAAGTGTAGCTTCCACTGAAGTCCTGGTCTCATCCATGGCTGTGACAATATGGAAACTGCTGGGGTATGGGTGGTGCTGAGGAGTAATGACACTCGGGGCACAACTAGTGTCTGAGTGTTATGAAAGGTGTCGCTCATAGGGTCAGTTGTGCTGCAGTGGCACATTCTGATCCAGTGAGGAAAGCAATGGCAAACTACCTCACTCCTCATCGTGCCTAGTTCGCTTTATTTGGGCTCTGTCATTGGTTTTTGCGGTTTCCCTATAACTGCACAGCCTTTGGAGGTACTATTTGAGGATCCAACCAGCCTCTGGGCTGATGACCTAACAGACAGACAGAGGAATTAGCTAGAAGGCTAGATGTCCGTAGGTGGTTCTATTCCTACGCGTTGACTGCCAGGGACCAAATTAATTAAAAGGATGAATATATAAAATAGTCTGATGGTAGACAAAAGAACCGGGAATTCTAGCAAACCTGAACGGGGGTTGGGGGAAAGGTCTCTAAATCAGATGGTTCCTGGTTAAAACGGGTAACATGGTAATCTTAGCTGTGTGTGACACACTAACCCACATAGAATTCCTTCAAAAATAGCTTACCGTTTAGAATATGGACAAACAGTTGATCCATGACTGCAGTTGAAGGATATACTAGGCAGCGTGTTGTCCGTTGCCGCTAACAAACGACATTAGCACCCAATGACAATGAATGAATACGCCTGCATACTGGAGCTGTTGTGTGATTCACAGCCGGAAATAAGAATTACGGAATTATAGACTGCAATTCGAAACAGAATATATGTGTATGAAATGATTCGTTTGCAGTGGTCAAAGCTATCACCATCCATAGTGTTGGTTATTCTTTCCGTGACACTCTTTCTGTCAAGAAGAGATAGAACCCTATATGTCGCGAGACAGTATAGTGAAAGACAAGCTTTGGCGTGGAACTAACATCTTCTTGACACCCCTGGGATATACGTATCCAGATCTAGTTTATATTGAGGTCGCCAAGTTTTGGTGCCATGATGGTACCCTGCAGATGATAGACTCTGCATAATTACCTTCTAACCGGTCCAGTAACTTTTACACGTTGTTCGGTGACTGTGTGATTAGCCTTCTATAATACAGATCGCACTGGCAGTAACTTACTATTTCCATCTCTAAACACATGTCTTTCTCCACAGCAGAATGTAATAAATTGCATTCAAACTGCATCGGCATCTTAGTAAAAACACCCTCGAAAGAAGTTTATATTTTGATTGTTGTGCCGTTCTTGTGGATTTCCCTTTTTAATACAAGATGTTCTTCATAAAAACAAAACCCACAAATCTAATTATGACATAGAATTTTATAACATGATTTCTTTTGAAACAACTCTTTAATCTTACGTACTTTATCAGCAGACAGGTGACAGCGCCATTCCACCAATAATCAAAGGGAAAGTAATATGTAAGTGGCATCTTCACTGTCATTTCTCCAAGACAACCATCGTTCGAATGACGTCCAATGTATGACGGTTTCTTTGACATGAAAATCTCATGTTCATGTGGTTCGCATTCTATGTAAAACTGGAGATCCTGTGGCTATGAAATCAAACGACCGAATGCAATAAAAATGTCATTCTCTAATTAAGAAAACGTGAGCAGGATGTAAAATTAAGTGAACATGAGTAGAATTTTGTAAAGTAAGTTAAAACATAATTCCGAAAACCTTGCTAATTAATGGTAGCATAAAGGTATACAGCTTTCAGAATATAAAATGAAGTAAACAAAATCAATGTATTTGTGCAGTAAAAACATGTAAATGGCACACCTTCTAAAGAAGTCTCGGAAGAGACTCGAAAAATGAAGGAAAAAGAAAGACATTTGTAGAACTCACTTGTTTCATTGCAAATACATGAAAAATATTCAGGGTGACCAATGTAATGGGCCGTGTTACATCATCATCATCATCATCATCATCATCATCATATTCTAAAAGCTAAGCCTTGTCGCTGCAGCCACAGTTGTCTATCTTGAGCCAGTCTTTTCAACTCAGCGTAGGTCTTGCACTCCTTCTTCAGAAGCAGGTTCTCGAAGTAAGACACTCTGGGTCGTCCTCTTCCTTTTTCTCCAGCAATTCTTCATTCATTGATATTACAAAGGAACTCCTCATGCCGCAGAATGTGACCAATCATTTTAATTTTCCTTTTTTCAATTTCAGTTATCAGATTCCGTTCTTCTCTTATCTCTCTAAGGACTTCGGTATTGCTCTTCATTTCAGTCCAACTTATCCTTTGCATTCTTCTCCAGATCCACATTTCAACTGCCTCTAGTTTTTTCTTTTCTTCATTCCTAATGTCCAGCTTTCGCAACCATACAGAAGCACGTTCCACACAAAGGTTTTTGCAAAGGCCTTCCGAGTTTGAATATCTAAATGTTTATTGGCCAGCAGGTGCTTTTTATCTTGGAATGCTCTCTTTGCCATGGCTATCCTCTTCGTGACTTGTGAAATGCTCCGATTATCACTCGTGATCAGGGTTCCTAGGTAGCAAAACTGTTTCACTTGTTCTATTTTATCAGGGCCAATTTTTAAGTGCGTTACAGGTGTTTTCTTGTCTTTAGATATTGTCATGGTTTTTGTTTTCCTTGTACTAATTTTGAGGTTCCATTTGCCTAAAGTTTCTGCTAATACGTTGATCATTCTCTGCATACATTTCCCTGTTTCTGCTAGTATGGCAATATCATCAGCAAATCTTATAGAGTGTACTTGTTTGTCATTAATTTTGATCCCAGGTGTTTTCTCCTTTATGACTGCGATGGCTTCTTCGATGAACATATTGAAGGGAGAAGGAGACAGTGGACATCCTTGCCTAACTCCTCTTCTTATTTTGGCATTTTTCTTTGTCCCACTGATTACATAATACTGTTACATAATAATATTTATAATCAGCTGAGTCAGCTTCAATAGCGTTCTTGAAATTAAAGAGCCTAAATACACTCAGTAATGTATGGTATACATTACTGTATTGGCTCACGTATCTCTTACTTACGCGTATATTAATTACTCTACATTAGATTTGGAATTGAAGGAGAAAAATAATGCCGGCTTATATGTCGTATCGATTTTTCTTCGTGTGGCTGTATAAATACGACAAGATGCACCCTGCGGCATGCATGCATACTCTCAGCTCATGGTCGAACTGTCTCGCGTAATCCTCCCCGTATCTTACTCGCAGCACCTCTCTCCCCTTGTTTGGTGAAAAGCCGGTAGGCAATTTTGGATCCTAAGGTATCCCCAGGCCCAATGAAATGTGATATTATTGAACTGGCTGCAATTTCATTATACCAGTATACTGTTAAAAACAAAACACTGTTTTATTGGACTAATTTAATCAAGGATGACCCAATTAGTTCACTAACACGCACATACACGCAAACAATTCTACTTAACAATGAATGACAACATTTAACTAATTGGTAGCTATTAACAAAATTCTCTTGTTCACACAGTGGGTCTCCGGCTGTTAGGTATTTACCTGGAACGGGCGATCCTTCCGTAATCTTGATTGACAGGTCCCCTTTTCACTTGGCTTCGCCAGATCAAGCTCACTGTAATATTTTTTAACGGAAGCATCAGCATAGTTTCGGCAAATATGTAGTTACAAACTAAAAGCAAAACAATGGGCTACCTAAAATCTTAATTTACATGGTTGCCACAATTAATCAAAAGTTCTGAACTTAAAACTTTTGGGACGGGAGAATTTATACTCCCCAAACCAGCCTCTGCGTACGCCCCTGTTGAACTATGGCTTGTCTATTGAGATCCCTTAGACCAATTTCGGAGGAAAGACTTAGAATTTACTAATCTATCAGTTTTGTAGTAACTTCGTACTGATCGACAGTTGACTTCCTATTGCAGTCGGCGCAAAAAATTAATGAAAGTCACCTTATGACTACAAGCAATGTAACATGTAAAAATCCGGAAGAATTTACTCTGAATGTCTACAACTTTTAAAAGAGCCTAATAATAATCGGCCTAAAGATACGTGGATAATTTATTACCGAACGTTTGACTACCGTGAGGACATTGCAGTATAATAAATTTCTCAGTAATTCTACGTCTGGGTTATTACACGTGTGGTATTCGTTGACAAGCGAACGGCTTATTCAGCCGAAACTTACACTATGCGAAGAGGGCCATTAAATTCAGAATTTGGGTGCTCTTCAAATTTATGAGCTCGTAAAGTACTTTTATGCATCCCACGGTGCTTCCAGGACCTCACGCTGTCGCTTAAACACCGCTCTAACAATTTTTTTTTTTTTTTATTTTTTTATTTTTTTTTACTATCTTCGGAGAAGAGCAGGTGGAAAGAAAAGTGAACAATAAAAGATTGCCACCAAATTGTTGATGGCAGCGCTAGTTGAATACTCATAGGCCATTTTCTCAAGCAACACGCAACTCTGTTAAATATTTCCCAGATAAATAATATAATAACCAGGGCTATGTAAATATATATTTGGATTTTACATTAATTTTGTCGCATGTTTCCGAATTGGGATAGTGGGCGTGATTGAAAATACATTTTATTTCCCATACTATTCCACATTTCTGGTTTTAGCATGTCTTTACATATTTGATGAAAACTCGCATTTATTTACATAATTTGAAATTTTATATTAAATATGCTGCAATTTACTGGCTCGTAAAAGAACTCTTTCGGAAGAGAATCCCGGCACCTCGGCGTCTTCGAGGACCATAAAAATGTAGTTAGTGGGATGTAAAAGGAATGAAATTTAAAATAACATTATTAAATATGCGGCATATCTCATGACTTCAAAGTAAGGTTTCGTAGAAAATCATGTAAAATTTACTTCACTGGCGTCAATATTTCAAGACTGGATTCTGGTATTCAATGAAATTTGGAAAGTTACTTCTCCTCTATGTGCATTCTTTTCCTTCTTGCAGACTTTGACCTTGCCACTCAACCCACTGTGCAGAAAATAAGCGAAGTAATTTTCTTACAAGCCATGAAGGCCCTGGGAGTGGTGGAAGGTAAAGGCTTCCACTATCCGTAACCTCGGCACTTGGTGGGGAAGAGTGGTTAGCTCTGCGCCCGGCCACCTTTCCCCCAGGAATTAACCTGGTACTCATTTTTGATATAGGTTGATTGAACCACAGGGTCATGTGCACGTCCAGAATTGGAAATCTCGTTTCTTAAATTTTTCGACTTCCTGGCGGGGAATCGAACTCATGTCCTCCCAGGTGAACCGAGCACGCCTTTACCTCCTCGGACAAATAGAAAAGTTAGAAGGAATGTAGCACCAATAATTACATGTAAACCACGAAATCATGTTACTATGAAGAAAGTTGATCCATATACAGCATCACGGATGGTAAAAGGGACTTCAAAATATTCATAAGCTTGCAGAATAGTGAAGTAAATACCCAATAAGATTGTAAGGAATAATCTTTGAGTAGCTTGACTATAATTTCCTTCTGTTAGTCAGCCCCTCAACCTGCTGTAACTCATATAAAAAGTTTAAACTCTTGTACTCTAGCTTTAATTCAAATTCTTCTTCTTCTTCTTCGTCTTCTTCTTCTTCGTCTTCTTCTTCTTCGTCTTCTTCTTCTTCTTCTTCTTATTCTTCTTCTTCTTCTGTTTACCCCCCAGGGTTGGTTTTCTTCCCTCGGACTCAGCGAGGAATCCCACTCTACCACCTCAAGGACAGTGTCCTGTAGTTTCAGACTTTAGGTCGGGGGATACGACTGGGGAGAATGACCAGTACTTCGCCCAGGTGGCCTCACCTGCTATTCTGAACAGGGGCCTTGTGGTGGAATGGGGAGTTTTGAAGGGACAGGCAAGGAAGAGGGAAGGAAGCGGCCGTGGCCTTAAGTTAGGTACCATCCCGGCATTTACCTGGAGGAGAGGTGGGAAACCACGGAAAACCACTTCGAGGATGGCTGAGGTGAGAATCGAACCCACCTCTACTCAGTTGGCCTCCTGAGGCTGAGTGGACCACTGTTCAAATTTTGTAGCAGAGCCGGGAATCGAACCCGGGCCTCCGGGGGTGGCAGGTAATCACACTAACCACTACACCACAGAGGCGGACACAAATTCTTCTTTTGTGGATTTTATGTTTAAATAATAAACATTTAACTCTAACCTTTTTACAAGTACGAAAGTTTAATACAGTAGAGATGTTCTTTTTGTTATCTTACCCCATTTTTATAAAATATCGACTCCATATTTTGAAAAATGTTGGCCTATATGTATGTATTTTATTATATTTAAATCCTACCCCTGCTAATGACTCGTTTCTTTTTTTTTTCTCTCTCTCTACAACAGGAAGTCGTCCATAAAAGAGAATTAATATTGTGTACGACTCATCAGGAACGTGTACTGCGCGTCAACTCCAGTATGTGGAAACAAATTGCGAACAAAGTCGCTGTAACGTAGTGCATATGGTAAGGATGCTATTCTCTATGAAATAGATCAAAACAATAAATAATTAACAGCTAACAAAAATATTATAGCAGTCTGAAACATTCTGGCTGTGCTGCTGTACATCTCTACCCATTCCGGTTCAAACCATGTTACTATTAGACCAACATATGGAAAAAATGAAGACAACAGAAATGCATTCAACAAGTTGATCTTACCAAAGCTCACGTCAGTCGAACAAGTAGCTGTTGTTCTAGGAACTTAGTTGGACGCACGATTCGGTACAGTAAATGTGTTACAGAAAGATAGTAGACAAATGTCTGCCTTTTTAAGGAAAAAACTCTCAGAAAGAGAAGTTCACACAATTAGTTGTGTTGTGACTTTAGACTAATCAGGTTTGCACTTATTTTTATTGTCATTTACCCTCTGCGTTCAACCGATCCCCACTGACTAAGTGAGGGACTTCACGTCAGAACAGCCGTAGGGTGTGTTCAGGGGTGGAGGTGGCGATTGTTGTTTTAAGAGGAAGTTCATCTTGGCAATCATCTTCTATATGACTCTAATCAGAGACAAAAAATGAGAGGGATCTGACACTTCGAAAACTAAAGATTTCGGCCAAAGAAATACAAGGGCCACGAAGAATGTGAAAATGAAAGACTCCCTAGCCCTCAAATACTCCATTAGCGTTAGGGTCGGAAAAGAACAAAAGTTGACCAAGGAAGGTCGGATAGGATAGATGAAAGTGAGGAGCCTGGCACAAGTAAGTGGAAACAATGCCAGGACTCAACTAAGGTCCCCGTGATCGTCAACCCACGCTCCAAAATTCAAAATTCCTGGGGCCCCTTTTAGTCGCCTCTTACAACAGACAGAGGATACCGTGGGAGTTATTCTACCACCCCCACCTATAGGGGTGTGTGTTAAAGGACTAAATATACTCTTTTGTTTTTTGCTACCTCAAATGGGGAGAGAGTGGGGTTGACCCTCAACCCAGGCAGGTGTACCCTCTAGATCAGAGATAATAATCACAAAAGGATCGGCTAGAATTTTCAAGCCGTCGGCCGTGGCCTTAAGAAAAATACCATCCAGGGATTTGTCTAGACTTAGCGAGGAAGCAACGGTAAACCACTTTTAGGCCGAGGATAGGGACTTAGACCCAATTCTACTTAATTCGTTCATGTTATTTACAGGAATACGAATTTCATAGTTTCTTGATTGAAAATCAATGCTGTACTCTTTGAATCACCGCGAATGTAGAAGTAATAACATTTTTAAAGCTCCAAGAAAATTCTCTTTGATGTTTGGACCTGCTTGTAGGGGCCATCAAGGAATATTCCTTCCCCTCTTTAGTAATTTCAAGGTCAATTTAGAATGACCTTGGGAATATAGGATGAGGCTTAATATTCGTTTCGCTCTGAAGACGCACTTTAAATGTGATTCATCATTGTTACACCGGTGTCGACGAGCTAAAAAAATGGCAAGGGTCCTCAGTTTCCTCCGAGTTGTTTGATCCTATTCCACGGTTGTGAGAAAGTGGTATTCTCCACACAGTATCTTTACATCTTTCTTTTTTCGGCGTGATAGACGACTGGCAGAGTCACGGGTACGATTCGGATCCGGTCCATAATAACGTGTGTGGGATTTTAGAAATGGAAAATTGCAGCCTGATAGTTCGGATTCAACGCACAGTAAAATTGGAGGTCCTGTTGCTATGATAACGATATCAACACTGGCGTAAAATTTCAAACTTGCAATTTGCTTTTTTTGAATCTTCATTTCCTGTCGAAGTTAGGAAGACATATCTGTTTTAAGTGGGTTAAAGGGCATGAAGGTCTATTAGGTAATGAAAGGGCAGACGTGGGTTCGAATCCCCGTCAGGAAGTCGTAAAATTTTAGAAATGGGATTTCCACTTACGGAGGTGCACATGAGCTTGAGGTTCACTGAGCCTACACGAAAAGTGAGTACCAGATTAATCCTGGGGGTTAAGGGTTGCCAGGTGTAGAGCTAACCACTCCACCCCCATCAAGTGCCGAGGTTACAGATAGTGGAAACGTTTACCTTCCACTCCTCCAAGGACCTTCATGGCCTGTACGGAGATGACTTTGCTTTACTATTTAAGGTAACTAGTTATAACGTACAGCCTTAATATGCTAGAAAAAGGAGGGCTTTTTCGTTGATAATAAATAAATAAATAAGTAAATAAATAAATAAATAAATGAATAAATATATATATGTTGAAAGCATTTCTTAGTAGACAAAGTAGGGATCCCTACTCCACGAAAAACGTGAAAGTAAAGAATTTCCTCAATTGTGGCTAAAGTTGAAGGGATAAAGGGCCCAGATATTTTTAAAATTGTGAGTCTTGGATAGCTCTATCAAACCAAAAAAAAAATTGGAAATATCACTTCCGACCTAAAGGCAGTTCTAGAAAAGCAGCCTAAAATCGCTTGTATCTTTACTCGTTTACATGTTTATTCAGATCCTAGTCAAGTTAATTATTTCTCTAATATATTCCCTGGTTCAGTGCCCTCAGGAGATTTTTGATTTTCTGAAAAATGATCTCACCGAATGTAGTTATAAGGGCTTAAGTGAAGAAAGCATTGACTCACATTAGCTTTCGTAGAAGCAGAAAAAGGCAAACTACTAATCTAATCGACTGGATAATAATGATTAAGAAAATCATTAGAATTTTTAGCAATAAATAAAGAATATATTCTCATACTTATTATATTGTATTTACCTAAAATTCGTAGCTCGTATCCCTATGATATTTCAACACAGTTGCTTGCCTGAAGCGCTAGAACTGTGGGTTTTTGATCCATTCTCTGACATCTGTTGTAAAGCTATTCTAGAATCCATTAAAGTACATCGACCTGGTCTTGTAGCGAGCTCATTAATAAGGTGAATTTACTGAGATATCCAATGTGTCTGAAAGCAGAGACAGAAATGCACAAGTTTCCATGGCTCTCAGTATACGCCAACTTTGTACCACCTCATCTGACACGAAAAGCCGCTACTTTACGTGAATTTATGAATTGTTTTCTTTCTTTCCCACAGCAACTCAGTTCTCTGAAATAACTTTGGCTTTACGGTTACGATTCAAGAGACTACCATGAACCAAGGCTTGGCCTCTAATTCTCGTGAGGTTCAAAGTTTTTGGTCTTCACCTGTACCTGGATAACCAGTTCATGATGTATCTGTTTATCCCTCAGGCTACAGTTTTAAGGTGTTCCGAATGGGTTATTCGTAATCGCTTCCGCACCACTCGCGAAAGAATTCCAAAGCCAATGTAGAAATTAAGTTCCACCAGATCATAATCTTGTGACTGGAGCGGGTTTAAGATAACACATAAGTTACATTTTCTTCATAGGGTAACCCTTTCGAGGTTCTTCAAATAAGGTCTCGCTGATAAACCCTAAGTCGCTCATTTAACTGATGCATCAATTTTCAGCTTACATAAATTGAAATCTTACTTATACAGGGGCGGTAAAGGCGTGCTAGGTTCACCCCAAAAGGATGTGGAATCGATTCCCCGTCAGGAAGGGAAAAAAAATTTAAACACGATATTTCCACTTCCAGAGGTGCACATGACCCTGAGATTCACTCATCCTACACCGAAAAAGATTACCAGTTTAATTTCTGGGCGAAAAAGAATCCTATTCTAGAGCTACCACTCCACCCCCACCAATGGCTAGTTTATATCTTTGCTTTCCATCCCTCCAAGGGCCTTCAAGACCTGTACGGAGATAACTCGGCTTTGCTTTGATTTTCTGCTTTACTTCTTAAGACATTACTTATATCAGATTTGTCCTCGTTGTTGTATTTAAGAGAACTACGATATGATGATCAAAGTCCCAGTAAAATTAATGTATTTGAAATCTGCTTCCTGTCCTCTGCATTGGTATATTCTACTTGGATAGGAGAGAAAGGGGTCATACTATAATTTAGGTATCAACATACCATATCACATGCACGATGGCCAAGAGCGGTATTTTGACACAATTCTCTTCTCAGCTTGGTTTCCGCTGGCTGAGTGTACCAAATTGCGGTTCGAACTTACGTCAATGTTTTCCTTCTGATGCTTTTTCCTCGCAAAAAAAAAAAAAAAAACGGCGAAAATTATGAAGTAATTATTCCTATTTCGTGTTCCCCGTAACAGAATTGTCGTATCGTGGATTTCGAACCTCTGTCGGTGGTTCCGCGCCCAGGGTAATCAAATGAGCTTACATCCATGTTATCCTTGTATCTTCCCTTCTAAAAATAATCGTGTCAGTTGTATGTCAATCAAAAAGATAATGTTATATTTGTGATGATGAAATAGATCTCTGCATTCCGGGTCCAAATATTGCTAATGCTATTTGAAAAATATAATAGTAAAGTGGAGGTAGGGTAGAACTTCCTAAAGATATCTGATTTCCAACGTCAATTTCAGTGTAGTAATAATCCATAATTCATTTGTCCTCACACTTAAGGTGTGCGACAGCCCTCGCCAGCCGGCACGTTTCTTGTACCTCAGCCCTTGTTGCGGCTTCATCTCTAGACCAGGTGAAAATCAGGTAAATGGTGAAATTATGAAATTGATCTCTGTATGGATGGTTTAACATTGCACTCAACTGGACAGGGTTTCGGTGATACCAGTAGAGGGAAGGGTTAGAACTGGACAGGTTGCTGGTTTGGTCTCGATTATGATCCAGCCCTGGCAATTCGTCCGGTGCAAAGAGGAGAAACCACAACAGACATCTTCAGAGCTGCCGACGGTGGAGTTAGAAATAAATAAATAAATAAATAAATAAATAAATAAATAAATAAATAAATAAATAAATAAATAAATAAATAAATAAATAAATAAATAAATCAACACTGATCTGAATTTAGGACTGTCACCCAGGTGGCAGATTTCCTATCAGTTGTTTAGCAAGATTTTTCTTAAATTATTTCAAATAATTTGAAACTTCTTCGAACAACTTCCCTCGTAAAAATTATTCCAATCACTAACTCTTCTTCCTATAAAGAAATCATTGTCTAAATATTTCCTCTTGAATTTCAACATCTTCATGTTGTCATCTTTCCTCCTTTTAGAAACTCCATTTGAGCATATTTGTCTACTAATGTTATTCCACGTCATGTCTCCACTGACTGCTTTGTCGAGCAGCTCGTCTCATTACACCCAAATCTTCCCAGCCCAAAATACACAGCATTTTAAACTAATATTTTTGTCGGAACTGCTTTCCTCTGGATCTTTTTTCCATTTCTTGAGTCAGCTAATACATTGCAACCATACTCTAACTGGGGTCTTACTAGTGACTCATACGCACCCTCCTTCACCTCCTCCTTCCAACCACTAAATACTCTCATAAATATATGAAGAGATCTGTAACCGATAATTAAACCTCGTTAATATGATTATTCCAATGAAGACCTTTCCTTATAATAACACCTAATTACATACAGTGATCCCCTTAAGTTACTTTCAACACATGAGCACAGTAATTAAAACCATCACCTTAATGCACCCGCTTTGGCCAACAGCGTTACCATGCTGAAACACTGTTTTCCGAAACTGGGCATTATGAAACTCGGGACACGTGGCCGACTTGTTGACGAGAGCAAGGTTGGAAAGAAACGGACCATTCCACCCAAGTGAACCCTGCCTGAATATGCCTGATAAGATGGTCCCTAGTTTAGTTCTGAACACTACTTCGTTAATGTCCAGGGTTTCTTTTCAAAAATATAATTTATTTATTTATATCGTGTCAGAAGCATACATAAGTTTAAAATTAAATATAAGAAAAAATATAAAACATAATATAAATACTTCAATGACGAAGAGCCACATTAAACTATGTGAGCCCAAAACCTTGCAACATCAAGTGCATTTGGCTTCGCTTTAACCAGGTCTTCTGTTGTGCAGCTGAATGGGCATTAACTACATTGCAGCAAATGGGTTGTGGTCTGCTCTTCTCCACATACACACAAGGTACTGTTCACTTCGAAACCCCATTTCTTCTGCTTTGCCCTGCACCGCGTAACACCAGAGCGCAGTCTATTCAGTGCTCTTCAATTCACCCAATCTGTGACATGGCCAGGAGGGAGTTCCTCTTTCGGGGTCATCCATTGACTCACCCACGTATGATGACTCCTGACGCGCCATTCTTGAATTCTTGCTTGCTGCGCTGTTCCTGCAAGTGTTTCGGTTACTCTCAAGAAGCTTTTCCTAGACTTAAGCCGCTGGCGTGGTGGCTCATATCCAAACTAAGGGTGGGTTTCCAATGTCAACACCTTTCTCTTTTCTTTCACAAGAGTCTAGCCCCTGCGATCTAACTATGGCTCCACCACGCCGAATACTTCCGAACAAACCCGAGAGTTATCGAATGCACTTGCCAGGGGGTGGAGGTAAATGACCCGCCTCCCTTTGGAATTCCAGCTGGCGTTTAGTGTGTTCGGTGTTGCCTGGCGCCTTTCTTAACTGGTTTGTAGTGGTAGAAGAAAGTATCTTTAACAGGTGATATACTGTATGTGTCGTAAGTTATACGGTCGGTTTGTAGCGGTAGAAGAAATTATCTTTAACTGGTGATGTACGTGTCTTAAGTTATACGGTTCGTACTATCATTTTTAAAATGCCAAAATCATATATCTGTTCGGAATGTGGAAACAGCTACGATTATAACAAAAATCTTAGGAAACACGTGTCAAAAGTACATCCAGACAAATTAGGTGATATAGCTCCCCTTAAAAACAGCAAGAAAACATATGCTTATAAGTGTGAAAGTTGCGACAAACAGTTCAATAACCAGTACGTTTTTAAACAGCATGAACGGCAATTTCACGGGGCTGTTTATCTTAATGAGAAGAGGTTACAGTGTGCATTGTGCAGTTTTACAACCGCTGTGAAGAAAAGTTTTCATGAACATTTAGAATCAGAACATTGTATTTCCGTTAAGCTGGAACGTAACGAGTTTCGTACATTGCAAGATTTTCTACAGTGGAAGGAAGAAACTGAAAAGAAATCCTTGGCTAAATATGTTAAAAAACGTGGTTCGCACCGTGGCGCTGACAATGTTGCTAGACATTACTATACGTGCCATCGTTCGGGACATTACTATTCTGAAAGTACAGGGATTAGACATATTAAAACTCAAGGAAGCAACAAAATAAATGGAAACTGCCCTTCAGGTATGCAGGTACTTGAGTTTGAGGATGGAACCTGTGAAGTTGATTATATACCAACACACGTAGGGCATGAAAATGATTTGGCTCACCTGAGTCTAACAGAAATGGAAAAAAGAAGCTTGGCTACAGACATTGCCAACAAAATTTCGTTTGATGCCATACTAGACAAGGTCCGCGACTCACTTTCGGACTCTAAACTAGATCGGATTCATCTCTTAACAAAGAAAGACTTGTACAACATTGAACACTGCTTCAACTTATCTTCCTCGTCCGTGAGACACAGTGATGACGGTACTAGCGTTGAAGCTTGGGTAAATGAAGTAAATTCTAGTGATAATCCATGTGTTCTGTATTATAAACCCCAAGACACAGCGAATGAAAAACACCCAGGATTAATGGCAAGTGATTTTGTATTAATTATCATGAACAGTGCCCAGCGAGAAATCTTGAAGAAATATGGAAGCGACTGTATTTGTGTCGATGGGACTCATGGAATGAATAGTTACGGTTTCGAACTGACCACACTTCTTGTTCTAGACGATATGAGACAGGGGTTCCCGTGTGGTTTTCTCATATCTAATAGAAGTGATCAATATGTCCTTTCTATATTTTTTGAGTATGTAAGAGAAGAGGTTGGAAAATTAACTCCTAAAGTTTTTATGTCTGATATGGCAGAATCTTTCTTCACGGCCTGGATTTCAACAATGGAGCAACCAGAAATGCGACTCTTCTGTTCCTGGCATGTAGACAGGGCTTGGAGGAAGAACATTTCAAAAGCGAAAGGAAAGGAGAAGCAGGCTGAGGTATATAAACTTATTAGGACCTTAATGCAGGAAAGAGATATCACAGCATTTGAAATCATGGTTCCAGCTGTAATGAAACAACTTATTGAGGATCCTGACACAATTGAATTTGCCATATATTTTCGGGAAAATTATCTGAAAAATGTAAAGTCATGGGCTTATTGTTACAGAATAAACAGTGGCCTGAACACTAATATGCACATTGAAAGAATGCATAGGACACTAAAATATATATATTTACATGGTAAAAATGTCAAGCGACTAGATAAAGCAATTCATGCTTTGATGACCTTCGTAAGAGATAAGTTGTTTGATCGGTTGGTGGTACTTACAAAAGGAAAAGTAACGAGTAAACTTAAAGATCTTAGAAGCAGACACAAAGCAGGTTTGCAGGTAAATTCAGGTCTGATAATTAAAGAAGCAAATGGCTGGATAATTCCTTCATCTTCCGATGTCAAGGAGACCTATTTCGTGCAGGAAAATATTTGTAACTGCAATTGCAAATTAGTTTGCGAGGAATGCAGTGCCTGCATTCATGAATACACTTGCACCTGTGTTGATTCCAGCATAAAATGGAATATGTGCAAGCATATCCATAGCATTTGCTTGCTTAGAAGGAGCCAGAATGAAGTGTTCAGTTCGCTGCATAATGATAATGGCGACAGAAACAGTGAGGATGACTTATTCATTCATACAGATGAACACTGTGCCACTGAGAAGGACAATATTATAGAAGAGCTCGCGAAGAAGGGAAATAAGCAATCTACTCTAACTTTGGAGACTGAAAAAGAGAAACTAACAGAAGAGTTCACTCAGTTAATTAGAGGAATACGATCAGAAAGTGAAATCACAGTTCTTAAACGCCATATGGCATCACTAAAAGCGACCATAGCTGCTGTTCGTTGTAATGAAAGCTGCGAACCCTTGAGGAGAGACAAATCGGTACCTCTGTCAAGCAAAAGATGCATAGTGCCACAGAGGAGATTGTTTTCCACTAAAAGGAAAAAAGAAAAGAAGTGCTCAGCTATGAGGAAACCTGACGGCACAGAGGCACAGAATATCGCTGTTTCCTTACTTCAGGGAAACTGACTGTCCCCAGTCTCGTGTATATAGTGTAATAACTTGTAGTGTGTAGCGTGGATTGTTGTAAGATAAGTGTTTTATTTTCGAGTTAAGGCCTACTGTAATTAGCAGCATTATAATTAAAAAAATGTTACGTGTACAGACTATCGAAAGAAACTTTTGTGATCGAACCAAGGACACCGATGTGAAAAATTAGAAGCCCAGGAAGCAGCATCGTCAAATTCACCAGGTATGTTTGTATGGTCATTTTAAAATTTATTGCCTGTTTTGAGCCTGCTTTTTGTGATATTTGTCATTTTAAAATTTCATGCCTGTGTTTGTGCCTGCTTTTTTAATATTTGTTATTTTAAAATGTCTTCTCTGTGTTTGGGCCTGCTTTTTGTGATATTTGTCATTTTAAACTTTCTTGTCTGTGTTTGAGCCTGCTTTATGTGATATTTGTTATTTTGTGGTATTTGTCACAGTAGCTTGTTGACGAGTGAGAACTTAAATAATTTGAACTGACCGCCGTAACATGAGGAGTAGCCGGCGTTAGTGCCACTTACATCTCGATAACTCTCGGGTTTGTTCGGAAGTATTCGGCATGGTGGAGCCACAGTTAGATCGCAGGGGCTAGACTCTTGTTTTTCTTTCTTGGCTGCCACTTCACGGCGGATGTCGAGAGATGCTATCCCTGCAAGGCAATACACTTTTTCCAAATTGTGTAGGTCTCAATCATCCAGTAATAATGCGGCAGGTCTCGTTGAGTGCTACATCAATTGCTTTGGCATGGCAAGATTTGTACCACACCGGGCTTGCGTATTCAGCTGCGGAATAGCAGAGCGAAAGAGCAGATGTCCTCACTGTGTCTGGTTGTGCTCCACAAGATGTTCCAGTTAGCTTCCGCACAATGTTGTTTCTAGCAGCCACTTTCTGTTTGATGTTCAAACAATGTTTTCTGTAGGTTAAGGCACGATCCAGAGTGACTCCGAGGTACTTCGGGGTAGGATTGTGTTGTAATGCTATGCCTTGCCAAGTGACCTTCAGAGTTCGGGAAGCTTCTCTGTTGTTTAGATGGAAAACACAGGTTTGCGTCTTAGTTGGGTTTGGTGTTAGAAAAATATAATTAATTCATAATAATGGTATGTGCATATCAATGTTCATATCATGGATATAGCCATCCATACACGTCCATATTCTGTCTTGAAAAGAAGATATTTAGTTTGTCAAAATATCTGCTGATAGGTATCTCATATTTAAGCACGTTTTTTCTCTTTCCCTTCCTCTTTTCTCCCCCTTGCTAGTGGCTTTAGGTCGCACAGACACAGATATGTCTTATGGCGACGATGGGATAGGAAAGGCCTAGGAGTTGGAAGGAAGCGGCCGTGGCCTTAATTAAGGTACAGCCCCAGCATTTGCCTGGTGTGAAAATGGGAAACCACGGAAAACCATCTTCAGGGCTGCCGACAGTGGGATTCGAACCCACTATTTCCCGGATGCAAGCTCACAGCCGCGCGCCTCTAACCGCACGGCCAACTCGCCCGGCCCCCCTTCCTCTAGCTAACAAGTTTACCATGTGCTTTGGATCACATAGCAGTGAGCTTACATTCGGGAGATGGTGGGTTCGAAACCTACTATCAGCAGTCCTGAAGATGATTTTCCGTGGTTTCCCATTTTTACACCAAGAAAATGTCGGGGATGAAGCTTAATTAAGGTCATGGTCGCTTTCTTCCCAATTCTAGCCCTTTTCTGTACCATCGTCGCTATAATACCTGTCTGAGTCGGTGCGAGGTAAAGCAAATAGAATCAACGCCCTCTTCTTATTCTTACTCTTAATAATAATAATAATAATAATAATAACAATAATAATACGTTCGAACTTCGACATCTCGAACCGCCATTCCTCGAATTTTCAGTATCTCGAAGTACAATAACTTCGATTTCCTGGCCGTCTGTCCTATTCTTCGAGTGTCCTTATCTTTCTATTACCCGAAATTCGATTAGACGAATTTCTCGATTTCTCGAAGCAAACGTTTCCTCCCTAGAAGCTGAAGTTATCTATAACTCGAATTTTGTACTATTTTAACTTGCAATACAGTATTTAAAGTTTGTGTGTCATTGTTCCTTAACATACTACGGTTCAGCTTCCGGGATGACCTGTATGTTTATATGGCAGCTTATCAGTCCACAACCGGTGCACTGACCATAGCAGTTGAAGCTAAAAGTACCCTCCCTTGCGTCAGCTGGTAAGTGGAGTGTCTGTTCTTCGATCCTATATACAGTGTCAGCCGAATGTAAATGAGAGGTTTTCACAGCAATAACTGTTGTTTGAAACTATGTAAAAGAAAAGAAGCTTAAGAAAATAAACAACCGAGCTCGATAGCTGCAGTCGCTTAAGTGCGTCTAGTATCCAGTATTCGGGAGACAGTAAGTTCGAACCCCACTGTCGGCAGCCCTGAAAATGGTTTTCCGTGGTTTCCCATTTTCACACTAGGCAAATGCTGGGGCTGTACCTTAATTAAGACCACGGCTGCTTCCTTCCCATCGGGCGAGTTGGCCGTGCGCGTAGAGGCGCGCGGCTGTGAGCTTGCATCCGGGAGATAGTAGGTTCGAATCCCACTATCGGCAGCCCTGAAAATGGTTTTCCGTGGTTTCCCATTTTCACACCAGGCAAATGCTGGGGCTGTACCTTAATTAAGGCCACGGCCGCTTCCTTCCAACTCCTTGTCCTTTCCTATCCCATCGTCGCCATAAGACCTATCTGTGTCGGTGCGAAGTAAAGCCCCTAGCAAAAAAAAAAGGCTTCCTTCCCACTCCTAGCCCTTTCCTGTCCCATCGTCGCCATAAGACCTATCTGTTGAACCCATAATTCTACGGTGAGAAAAATTTTTATTTTTCACAAATATTTATTTGGTATTCAGAAACTACTGTATGTTTGAGGGCAGCCATTTTGCGCTCCCAAGAGCCCGATGTTGCGTGGGAAGGTTCCCGCAAGGCGAGCTCGTGGATTGCCGGGACACCTCGGTGGAACTCGAGTGCCCGACAATTTTCTAAATTAATGAATTCTGCACAACGAGGGATTTTGACAAGATAGTAAAGGAAGAAATAAATAAGCAAAATTATTCATACACCCTCTGTGAAGGTAGTGACACCAGGGACAATTTTAGATGCAGTTAAGCCTAAGTGTGTGTTAGCGTGAGAACAGCGAGCTAGTTACACGTGCCAAGGTCGTGGGCAGAAGAAAACGCGCGAAACGCACGGGCAGAAACAATTTTTTTTCTCGTGTTGTGGGTGTAGGAAAATTATAAAATTAACATCGAACATAAGTGCAAGTCTGTCCGGAGTTCTGGGACAAATCTTATCAAAATTGGTCTATTAGAAGCAAATTTGGCAGATTTCACAACCAAGCCTCATAGAGGGGATAGCGTCCTTCTGGAAATTATAAAAGAAACCCCCCACCGTAGATTTTTCAGTGTCGATCTGGAACTTGAAGCCGCGGGAGCTTGTGCCCGCCGTTATTAGAATTTCGCGCCAGATTGACCGACAATAATTCAATACATGTTCGTGGCTAAAGTCCATATATTTAGTTAAGAAGAAAAGTGATTGGAGAAGCTGTGAACGTTTGCAGACGAACTGGGAAGGTGTAGGCTGGTTGAAAATTACACAGCAGATTTTATTTTTATCATTTCCTGTACTCTTGTAAGTGAAGAAGGTCTGGGGGAAGCGATTCAAAATAGTTCTACTCCCTTATCGGCCGAACACCTGTTCTTATTGAAACAACGGGGAGAGAAACCACTCTGGGAAGCGCATCAGACAGTTAGAGTCGACTGCAGAACGAGGGAAGTTCGTGGTGCAAGTTACAAAGAAAGTGCATTATTTATGGTAATTTTAATCTCGTGTGTGTGTGAAGGGTAGTGTTTGGATGAGTGAAATGTTGAAAATGAAAATGTTGTCTGTGAAAATGAGTGGTTAAGTGCGAGGTTGCTGGAGATGATGTAATCAGAATGCTGAGAATGTCACCAATGTGCAGGTCTGTCTATTTTACATTATGTTGTAGTTAGTTAGTTAGTTACTGTCTGTCCTAACCAAATTTTCCAGATGATTGTCGGGTGATATGCGTAATTATCAGGCGAAAGGCGTTGTAAATTTTGGTCAGCGTGTGAAATTTTTCAGTGTGTAAAGTTCATGTCAAGAACGGTAAAATGCGACGCTTAAAATTTGGTGTCGAGATGAGATATCATTCAAAGTGCGGATTTGTGAACGTTATAAGTGTAAATTTGTCGTGGCGAATATTGTAATTTCAGGTGTCAGTTGCATTTAGAAACGCTGGTTAATAATAATAATAATAATAATAATAATAATAATAATAATAATAATGTTTACCGCGGGATAAGGAAATTCTTCTCTGTTAAATTACATTTAACCAGTTATTTCTACAAGGATCGTAAGCATATTTAGATAATGTCAATAAAATTTGTTAGAGTCGCAGTCGTTAATGGGAAGGAAATTGTGAGACATCGTGTATACTTGAATTGCGAAAGGTCGAGGTGTGCTCTTGGATTCTTGAGGTCTGAAAGTCTTAATAATAGTAAGGTAAGAGATGTGTTTAATGATGGTTGTCGTTTTCACCAGGGGATCGAAGTAAGGGTCGTGAAGGAAAGGGGATTGAGAGCGATGGATTGATATGTACGTGGAGATGAGAGAGAAGTAGTACCGCTGAAATAAAGCGAGGAGAAAGTGTGTTGAGACAAGTTGTATTTTTGTAGAGGAAGTATTTAGAAACAGGCTGTGTGAAACAGGCTGTATTGTTTTCCGCAATCAATCCGAATTTGAGACGACTATGGTGTGAATTTATAGAAAGATTCCAAGTGAAAACGACTCTTGTAAAATGTTAAAGTCTGGGCAGTACACATCCAGTGATTTTGGTTACGAAAAGCCCGCATGGATGATAAGAGAATGAACGATCTTCAGGATCAAAGAGCACTCTGGACACACGGTTGGGTTATATTTAATTTGTTCATTGGAGAGGTCATGGATAAGATGGTTGGAGTTGATGATAGGCGATCTGAGAATTTCGAATGCGATGGTGATGATTATTATTTTGAAGGCGTCCACTAAAAGGGTACACGTGTGTGGGGAATTTTAATTTGCTTCCCTAATACTTCAGTGCACAGGCTGAGATTGTGTTCGAGGTGGAGATCCGTTCGTCACGTCTAGTTATTTTTGAGTTCACATATTATAATGAGGTAGACACTTACTGTATTTTTTCGAGAGGTAGACACTTGCTGTATTTCGACTTGCATTCATTTGATAATAGAGACGTGGGTTCCGTCGTGCGTATTTGTTTGACGAAATCTAGTGTTAAATATCAGAGTTGTTTGAGAATTGCATTTCGCCTGATATGTTAAGGGAGACGTAGTACGACCCACTTTGACGCCCGACGATAGGATTAGGACGTCAGATGCTATTCTTGGAGTCACTGATGATGAGACGTCCTAGTTCACGCCCGACGATAGGACTTGGAAGGCATCATGTATATACTGATTATCACTTTAGGGTGTACAGATTTCAAGTGAGCCCGACGATAGGTCTGGGATGGTAGCTGTACACACTCAAGTCTCAGTTTAGATTTTTTTTTCTTCTTTTGTTTCTTTTGTGAAGTGGCCTGGTTGAAGGTAGCCATTACAGTGCGATATGATTTATTGCAGAGGGTCTATGCGAAGCTCTCATTGAGATAACGGGACTGCTGTTGACAAACGAGGGCTGTCCAAGTGTGGGACATCGACCCGATCTAGATTATATTTTTACTGTGTTTCTTCGTGCGTGTTAAGCTGTATGACTTCGAGATGTTAATTTATTTTTTTACGGACTTTATTGTTTCCTCGTCTTGACGTCCGTTTTCATTGATAGTGTGCATTATTGACACTCAGTGTTGTAGAATGAGACTTGAGTTGCGAATGCGGTTTCGATTCGTCAGCCAGTAATTTGATTTTATATTTTAATCTTGTCGTATTTTCATTCGTATTCATAGTTAGAATAAGTAAGTAATCACTTTACCAGTAGTGTGTTGGGACAGACAGTAAATAGAGAGATCTGTACTGGTAGCATTGTTGTCAAGGGAAAGAATTCCTTAAAATTGGAGTAAATTTTAGCGTGGACTGGTAAATTTATTAAGCATAATAAACCCATTTCTAACCTGAAAATCGGTTCAATAATAATATTTTCAAGTGACTTTTCACTTTTTGATTAACTTCAGTGTTTGGCATTTCTTCTAAATGCATGATTAGTAAATGTTTCCTGCATTTCGCAGTTTTGTTCCTTTAGAACGACTTAACGTAAGATCCTCTCGGATCATGTTGTTGTTGGTTCCTTCCGAACAGCTGTTTGGGTGATGCACGTTTAGCATCGGGAGTACCTTATCACTTAAGGGTGTCATGAATGACAAATACATGGTGGAATTTTATTTCAATTGTGAATGATGCCATTAACTGGTAGTGAACACCATGCTTTCCTATAATATTTCGCAACCTATCCAAAGCAACTGATAGTCAGTTTGGTTCGATTAAGGGTCCATTCGGCGGATGTTCCGTATCCGTGAAGGGTATTTGACTGGTGGATAACCTTAATTAAGAGAAAATCAGGCGTTCTACTTGTTGAAAGTCAGATTTTCCACGGATCGTGTGGATTAACTCTCAGTTCTCGTTTGGAATGATAGGTGCCCGGTTTTCAGGTCTTCCCTTTTTCAGTTTTTCAGTTTCGCTGTCCACTAACATATTAGCTTCTCTGAAGCAACTCTTCGACATTGGAAGAAACGAAGTGACGTTATGTAATGTGACTGTGTTAGGAACTTTTCAAAAATCAATAATTAAATGTTTTTATTGTTTTGTGGCAAGAATGCATATTAAATTAACGATGTTATCGTGCTCTTTCAGTTTAAATAAAAGTTAGTAAGCACATTTTTGCTCCTCATTTCAAGTAGTTAGGCTTTCTTCTGAACCCCATCGTTTGGTTAAGATCGTGACCGAATTTATTCCCGCAACGACCCAAGATTTAAGAGTTCTAAATTGTTCTACTATAGCAGCCGTGGCCGACCAACGATGGAATGGTAAGTTCAAGGGTTCACTGTGTCGGAGCGACGTAAAGCAACTGGCAAAGAAAAAATAATAAACAGGGAAAAAACCCGGATTTTTTTTCCACGTGTTAACGGAGATATGCTTTATGTTCTTCAACTGTATATACTGCATTTCGTCTTGAACGAGTTGCTTCGGTAGGTGTAGTAATTAAAATACTTCGAATTTGTTTATATATGGTTAAATAACACTGCGTACAGTATCAATTCGTAGATTCATATGATTTGATTACATGGAATTCTCTATATCTCTATAACTAGAAATAAAATTTAACCCCCGAAGTCAATCGAGATATCGAGGTTCGACTGTAATAATAAAGTTATTGGTTTAATGTCCCGCTAACTACAGATTTTTAATGGTTTTCGGATTCGCCGAGGCGCCGGAATTTTGTCCCGCATGAATTCTTTCATGTGCGAATAAATCTGCTGATACGAGGTTGACGTATTTGAGCAACTTCAAACACAATCGGACTGAGCCAGGACCGAACCTTCCAAGTGGGCTCAAAAGGCCTGAGCTACTCATGGGTGCCATTCTTCTTCTTCTCCTTCATATTATTATTATTATTATTATTATTATTATTATTATTATTCTGGGGTATCTGTGTAACGCAGATGTGAAAGAAGGTGCCAGGGTGAATGCGTCTAAGTACAATGTCAAGAACTGAATTTAAAACTTAAACTGAAGGTTATATTTTCAAAAACTTCAAACTTAACCATTTTTACAGGTACAAGTAGCAATCATTAAACAAGATTGGGAAAAATCCAAGATTCAGAATCTTAACTCTTTGGGCTTAAAGCTCCTAGATTTACATTTCCTGAGCTACTAGCTCAAATTTACAAAAGAGCACAAATTTGTACAAGGGCGGAAATCCCCTAATTCAAAGAGATCTTGCTTCCAAAATTACAACATCTAGCCTTCAAGAGGCATACATTAATCTTACCAAAAACTTTGAAAAAGAGCTAACAGGCTCTCCATGGAACAAGAATAAGGGTTAGATAAATGGCCCGAACACAAAATGAATGGAGGCGAATATTTGCACTCCTAGATACGAACACTTAAGACCTAAAGGGCACTAGGCCGATGAAACAGGGGTTATTCCCAATCTGAGTTGACTCATATAAGGATAAATTAATGCATTACAAAACGTAGTCACCTCAAACCAAGATGAAGGGGAGCTCGAGAAGGTACATCACTCTCTATCCCGATTTACAGTTAAAGACTTTACGACGTTTTTATATTAGCCGAAAGAAGATTTACATTTTAGAAAAGATGGTTACATAGTTAAAGATTCGGACCTTTCCGTCGGGTTAAACTGCGGAGGTAGCAAGAAAAAAAGATGTTATGTGGCCATTACCTTGTCGATGTACTGCTGCCTGATGAAAGAGGCCGCCCGCCTCCTGCTTTGACACACACACTTAGTAAGATGATGATCAATTGGCCAAGAAACGTGAAAATCCGCAGTTTATAAACCCTCGGGAAAAGTTCGAGACCATTCAAGATTAAACTAGCCACACCCTCTCATGTTTATTGGTCAGTTTAAAAGTTACACTCAAAATCGAAGGAGAAGAATAATAAGAAGAAGACTCTGATTGGTAGAAAATTAATTACAGAAATTAGGGATTGGCTAGATTCAAAACTGACGAAAATAAAAAGGAAATATTGCCAACCCAAAAATAAATGATGATGATGATGATTGTTGTTTAAAGGGGCCTAACATCTAGGTCATCGGCCCCTAATGGTACGAAATGAGACGAAATGGAATGACATATTAAAAATCTAAAATTCTCCACTGACCAGAATTCAAAAACGTGAGAAAGAAGAATGAATGGATGGACATTAATTTAAAACAATCAGTGGTTGCGACCCGCAATGTCTCACATTCACATAAACAGACGTGACAATATCGTATTACTGACCAAGGGACTACTGCTATAGCATAACACGGAATCGATTATGCGTGCAGTCAAAAGGGGGTCCTAAATCGCAGTTATACGCCCCTCATAATGGTACTGATCGCTATCAAAATAGAACCATGGTATTTGTTCTGTTGCGGTACTAATCAAAAGTAGCAGAGACTTGCGGCATTCCACACATTATTGTACTACTCAGAGCTTATGAAATTCGACATAATACAGACCTATGCTTTTCTCACTTTGCGGCGCCATTTACAGGCAACGCAAACCTATGGTGTTCATCACATAGGAGTACTAACCACAGGGACCTCTCCCTATCCCGTGGTGTTCCTCATATAGTGGGTACTAATCATAGGCATGGCAGAACCATGGTAGCTATCATCCCATGGTCCTGCTCATATGGTGGTATTAATCACAGGTACTGCAAAAGCCGACCGCGCGGTGCTCCTGTGTGCTACTGATCACAAACCAATTTCGTACCTAATGTAGTGGTACTACGCACAAGTAAAAGCAACCCTTGGTGTTCTCCGCGTGGTGGTACTAATCACAAGTAATTTCATGGTTCTAATACAATCAACCCTTGGTCGCCCCTTTTAGTCGCCTCTCACGACAGGCAGGGGATACCGTGGGTGTATTATTCGTCAGCCTCCCCCACCCACAGGGGGTGTGTGTTTGGTCCGCGAGAGGTATTTTATTTCCCTCAAGTCCGCCGGCAAGCCGGTTAGGACCCCCCTATCCGCCACCTGGGACGCGCCACGTGGGAGTATCACCTCTCCCCCTGCTACGCCTGCGTAGCAGGTTCGTGGCCAAAAAATAAATGAACATCAGTAAAAAAGAAACCTTATGAATACAAAACTTCTCTGAATTATAAGTTCTTATACCTCGCACCAGGGTGTCTGATCATAGTTTTTAGTAGTGACATCTGTGGAAGAGTGTCCGAACTTCTTGATGGATAGCAAACAAAACTAGTAGAAATACAGTCAGTTCAGAAAACTTTACAATAACAAAATTACATCAGATTTTAGGGGTTACATCTTCTGAGTAAATTTCTAAGTTGGTGTAGTTTCAGTTTCAGTGTTTCACCAATAGAGGAGTTCATTTAGGCGCTAGATTTAAATGCGCGGCGTTCTTCTTTATTATTATTATTATTAAACATGCATTAAGAGTGGGAGATATCCCGGTGGTAATCTCTATTTATATTAGAATAGCAATGCATTTTAAATATAGCTAACTCTCAAAAAAAATATTGCATGAAAATTAAATTTATGTAGCCGGTTGAGTTACGAGCATATATATGTCTGGGTTGTGATGCCTGGCTTAGTTCGGGACCACGCTGTCACTCCCACGACTACTGTCGTAGAAGTAAATAGGCCTACAAAAGAAGGGCTTCCTTCACCAGGGCCAAGTCCAAGGACAAGGCCACGCTGGCCACGTGTGTGGTGGTAATTACAGGCCGCACTCGGCCGTGAAAACGAGCGGGAGCTGGTGCGTGGTGTTTTTATACTAGAGGCAAGAATGTGCGAAGGAAAAATCATTATATACATTAAATCGATCTGTTATGTTATTTTTCTCTAAATATATCACACCCGCAATTTAATGCAATCTCATTTGTTTTTGTGAGGAACCTCAAATTTCTAAACAACCTACACTTTTTTTCTCTGTGGAATTAAGCTTTGTATCCTTTTTGTTTCTCGAGGTAGTTATCTCAGCTTGTTCAATCACAACACCGTACCTAACTGAAATGTTTGGCTGTGTATAAACATTTCACCGCATATTGAACGTTTTACGTTATTCAGAAAGCTGAGCTCAGTGGCTCAGACGGTTGAGGTACTGGCCTTTTTCCCCAACTTGGCAGGTTCGATCCTGGCCCAGTCCAGTGGTATTTGAAGGCGCTCAATACGTCAGCGTCGTGTCGGTAGATTTACTAGCACGAAAAAAGAACTCCTGAGGGATTAATTCCGTAAAAAGTAGTCAGTGGGACGTAAAGCCAATAACATTGTTGTTATTCTTATTCTTCTTTTCCTACCGCTTTTCCCACACGTCTGGGCTCGCGGGTACGAAGTGCGTCGCACATGTGGATTTGAGCCTGTTTTACGGCCGGAATGCCCTTCCTGCCGCCAATCCTATATGGAGGGAGGTAATCACTACTGCGTGTTTCTGTGGTGGTTGGTGGTGTAGTGTGTTGTGTGAATATAAAGAGGATAGTGTTGGGACGGACACAAACACCCAGTCCCCGAGCCAGAAGAATTAATCAGAAGATTGAAATCCCCGACGAGGCCGGGAATCGAACCCGGGACCCTCTGAACTGAAGGCCAGTACTCTGACCATTCAGTCAACGAGTCGGACTTTTGTTGTTAATATTATTTTGACTTATTCCTTCATTTACTTGTCCCGTATAGATATTCATGTTTTGTCATTGCTAAAAGTGAAAAGAGGAGTTAATTTCTTTATAAGTAAATTGTCTAAAAGGATGGTTGCCTTTTTCTTCTCGTAAGTTCCTCGTCAAGCCCGGATGCCCTACCAATTCCTAAATCTCATCTCTTCTAATACAAATACATTGATCATTCCACTTCAGAATGAGATATTGAACTCTGTCGATTTTGATTTTTAAACATTCATGTTTCTGTTACGTTCACTGGAACAAGTACAATTTCCAAACTACAGACATATTTTACGTGGAAAAAGGCATTGGTCCCTTGGGTCTATCATTTCTTGAACCAACCGGCCTTCCTTCCTGAACGTTACGGTACTTTTGATCTTTACTCTAGTGGGGGTACATACATGGTGTTCAACAACAACATGTGGGAAAATTTCCAGGATACATTCCTCATATGTAGATGAAAAAAATATTATATGGGCATGGGTCGACAAAGGCTTTCCTGGCCTACACACTCTCCGAACCTAAACCCACCAAACATTTTATGTGGGGGCATTTGAAAGCTCTTTTGTATCGAAATCCGGTACAAGATGCAGGTAATCTTCGCGTCCATCTTGTGTAAGGCTACGAAACCATACGCTATTCACTCCAGGGATATATCAGCGTATCCGGGATTCAGTGCGATGGCGGGATGATGCATGTATCGATATTAACGGAGGGCATTTTGAATATTTCATTTAAGCAGGGGTTTCATTTAGTAAGCTGGTACGTTCTTCTCCTCTGTTTCCCATGATTAATGTACAATGTAGAGTTGTAGAAAATGAGTTCTAACATGCAAATCAAGTGTTTCTGGATCCATGTCCATAGGCCTCTAACATATTTTCTTCTTCTGCGTATGGAGAATGTGTTCTAAAAGTTTGGCGATACCTTATTCTTACACCCCATATAACCTATTTTTCGGCCTTTTCTGCTGATAGGTGCCGATGTCTTCCAACAGGTGAATTGACTTTTACCGAACGAGTTGGCCGTGCGGTTAGGGTCACGCGGCTGCGAGCTTTGCATTCGGGAGATAGAAGGTTCGAATTCCACCGTCAGTAGCCCTGAAGATGGCTTTCCGTGGTTTACTATTCTTCTTCTTCTTCTATGTGCCCTGCCCAGTCTCCCGGACGTTGGCGATCAATGTGGAGAGTGCTTTGCTATCTTCAGCACCGCGGTAGAGTTCTTCAGTGCTTTTTATGCCTGTCTAGTATTTAATATTCCTAAGGCATGTTGTTTTCCTCCTGCTACTCCTCAGCGCCCTTCAATTTTACCTTTCAGTACTAGATGTAAAACTGCGTATTATTTTACCACGCAAAACAAACCCTAGGTATGCAATTTTTCTGCATTTGTTAGTGGTTACCAGTTGTTGTTTTTTTTCAGTTTGCTCTCTGTAATACTGTTTCATTAGTGGGATGATCAGTCCACGAGACTCTGAGCATTCTTCTATGAAGCCAAAGTTCTAAGGCTTCTGGTCTTTTGATGGACTCTTTTAACGTCCAAGCTTCAACCGCATACAGGAGAGTAGACCAAATATAACATTTCACCATACGCTGCCGAAGTTTTAAATTGAATGCATCATCACACAATAATGTCTTCACCTTCCTGAATGTTGATCTTGCAATTTCTATTCGGCTCTCAATTTCTAGGTCTGGGTCCAAACCAACCGTTATCCAACAAATATTGGGGTTGTGCCACTATTAAGGGTAAGGCCGATACTTTCCCAGTCTTAGCCCTTTCCCATCCCTCCATCGTCGAAAAACCTTCGATGTGTGCGTGCGTAGTGCTACGTTAGAACAAGTCTTGACTGTTTTGCAGAGGAAGGTAACAGTTATAAATGAGGCAGTTTATTTATGTTGTCTAAGATATTTGCTTGCGAATGTATCGTTAGTGAGTTTCCATGTAATACATTAGACACTTACTGTGGGAAAAAAGTGAACGGCTATTGGCTTACAAACACTTAACTCATAACAGGTGTTGAAGCTGCATATAAGTGCTTTTAAAGCCAATGAGTGATTGAGGAGCGTCATATAAGTTTATTTTCTGTAACAGGTGAGCTTTACAGAGGCAACACAATCTGTTCCTAGCATTTAACCTAAAACCTCGTGTTCCTAAATATTTTGCAGTGATCTCACCTCAACAGCAGCACGGCAAAAAACGCATGTCCCTTTTTTCAATCCTGATTTGTATTCCTAAATTTATTCTAAAACCATTCGGACTGACACCTAAAATAACACATTCTGTAAGTTTCGAATAACATCGATTTTGGAATTGTCAAACGGAGTGCTGGTGGTAAATTAGAGTTTTAATGTGAAGTATTGTACAATTAAGTAACCATCCCTTCTCAACATTACTTAGGAGAGAAAAAGAAGAAAGGTCAAGTTATCGGAAAAAGAAAGGGAAGGACGACGAAGGCAGTGAATATGAAATACTCCTTCCTTTTTTTTATCAACTTGTTTTACGTCACACCGGCCCCGCGGTGTAAGGGTAGCGTGCCTGCCTCTTACCCGGAGGCCTCGGGTTGGCGATTGCAGGCCAGGTCAGGGAATTTTACCTGGACCTGAGGGCTGGTTCGAGGTCCACTCAGCCTATGTGATTACAACTGAAGACTGTCTGACGGTGAGATGGCGACCCTGGTCTAGGAAGCCAAGAATGACGGCCGAGAGAATTCGTTGTGCTGACTACACGACACCTCATAATCTGCAGGCATTTGGGCTGAGCGGCGGTCGGTTGGTAGGCTGTGGCCCTCGGGGCTGTTGCGGCATGGGGTGTTTTGGGGGGTTTTAGGTCACACCGACACAGATAGGTCTTATGGTGACGATGGGATGGGAAAGAGCCTAGGGATAGGAAAGAAGCGGCCGTGGCCTTAATTAAGGTTCAGCCTGGTGTGAAAATGGGAAACCACGGAAATTCATCTTCAGGGCTGCCGACAGTGGGGTTCGAACTTACTATCTTGCTGGGGCAAGCTCACAGCTGCGTGCCCCTTACCGCACGGCCAACTCGACCGGTGAAGTACTCCCTAGAGCTCATGAACCTAGTACCGTCGGGGTGGAAGCAATGTATGGTAAACCAACGGACACACCGGTAGGAAAGTTGAAAGCAAAGCACCTTGCACAAGTGTAACCAAGTAGAGTAGCGCTACTGCTATGGAGTCAAGTTCTGCATTCGGGAGAGGAATGGATTCCAAACCAACCGCCGCCTGACTCGAAAATGATTTTCTGAACTTTTCCATGTTCATTTCCTGGCTACTGCCCGGTCAGTTCCAGTTCATAGGCCATGTCCGATAACTTCCACCTCCTTATCCATTTTTATTCACCGTCATTCATTTCATCTTCATCAGCACCTCAACTGCGTTTGGCGTCAGGAAGGGCATCCGACCGTAAAACATCCCGTATCCTTTTATCTCGGCTCATCCCCGACCCCGTATCAAGAAACGGGGCTAAGGAGTAGATACATATATACATCTCGCACAAGTGGAAATATTAGATTCAGTCAGGGTCACGTCGTCATCAATCCACGACCCCATGATTGATTGATTGATTGATTGATTGATTGATTGATTGATTGATTGATTGACTGATTACTAGGTTGAGTGGCTCAGACGGTTGAGGCGCTGGCCTTCTGACCCCAACTTGGCAGGTTCGATCCTGGCTCAGTCCGATGGTATTTGAAGGTGCTCAGATACGTCAGTCTCGTGTCGGTAGATTTACTGACACGTAAAAGAACTCCTGCGGGACTAAATTCCGGCACCTCGCCGTCTCCGAAAACCGTAAAAGTAGTTAGTGGGTCGTAAAGCAAATAATATTATAATTATTATTATTATCATTGATTGATTGATTGATTGATTGATTGATTGATTGATTGATTGATTGATTGATTGATTGATTGCGTGTTGCCTCTACAGAGGTCTGGTACAGGTCTTTCTGTTGACGCCCTTGGGCGACCTAATTGTCTGCGCGGTGATGATGAACATGATAATGATAATGAGGTAGGGAGAGGGTAACACCCTGTGACGGTACATAGCCTACTCTTGTCGAATAATACCAACGTGTCTGCTCGAGGCTTAACGTCTCCATCCGACGGACAAATCGCTATGAACAGTGCCACATGCTTTCACTTCATAGGAACACTGCGGTGAGGATTGAAACTGAACCCACGGTTCTCACACAAGGTCTTGTGATTAGAAATCGTATACCATCCAACTTTTCTACCATGTCGGCCAAAATTTTATGGTGAAAATTTCTTCCGCCAACGGAATTCGAACCAAATAACAATGGTATCAGATCATACGGACTCGACGTCTTAACGATCATGGCCATCAGGCGGGTGATCCCAAGTTTAGTGTCCCTGAGGAAATCAGCCAACGACCAATCAAAATGATTTGCGTTAGTAATTTACTGATTAGCGATAACCCGGCAGAGTTAGTTAGATGTTTGAAAGGTGGAAAACGTCCATGTCGTTCAATGTTGCCATATAAATGACCAATTACATTTCATCTATAGGCCGCCCAAAGCGAGATTAGTGCGGTGGATTACCTGCTGGTTTTCTACCGGATGACCCCATGTGGGTGAGGGGAGGTAGAATAGCACCCACGGTATCCCCTGCCTGTCGTAAGAGGCGAATAAGAGGAGCCTCGGGGGCTCTTAACTTGGGAGCGTGGGTTGGTGACCATGGGACCTTTAGCTGAGACCTGGCATTGCTTGCATTTACTTGTGCCAGGCTCCTCACTTTCATCTATTCTATCCGATCTCCCTTGGTCAACTCTTGTTCTTTTCCGACCCGACCGTATTAGGTTTGTGAGGCCTATAGTTTCTTTCATTTTCACGCCCTTCATGGCCCTTGCCTTTCTTTGACCCATACTTTCATTTCTCGAAGTGTGGAACCCCTTCCAATGTTTCTCTCTGATCACCATCACCACTTCTACCCGGATGGCTGAGGTTCGAATCCCGGTCGATAATAGGTTGGAATTTTTATCCGAGAGCATCCTCATAAATAACTGAAATAAGCTGGTGAAAGTTGTTCGGCTCCTTGGCTGAAAATATCAGTGTTGACTCCTTTGGTTCGGAGGGTCCTGGGTTCGATTTTTGGCTGGGTCGAGAGAATTGTAATCGCGTCTCGTTTATTTCTCTGACTGGCGACTGGGTGTTTGTGTTTGTCTAAACACACTCCTCTTCACTTTCACACAACAGACTACAGTACCAACCACCACAGGAAGACGCAATACTGAATACATTCCTCCACTTCGAACCCCACTGTTGGCAGCCTGAAGATGTTTTCCCGTGGTTACTTACTTCTTACGCACAGCCCTTTCCTATCTCATCGTCGTCATGACACATATCTGTGTCGGTGCACTATAAAGCACATGATAAAACCAAAGAATCCCTCCAGGCAGGTTTGTCGTCCATAAAAGGCGTCTGCCCTTAATTCTGCGCCAAATCCATACCAAGTGTCGACCCCAACAAATTGGGTAAAAGTCCAAAGAAGAAGAAGAAGAAGAAAGGATGTCGCCCAAAGCGTTCTGGTTTCTCTACCATCAGCTGGTATAAAGCAGAACGACGAAATTAAAATTCAAGGAGCCTGAATGGTGCCAATTTATTATGCATGCAAAGGTGTCGACATAAGAGTGCTTAAATGCGAGAGACTCGTGTCTTCTGAGAAGCCTTTCTATAAGGCGAAACTACAGCACTTCTGGTCTCTTAAGACAGATAGGAATTGGAAGGACGTTAAACAAATAGTAAGCAACCGTGCTTGCAGTTTTACCCTTTTGATCAAAACCTACAATATTCACAGCTTTAAGTGGAAACCGAAACATAACGAAGAGACTTTCCATTCATAAATCCCATATGTATTCTTCCGGAATCAAATTACGGCTACCCTGTGAAGTAAAAAGTAAACTCATGTCCCCTTCTCGAGGTGGTGCTGTTCTTTTAAGGCACACTTTCAATGGAGGTGATCTGCATGTACCTTCGACTACCCTGGTAATAAACTAGTAGCTATCACCGGGCCAAATAAAGTCATATTATATTATTATTATTATTATTATTATTATTATTATTATTATTATTATTATTATTATTAGAACTAGCTTTGGACGGAATCAGCCGGCCCCGCGATGTAGGGGTAGCGTGCCTGCCTCTTTCCCGGAGGCCCCGGGTTCGATTCCCGGCCAGGTCAGGGACTTTTACCTGGATCTGAGGGCTGGTTCGAGGTCCACTCAGCCTACGTGATTACAATTGAAGAGCTATCTGATGGTGAGATAGCGGCCCCGGTCTAGAAAGCCAAGAATAACGGCCGAGAGGATCCGTCGTATTTACTACAAGACACTTCATAATCTGCAGGACTTCGGGCTGAGCAGAGGTCGCTTGGTAGGCCAAGGCCCTTCGGGGCTGTTGCGTCATGTTTTTTTTTTTTTTTTTTTTTTTTGGAGGGAATCGTCTTCAGACAGGGATGTTTTCATAATATGCATTAGTTAAAAATACACTGACTGACAGAGCAAAAGCAACACCAAGAAGGAGTGGTCAGAACTTTATGCCAATTGCAGGGTAGACTGACGTCACTGAGGTATGCTCATGATGTGAAATGCGCCGCTGTGCTGCGCACGTAGCGAACGATAAATGGGACACGGCGTTGGCAAATTGCCCACTTCGTACCGTGATTTCTCAGCCGACAGTCATTGTAGAACGTGTTGTCGTGTGCCACAGGACACGTGTATAGCTAAGAATGCCAGGCCGCCGTCAACGGAGGCATTTCCAGCAGACAGACGACTTTACGAGGGGTATGGTGATCGGGCTGAGAAGGGCAGGTTGGTCGCTTCGTCAAATCGCAGCCGATACCCATAGGGATGTGTCCACGGTGCAGCGCCTGTGGCGAAGATGGTTGGCGCAGGGTCATGTGGCACGTGCGAGGGGTCCAGGCGCAGCCCGAGTGACGTCAGCACGCGAGGATCGGCGCTTTCGCCGCCAAGCGGTGGCAGCCCCGCACGGCACGTCAACCGCCATTCTTCAGCATGTGCAAGACACCCTGGCTGTTCCAATATCGACCAGAACAATTTCCCGTCGATTGGTTGAAGGAGGCCTGCACTCCCGGCGCCCGCTCAGAAGACTACCATTGACTCCACAGCATAGACGTGCACGCCTGGCATGGTGCCGGGCTAGAGCGACTTGGATGAGGGAATGGCGGAACGTCGTGTTCTCCGATGAGTCACGCTTCTGTTCTGTCAGTGATAGTCACCGCAGACGAGTGTGGCGTCGGCGTGGAGAAAGGTCAAATCCGGCAGTAACTGTGGAGCGCCCTACCGCTAGACAACCGCTAGACAACGCGGCATCATGGTTTGGGGCGTATTCACCTCTAGTGCGTATTCAAGGCACGTTAAATGCCCACCGCTACGTGCAGCATGTGCTGCGGCAGGTGGCACTCCCGTACCTTCAGGGGCTGCCCAATGCTCTGTTTCAGCAGGATAATGCCCGCCCACACACTGCTCGCATCTCCCAACAGGCTCTACGAGGTGTACAGATACTTCCGTGGCCAGCGTACTCTCCGGATCTCTCACCAATCGAACACGTGTGGGATCTCATTGGACGCCGTTTGCAAACTCTGCCCCAGTCTCGTACGGACGACCAACTGTGGCAAATGGTTGACAGAGGATGGAGAACCATCCCTCAGGACACCATCCGCACTCTTATTGACTCTGTACCTCGACGTGTTTCTGCGTGCATCGCCGCTCGCGGTGGTCCTACATCCTACTGAGTCGATGCCGTGCGCATTGTGTAACCTGCATATCGGTTTGAAATAAACATCAATTATTCTTCCATGCCGACTCTGTTTTTTCCCCAACTTTCATCCCTTTCGAACCACTCCTCCTTGGTGTTGCATTGTCACTGTCAGTCAGTGTATGACTTCAACCGGGCTCGTACCAGAATCTTCCACTCTCCAAACGTTCGAAATGAGTCCGTTATCAATCAATCAATATTGATCTGCAAGTAGGGCAGTCGCCCAGGTGGCAGATTCCCTATCTGTTGCTTTCCTAGCCTTTTCCTAAATGATTTCAAATAAAATGGAAATTTATTGAACGTCTCCCTTGGTAAGTTATTCCAATCCCTAACTCCCCCTCCTATAAATGAATATTTGCCCCAGTTTATCCTCTTGAATTCCAACTTTATCTTCATATTGTGATCTTTCCTACTTTTATAAACGCCACTCAAACTTATTCGTCTACTAATGTCATTCCACGCCATTTCTCCGCTGACAGCTCGGAACATACCACTTAGTCGAGCAGCTCTTCTTCTTTCTCTCAATTCTTCCCAACCCAAACTTAGCAACATTTTAGTAACGCTACTCTTTTGTCGGAAATCGAGCTGCTTTTCTTTGGATTTTTTCCAGTTCTTGAATCAGATAATCCTGGTGAGGGTCCCATATACTGGAACCATACTCTAGTTGGGGTTTTACCAGAGACTTCTATGCCCTCTCCTTTACATCCTTACTACAATCCCTAAACACCCTCATAACCATGTGCAGAGATCTGTACCCTTTATATACAATCCCATTTATGTGATTACCCCAATGAAGATCTTTCCTTATATTAACACAGAGATACTTACAATGATCCCCAAAAGGAACTTTCACCCCATCAACGCAGTAATTAAAACTGAGAGGACTTTTCCTATTTGAGAGACAAACCTCACACGAGAATGTCTCATAACTAATTAACTTTGCCGTTGAACGGCTATCGGTAGAGATATACAGTATAAGGTCAATACAACACTGACTTCGCTTGAGACTCTGAGTCAGTTGAAACTGGAGGTAGTTCAAGAAAATATGAACTCTGATATGAGCCAGAGGGTCTATTTCCAAACTCTTCGCTGATTTCTGCAAAAATTTCTGTTTCACTAAAGCCTTTATTACATAAATTGCTGTCATTGCACACAAACGTTCTATTTGTACGTTCAAGAGCCACGTATATTGACCTTAAGAGAGTTGCCCCTTAAATGGTTTAGTCAAGAATTTTTCTTCGTCTTTCCAACTATCTCATTTACTTACGCGTAATTAAATTTTTCGTATTATTATTAATCTACCGGTTGGTACACCTATACGCCGCACTTTTGAATTTTCCGCCTTAAAGTTCTCCTCTACAGTTGAAACTCTGAACTTTGAAACTGAATTAATTCAACCGTTTATCAGAAGATGTCACTGAGTTAATTTCGAATTGTTTTTGTTTACAATTATCAAGAAGTGTGGGCATTCTCTCACAGATGTCTTTACCCAAAAACTATGATCATGCACCCTGGTGAAGGAAGTGAAGGAACTTTTCTTGAAGATATTTTGTATTCATAAGTTTGTTCTTTACTAAATGTTGTTCTTTCATTTGTGGGTTGGCAATATTAATCCTTCTTTCCGCCAGTTTTGAACTTAGCCAATCCCGAATTTCTTTAATTAATTTTGGACCAATCGTGTCCTTCTTCTTCACATTTGATGTGTAAACTTTAGCCGACCAATAAACGACTGTGGGTATGTCTTAATCATTCATGAAAGGTCTCGAATCTTCTCCGAGAGTATAAAAACTGCTGATTTTCCTGGCTCTCCGCCACTCGTTCAACATCTAGCTTAGTGTATGGAAGAATAGCAGGAGGCGGGAAGCGCCTCTTTCATCAGTCAGCAGCCCTTCAAAAGGTAATGGCTGTTTAACATCTTTATTTTTCTTGCTAGCTCAGCAGTTTAATCCTCGGGGAAGGTACGAAACCGTCTTTGATGTAACCTATACCATTTCGATGTAAAATTTTCATGTTACTTTAACTGTAAATCGGGGATAGAGAGTGCTTTACCCTCTCGAGCTCCCCTGCATTTTGATCTGAGGTGACTACGTTTTCATAACCGATTTTATTCTCTTTCCTAATGTATTAAAATTTTCTTTTACGAGTCACCTCCGTAGTGTGGGAATAGCCCCTGTTGAATTGGCCTAGCGCCACTTAAGTTTTAACAAGCTTTCATGTAGGAGTGCAAGTACTCGCCTCCATTCATCTTGTATTGTGGGCCATAAACTTAACCCGTTTTTGTTTTCCTTCCTGCGAAGGCCCAGTATATTGGGTACGAGATACCCCTGTTTATATTTGTAAGTTGTGCCTTGATGGCAGTTAATTGTAAAGTCTGGTAATGCCTTTAATAGCTCTTTCTGGTATTTTGAAAGGTGCCTCTAGGAGACTTTACATAACTAGATGGGAGCAAGTGCTCCATGTAATGAGGGATTTTCTGCCCTTTGGTAATTTGTGGTTGTGAGCTGAGAGCTCAGAGATTGTAAAAGGTGGGGCTTGAAGCCCAGATCATTAATTTGTCTCTAAATCCTTGCTTTTCTGGTCTTGTACCTGATTATTGGATAGCTCTTGACTTGTACTCGTTAAGTTTTCAAATTTTATGTAAGATTTTGTTAAATTTTGTTGTCTATTTAAAATATAACCTTTATTTAAATTTTTAATTCATCTTTCGGACTTGTAGTTAGACCCATTCCAGCCCGCACCTTCTTTCACCTCTGCTGATCCACCAAAACATGGTAACAAGTGGTAGCAGAGCGTGGTTGAATGGGTCTCAATTTTGCCCCCTTTGACGGCTAAACATTGCTTTTGTTTTGAACTCTAACAATTATCTCAGTCGCTGGAATTTTTTGATTTTTCTAAATTTGTACAGTGTCTGTCATCATGTACGGCCCTCGCGATGTCCTACATCCCGGCTATTTGCGAAAGGTGAAATTTATTTACGAATTAACTATTAGAAATGTTCAATCTGGAGGCACGGTTGCGGCCGATACCACTAAACTTAAAGATTCTCTTCATTTGCCGATTAGTATTGACGACGCTCTCTTCACGATCACTGATAATGCTACTGAGCTAGCATCAGTAGTTAGTTTTTTTGAATGGGTTGATCCATCACCTAATCAACTTAAACGTGTGCAAGCTAGATTGTTCCATTTTTACAATAGGGTTACTGATCTATTGTCTCTTAAGTTGAATGACATTCAAGGGAAGGAGGCTAGTGCTCTTATCGAAAACCTTTCTAAATTGTCCAGTAAGGTTAGCCTATTGTTGACTGGGGCAGTAACCCCCAAAACCGACCAACCCACTCTGGTAAACGTAGTTAGCGAGGAGCATTCTCCCACGGGTGAAGGAGGTAGAAAATCCGTGGCAACTCAACAGACATCTGCCCCATTAGAAACCGGGTCAGGTCGGCGTTCATCTATCCCTCCATTTGTGTTGAATAATGCACCTTCTGAAACAGCTTCTCCGCCCCTTAGGCCTTTACCTACTATGTCACCCGGGTTCAGTAGTTTGCCTCATCCTTTAGCGATGTTGCTTAGGGGTACTTCTAAGTTTTCCGTTAATTCTACGAATGACGTCATCGCATTCTTAAGGTTTTTAGTTGAATTCCAAGATCACGCTCTTGTATTTTCTCTTTCTCCGTGTCAAATCCTACAGATTATTTATCCCTATTCCATTGGTGTTCTCTCAGACAAGATAGTAAGAGCGATTGCTGAACATCATCTATAGAAGACTTCCACGCCCATCTGTTAGCTAATTGTATTCCGGCTCGAGCTAGGTCATCACTAATTCAGAAGTACTATTATAGAGTACAGCGATTGGATGAAAACTTGGCCGACTTCATCCAAGATATTAAGTTCTATACTAGGGTATTTGCTCTACATTTCCCTGAAGATCAAATTGTACAGACTATTGTGGAAGGAATTTCACCATCTTACAGGTCATACTTGTGTTTGCATCGCGTCCGCAAACTTTTGCCGAATTAGAAGCTATGGCTATCTCAGCCGAGGGAGTTAGATATGCGGACACACTACGTGTCGCGAAAGAGCCCCCTCCATTTTCAGGTAATGTTCGACCTCCACCTCGCCGAACCCTCACACCCCGCAAATGTTATGCTTGTGGGTCGCCTGACCATCTCCGGAACAAGTGCCCTTTGATCGGATCCAACGGGACAAACAATGAAGCAGGGTCATCTCGAGGCTGTTTTAAATGCAGCGCTTTTTCCCATATTGCCAAGAATTGCCCGAATTCTAATAGCACTCCCTCCTGCTCAACTTCGGGTGCAACTTCCACCAATAATCAAAAGTGACTTGTAGCATCGGCTGATTCGTCGTGCCCAACTTCTTCAGACTCAGCCCCGGTTAAATCCGACCAAATCTCAGGGAAAACTCAGTCTTCTAATTTATATTTTGAAGGTCCCAAAGAATGTCTTAGGATTGCGGCGGATATCCCCGCACCTGTACCATTTCTCAAAATTGAATTGAATAATGAACCGGTAACAGCTCTATTAGATTCTGGCAGTGTGTGTTCCATCATTTCGGCTGAATGGTATTCCAAATTAAAATCTGTTTGTAAATTTTCTGATTTTTGTTCGTCTTCGGTTCATTGCATTTCGGCTAACACTTCTCCATTAGAAATTTTAGGTTTTCTGTATGCCAAAATTAGAATTGCTAAATTTACTTGGAAAGTTAAACTGTTTGTGGCGAAGCATTTGTCTTGCCCCATTATATTAGGAGCGGATTTCATGTCGCACACCGGTCTAGTGCTCGACATTCAGAGCAAGTCGTGCACTTTCAAATTTGCTAGTAATTTCAAAATCCCTTTACTTAAATGTAGTTCTGTGTCATGTTCATCTGTTTCGCCTATCCAGGATGAGATGTAGTTAGACCCATTCCAGCCCGCACCTTCTTTCACATCTGCTGTTCCACAGATACCTCGGATCAATTAATATGAGGGTTCGGAAGTTTATGACCTAAAGAAGTGCCGAGATGAGTGGATCAGATGGTTGAGGTACTGGCTTCTGACCCCCAATTAGGCAGGTTCAATCCTGGCTCAGTCTGGTGGTATTTGAAGCTTCTCGAATACGTCAGCGTCGTGTCGGTAGATTTACTGGCACGTAAAAGAACTCCTGCATTACTAAATTCCGGAACTTCGGCGACTCCGAAAACCATCAAAAAGTAGTTAGTGGGACGGAAAAACCAATAACATCATTAATACATGAGGAAGTACAAAATATGCGAGCGAATATGACCTAAAAAATTGTCACATATGATTTAAGCATTTTAGCGATATGTAGCAAGTATTACTAACATTAAACGTGCCAAGAAGTGATTAGGGATAATACAGCAGGCATAATTAAGCATGCAAACTAACAGACGTACAATAGATACTGGTACGTTCAAACTTTATACTGTATATTCACTCAGTATCATAGCCCTGAGTTGCAGTTCCCACCCTGTTTAAGAAAAACAAAAGTAGTAGCCTATGAGAATGGTTTTTGGTATCTGTTGCCGTATGTTCGTAGATCATCTCTTTCTTGTAATCATGTATTCTAAACCTACTACCTATCTGTTTCGGGAAGTCCAGCTCGTAGGCCTTTCCTATCCCATCGTTGCCATAAGACCTATCTGTGTCGGTGCGACTTAAAGGAATCAGCAAAAAAAAAAAAAAAAAAAAAAGAACCTGCTAAGTCCCGGTCAGAAGACCAGCGCCTCAACCGTCTGAGCCACTCAGCCCGGCATTAAGCAATAAAAAAAGGCTGAAATATGCATTTATACGCAACATGAACTTGTTTTGAACGGGGTCAGGGACCCATCATTCAGTTATTTTTCAGAGTTGGGGTAAAATGAGCTCAGGAAAGAAATAAGACTATTATTATTATTATTATTATTATTATTATTATTATTATTATTATTATTGTACCGGGCGGTACACCTCCATGCCGCTCATTCAAATATTGCGCCAATTTAAACTCCTCTACAGGAGAAGTTTGGAACCTTGAAAACTGAACTAATTCTACTATTTCTTAAAAGATGGCACTACTGTAAATTTGGTAATCTTGTAGTGTTCTGAACTGTGTCTATTTTGATTTGTGTTTGTTTATCCCGTATCAACAAGTGTGGACATTCTCTTCTAGATGGCACTACTTAAGAACTATAATTGTGCACCCTAGTGCGAAGTGAAGGAACTGTTTTTTTGAAGAAATTTGGTATTCATAAGTTTGTTCTTTGTTAAATTTCTTTCAGTCATTTTTTTGGGTTGGCAGTATAACCCTTCTCTTTCCGCTTGTTTTGAATTTAGCCAATCTCGAATTTCTCTAATTAATTTTTGACCAATAACGTATGTCTTCTCCGATATGGAGAGGTTACTTTAAGCTATCCAATAAAGTTGAGGGGGGTGTGGGTACTCATTCTTGAAAGGTCTCGAATGTTCCACGAGGGTATTTAAACTGCTGATTTTATTGTCTCGGTGCCACTTCATCGACATCTTGCTTAGTGCGTGATTATGTAGCAGGGGGCGGGAAGCGCCTCTTTCTTCGGGCAGCAGTTCATCAACAAGGTAATGGCCGTTTAATAACTTTATTTCTTGCTAGCTCAGCAGTTTAACCCTCGGGGCAGGTTCGAAATTTTTCTCATGTAACCTAAAATGTAATAGACATTTGGTAAAAATTCCGCGTCTTTAACTATAAATTGGGATAGAGAGTGCCTAACCCTCTCGAGCTCCCACTCATATTGTTTTGAGGTGACTACGTTTTCATAACCGTTTTTCTTCTCTTCGTAATGTAATAAAGATTTCTTATAGTGTCACCTCCTTAGTATGGGATTAGCCCTTGCGTAAGCGGCCTAGTGCCAACTAGGTTTCAAAAGTGTATTAGGAGTGCAAGCTTCGCCTCCATTCTATTTGTATTATGGGCCAGTAACTTAACCTGATGTTTTATTTTCCTCATGTAAAGGCCCTGTAGGTTGGGTATCAAATACCCCTGTTTCTTGATGTGCCTTAAGGGCAGACAGAAATGGAGTTTGTTGTAGCCTTTGATAGGCTTGTCAAATTGAGAGCGGGTCTGCTCTTTTTCTTAACGTTGTAATTAGGAGCATGTGCTCCTTGTACTTAGGGGTTTTCTGCCCTTTAGCTATTGTGGTGGTGAGCTGAGAGCTCAGAAATTAATCTTGGGGCTCGAAGCCCAAATCTTGTAACAATTGTAATTTCTAAAATTATTTTCCTGCTACTTGGTACCTGTTACTCTGTTGTTATCTGTTGATTTTGAAAAGAAAATATAACCTTTGTTAAAGTTTTAAATTAACTTTAATTTCAAAGTTGAGACCTATTCCATCCAGCACCTTCTTTTACCTCTGCAAATCCACAAAACATTGTAACAATTATTATTATTATTATTATTATTATTATTATTATTATTATTATTATTATTAAACAACGTTTGTATTACGTAGTAGGCAAAGTCATAATTATATGGATTATTTATGAAGTATTGATGATCGGGAAAACTGGAGATGTAGAGTACCGGACGGATCTGCACACTTTCCAGCACACATTTCACAACTACTCACAAACATCATAACCCTTGAAAGTCCATCGTGAAGCCTTAGGCTATCATCTGAGGTGCGATGGAGAGAGTGTCTTGTGTGTACAAAAGAAGTTTAGGGAACTCTATACGTTTTAATTCTGATTGCCAAAAGAGTAATAAGTAAGGACCCGTACGCATAATGATTCGATGCGCTTGCTAATTCACTTACAGGCTGTTATATTGTGGAAACGGTGTTGGACGCTATAACAAGATGACCACTACCATCTCTCACTTAGGCTACTAAAGAGGACATTGACTCTCTTGCGTGAGATCACTTTAACTTAACAGAGTAGGAATGTGTGATCCTGTATTCACTGTCTCAAGTTTACGATGCCATGAATCAGATATACCGGGGAGTTTACGTTTACACGAGATATGTTAGTTATAGTGATTCGAGTATCGCAATCATAACCACGACGTTGAAAGTCGTTTATTTGTGGCCCAGAACGTGACCGATATCAAAATAGACCGAACTTAGGTGCGTATCAGTCTTCTCGGAAAATCTCCAATTGAAGAATTATATTTTAAAAGAAACTTAAGTGTGTTGTAAAATAAAGATTAAAATAATTCAAGTAAGGTCTGAAACATTAACATTCGCTTGCCAATACTTGGTCTAAGTGTTAAACCGATAAACACCAATCGCTGGATTCAACATCTGAACCTACGATTTCATTTGTTATGACATACAAATTGTACATTACTTCAATAATCATAATCTGAAAATCCAGCATACAACATTTTCGGTTATGATGTATGGTTTTCATGAAATTTGATGTGAAGAGACCAGTTCTTCAATGACATTTTCTTCATTAGGAAAAAAATATTATCGAAATTCTGTTCTGGTATTACTTGCTTGCTACCACTGTAAATAATTACTTTTTACTGCCATCAGGGTATAACAGATGATTTTTGTGTCCTAAAACTTCAGAGCGAGTCCAGGAATAAGATAAAGGATGTCCATACGTTCATCAGATTTGTTCGACTCGCTAAGAACCATTACCTCTCAGCCAGGACAGTCTTGAATAATACCTTCAGCTTCTCTGGATGAACTATCATGAAAATTGCAACTAAATTCACAGTCAGAGTTTCCGAACCCCTCGTCAATGTCTTCCTCAGTCAGTCTCGGCCATTTTTGAACATGCGATGAAAATAGAACTTCTTCCAGCAATATTTACTGATTGACTGATTTTCCCACCTACACATTAAAATACAATAGCAATAACGCTACAAATAGCTGTCACGGAACTTTCTCATTTTTGCCAGCCCACAGAATATTCTTGTCCCAACTGCACACCCACATCCAAGAATAGGAATAACACAACAATGGACTGTCACCCGAGTCTCACATTTTCGTCAAGCCACAGAGTATCCATCATAAACAAATGTCACAATTGCTTAAAGTAAATGAACCAACCGTATGAGAGTTAGGACTAAGAAATGTCACTGTGGTCAATGACTGACCCCTCGTTCCGTATGCAACTGTTGAAAGCTTTATTCCATGACCTACATAAACAGCCTCAGACCGTATGACTCCTTGTATTTAAAGAAAATAAAGAAGTACGGTTATTGAGTATCACCCCGGTAAATCTCTTCGGAAGACTGTGGTGGTGATAAATAAAAATTTCACGTGGCTTTTACTAGCTGGTGCAGCCCTTGTAGCGTACACCCTCCGACGAAGGTGCCCGTCGACTGTGTATGTAAAACTACGCATTGTTGTAGTGAAAGATAGTGTTGTATGTTGTGTATTAGTTGTAAGGATATAGGGCACAGCGCGAACATCCAGTTCCCGAGCCAAGGGAATCAACCTTTTAAGGGGACACTATAGTGAAATTTCTAACTTTTATATTTTTCAATGATTTTTTTAAATATTTTTTTCTGAGGTGCAACTCCTCAAATATAGTAATAATAATTTATTTAACGCGCACAATGTGCAAAGAATTACTATATAGAACATTAGTCTTCGTTGCAAAATTTCACCAGTGATTCTGATCGCTGTTTACAATTTAAAACATGGTACCTAGTACAGTGTGCACCACATCTTAAACATACACAGTTCAAACCTGGTTCATGATAACGCTTAATATTTCACAGTTTATAATGGAACCCATGAACGGAGAACCTTGTCAGCAGGTGTCGCAGTTCATATCCACCTTGAACCCACTCGCGATTTAGCATGGCATCGGTAGAGTAGAAATCTTCCCAGATGTCAGCCTTGTTCGATCGTAGGTCTCGAAGCAGATGTATATAGGGTGTTGTTGCTGGAAGTAACAACTGTAACCTTAGCTCTTCCACATAAAATCCCTCTCTGGATAGCTCATACACGAGCCGGGAAGGAGAATATTTGGAGAGGCACAGAGCCCGTTTCAAGTAGATTGCCTTCAACTTCTCGATTTTATCTAACTGTTTCATACTCAAATGTTCCCAAATGTTTTCCAAGCCATATGTTGCTATAGGGCTGATTTTTTATATGAAAGAGTTTTATGGCCGTTTCTAAAGACAAGTTTCTCAGGTGCTTAATGTCAGATATTGCTTTCATAGATGCATTTAGACGGTATATGAGATGGAGGGTGAAAACATTACCTTGGGTTTGAAAAATTACGCCCAAGTATTTAAAATGCTTTACGGACTTAAGTTCTTGGTCTTCACAATAGAAGATTCCATGAGGTCCCCCTCTTCTAAACGTCATGGACACTGGTTTTTCTACATTCAGTTTGAGCTCATTTTTCTTTATCCAGCCTATTATTTGGTTGAATGATTCCTGGAGTTCCTTCTCTGACGTTGATGTTAAGACCATATCGTCAGCGTACATTAATAGTTTGACGCTTTCCTGGTTTACCAAATCTACTATGTCTGCTGTCGCAATGATGAATAATAATGGACTTAACGGGTCTCCCTGTAATACCCCGGTTGTTTGTTCCAAAATAATAGATTTGGTAATGCCATCAGATATAGTAATGCAACCAACTTTCAATATTGTACCTATACAACTTTTTGAGTAGGATTTTTTTTACTTTCCTTTTATCAGCATCGTTAAATAAAGTCCCTTGGACCACAATATTTTTCCATTTGGCACCAAATTTTTCACAAATATGCTGTACAGTTATGCCAACAAACATCAGTATCACAGTTTGTTGTTTGAGAAATATATTGGCCTGTATAATTTTTTTAAATGTAATGTTTAATTTTTTAAAACAAAATATGAGTACACACAAAATTTGGTAGATCACAAAAAATAAATGGAATCACCTTAAACAACAAAATACGCAGACATTTATGCACCAACTATCTAGCTACTACTGTGTAAAATTTCACCTATATCAGACAAAAATTGCATGATATGAGATTATTTTTGTGAAAGAAATCATGAAGATTTTGCTAAACCATAAAATGCAAAACAAAATTCTATGCAACTTCACTCACTTTAGAACTGTCCAGCACAATAAATATGCCCTTCAGACTTCTTTCTTCCCTCCTCCAGTGATATTTTCATCACGTTATTCTTTTTCCTTAGCTTTTTGCTTTCCCCTGAGCTCCTTTTCCTGCTTTGCTGTAAGCGCCTGTGGTCTCGCTCGTGACTGATGTCCACAGCAGAAGTTGGTTCTGGCTTCCCTCTGATGGACTGAAGGACTTACAGTGTTCTAACACAACCCATATTGAACTCACTTACAGCACACTCAATACCAAGCTGAAGTTTATTCATAGCAACAAATACTTCTTTTGGACTTTTGGACATTTATTCCAAAGAACACTGTGAAGGCTCTCATTTGGATTTTGCGTCATCCCTTTTGTGCAGCCTTGTAGCAGTGCATCTGATGCAAGTCTCTGATATGTTGGCATTATTTTTAAAACTACATTATACAGAGTACCACATCTGCTACTCAATGCTTAGATTACATTTGAAATCCAACTGGGAGAGGCGTAAGAAAGGGAAAGCAGCAACTGGAGGGGCGTGTCCAGTAGAGGATGGGACACTTAAATGCTAGCACAGCGCTATTTAAATGAGGCGCTGTGGGTTTTAAAATGGCGGCATTTAAAAAATAAAAGCATTTTTCGAAAGAACACACATCAGGGTATTTTTTAGAGTTCTAAACCCAATTTTGATATTTTCCTCGAAATTTATTAAAACCCGACCGTGCCGTGAAACAAACCTAGGGCCCTCTGAACCGAAGGCCACTAAGCTGACCATTCAGCCAAGCAACCGCACACTGCGGTGTTGAAATGATATTCTTTACTAGTCCCTTAAACTGGCTGCGAATGTAAACAAATCGACATGTAGCCTACAGAGAGGAAATTTACATTCCAGGAATCATGTAAGTCGTCCTGTCTGGATAAGAAACACTATGTATGGAGGTTGAACTTTGGAGTATACACCGAATCATCTTACGTCAAAAAAGGGGCTGCAAGAGGGGAAGACGCCACGTTACAGCTGACCAAGTTATCATATATAATCGACTGTTGAACAATGGTACAAGATATTATATACGGTACAATGAATGTCATTAATTTCTTGTTTATAACAATCGTCAGTACTCATTTCCAGAGAATGTAGAAATGATTAACATCTCAGACACACTGCACAGCGAAGGATGCAATAATAATAATAATAATAATAATAATAATAATAATAATAATAATAATAATAATAATAATAATAATAATAATAATAATAATAATAATTAACCGGGCGAGTTGGCCGTGCGCGTAGAGGCGCGCGGCTGTGAGCTTGCATCCGGGAGATAGTAGGTTCGAATCCCACTATCGGCAGCCCTGAAAATGGTTTTCCGTGGTTTCCCATTTTCACACCAGGCAAATGCTGGGGCTGTACCTTAATTAAGGCCACGGCCGCTTCCTTCCAACTCCTAGGCCTTTCCTATCCCATCGTCGCCATAAGACCTATCTGTGTCGGTGCGACGTAAAGCCCGTAGCAAAAAATAATAATAATAATAATAATAATAATAATAATAATAATAATAATAATGATGATGATGATATGAACAACTTGCACCGGGAAGAAGATAGATAGATGGGCTAGTAAATAACTTCATGGAAGGTACCACAACCAGAGTAATGACAAGAACATTGATAAACGATTTTCAAACCCATGGATGTCCAGGGAAGAGTTATTTCCAGGAACTGAGGGACTCAACCAGGCGATCCAAGATAAAGTGATCTCAACAAAGAGTTATAGGAAACACATCCTTAACAATCTTACTACTAAAGATGACGAGTGCAGGAAATGCAACAGCAGCCCAAAAACCGTTGAGCACATCACCGCCGCGTGCGGGTGGAGGCGCACATGTAGAATACACACACGGTATCCCCTGCCTGTCGTAAGAGGCAACTAAAAGGGAAGACCTAGGCGCGGACATGGATTGCGGTTTGGTATATTGTGTTGGACCTCCTGTGGATGGGAGGGGTTGAATACATTCACAGGTAATCCCTGCCTGTCGTAGAAGGCGACTTAAAGGGTCATGTGGACATGGTGCCCTCTTTACTTTTTTTTCTTTCCTTTTTTTCTTTTAACCATTCTAAATTTTTGATGTGCGTGCTGCTCGGAGATGGAGCTCCTACGTGTGCGACTACGCTCGAAAGCCCGTGCCAGCAACCACACTGGAAGCGGCGGGTGGGAGTGTCATTTACCGGGGCAGTAGTATCCGCCTGACAACGCAGGTCCCCGCTCAGCCGAATACCGGAAGGACATATTCTTATTAATTATTTACATTTATTTTTCTTATACTTAGTGCTATGTACACGCTATGGGGTACATGCTATTGCGGGTGACTGGGAGAAGAGAGTCCTCGTGCTCATTGCCTCAGTCCTCCCGTATTAGATATCGTCCAACATCGGACCCCGGGCAGTACCTGCTATGACCAGGTGGGTATTGCCTTGGCTGCTAGGTTCGGTTACAGAGACCCCCGATCGGAGTGGGTGGCATTCGGGGAGGATGACTTCGGGCATGGCGTCGAAACAACTTCCACCTGCCACCTCGGGTAGTTTGCTACCCAAGTCTTTAATTTTCGATTCTCTAAGGGAGGCAACCCCTTGGGAACAAGCGCAGCGTAATAGTCTGGGTTCCAGCTACCCTCGGTTCCTGGTTGTTACCACAAAAGATTGGCACGATTTCAAGCTGGTCAAATCGATTCTCTTCAGTCGACACATCGAAGGTGTATACGGTGAACTTAAGAAAATGCGCAAGAGTGGTTTACTTCTGAAGACGAGTACTGCGCTCCAAGCAGAGCGATTGCTTAAGTGCGACCACTTTGGAGAAATCCCCGTCAAAGTGGAAGAGCACAAAACCTTGAATCTGGTTCGTGGAGCGATTTTCCGCCGTGATCTCGTTCTGAACACTGACGATGAATTGATGGAAGACATGAAGCACCGTGGCGTGACCCACGTCCGGCGTATCACACGCAAAGTCACCGATGAAGACGTTGCCACGGGTGCGTTCATAGCATTCTCCAAATTGTCATTGTTACCCGAGAAAGTCAAGGTAACAACCAATCGTTGCGACGTGAGGCCGTACATCCCGCCTCCCATGGGATGCTATCAATGCCAGCGATTCGGACACATGGTATCTCGTTGCTCGAATCAGTCAATGTGTGGTACATGTAGGAAAGTAGCTCACGGCGCAGAGGAGTGCACACCTCCGTACAAGTGCACTAACTGCTCTGGTCTTCATTCTCCTCGAGATCGGAACTGTCCGACCTATCTGAGTGAGAAAAAGATCCAGGAGATCAAGACCCTGGATGGTCTCTCCTACCACGAAGCGCGCCGTAAGTTTAATTCTCTGATGCAAAGACTTCAGCATGTTAGCACAGTCTCTCGCAGGTTCGTCATTTTCCACTGCAACACCTTCCCAGAGGATTGCTGCGCCCAAGGCGGCAGTTGCTCCTGTGAGCAACGCCGCAAAGAGAACGAGCTCGAAGGCGGATCCATCCCGGCTGTCGACCACCAAAAAGCCTCGAGATCGGCGAAAGCCGCGCCTAAGCCGGTGGAGGCGACATCGTCGACCAGGGCTGGGAAATCACCTCCCAGCCCGTCTAAACAAGAATCGACGGCGAGGAAGAGGAGCGTCCTTACCAGGCGTTCTTCTACATCTCCTACAAATAGGGCCTTACGCCCTCCATCTGGAAGGCCTGATTCTGAGCCAGCGGGTCCTCTTCCTGGATAGCCTGTGCGCTCCCCTCGTAGGAAGAAACCCCACCCCCGGACTAAGTCGAAGAAATTCAAGGCATGCATCACCTCGCACCAGACACATGGAGCATTTATCTCCACCTTCGGATGGGGATGTGAGTGTAGGTTAGGTTGGCTAGCATTACGCTGCTAGTAACCTAAACCTCAGAAGACCAGACCCACAATATGGCACTGTTACAATGGAATTGTAACGGTTAGGATAGGCATCTTGCTGAGCTGCGTCAGCTAATAAGCGAATATTCGGCGAGTATATTACGTATTCAGGAAACAAATTTTAGACCAGGTCATCATACGGTCTTGAGAAATTTGGGACTATACTCGACAGAACGATATTATGCTCACCGGGATTCCGGTGGCGTTTGCATTTTTGTTCGTTCTGATACCTATAGCGAAGAGGTTCCAATAAGAACCCCGCTGGAAGCTGTAGGTGTTCGCGTTCCGCTGTCTGTCATAGCAACAGTGTGTAATGTTTATTTTCCACCAGGCAAGCCTCTTAACATAAATGATGTCACTGATCTTACACATCAGCTTCCACCTCCCTTCCTCTTATTAGAAGATTTTAACGCTCACCATCCCACATGGGGCTTTGAGACGCCTTGCCCGTGGGGAAGATACCTGTAAACATTAGTAACAGAGCTGGATTTATGTATTTTGAACACAGGTGAACCAACTCTCTTTAGTATACGTTACGGCACATATTCTCGCATAAACGTAAGTCTATGCAGCCGAACATTGGCTCCACTGATTCGGTGGAATACACACGACGATTGTTGTGACAGTGTCCATTTTCCCATCATCCTTAATTTGATGAAACAAAAATTCGTCGGGGCTCCCCCACGATGGATTCTTAAAAATGCTGATTGGCCAAAGTTCACATCCCTAGCTGTTTTTAACGCCGATACCACGCGGACCGTAGACGGCGAAGTAACTTATATAACACAAGTTGCCCTTGCCGCTGCTGAGGAGTACATTCCTTCCTTCTCAGGGCCTCCTCGCCGAAAACTCGTTCCTTGGTGGAACGATGAAATAGCAGCAGCTATCAAAGAAAGCCGTTGTGCCCATAAACGTTATCCTAGGCAGCCTACTGTGGCGAACTTGGTAACATTTTAAAAACTCCATGCTAACGCGAGTTCTTATTCGCCAACGTGAGAAAGCTTCGTGGGAGAGATGTGTGTCCTTCTATGACGTCACATACTCCATCATCTCAAGTGTAGAATAAACTTCGACGTATTTCGGGTATCCAAGGATCATCTTCTGTACCGAGAATTTCCATTAAAGGCAGTGTCGTCACTGAATCACACTTGAGTGTTAACCATCTAGCTGGTCATTTCGCGGATGTATCTGCCTGGTGATTTCCTCGCTCTGAAGCGGGAGGCAAAACGTCATCACCTTAGTTTTGCCACTCAAGCTTCAGGGGACTATAACGTGCCCTTTTCGGAGTGAGAACTTCGCAGCGCCTTAGTGCTCTGCAAGGACAATTCTCCTGGACCAGACAACGTCCACAACCAGATGTTGTAACACATTAGTGATGATAGTCTACTCTATCTCCTTCGTGTGTTCAACCGAATCTGGACAGAGGGTGATTTTCCGTCTCAGTGGCGAGAGGGCATAGTTATTCCTGTCCTCAAGCCTGACGAAAATCCTAAATATGCAGCAAGTTACAGATCGATTTGTCTTACAAACTGCCTGTGTAAGCTATTTGAGAGTACGGTAAATCACCGACTTGTGTGGTATCTGGAGAAACAAGGACTCTTGTTCGAGTACCTGTGTGGTTTTCGAGCCGCTCGATCCGCCACTGAACACTTGGTACGCCTGGAGAGCTCTATCCAGGATGCGTTTCTCCGCAAACAGCATTTGGTGGCTATTTTCCTTGATTTAGAGAAGGTATACGACACCACATGGAGATATGGTATCCTTTCAGTCCTGCATCAATGGAGATTCCGAGGTAACTTGCCGGTATTTATTGCTTATTTTTTGTCCCTCTGTCTATTCCGTGTCCGATTAGGGAGGACACATTCGCAATACCACGTTCAGGAAAATGGAGTCCCACAGGGGTCGGTTCTTAGTGTTACTCTCTTTGCGATTGCCATAAACAGTATTGTCGCTGCTGCTGGTCCAGCAGTAATACTGTCGCTATAAGTTGACGATTTTGCTCTGTAGTATAGCTCGCGTAATATGGCAGTCTCAGAGCGAAAATTACAGCAATCTATTAGGAGAGTGGAGCAGTGGACCTTAGAACATGGCTTTCGGTTTTCCACCGCAAAGACCTCTGCTGTCTACTTTTTTCGGCTGCGTACTCTTCATCCACAACCTGAGCTTTATTTAGGAAATGTTGTTCTTCCAGTTGTTGACACTTACCGATTTCTTGGGCTCCTTTTCGATACCAAATTATTGTGGGAGCCACACGTGCGGCAGTTGAAAGCGCAATGCACTAAAAAGCTGAATATCATGAAGTCTCTTAGCAGCACTAATTGGCGTGTTGACCGCACGGTGCTCCTACATTTCTATAGGGCACATATTTTACACTGGCTAGACTACGGCAGTGCAGCTTATGGCTCAGCAAGACCAAACGTTCTTGCGAAGCTGAACAGCATCCACCACAGCGGGGTTAGGTTGGCGACGGAAGCTTTTCGTACAAGTCCCATTGATAGCCTGTTCGCTGAGTCTGGTGTGCCGCCTTTACACCTGAGGCGTCATCATCTCCTACTTTCGTAAGCTGCAAATTTGCGATAGATGCCACTTCATCCAAGCTGCCCTTGCGTGTTCAACCATGGCAACCGTTTGCTGTACGCTAATTGTCCTCGAGCAACGCGGCCGGTTGGAATACGCTTGGATAGCAGTTACAGTTTGTTTGACGTACCTTCGGTTCCTTGCCTTGTCAGACAACCAAGTGGGGTACTTCCGTGGGTAGTACGTCGTTCTGAAATAATCCTGGATCTGCACACTGGCCCGTAGGAAAACACGGACCCTTCGGTTTATCGGAGGCTCTTCTTGTCCGTTGTTGACCGCTATCCAAGTTCAGCAGTCGTCTACACGGATGGTTCTAGAACAGATACGAAGGTGGGCTGTGCGTTCGTTGTCGACAATGATAGGTTTCTTTTTGCTCTCCCTGAAACCTGTAGTGTGTACACAGCAGAGCTGTATGCCACCTGTGAAGCTCTGCGGTAACGACTGTCCGATGAGCGCCGACACTTTTTTTGTGTACTGACTCCTTGAGCTCGCTACACTCATTGATACGTGTTTCCCTCAGCACCCTCTGTTGCAGTGGATCCAGAACCTGCTGGCCGCGTGTTCGGATGCTGGCACCAGAATCACATTTATGTGGCTCCCAAGCCACATCGGTGTAGAGGGAAATGAATTAGCAGACCAGGCTGCCAAGGAGGCAGTTACACTGCCCCCGTTACCTTTCAAGGTTCCAGCAAGTGATATTCGCTCTCAGCTGAAACATCTGGTTATGTCCCATTGGGAGGTGCAGTGGCAGGCCATTCCACTTCCCAATAAGCTGAGAGCGGTAAACGGAACAACGAAGGTATGGAGGACTCCCCCTTCGGGTTTCGCGTAGGGAAGCAGTGGTATTATGTCGCCCTCGAGTCGGCGACGGTATTCTGACTCACTCCAATCTATTGAAAGGTGAACCCCATCCGGTGTGTATGTGCGGCGATCATCCTACCGTGATACATATCCTACGGAGTGTGTGGACTTGGTCGATCTGCGCCGTAGTCTTAACCTCCCGAGTACAATCTCCCTTATACTGCGAGATGGCGAGCAGTCAGCAGACATCGTCATCCGCTTTATGAGTGATAGTTGTCTGTTTTGTCGTGTGTAATGATGTCCTTTGTGCTAGTGTGTTTGTGTCAATTGCGCTTTTATCCTATTGACTTCATTTTAGTTTGTGTTGCGTAGTTTAATGTGTTTTTTACGTCTAATATAAATTATGTGTATATATATCTGTACTACCAGGCAATGCCTTATTCTTTGTCTTCTGTATTTTCACGTATTTTGTTAGAAAATAAGGCATTGCGAATTAGATCCACTGATTGCTTTAATCTTATACTCATTTTTATTGATCACCATTTTTTAACTCTAGTCAGTGGATGCGTTTTAAAATTTAAACTTCATATATCATGTCGTCCATCTCGTTCCATTAGGGGCCGATGACCTTCGAGGTTAGGCCCCTTAAGACAACAAGCATCATTATCATCATCATCATCATCATCATCGAGCACATCATCAGCAACTGCAGGTTACTAGCGCCAACATTGTACACTGATAGACATAATGATGTAGCCAAACTTATACACCAAGTAATTGCTCTGACCCGATCTTGGTCCAGAACAGTGTGCCTTACTACAAGTACTCCCCACTAAGTGTACTGGAAAATGATTATTTTAACTCTACTGGGATCGAACGATACAAACAGATAAAACAACTCAATAGTCCAGACATAACATTAACAGACAAAGGAACCAACACACATATCTCATTGACATCGCTATCCCGAATGACAACAATATGAAACAGAAATACAGGGAGAAGGTCGATAAGTATACTCCTCTGGCTATGGAAACAAGGCAGAGTGAAAATTCTTCCTTTTATCCTTTCTCCCACTGGACTCACACCAAAATCCATTTCCAGAAACATTTATGATACTACACCTCCCCATCTACACTCCACAAAAGGCTGCAATCTTGAAGACGTGCAACGTCGTGAGAACATTCCTGAATGCTCAGTACGGACCAAAAATTGAAAAGGCTGTAGTCTCCATAACGAAGATAATAATGAAGGCGTATATTGTAAAAGTATATAATTATGATTAAGCTCTCGTTCTTGTATATAAAATATCGAAATACGTGCTATATTGCCAACTATAAAGTTGCCTAATAAATAATAATCTATGGGTTCAAGAGATATTGGTAGGATGTCAAAGCCGGCAGATGAACGAGACACAGACACTGAAAATGAGATTGGTTGTTAACACGCAGACCATGGAGGCTCAATTTGAAGAACAAAACAAAAATATCATTGGCTTTACATCCCACTAACTACTTTTACGGTTTTCGACGACGCCGAGGTGCCGAAATTAAGTCCAGCGGAAGTTCTTGTACGTGCCAGTAAATCTACTGACTCGAGGCACCTTCAAATACCCCCGGACTGAGTCAGGATCGACCCTGTCAAACTGAGGTAAGAAAGCCTGCGCCTCAACCTCTTGAGCCACTCAGCTCGGCGAAAGATGCAATGTGGAGGCTGCAGACTGTTTTAGAGTGACATTTCCTTGGATTAACGACTCCTACCTTCGTCATTCATAGTAACTTTAAGGCTCCTCCATATCGGGATAAGATCCTGCAATGCACTGTAGAATGTTGCCGCGTCATTTCGGGGAAGAATTCACCTTGATGGATGATAACTCCTTTGTATCATCAATGCCTTTCTTCTAGATACCAATATTACCTAATATCAGTGGCCACCATGCTCACCAGACATGGACTTTATTAAATATTCCTGATATCGATGAAAGCAAGATTTTTCGGATATTCATTATTTAACGTGTACCAAGAGTAATAAATGCATAATGGTATAAAACAGATCAACACTGGACTGACAGCGCGGAAGTAGTATACAATAACGTCAGATCATGTTGGAGAATATGAAGCACAGAGAGTGACAACGTTGTGATATCGGAATTCTCTCCTGCCAATACATCAGGACTGCTCACCCCAACGCCTGAGGTTAAATTCAAGGAATTCAAGGGAGAAACTGATCCAAAATATATTTAACGTGAATCAAACCCAAACAATGTAGGCTTAATCCTGAATCAAGTTAACCCTCCTCCTGGTTTCAGCCAACCCATAAAAATCTGGTCGTCATTAAATCAAATAAGAACCCAACATGGAAGATGGCAATACTGGAAGCATACATGAAAGGTAACTGAGAACCCTTACTGTGACTGTGCAGACGTGTCGCGGACCCTCCAACATATCGCTATGGATTGCCCATTCCGAAAGTTCAACGGAACAATGCAGGACATCCATGAGGCCACTGATGAATCTGTAAAATGGTTAAGCGTATTCCACATTCAACTGTGAAACTGCTACATCATGTGATCTAAGTCTTATTGTGTATTTCTTAAGACTACTCAAATACGTATATAGTTTTAAATATTTATTATAATTGTTTGTAAACTTGTATCCTCCTGCCAAACGAAATAAATACATAAATAAATAAATAAATAAATAAATAAATAAATAAAGAAATAAAGAAATAAAGAAAGAAAGAAATCGGTATTTCCAAATCCTAATGTTAAATGTGACAGAATCTCATTAAATTTATAGAGATGCAAGAGTCTAATGTTCTAGGAATGGGCTTTCGATGTTGAATATGACTACAAGATCCAGTAAATTTAATAAAATGATAGAGATAATAAATATAGTAGTAAATGAGGTGACAAATTCTGTAGAAATATCATTGAATTAGCTCAGGATGCAGGTATGCTAAACACAATTAGCAAATTTTTAGCCCTGTTGGAAAGGGGTAAAATTACCCGTCTGTATTGAAAACAAATAAAGAGAAATTCACCCGTGCCCACTTGCTGCCTAATCGCATGGAAAAGAGTTAATGAAGTTACACGTGGTCAAATTGACAATTTGCCCAGCTGCATTGCTTGACTTCCTTGACCAAACGAAAATTATATGTAAAACAACTATAAAAGTGGCGAAACTTGGCACGTTAGTTTGTAGCACACTTCAGGTCTGTACAGCCCTTCTTGTGAGGATTAAGACATTACTCCTTAGTTTACATGCTGTTAATCAATATAATGTCCACTGAAGCTTAGTGGTTGAGTTCTTAGGATAGAAGCTTTTAGATGTATGACGAATTAAAACACGGAAGTAAATCAACATCTGCAGTAAGATCGCATTAAGTCTTGAAATTTATTGTTGCTTCACGCTGTCCTCTCTTCAGACAATTATACCATACTTTAAAATACAACTCAGGCACACTATTCAAACGACAAATATTTCTAATTACGACTGATTTATTCTCATAGACGACGATATACTGTACAATGACCGCCAACATGTGTCACGTGAGACGAAATAATTTATGATAAGGAACGCGAGTGTCTGGCGACCTATTAAAAATCACATTAGTTTTGTGGTACATAATCGCTTTAAATAATGATATCCTTATAAATCAGGGATGCAAGATGTTACAAAATATGTTAATGCTCAGGTGAACTAGGTCCATAGTGTTATTTCAAATTAAAAGGGCCAAATAGATTGAAATAACAAGATTTCATTAAATATTTGTACTTGGACACTGCAGCAAAAGCCATAGTGATTACATCAGTCCCTACTTCTGTTTTCTTTGTTTTAATAGCCACTGTTACATTTAAAAGAAATAGCCGAGCTGAGTGGCTCAGACGGTGCGACCCCAACTTGGCTGGTTCGATCCTGACTCAGCTCGGTGGTATTTGCAAGTACTCAAATACGTCAGCCTCGTATCAGTAGATTTACTGGCACGTAAAAGATCTCCTATGTGACAAAATTTCGGCACCTCGGCGTCTCTAAAAAACATCGAAAAGTAGTTAGTGGGACGTAAAAGTAGCATTATTATGATTATTTCTTCCTGTTTTATTGAGGCTCCTTGGACCATGTAACGATTGTTGTTATCGGTGTACGGACTTCATTTGTGAACACTTGTATGTACTTCCATTCTGTAAAACCAGTGCATAAGTTGCACATATCGTTTCGGAAATATTCGTGGGGGTAGTTTTAGGTGCCGGCCCCGTGATGTAGGGGTAGCGTGCCTGCTTCTTACCCAGAGGCCCCGGGTTCGATTCCCGGCCAGGTCAGGGATTGTTACCTGGACCTGAGGGCTGGTACGAGGTCCACTCAGCCTACGTGATTAGAATTGAGGAGCTATCTGACGGTGAGATACCGACCCCGATCTAGAAAGCCAAGAATAAAGGACTAGAGGATTCGTCGTGCTGACCATACGACACCTCGTAATCTGCAGGCCTTCGGACTGAGCAGCGGTTGCTCTGTAGGCCAAGTACCATAAAGGGCTGTAGTACCATGGGGTTTGGGGGGGGGGTAGTTTGAGGTGATTTACCCTGTACACACTATTTATTTCCTGCAGGTTTAATCAATATGATGAGTCATTCGTGCTTTTTCCTAAAGGCACGGTTTTAATATACTTTGTACCATCAGCATATTTAGGCTATCTAGTGTTTCGAGCAGCAAAGACACTTTAATGATGTTGCACTGCATCCGGCTCCTCGGTCGAATGTTAGGCGTCGCAGCCTTCCGTTCGGCCTTTTGTTCGATTCCTGGCCTGTCACGATATTTTGGCCGCGTCTGATTAATTCCCGGGATTGGGGATGGGGTATTCATGTTTGTCTACTCTACAAGATGGCGGAGGAAATCTAATAGGTATTGGTCGATCTGTGGCTTAGTTGTATATTTTTTCGGGTGAACACCAAAGTGTGTCACCAGATAATTATTTTACCGCGCAAAGCACATTTGAATTCGCCCGCGAAGTGATCTGATTGGCTAAATTCAGCAGCCTATAAAATGACAACGGTGCGAGATATCGATTTATTCCTTTCAAATTATTTATCAGCACGACCAACCCTCTAACGATCATATTCCCAGTTCACATTGTTTCCGACCACTCTGTATTGTTGATAAAGCGAGATTTTTGAAATGGTATGCGTCTTACCTTGAAGATCAAATAATTGACAGACGTGCCGACAACTCAACCCAAGGCTTCACAAACCCAACACCGTCGAAGTAGGAAGAGAACACGAGTTGACCAAGGAGGTCGGAGAACAAAAATGAAAATTAAGTGTCGGTCACTTGTAACTGGAAACAATGTCGGACTCAGCTAGAGAAACCGTAATCGTAAACCCACGCTCCCATAATAAGAGTCCCTGAGATTGACCCCTTTTAGTAGCCTCATACGACAGGCACGGGTTACATAGGATGTATTCTACCACCCCTATCCTAACTACTTCAGGAAATTAAAAGGAATATAGTCTTTAATTAACAAGTTGGGGATGCCAAGCTGAGGCAGTAAATACGTGCTCGATTCACCTTGAAGGTCGTACCTTTGATTCTCCGTCAAGAAGTCAGCATTGTAGAAACCAGGCTTCCACTTCTGATGATGTTCATTCAGACTAAATCAGAAAAGAATACCAATTTAATTCCTGGGGATAAAGTGCCCACTCTGTCCATACTTACGGCTTACCTTATGGATAACGAAAGCCTTCCATTCCTCTAAGGGCCTTCATGGCCTGACAGAGATGTTTTGCTTTTTTGCTAACCAGTTACGTTGACAAATATTATGTGACTCCGCCCGCTCATGAATCATCAACCTAATTGCCTCGATTCCAAACCTGCTACGTCTGATATTTAAAAATAAATGTTTAGACCATAAATATGAAATATGAGGAAATTCCACGAGGATATGTCCAACCATGTTTCACATGTCGATAACAAATACGGCCAATGTGAATGAAGTTCTATGCGGTGGTAAAAAGAACAAAATATACATATATGATTTCCACACTCTCCTTTCTCAGACAGAATTGCTACAAAAATAAAGAAAATAATCTCTGATATACGACCCTGCTCGAGAAGACCGGAGTAAAACAAGGTTCAGACAGTGTAAGAACAAGACTGCGTAGGTTACGCATGACAGAAAATGTGATGACAATGAATTGTTGCAACACCCTCGACAATCAGTCAATTTATCAATGTCAAGAAGTGTATGCTTATCTGATGCTTTGATACTATGTATTACTGTAGTTATTAATTCAGCCATTACACGTTAAAATAAATCAGGGCTCCCGAAAAAGTAGATGAAAGTATAAAACTGACGATTCAATCAAGAAAAATAGTATAGTATAGTCAAGTACTTTGTAATATAATATAAGATGGCATGGGACGAAAAAGAGTTCAAACAAATACGCAGATCAGATCAAATGAGTCAAAAATGCTGCACATATTCGATGGGCAAGAGATCCGGGGAACGTGCAGGCCAAGGAAGCAATGTGACATGGTAGTCATCCAGGAACAGCCAGACGATGTGTGCGGTTGCACATAGTCCTGTTGGTACAGGGTCGTAGGCTGGCCGTGAATTTAGAAGAAAACAACAGGCTCCAACACCTCCTTGATGTAACGATTGCTAGTCTGTATACCAGTGATGCCGACTACTCAAGAGGACCCCATACCATAACTGTAGGTAAAGAGTCGGTATAACAGTGCGTAATGCAGATCTTGACCAGACGTGCACCATGGTGCCGCCAGACACGGATGCGACATTGTTGTAATATAAGCAGAACGGGATGAGAACGCAGTGACAGCCGCGTGGAAGAATCGGAGAGCAAGAAGCTAGCAGAGGAAGCCAAGAAAAATCCGTTCATAGCCCTACACCCAAAGAAACAACAACAGACGCACTACACAGACATGGGAATCTGGGAATCACACTTTAGTAAGATTCTCAACATCGAAGGTCCAGCGCACCCCAGAAAAGATCTACATACCACTACCCCACATATACAACTAGACTGGGTACGCCTGACCATAGAGGAAACTAGAACCGCTATAGACAGCACCAAAAACAAGAAAGCCGCAGGTCCGGACGGGATCTATAATGAATATGTAAAAGACACTGCACACCTGCTAGCCCCTATATGGGCAAAATTATATAACAAATGTATAGAAACTGCTTCCATTCCCGACCAGTGGAGAAAGTCAATTGTAAAAGTTATATATAAAGGCAAAGGAGACCCAAGAGATTCCAATAAGTACAGAGGCATAGCACTGGAAAACTGCCCCTTCAAAATATTCACCAAAATTATAACAGGAAAAATAAATGAGGAAATAAATGAGCATCTGCCAGAGAACCAATTTGGTTTTAGGAAGGGACGATCTGCTCTAAACGCTATTGAACTCCTGCTAAACCAAATCTGGGATGCCTTAGAAGACAACGGAAAATATTACACCATCTTCATAGATTTTACTAAAGCTTTTGACCTGATAAACAGGAAGCTAGTGATAGACAAGCTTAAGGAGATGCTAGGCACGAACAACATATGGACCTATCTCATCACATCAATACTGCAATGGAACGAAGTACGAGATTCGGATAACCTCACTCTATCAGATCCAATAGCTCAATCAAACGGGGTCCTACAGGGTGACCCGCTGAGTCCTTTGCTGTTTATAGTTGCAACCGCAGATATCCTAAGAATTAACCAAAAGGAGGGAGTATTTTCTTGCGCGTATGCCGATGATATTGTAATTGGCTCAAGAGACATAAAAAAATTACAGGAAACTGTAAATGACGTCCAAAACTGGTGCTCCGAAAACAAGCTGTTCATAAACATCTCAAAAACAGACACCATGGTGTTCAGGAAAGGAGGGAGAGTACCCGCCTCAGCAGAGACCTTCATTCGGGATAAAAAATTAAAGATAGTATCAGACTTCAAATATTTAGGCATCACCCTGCAATCGAGCGCATATTGTTTCACAAGACATGTCACAGAAAAGGCAACTCAAGCAATGATCGCAATGCATGAAATAAAAGACATTAGATAAACTTAGTCTGGAGACAGCAATGTTGTTATTCAGAGTAAAAATTCTTCCAATAATGACTTATGGCATTGAAATTATCTGGACACATTTAACAACGAGGAACTTATCAACCTTGGAAAAGGTGAAAGCGAACTATATAAAGAAGGTGATATGTGTATCAAAAACGACACGATCTAGACTTGTATATCTGCTCGCAAGGGAATCATTTCTCATAGAAGATCTCAGGACAAGTATGCCACTACCGAACAACGGTGCATCAAAGAAACTGCTAGCAAATCTGACGGAGAAGAGAGAAGAAGTCCAACCAGACTTCAATGGCACAGGGGCAATGATAGATCGCTCGTGGACAAAAGCTAATTTTGAATTAAGACATGTCATTACAAGATTAGCAGTTCACGGTTTTCATCACCTACTCTGCAAATCAAAACACTTCCATGACCCAAGTATAGAATGTGAGTGCAAACTATGTGGAAAAACATGTGAACAGTACCACATTGAATTCTGTACAAGAAGAACAATGTCTATAAGTGATTATGCAAATATGTAACCCATCAATGCAACCTATATTCTCTGTTATGGCTATTTGGCTGCATTAAATATATTTATTTTATTGCTGCAGATGACAATGAACCGCGCGTTGCGGACACACACTGATTTGCCACATGCCTGAAATCCTGGGCGAGAATGCTTTGATGTGATTGTACGTTGTGTAACAGCGATGTGCACCAGATGAATATTCTCGCGTCATTGGTGCGGCACGGCCGTTGGCTTCCTGCTCGTCAGTCAGTCCGTCCCTTCTCGACCGAGTGATCCATAATGTGTACCACGAACCACACGGACACAGATCTTGGTCATCAAGGAAGAAATGCAACTGCAGACGTTAAAAAGGCTGCCTAATCTGAACAGTATCCAAAGTAAAATGTAGAAAGTGAACCATTTATATTTGCTTGGTATTTATTTATTTATTTATTTATTTATTTATTTATAACAGTCCTACAACAGAAACCTTATGTTCATTTCTTCTGTTGCAGGTAAGTTCAGTTACATCCTAAATAATCGTAGGTAAGTAATGCAGATCACTCATTGATTTATGTCAGTTGTTACAAATATAGGTCATGTGAAGCAAACTAGACATATTCATCTCTCTGGCGTGGTACAAGGGACAAATGATACCCACGTGGTGGATTTGATTTCGAATCCCGAAATATTAATGTTTGTGGGTTTTGAACGAGATAAGGCTAAATTTTGGAATACCTCTGAGAAGAGAAATGGTTTCAAATCCCGTTCTAGGTTATGTTAGAAGACGTTTTATAATTTTCCCACTTTCAATCCCGGCAAATTCTAGGCGGGAGCAAACACTTCGGCTTCTCTACAAGTACTTATGTCAGTACGGTACTTACGACAATATCAGACTGGTTATTTATTATAGACTACTTCAAGGTAATGAACCATTTACAATTAAACTCCCACGGAATGGATGGATTCCCCTATTGGTTCGGATTCAATGTAAAAGCGAAAATTCCGCGACTATGATCTCCATATCAACGGTCACGTAACATTAAAAGCTTGCTTATTAATAGCAATAAATAATAGCATTAAATATTATTATTATTATTATTATTATTATTATTATTATTATTATTATTATTATTATTATTATTATTATTATTATTATGGTTTTATGTCCCACTAACTATGTTTACGGTTTTCTGAGACGCTGAGGTCCTGGAATGCTGTTCACTAGGAGTTCTTTTACGTGCCAGGAAATCTACCGTCACGAGACTAGCATATGTCAGCACCTTCAAACCCACTGGATTGAGCCGAGATCGAACTCGTCAACTTGAGCTCAGAAGACCAGAGCTACTAAGCGGGATGAAATGGTGTGAAACATATTGAATGTACTGTATCATTAATATCTACAAATCTCAGCATCTTGGGTGAATGGTCAGTGTACGAAATTTGATTCAGTGAGTCTTGGGTACGAATCCCGCTTACGCTTGTGATTTTAACCGCGTCTGGTTAATTTCTTTGCCTCAGGGACTGGGGTTGATAAAAAATCCAGCAAGATTTTAATTTTACGTGATTATTGATATGGAGATCATGAGTGGTGTCTTCAAAATTAGGAAAGATCACAATATGAAGATAAAGTTGGAATTCAAGAGGACAAATTGGGGCAAATATTCGTTTATAGGAGGTGGAGTTAGGGATTGGAATAACTTACCAAGGGAGATGTTCAATGAACTTCCAATTTCTTTGCAATCATTTAAGAAAAGGCTAGGAAAACAACAGATAGGTAATCTGCCATCTGGGCGACTGCCCTAACTGCATATCAGGATTGATTGATTGATTGATTGATTGATTGATTGATTGATTGATTGATTGATTGATTGATTGATTGATTGATTGATTGATTGATTGATTGATTGATTGATTGATTGATTGATTGATTGATTGATTGATTGATTGATTGATTTTCCCAACATTTCTCCAACTGCTGCCCTCCACTACAGTAACATACAGATTTTCTCCTACAAGGCAGGGTGGGTCTGCCTTACAAAGGTTGCATCCAGCTCTTGAAGTCACAGGGAAATAATTTATGATTTCTATACAATGCATAACACGAACCATAACTACTGAAAACCGAGCAAGTAGTTATGGGGTTTGGGCCACGTAGCTGTCAGCTTGCATTCGGGAGATAGTGTGTTCGGACCCCACTGTCGGCAGCCCTGCAGAGGGTTTTCCGTGTTTTTCCGTTTCCACACCAGGCAAATGCTGGGGCTGTACCTTAATTAAGGCCATCGTCGATTCTTTTCCACTCCTAGCCCTTTGCAATTCCATCGTCGCCACAAGACCTGTGTCACTGAGACGTAAAGAAAATTGCAAAAAATAATAACTTCAGAAACACATATAATATAAATACATCTTTTCACATAGGACGGACGTCAGGAAGGGCATGTGGCTATAAAACTCACCCAACATCACATGTACGACAATGATTGTACCTACGGTGCCACCAGCGTTTTGGATAAGTGGCAGAAAAAGAAGATAACTGCAACGCTAACCTCAGATGAAAATCCGCATATTAAAGGTCTTTAAGCAAGACTTGAATAATATTCTTGAGGGAGTTGCAATTCACAATGACAATATTTGAGAAAGAGCCTTCGTGGCTCAGGTGGCAGCACGTCGGCCTCTCACCTCTGGGCTCCATGGTTCAAATCCTTGTCACTCCAAGTGGGATTTGTGCTGAACAAAGCGGATTGGGACAAGTTTTTCTCCGGGTACTCCGGTTTTCCTTGTCATCTTTCATTCCAGAGACACTATGCAATATCATTTCATTTAAACTGCCAATCATTAATCATTGCCTCAGAGTAGTGCGACAGGCTTCGGCAGCCGGCACAATTCCCAATATCACCGCTAGATTCGTTCTATTCATAACCGGTCGAATGAATGGAAACAGCCTGAGGGCTTTCATTTCCAGTATTTTAGAGAAAAATACAGTACATTCTTGTAATCAAGTTGATCGCATAAACCAGCATTTCTTGACTTGTAATTAGGAAAGAAGGCCAATACTGTGAAATATATCGCATCCATAAAATAGAGTGACATAATAGGTAGAGAGATTTAAATTCTAGTTTGTTCTTTAGACAGCTCGAGTGCGAGAGGACATCGACCTTGCGGCAGGGCGATCACACTTCAACGAGTGGCAATATTGCGTAGCTGCCCCACGGCACGCAGCCATACGCACCTGTCGCTTAGCGCTTGGCTCGGTAGAAGCAAGCCGTCCGTCAGCGTCCAGTTCAAACAACAAAACAGTACAGCACGAGAGGTCTACTGGAGTCCTGGCTTACACTGTTGGAATTACTTCCTTGGCGTGAAAGCATAGAGGCACTTAAAATATGCAATCAGTTTTTCCAGATGTAATAATAATAATAATAATAATAATAATAATAATAAAAGTAAATGGCGTATGGCCTCCGAAGAGGCCTGGTGCAGGTCTTTTTCTAGTAGACGGCCTATTAGGCGACCTGCATGTCTGTGAAGATGAGAGCCCTACCTAGGATGATTTCTAATGTTGAATACGCCACACACACCCAGCCCCCGAGCCATTGAAATTAACCAATTAAGGTTAAAATCCGCGATCCGGCCGGGAATCGAACCCGGGGCCCTCTGAACCGAAGGCCAGTACGCTGACCATTCAGCAAACGAGTCGGACATAATAATAATAATAATAATAATAATAATAATAATAATAATAATAATAATAATAATAATAATAATAATGTCCGCCTCTAGTGTAGTGGTTATTGTGATTATCTGCCACCCCCGGAGGCCCGAGTTCGATTCCCGGCTCTGCCACGAAATTTGAAAAGTGATACGAGGACTGGAACGGGATACACTCAGCTCGGGAAGTCAACTGAGTAGAGAAGGATTAGATTCCCTCGTCAACCATCCTGGAAGTGGTTTTCCGTCGTTTCCCACTTCTCCTCCAGGCAAATGCCGGGTTGGTACTGAACCCATGACCTTTGTGATCTAAGAATTTTAAGTATGAAAGTTACTTCATGAGGCCACATGTCAATGGTGATGAGGAGCTTGAACATAGTCTTGATATCACGGGAGCAGCACGTAGCAAGGGGGTAGCTACCTTCATTACCACGCTGGGATACGTGACGTCATCCGCACGTGTCGGCAGTGGAAGGATACAGAGTTTATGTCGAATAAATATAATTAAATGAAAGAATTAGCGGTGAATGCAATATAATGATGGTCCTGTATTTATCTTTAAGACAATTGGTCTTTAGTAAGATGGATTTGAGACTGCTAAGCCATTTCTGGGGATTATTTCAGAACGGCGCGTGTGTCTAGCGTCCCCACGCGAAGTCGACAGAAAAGTAGTGCCTATCAAATGAGGTCATCTAACCAGTTAATTTAATGTGCATACATTTTAAATGTCCAGGAACACTACCGATAGCCATGTAGCAAGTATGTGGTTACATCCAAACCCTTTTAAATACGGTTCATTTAAGTCAGAAAAGTTACGCAAATTTTCTTGGCGGCAAAGGGAAAATGCCTGGAGAGAGGGAGTACTGTCTATAAATATAGAAGGGACGCCATGTTGAAATCCCCTGCATTTTGCATCGTGAGGCTGAAGGCAGAGGGTTGAACTGCTCTGTAAATCGATCGACAAAAGTAGACTAAGTCCAACCGACAGATTTTAGCCGATGTGGCTATTTGCTATTTGCTATTTGCTTTACGTCGCACCGACACAGATATGTCTTATGGCGACGATGGGATAGGAAAGGCCTAGGAACTGGAAGGAAGCGGCCGTGGCCTTAATTAAGGTACAGCCCCGGCATTTGCCTGGTGTGAAAATGGGAAAACACGGAAAACAATCTTCAGGGCTGCCGACAGTGGGGCTCGAACCCACTATCTCCCGATTACTGGATACTGGCCGCACTTAAGCGAGTACAGCTATCGAGCTCGGTAGGTAGTTTTTCTTTGAGCAGAAGTAATTGTATAAAAAGGGCGGTCAAGATACCGAAGAATATTTTTAAATATTTGTGTGTGGTAAAGGAAGTAATTCGTGTGCGGGAAATAAATACTATCAGTCGAGTGCGATCAACAAAATCAACAAGTGAAGGGTATTTCTCCCTTTATTATGTTTTATTCCAGGAAAATAAATAAATATTATGATGTACAGCCAGAAATGTAAAATGGCTAGATAAGCGGCGGAAGGTCACGGGTGAGCCGAAGGATGGAATCCGACGTAAATCTAAGGTAGGTGCCTTGCCATCTTACCACCTATTATATCTTGTTTTGTGATGTCAAACTTATGTGCATTTGAAATGGGTTTTTATGACGCAGTTGGTCACCCCTATGTTTCTTGGCGAATGTCAAAATATGACGAAAGGTAATTTGTTTTATTTTCTGCTTGGATAAATTTAAAATATTGCGAGTGCCGTGTGACATGTAAAAGTTATTAGTGAGAGTTTCGAAGTGATATCACGTCCAGAGTGAATCGTCAATTTCCGTGAATTTATTGCCTATACTTTTGTGATGTTAAATTGAGATAATTTTATCTTACGTAAAATTTTTCTGTTTGAATTTTGACGTAAATGATGTAAGAAATCCATGGTTACCCATTTTCAATCGAGCGGAAGCGCGCTGTCGGGTGATAAATGTAGATTGGTGAATTTTGTCACGAAGTGAAACGTTATTCTATGTCCATTTAAACTGTGTCTGACTGACAATAAAAAATAGTAGAATTTTTACAGTCACTTTGGTGAAAATTCAGTTTTGAAAATACGAGATCAATATGCAAAGTATTCATATTAATGTATTCGTGCGTATTATGCGTCGTGGATTGTAAATATTTTATTCCTTTTGTTTGTTAGTGAGAGCCGTCGAGTTGAGGCAGAGTTCAGAGTTGTCGTATGAGTTGAGATTGGATTTGTAAATCAGGTGATTGGAAGCCTGTAAATGTGCCGGGATATGTATAAGCCCGAGGGCAATTTTGTGTAATGTTTGGGATGGAAAGTAGAACTAGAGAATCCATGTCTGTATTAATTTGCGACGTGTTCAATTATTGTAGGGCATTTTGAAGTGTAATCTATGTGCATTTTGCTGGTCAGAAATATCGTATTTGTTTAATTATGTCGGCGAAGTTAAAGGTTTTATTCTGAGAGGCCAGTCAAGCAAGACGAAACAGATGTTTCATATCACAGCAGAGCGGGGGTCGTGTCTCAATGCCGTCAGCTGATAGGAGTTCGCAGCTCGAACAACGGAACGTGCAGAGTGTGTTACGCATTGAAACGAAATCGCATTTCTTGGCAGTGGATATCAATAAATACGGAATCTAGTTGAATTTTTCATCCGGGAATAACGCGTGTGTTACTAGATACTGTAAATTTGTTTAATTGAAATTGTAATGTACATTTGAGACCACGAACGTAGAGTATAATGAGCGAGGTTAGCCAATTTCAGGGTTGTCCAAAATATAGAGCGATGGTAATGATGATTGTTTTGTTTGTGAGGGGAGCACAAAGCTTCACGGAAATGTTATATGACAAGATATGACATCGTAATCGGTGTACATTGTACGGCGAGTTACTTATGATTTTGTACTTAATTATCAGGGTTATACAAGTAGTAATAATGGTTAGTATTAGATTAAATTAAAGTATGATGTCACGAAACAGGATAAATACTGGAAATAAGTGATGCAAATTTTTTCCAGCTACCGACGATATACATCCAACATGATTAAAAAATGAATTACGTCAAGACTTGTGTAGGGGCTTGTGAAAGAAACCATTCGTCCGTGGAGATAGAATTTGTTGTTCATTAAGATTTCATTAAATCATTTAAATTTATTTAATTAAATTCAGTGGAAACGTATTTTGAAATAACTTTCAATCAAGCGAATAACTTGAAGATGCATTCCGGAATCTTAGTTTATTTTTCAGTGTAATATGTAAATGTTAACATAACGATTAAGGGGACATATCCGAAGGTAATGGATTTTACTGCCACAAAGTATTGTGAGCATTGTTGTTGTTGCATTATTTGACTTTGATTGATGGAGCAGTAAATGTGCTGGGGTTAGTAAAGTGGAAACTTTGGTCATCAACCGATGTAACTTAATTGTGTTTAGCCTTCAGCTTGGAAACTTGGATGGTCATGGGGTCATCAACCTCAGTGACTTAGAGTGGGGCCATATGCCACCGTAGCATCATTTTCCTTGCGGTCATCATCCACAATGACTTTAAAATAACTTAGAAGTTTAGATGTCGGTCCATGACAGAGTCGCAGGTCACATCGATTCAATTAAGGGTCCATGCCGTATAACCACTTTGTGGCACACACCGATTGGATTGCCGTAATTATACCCAGAATCCAGAGTTCGTGTTACGAGGACTGGACCATAAAGAATCACTATGATGGTACATGTAGTCTCACATAGAAGCCGAATGTAAGGATTTCCATACTTTCTTTTCTTTAATTAATAATTGAGACAATGGTTTCTAATAAGGATGCCCATCAGGCAGTTATGTCAAAGGCTCACACCAGTGTTCTGATCTTCTGTGTAAAATGATTGTGGTGTCCAGTGGACACGATTGGATCCCAATGATACCGATGATAAATGATTAACTCTTCAGAGATTACTTGAATAAATAGGAATATTTTTAAACAGACCTTTCATTTGAGTAGATAGATTACAATTACTGAACCCTACCTTTACCTCAGCAAGTGACGAAGAACCCGATACGACCCAAGAGACATATCTCACTAAATTTTGCTGATAGGTAAGGAAGGTAGGTATCCTTCATAGTGGACCAAAACGGTTCAGTACATAACTTTAAAGTTACGGCCGCTTCTTTTCCTCTTCCTTGTATATCCCTTCCAATCTTCCCATCGGCACAGAATCATTGCAGGCGAAGCCGCCTGGGCGAGGTAGTGGTCCTCGTTATCAGTTTCATCCCCCGACCAAAAGTCTTACGCTCCAGAACACTGAACTTGATGATGATGATGATGATGATGATGCTTGTTGTTTCAAGGGTCCTAACATCTAGGTCATCGACCCCTGATGGTACGAAATGAGACGAAATGCAATGATAAAATAAAAATCCAAAATCCTCCACTGACCAGAATTGAAAGCGTGAGGACGAAAACTGAACGGATGGATATGAATTTAAAACAATCAGTGGAGCCGACCCGCAATGCTTCAGTCTCAGCAACTGACGGAAAACAATAGTAATACTGACCAAGGGACTGCTTCTATAGCTCAGTACTGAATCGGTGATGCTTGCAAGCTAAAGGGGTCCAAAATATAGTTTATCGGCCTCTCTTAATGGTACTTATCGCTTGGAAAGTAGAACCATGGTATTTGTCATGGTGCGGTACTAATCAAAATTATCGTAGACTCGCGGTATTCCACACATTATGGTACGACTGACATGTACATGTAATACAGACCTATGATGTTCCGCACACAGCGGCGCCATTTACAGGCAACTCAAACCTATGATTTTCATCACATACGTGTACTAACCACAGAGACTCGTACGATACCGTGGTGTTCCTTATATAGTGGGTACTAATCATAGTCAAGCCAGAACCCTGGTGTCGCTCATATAGTGCTACTAATCACAGGCACCATAAAAGCTTGACGGCGCGGTGCTCCTGCGTGCTACTAATCACAAACCTATTTAGTACCTAACATAGTGGTACTACGCGCAAGTAATAGCGACCCATGGTGTTCCCCGCGTGGTGGTACTAATCACAAGTAGTTTCATGGTTCTAATTGGAGCATCCCTTGGTCCCCCTTTTAGTCGCCTCTTTCGACAGGCACGGGATACCGTGGGTGAATTCTTCGCCTGCCTCCCCCACCCACAGGGGGTGTGTGTTTGGTCCGCGAGAGGTATTTTATTTCCCTCAAGTCCGCCGGCAAGCCGGTTAGGATCCCACTTTCCGCCACCTGGGACGCGCCACGTGGGAGTATCACCTCTCCCCCTGCTACGCCAGCGTAGTAGGTTCTTGGACACTGCCCTTGAGGCGGTAGAGGTGGGATCTCTCACTGAGTCCGAGGGAAGAACCAATGCTGGAGGGTAAACAGATTAAGAAAGAAAAAAAATAAGGAAAATAATAATAATAATAATAATAATAATAATAATAATAATAATAATAATAATAATAATAATAATAATTTGCTTTACGTCACAGTGACACAGATAGGTCTTATGGCGACAATGGGATAGGAAAGGGCTAGGAATGGGAAGGAAGAGACCGTGGCCTTAATTAAGGTACAGCTCCAGCATTTGTCTAGCGTAAAAATGAGAAACCACGGAAAATCACCTAATAAATACTATTAATGTTATTGCTTTACGTCCCACTAACTACTTTTACGGCAGAGACGCCGAGGTGCCGGAATTTGTCCCGCAGGAGTTCTTTTACGTGTCAGTAAATCTACAGACACGAGACTGACATATTTAAGCACCTTCAAATTCCACCGGATTGAGCCAAGATCGAACCTGCCAGAAGGCCAGCGCCTCAACCGTCGGAGCCACTCAGCCCGGCGGAAGACAATCTTCAGAGTTGCCGACTCGGATTCAAACGCACTACCTCCCGAATGCAAGCTCGCAACTGCGCGGTCCTAAACGCACGGGCAAGTCTTACCGAGTAAGGTACGTGAGCCAAAGGTGGCAATGAAGATGATTGCTATTCTTTTAAATGATCTAACTTTAAGGACATCGACTCGTAATGACATGAAATGAAAATAAATGAGAAAATACCGACTGACTGGAATGATTACTTAAGTAGAAATAAAATAGCCAGGACAGGCAACTAATGCCTTATTTCAATAAATAAGATAAAATATAAGACAACAATCTAATTAAAAATACGTCATACCATTTAATCAATAAAAATATTACTGTAAAATAATATAACGGATATAGTTTAAAATATGTGTGAACTAATCAATTTTAAAATGTCTGCAGTTAAATTAAAAGAATAAAGTTCATATTTAAAATTCAGGATTTTAAAGAACAAGAAGTTCTTAAAAAAAGGCTAGGGTAACAGAAATTCGAAACATTCAATTTAAACGAAACCAAACCCCATGACGCACAAGCCACGAAGGTCCGTGGCCTACTAAGGGATCATTGCTCACCCCGAAGGCCTGCAGATTATGAGGTGTCGTGTGATCAGCACGACGAATCATCTCGCCCGTTATTCTTGGCTTTCTATACCGGGGCCGCTATCTCACCGTCCGCTAGCTCCTTAATTGTAACCACATAGGCTGAGTGGACCTCGAACCAGCCTTCAGATCCTAGTAAAAGTCCCTTAGCGGGCAGGGAAACGAACCCGGAACTTCCGGGTATGAGGCAGGCACGCTACCCCTACCCCACACAACGCTAAAATCGATCAAATATATTTCGAGGAGATATTAAATATTAAGCAAAATTGGCGAAATGGACGTTGGAGCCGTCATAGCTGAGAAGCATAGTCCCTGGCTTCTGACCAAGGCGGTCGCAGTTTGAATACAGGTGGAATTTTTGAAGAGAATAACTATGTCCATTTGGCTCTGATACCACGGCCAACTACAGAACTGATGATGATGACGATGCTTCTTGTTTTGAAGGGCCTAACATCTAGGTCATCGGCCCCTGATGGTACGAAATGAAATGACAAATTAAAAGTTTTAAATCATCCACTGACCAAAATAAAAAATGGCATGAAGGATGAATGGATTGATATGAATTTAAAACAATCAGTGGATCCTACTCAAAAACTACCATAAAAATAGTATTACTGACCAAGAGACCACTTCTAAAGCACAATCCTGATTCGAGGATGCTTGTTGTCTAAAGGGGTCCAAAATACAGGTCAACGGCCCCGCATAATGGTACTTATCGCAAGTAAAGGAGAACCATGGTATTTGTCTTGTTGGGGTACTAATCAAAAGTAGCGTAGACTCACGGTGTTCCACACAACATGGTACTACTCACAAGTATTGTACGACGAACAGGTAACGAAGACCTATGGTGTTTCTCACATAATGGCGCCTCACATAGGCAACGCAAAGCGGTGCTGATCCTCACCTAGGTGTACTAATCACTGGCACCGGTATTCCCGTGGTGTTCCTCACATAGTGGATACTAAGCACAGGCAACGCAGACCCACGGTGTCGCTCATATAGTGGTACTAATCACAGGCAACGCCCAGACCCGTGGTGTTGCTAACAAGGGTACGACACGCAGCTACTGGAAACCCACAGTAATCCACTCCCTGCTGCTACTAATCACAAACCTATTTCGTACCTAATATAGTGGTACTACTCGCAAGTACCGGCAACCCACGGTGTTCCCCGCGTAATGATACTAATCAAAAGTAGTTTCATGGTTTTAATACAATCATCCCTTGGTTGCACCTTTTAGTCGCCTCTCACGACAGGCAGGGGATACCGTGGGTGTATTCTTCGTCTGCATCCCCCACCCTCAGGGGGTAGACAGAGAAAAAGGAAGAAATAAGAAGGGATCCGTCACTTCGAAAAATGAACTAACGGACGAAGAAAGGCAAGAGCCACGAAGGGCGCGAAAATGAAAGACTTCCTAGGCCTCGAATGCTCTAATACCGTCGGGGTCGGAAAAGAACAAGAGTTGACCAAGGGAGGTCGGACAGGATAGATGAAAGTGAGAGGCCTGGCACAAGTAAGTGCAAGCCATGCCAGATCTCAGCTAAGAGCCCCGTGGTCGCCAACCCACGCTCCCAAGTTGAGAGCCCGTTGGGCCCCTGTTAGTCGCCTCTTACGACAGGCAGGGAATACCATGGGTGTATTCTTCATCTGTGTCCCCCACCCACAGCGGGTAACTACAGAACTACGATCTAGCTAGGTTTTGTTTTATGTTCAAGGTCTGTACATCTAATAACGAAATTATTTAATTCAGAAAGGCCAGATTGTTGATCTCAGGGAACACTCTGCTCCGTCTGAGGATCAGTGATAGAATGCCAGTCTCCAGATTCCAAATTCTTGAGTTCAAACCCGGCAGATGATGTTGAACTTTCGAAGTGTGGAAGAAATTCCTTACGGCTCTCCATGTCATGCGATGTCAGCATGAAACATTTCTGTCGGAACATATTCCATGCTTATCCGAAATATATAATGAAAATTCAGCAACAAATTGTCTTTGCATCTCGAAATACTGTACCGCTATGTGACAATGTTGTCGCGAAAATACTGACCCGCAGTGCATATACAAAGGGCACTAGAAAAGTTTTGCAATGTGAGTGAACGCTTTAGACTTTTTTAAAAATAATTTCCACCACACTCAATACACTTCTCCATACGTCGAAACCAGTCACTGAACCAACTCTGCCACTTTTCCTCGGTTACATTTTCACACTCTTGATCCCATGCTGCCAGAAGCTCGTCGTTGGATGCAAAACGCCGCCCTTTCAGCTTCATCTTCACTTCTGGGAAGAGTGCTAAGTCACATGGGGCAAGATCGGGACTGCATGGAGGATGATCGAGCACAGTCTACCCTGATCTGGCAAGAAAATCCATTGTTACATTAGCACGATGTGTTGGAGCATTGTCGTGATGCAAGGGCCAAGTGTTGAGCCGTGACCTTGGACGGAGCTGCTCGAGAGTCTGGATGACCTGAGGCAGACAAGTCTCACTGTACCACTTTGCAGTAACTGTCCTTTGTGTTTCTAGCACAATCCGATTCAGGATGCCCCGTTTAGTGAAGAATACTGCAATCATCCTTTTCTTCACTGACCTTGACTTTCGCACGGTCACAGGAGTACCCTCATCTTCGAACAGCTACACATTGTTCTGGGATTTTGTTGCGACATCGCAATAATAAAGCCAAGTTTCGTCACCTGTAACGATGCTATTAACGTTACGCGAAGTCCCATTTTCAAACTGTTTTAGCATTTTTCGGCACCATTTCATTCGATGTGACCTTTGTTCCTCTGAAAGTCAATGGGGCACCCAAACGGAACAAACCTTTCTAACATAGTCGTGTAGAATTGAATGAATACCTGGTGAAGGGATGTGGAGGGTCTCTTCTACCTGCCGATATGTCAACCGCCTCTTTTGCTGCAACATTTTCCTTACAGCTTCAATGTTTTCCTCAGTCACTGATTCAGACGGTCGCCCAGAACGAGGATCGTCCTCAGCCCCAAAATTTCCCCTCTGGAACTCTTTGTACCAGCGGAAAATTGTTGTCCGGTGTGGACAGTCTTTCCCCAGCACAGGAGTCATTTCCTCCAGGCACTGGTCAACAGTTCATCCACGAGTAAAATTGTAGCGAATAATTGCGCGATATTCATCTTTAGACCACACTGACATCTTAACTTGCTTTCAATCCCACTGCTTGGTAACAATAACAACTGGTGTGAAGGTCGCGCCTTGCTATCTTCTAGACCGGTTTTCACCCCTCTTCTCATCCCTCACCATAAAAGGGGTGTCTAGCCAACCGTTTTTGCGTATTGCAAAACTATCCTAGTGCCCTTTGTATCTCTTGGAACGAATATTCGTTGAGACAGTTCATGCAATACTGAACCTTAGATGACACAACCTTTCTGATGAGAGTAAAATGCTGAAACATATCACATAGCGGTTTTTCTACGAGCAGCGGTGATATCACCATACATAATCCTGGTATCTCAGCCATCTTGTAGAATACAGTTGAACGTTGAAGTTTAAACGCAGTCTAAATCTTCTCCTTCTTCTACCATTTTTCTCACTCTAGTGGGCGGGTGTGAACTGGGTCGCGCATGTGGATTTGGCCCTTTTTCACAGTCAGATACCCTTCCTGACGCCAACCCTTTATGAAGGGCTGTGATCTCTATTATGTGTTTGTATGGTGGTTGGTAGTATGGGTGTTGTCTGAATATAAAGAGGTGGTTGTTGGAACAAACACAAACACCCACTCCACTTGCCAGAAGATTTAATCAGAAGCGATTAAAATCCCCAATCCGGTCGGGAATCGAACCCGGAACACTCTAAACCGAGGGGCAGTATACTGACCATTCAGCCAACGGGTCGAACAGACAGTCTAAATGATGGAATCAAAATGCACGCACGTGGTAGCTGAGGCCATTCAATTATTATTATTATTATTATTATTATTATTATTATTATTATTATTATTATTATTATTATTATTATTATTATTATTATTATATGTATGCGAATAAGCCCATTAGGACAACGCAAAGTGCTTAGGCCGTGCATGTGCCTTCCTTTGTGCCCATATTTCTTTCATTCTTTTACTGTGGGCTTCGTTTCTGTCTTCAGACCAGATTGTCCCAGTCTTTGGTCTTTCCTCTTGGTCAACTTTCCATTTGTGAATTTCGGACCCGAAGATGACCCTGTTTTGGACATCTGCTGGTATAATTCCTGCCTGTTTCAAATCGGCTTTGATTTCGCCAATCCGTTGCATTATGTCTGTTTTGGCTGTACTCCTGTTGTCATAGAATTCGACTATTTGTTTTGTTAAGTCTGTCTGGATCCATTATTTTAATATGTCCATTGAATCTTAGCCTGCCTTTTCTAATGTCACTGCGAATATTTGTCTGGTGTTTGTTTTCCAGTCTACCTCTAAGTCGGTAATGACCATCGGTGAGTTTTTGGCCTAGAATTTTTCTTATGATTTTACGTTCTTTTTCAAGGTCTTCAATGTCTGTTTTCCTGTTCAAAATTACCGTCGCTGATCCATAAAGACATTATTATTATTATTATTATTATTATTATTACTATTATTATTATTATTATTATTATTATTATTATTATTATGATTATTCACTGAAAGTCTTAATATTCGGGGAGCCTGATGAGGGAAGAATGCATCCTTTATTTTTTTATTACCTCCCAATGCTGATAATTGAGAGTAAGTCATACATATTTCACGAGCAGTACCCAGCTGGCACAGTGGCATGTTAAAAAGTATTTACCGGTGATATGTAATATTCATTGGTACTTTACAATACAAGTAGCAGTATCAATCTACATACCTTAAGAAATCCATGCCTGCTAAACCTCAAAATTCCACGATCTTTACGGAATTTCTACTTTAGATTTTGTCTACTTCATATCACATCACCGCATTTGGTACCAATTTTCTGAGCCAATTGTCAATCATTCTACATATAAGGAGTTAGTAATAACCAGACGCCGTGAGTGAGCCTCATAAATGGAATTATAAGACTTTATGGTTGAACTAAGCTAAGCAATAAAAGGAACAAGGTTTTTCCTGTCGTAAATCCATCGACCACCTGTTATACATCAATATTGTACGTCACGCTGCGTTAAGATTTTAGAGTGCGTGCCAGGTGCAGTGGTGGACCAGTCCTCCTGCCTCGAGTACACAAAGACTGATTTGTTACGGAAGAAGGAATACAAAGTTCTGAGAAAACAATGTACCTATATCCTGTATGGAATAATGTTAAACTTATTTGATTATGATGAAAATCGAGTTTAAGTGTTATTTTCAGAAAGTTGTTGTTCTTTGGGTCATCAGCCCATAGGCGAGTTTGATGCAGCACTCCATGCCACCCTATTCATTTCTACGTAACTACTACATCCAACATCTACTCTAATCTGTTGGTCGTATTCATACTACGGTCTACCTCTACTATTCTTACCGCCCACAGTGAACTCAAAAACTAACTGAACAAGCCCGGGGTTTCTTATGATGTGTTGCATCATTATATCTCTTCTCATTTTTCAAATTTCGCTAAATCGTTCTCCTCTCGTCAACTCGACTCAGTATCTCGCCATTCTTCTGTAGCACCACATTTCAAAAGCTTCTATTCTCTTTCTTTCTGCGCTAGTAATCTTTCACTTCCACACAATGCCACACTGTAGACGAAAGTCTTCAAGAACAACTTCCTCATTCCTAAACCATTGCTTGTCCTACTCTGCATTTTATGTCCTTCCTACTTCTGTTATCGTTAGTTTATCCAATTTCAATTTCTTTTTTTTCAATTTGCTTAGCGTCCCACCGACATAGGTAGGTCGTATGGCGACGATGGGATAGGAAAGGCACAGGAGTGGGAAGGAATGGGCCGTGGCCTTAATTAAGCTACAGCCCCAGCATTTGCCTAGTGTGAAAATGAGAAACCACAGAAAACCATCTTCAGGGCTGCTGACAGTGGGGTTCGAACCCACTATCTCCCGGAGGCAAGCTCAGAGCTTCACGCCCCTAACCGCACTGCCAACTCATCCGGTAACAACACCTACTTTCTTTAAGACTTAATTTCCTAATCTAATATTTCCTGCATCGCCTGAATTCGTTCAACTGCACTCCATTACTTTTGTTTTATATTTATTTTCATCTTGTATACCTTCTCCAATGGAGCCTCCGTGGCTCAAGCGGCAGCACGCCGGCCTCTCACCGCTGGGTTCCATGGTTGAAATCTCGCTCAATCCATGTGAGATTTGTGCTGGACAAAGCGGAGGCAGGGTAGGTTTTTCTCCTGGTACTCCGGTTTTCCCTGCTAACTTTCATTCCAGCAACACTCTCCAATATCATTTAATTTCATTGATCATTCATTAATCATTGCCCCAGAGGAGTGTGACAGGCTTCGGCAACCGGCACAATTCCCACCCTCGCCGCTAGATGGGGGCGTCATTCCTTCCATTCCTGACCCAGTCGGATGACTGGAAACAGGCTGTGGACTTTCATTCATTCCTTCTCCAAGACTGTGTCCATACCATTCAGCAATTTCTCCACATATGTTCAAACTAGAATATAGAAATGCTACAGTACTTATGCTCATATTGGTACTGACATGAAATTAGTGAGAATGATCACTGGTAAAAAGAGGTTCGAACAACTGAAGGAGGGTCCTCGGAATGAGGAGATAAAAGCTGAGTTAGGAATAAACTCCTTGGATGAAGCTGTAGTCTATGTAAAAAGCAGTTTCTGAGGTGGGGTCACCTAAGGTGAATAGAGGAGGATAGGTTACTTAGGAGAAATAATAGATTTGGTCATGGAGGGTAAGCGAAGTAGAGCGAAAGCAAGTTTATGATGATTTAAAGGTAAGAGATATGGAACTAAACGAGGTCACAAATTTAGTTACAAATAGAGGATTGTGGATCAGCTTAGTTAATTCACAGAGGATTGCAGACTTAACACTGAATGGCACATTAGTCTATAATGAAGACGCGTTTATGTTAATATTTGATCCTTTGAGAACATTTGTTTATCATCCATGAGAATAATCCAATTGGCTTGCTAGATTTCTCCAAACAAAATCTAAATGGGTCTCCCTATTTTCTTCTTCATAGCACCTTCCGCAGTTTTACTGGAGTCGGCTCTTGACTTGGGATTGACCCAGTTTTACAGTCGTATGCCCTTCCCGACGCTAACATTACGTGAATGATTCTATTCACTATTGCATGTTTCTGTGCTGGTCGATAGTGTGATGTGTTGTTTGTGGATGAAGACTAACAGAAACACTCAGTGTCTGATCCTGAAGAACTAATCATACGCAGTTAAAATTCTCGATTAGGCCGACATCGAATAGGTGTCCCTCTGAACCGAAGGCCCATACACTGATCATTCAGCCAAACAGCCGGATCGATATTGGGATATCTATATACTGCTTTAACATGCTATTATGAATGCGATTCTATTAGTGAATCAGATAGTTATATCAATGACTTGGGGAGATATACTGTACATCGAAGTTTTGTTTTTGTTTTGTTTAACACTTTGCTTTACGTCGCAGCGACACAGCTACTGTAGGTAGGTCTTACGGCGACGATGGGATAGGAAAGGACTGGTAGTAGTAAGGAAGCGACCGTGACTTTAATTAAGATACAGCCGTAGCATTTGTCTGCTGTGGAAATGGGAAACCACGGAAAACCATCTTCAGGGCTGCCGACAGTGGGATTCGAACCCACGATCTCCCGGATGCAAGCTCACAGCTGCGCACCTCTAACCGCACGGCCAACTCGCCCGGTATTCGAAAATGTGTTCTAGGCACTGAGCTCCTTTGGAAAATACACGACTGCTAGGCATTCCGATATCCTTATACAGTAACTTCAGAATAGAAAGAGAGAGATAGTAAAATACAAAAGAGAAGAACGCGAGAGAAGAAATTGCAAATAATGTGAAATGAAGTTCGGGCTTCCATGTTCGCCATCTGTGTCCTATCGTGTGTGTGTCCCTGTATGTCGAAATGTCGACAAATAACTTAGTCACTTCCTTCACTGATTCGTTGTAACATGGAAACGACGAAAGTGCAACATTAAATTCTTTAGCAGCTACTACTACTACATTCTACAACTTTTTTGCTATTTGCTTTACGTCGCATCGACACAGGTAGGTCTTATGGCTGTGATGGGACAGGAATGGCCTAGGAATGGGAAGGAAGCGGCTATGACCTTAATTAAGGTACAGCCCCATCATTTGCCTGGTGTGAAAATGGGAAACCACGGAAAACCATCTTCAGGGCTGCCGACAGTGGCGTTCGAACCCACTATCTCCCGGATGTGAGCCCATAGCTGCGCGCCCCTAACCGCACGGCCAAGTTGCCCGGTACTACTACTACTACTACTACTACTAACTAGAATTTGTACCCGTTCTTCGCACGGGAATTCGCAGAGGATTATATCTTACCTTCAGGACTTTATGCGAAGTAACATGGCTCTATTCACACGTTAAAATGATATTTGCAAATGAAAGCGCGTCGCAGTAACATGAAATATGATGAAGCTGAATAAAGTCGAGAGAGAATGATGACGATTTCCGAATTTATTGTATGGTACAGTTCCTGGTTCTAAGTTGCTCGAAATTCTCCATGGTTTTCAGGTTGCATATTGCATCTCTGATCACTGGCGTGGCGTTCTGGCATTGCTGATACCTCCCTTAATATCTGTCCTATCGAAAATAGTGAAATGGCTCTTTAGATTTTCCCGTTGACAACCTTGAAGTGACACGCACAATATGCCCCACAGGACTTGGACTAAAAATCCAAATTGTCGTAATCATCTGCGTTACTTCCGTCGTACGATAAATACGTACGTGAGATAAAGGAACGGAAATAACATATTCTTAAACTTTGTTGTATACAGTGTTTTGATTGACGTAATGTTAACTAAAATATTTGAGAATAATCACCCTATAAATACAAATTCCATGTGATTATCACATCATATTCACCTGATAACACAACCCTGATTGAGTAAAATCCAAACACGTAGCGTGGTTGAAATGAGTCCAGTATTTGTACATTTTAGGAATATACAAACAGAAACATAACCGGACAGACAGATATACAGATAAACAGACAGACAGACAACAAAGGAAAAGTTCAACCTCATGTTACCTCGGTGTTAGATACATCCGATGGGGGCAATTTTAAAGCCGAGAGAAAAATGATGCATCCTCTGATTTCCTTCTGTTATGTATCTCTCAAATAACTGTACGTCTACGAGGGTACCCACCCGTAGCTGGCTGCAGAATATGAAACCCGTAGAAAATAGTAACTTTCTCCGTCATTTGAAATGTACCATAAGAGAAATTATATACATAAGAAAAAAAATTTAAAATGAAGAGGCGTTTCACATATAGTCTATAAATTTCACATATAACCAATAGTGTAAGAGGAAATTAAAAAAAACTCTTCTGGTCTACCTGTAAACTCCCAGTCTATTCAGTGATTTTTAAATGGCATGTAGCCTATATCGAAACCTGCTCTTGGATGAGCAGATGTAGATATGAAGTTTAGACGATATATTACCAATTGTGTAAGAGAAAATTGAAGAAAAGTCTCTTCTGGTCTTCCTGTAAAACCCCAGTCTTTTCAGTGATTTTTAAATGATATACATATTGAAAACTGCTCTGGGATGAGTAGACTCTAAATATGAAGTTTGCTGGAGATATAATCAATACGGTAGTTTAAGAGAAAATTTTTAAAACTCTTCTGGTCTTCCTATAAACCCCTAGTCTGTTCGGTGAGTTTTAAATGACTTGCATATCGCAACCTGCTCCTGGATGAGTAGACTCTAAATATGAAGTTTTGTCGATATCTATTCAGCCGTTTACCCGTGATGGTGACCGACCGACCGACCGACCGACCAAGAAGGCTAAAACTTACTGATACGGTCTTGAATTGGCCTAAAAAGAATAAATATATCAAAATTTAGCGAAATACAGACAACACACCCCCTAGAATTTTAATGATAAGATGGTAATTGAATCGGTTAGTTTTAAAACCCCGTAAGTCATATTTTTGGACAATTTCCTCTTTCTGTGAGAAAATTAATTTTGAAGGACAGACACATCATTTTGTGTAGAATCCCCGTAAGTTTGCTGTATACAATGACCGTGAAGGGTTTGGTTTTAAAACTCCTTAAGACACTGACTTGCGGGGTTTCCCAAGGTAACAGTGTTTTACCGCTGGAATGTGCTGTCAGCATCAGCTGTTAGAACACATATCGCGGGAACCACATTGTTATAGAAGAGTTTCCGATTGTTGTGCAAGCTTGTTTTCTTCAGACGATAATGATGTTAGTGTACAAAAGATAAAAGGAATTAGAAATACGCATTTATATACTGTCAGTGTAACAAAACACAAACGTCAAGAGTGAAACAAACTTCATATGTAGGCTACAATAAAAAAGAAGTGAATCCACGAAACGCTAATGTACCATGAAGTTAGTTTTATATTTACCCTAATATTGCTTACTAATGATGCATGATTTAATTGAAAATAACTTCTCCAACCGTTTTCGTCTTCTGGAATACTATATATAAGTGACAAGGAGTGAATAGGGAATTTTCATTTTCATTTAAAAAGCATATTCCATGTATCATTATGTATTAAAATATTTATAACAATATATATGTTTCCTTGTACAATTTGGGCAGAATTTATTGGTACTGTAAATGTTTATACCTTTTTATGCATGAATAAAGCAGATATATATATATAGGGAATAGGGAATATATATATATCTCAGTAAATCATTTGAGTATGAATTTTGGTTTTTCTTTAAGTCAATAACACAATGTTATTCATTTGGTTTTATAATCCCGTAAGTCACAGTGTTTTAAACTGATGTACAGGCAAAGTTAATAAAGAATAAAACTTCATATCCTACTTCTATGATGTCTTTCTATAAGTATTAACCAACAGAGACAAAAACACGTACAAATAGTTTCTCGTTTATTCGCCAGCCAGTTTTTTCTGTTTTCCCACAAGTTTATATTTCGTGACTTACGGGGTTTTAGGAAAACCGATTCATTAATAATAATAATAATAATAATAATAATAATAATAATAATTGTACCGGGTGGTACACCTCTACGCTTCACGTTTAAATCTTCCGCCTTAAAGTACTCCTCTACAGGATAAACAGTGAACTTGAAACTGGACCAACTTAAATTTTTCCTCTGAAGATGTCACTGTGTGAATTTCGACTTGTTTTTATTTACTATTTATCAATAAGTTCGGACATTCTCTCATAGATGTCACTGCCGAAACACTATGATCATGCACCCTGGTGCGAAATGAAGGAACTTTATTTGAAGAAATTTTGTATTCATAAGTTTGTTCTTTACTACATTTCGTTCATTCAGTTGTGGTTTGGCAATATTTGTATTTCTTTCCGCCAGTTTTGAATTTAGCCAAGCAAGAATTTCTGTAATTAATTGCTAACCAATCACTGGCTTCTTCTTCGTTTTGGTGTGTAACTTTAAACTAACCAATAAAAGTGAGAGGGTGTGGCTTTATTATTCATGAAAGGTCTCGAACTTTCCCCGAGGGTTTATAAACTGCGGATTTTCACGTCTCTTGGCCACTCGATCAAAATCTAACTAAGTGTGTGGACGTAAATCAGGAGGCGGGAAGCGCCTCTTTCATCTGGGAGCAGGTCTTCAATAAGGTAATGGCCATTTAACATCTTTATTTCTTGCTAGCTCAGCAGTTTAACCCGCAGGAAAGGTCCGAAACATTTTACAATGTAACCTGATTTCCTAAATATGTAATTTTCTGCAGGCTTATGTAAAATCTTAATTAAATCTGTAACTGTAATTAGGCGATAGAGAGTGATTTACCCTCTCGAGCTCCCATTCATTTTGGTTTGAGGTGACTACGTTTTGGTAACTGATTTTCTTCTTTTCCTTAATGTTTTAAATTTCTTCCTTATTCGAGTCACCTCCATAGTTTGGGAATAGCCCCTGTTTTATCGGTCTAGTGCCTTTTAGGTTTTAAAATGTGTGTTTAGGAGTGCAAGTACACGCCTCCATTCTTTTTGGTAGTCCGGGCCATTTACTTAACCTTTTCTTTTCCTGCTAAGGTCCAGTAGATTGGGTACTAGATACCCCTGTGTTATTGTTGTAAGCTGTGCCTGGATGGCAATTAATTGTAAAGTCTAACATTGTCTTAAATAGGCTTGAAAAACTGAGAGCGCGTCTGCTCTTTTCTCGTGTTGTAAGAATGCCTCTGGGAGGCTTGAGGTTAAAAGTTGGGAGCAAGTGCTCCATGTGGTAGGGGTTTTCTGCCCCTTTGAACAAATTGTGCTTTTGTAAAACTAGGGGCGTGTAGCCTGAGAGAGTTAAAGTTCTGGAATCTTGGATCTTTCTAGTCTTGTTTCCAAATTGTTGTTTCACAAAGCGAAATGTTGTTAAGGTTTTGTCATTGATTGATTGTTAACATTAAAAAATATAACCTTTATTTGAAATTTTAAATTAACTTTGATTCTGTAGTTAGACCTATTCATCCCGGCACCTTCTTTCACCTCTGCTAATCCACCAAACCACGGTAATAATAATAATAATAATACCGGGCGAGTTGGCCGTGCGGGTAGGGGCGCGCGGCTGTGAGCTTGCATCCGGGAGATAGTGGGTTCGAATACTACTGTCGCCAGCCTTGAATATGGTTTTCCGTGGTTTCCCATTTTCACACCAGACAAATGCCGGGGCTGTACCTTAATTAAGGCCACGGCCGCTTCCTTCCCACTCCCAGGCCTTTCCTATCCCATCGTCGCCTTAAGACCTATATGTGTCGATGTGACGTAAAGCCACTAGCAAAAAGAAAGTTATTTTACTTTTTCGTGTGGCTATTTCTAGCCGAGTGCAGCCCTTGTAAGACAGACCATCCGATGAGGGTGGGCGGCATCTGCTATGTGTAGTTAACTGCGTGTTATTTTGTGTTATGTTTGGTGTGTAATTTGCAGGGAGGTTGGGGACAGCACAAACACCCAGCCCCCAGGCCACTGGAATTAATCAACTAAGGTTAAAACCCCGGCTTGGCCGGGAATCGAACCCAGGACCCTCTGAACCGAAGGCCAGTACGCTGACCATTCAGTCAACGAGTCGGACATAATAATAATAATAATAATAATAATAATAATAATAATAATAATAATAAGCATCTTCGTCATTATAAATTCTCCTTACTGATGAAAACAGAAACTAAGACTACGAGGAATAAAGCAGAGAGGAAGATAACGACACGCAGAAATGAGGTTAATTAAGAAATTAGCAGGGCGAGAAAGATCATAGAGAACTATTTTACAAGAATTTGAAATTAAGCTAATTGCTCTTTTCACTCTGGAATTCATCAACAAAGAGCACACTGCTTTAGAAAGAATGCTACCAGATGGCCAGAAGCAAGTGCTACATTAGGCTTGAAAGATGGAATGAATCTGGCCAGGGCCGTGGGAAAACCCTTGAGTCAGACTGTAAAATAGAAACAGTGGTTTACTTCAGGAGGAAGCTATCGATCTGTACAACCTGCAGACCTCAATCTTACATATTTTATACATTCCGGTATTTATTCGTTCCACTCTTGTGAAATATATTTTCCGTCTTCTTTGCAGAATGATCAGCATCGGCCTTCGGATTAGAGGGTTCTGGATTTGATTCCCTGCCGGGTCGGGGATTTTAACTTCGTTTGTTTTTCGCTCTGGGACTGGGTATTTGTGTCTAATGACACAAAACACACCACACTAGCAACCACTACAGAAACACGCAATAGTTAATACATTCCTCCACATAAGGTTGTCGTCAGGAAGGGCAGCTGGTCATAAAATTGGACCAGCTCCACGTGTGCGACCAAAAACGCAGCAGCGACCCCACTAGATAGTGAGGAATGCTCTAGGAAAAGAAAGTAAGAACTCCTGTGGTGTATATTTCCGGCATATAATTAAATAAGTTATATCATTGTCGAAATTTATTTAGAGATTCATGATATAAACCTACATACAGAGAACTTCAGAGAAGGCCTCAAGCAATTTGTATGAAAAAATATTACACTGTTATTTCAGATATAAAAATTATTTTAAGTCGTAGATAACGGTATATTGATCTTATTTCAGTTTCCTGTATTGATCCAAGATGGATCTCATACAATATTGATTTCCTCCCATCTATCCGTTTTACACTGAACATAGATCATCCATTTCTTTATTTCTTTCTTTCTTTCTTTCTTTCTTTCTTTCTTTCGGAATATCCCTTGAAAACAATGAAAATCCGAAGCGTGTTTCCAGTCACTCGACCGGGTCAGGAATGAAATGAATGAAGCCCCATCTAGCGACTAGAATAGTAATTGTGCCGGCTTCCGAAGCTGTCGCAGTCCTCTCGAGCAATGATTAATGACTGACAGATGAAACGAAATGATTTGGAGAGTGCTGATGAAATGAAAGATGACAGGGAAAGCCGGATTACCCGGAGAAATACCTCTCTCGCCTCTGCTTTGTCTAGCACAAATCTCACATGGAGTGGCCTGTATTTGAACCGCGGAACCCAGCGGTGAGAGGCCGCGCACTGCCACCTGAGCCACGGAAGCTTCAGAATATCCCTTTTCTTTCTGAAGAAACCATTTGTATACTTCAAAATTTTGCTATTTACTGTAGTACTATGCCAAATTTGGAGTTATGATAAACTCATATCAGAGCCGGCCCCGTGGTGTAGGGGTAGCGTGCCTGCTTCTTACCCGGAGGCCATGGGTTCGATTCCCGGCCAAGTCAGGGATTTTACCTGGATCTGAGGGCTGGTTCGAGGTCCACTCAGCCTCCGTGATTAAAATCAAGGAGCTATCTGACGGTGAGATAGCGGCTCCGGTCTAGAAAGCCAAGAATAACGGCGGAGAGGACTCGTCGTGCTGACCACACGATACCTCGTAATCTGCAGGCCTTCGGGCTGAGCAGCGGTCGCTTGGTAGGCCAAGGCCCTTCAAGGGCTTTAGTGCCATGGGGTTTAGTTTTTTTTTCATCAATGAAGACTTTTGAAACACTGGTCTAAAAGTAAAACTAAAATCTTTAGTTACATTTTCTCCTTATTACTTTTTCTTGCCTTTTCCTAATTACCTGGGGTCGGAACTTGGTGTGGGTTTAGTCCAGTTTTACGTGCAGGTGCCTTTCCTGGCGCCAAATCTATGTGGAGAGATGTATTTACAATTATATGTTTCTGTAGCGGTTTCTAGTGTGAAATTTTGTGTGTAAGCGAAGATATGTATTAACACCAATACTCCGTCACCGAGCTAGAACAATTAACCAAAGTTAAAATTCTTGACCCAGTTGGGAACTGAACCCAAACCAACTTGCCAGGCTGCATAGTGTAGTAGCTTGAGGTACTGGTCTTGTATGCCAAAGGTAGTTGAATTGAATCCCAGCGTGGTCAGTTGGCATGCAATTTAATTGAAATATGGAAATTAGAGTAATGCATTGTAGGTGAAGATACCGTGATGCTGACCATGTGACACCCTATATATGCAGGCCATCTGGCTAGAAAGCAGTCGTCCTGCCAAGCGAAGACTCTTAATGAACTGCATGTATCATGGATTTGTTTCTTTTGTTAAATGTGAAAGCCCCCACTAACTGATTTACGGACACGTTAAGGAATCCCTTTCTAGGACAAAGTTTGGGCACTTCACTATCTCTTAAAGACCTATAAAAAACGAAGGGACGTTAACACATATTATTAGACAAGTGATAAAAACTCTTCAGACTTTCTACACCGGGCGAGTTGACCGTGCTGTTAGGGGTGCGCAGCTGCGAGCTTGCATCCGCCAGATAGTGGGTTCGAACCCCACTGTCGGCAGCCCTGGAGATTTTTTCCATGTTTTCCTATTTTCACACCAGGAAAATGCTCGGAATGTACCTTAAGGCCACGGCCACTTCCTTCCAACTTCCTTTCCTATCTCACCGTCGCCATTAGACCTATCTGTGTCGGTGCGAAGTAAAGCAAAAAAGAAAAAAGTACTTTCTGCAAGCTCTTACCCTTTCTTTCTTTCTTTCTTTCTTTCTTTCTTTCTTTCTTTCTTTCTTTCTTTCTTTCTTTATGTATTTATCGTTTTTCTTCGAATTCAGTGAGGGGTCCCACTTCTACAACCTCAAGGGTAGTGTCCTGATGCGTGAGACTTTCGGTCGGCGATATACGAGGACCAGTACCTCGCCCAGTGGTCTCACCTGCTATGCTGAACAGGGGCCTTTTTCAGGAGGATGGTAAGATGTAAAGGTATAGACAAAGAAGAGGGAAGGAAGTGGCCGTGACCTTAAGTTAGGTACCATCCCGGCATTCGCCTGGAGAAGTGGAAAACCTGCCGAAATCCACTTCGAGCAGGGCTGCGGAATGAATCGAACCTCCCTCTACTCAGTTGACCTCCCGAGGCTGAGTGGACACTGTTCCAGCCTTCGTAACACATTTAAAATTTCGTGATAGAGACGGGAATCGAACCCGGGCCTCCGGAGGAACAAAAAGGAGTGAAGGGAGCCGAAGTGCTCCTGAAAAGTGCAGGTCCCCAAACCTGGAAGATAGTGCGGGTAAAGAGACAGTCAAGGAAGCGTAACATACTGAAAAACTCAGGTACGTCACGAAGTCTTCTCTAGTTACGTGTAATTGTGAGTAAACCCTTTACATCGTTAAGAAGTGAGGACATACGGAGATTGGTTAACACATTTACACGTGAGAGAACATGGATTTCCAGCCATTTGTTATTTCTTATTTACGCTATCAAGTCTCAGTACCTTGGAGTGAAAAGAGTAAATTAAATCACCAAGAAGCTATTTTGAGTTGGAAAAACGGGTGAGGATTGAAATAAAATTTGATTTTCCAAATAAACACCTGGTTGCCCGGTGGACACCATTCACAGGCCATATGTTTTAAACTTACGAAACTGGGAGGAAGGAAACAGAGAAGAATTATTGGAACACCCCTCTCCCAGATAAGAGAGACTTTTACCACGGAGACTCAGGAAACCCATATATTTTGTTTTGATTGATACTTCTGTGGCTACGACACTGATATGAAATTATCTGCGAATCGAATCAAATGTGGTTGGAAAAGATGGAGATTTCTCGGCGCAAACAAAAATGACTAACATAGCTTGTAATTATCTCACATTCTTAACTCACTCTTGGAGAATACAAGAATAAGAATAAGAATAAGAATAAGAATAAGAATAAGAATAAGAATAAGAATAATCATTTAACGAACCTTCAGTTATTTTAACTGTTACGGGTGTCAGAAAATGTTAAACCAGTTGAAAGCCAATAATACGGATTTGCCGCATTTAAACTCCTGCAAATACAAACAACCCCAACTGGGATCGAACCTGCTATCTCGAGAGCAGGAGGATTGCAACTAACCGTCCGAGGCACTGTGGTCATCTAGCGGTGAACACTAGCGTCTTTTAAAGTCTTATTCTTAGTTTCACAAAGCCTCTAAAGATATTTATATCTCCTTCCAGAGAAAGATATGAAAATATGTTCAGAAAAATACGTCGTTATATCTTACTATGCTGTTATTATCTTACCACTTTTACAATTCTTTCCTTATCTGGAATACTTAATGGCTTTGTGTTGCTCATACTAGCAGTCAATTATGGTTTAATGAGAATTGCGGGTCTTCCTTTTACTATGATGACTTTAGTATAGACACTATCGGTGTGAACGAGAGGCACCATTTACATACAATAAGGTATAAGCATGTCAGTGGCCGTTAATGACTTAGGGACGGACAGTCCCATCTGACATCTGATTGCGAGTAACAAGCAACAAGAGGTGGAATAATTCCTGCTTGTCTTGTTCTTCAAAATTTGATGAGGTCGTAGGTATAGGGTGTTTCAGTAACTTCGTTATAATCTCCTTGTGAATATCATGATGCAGGTGAGAGTAGCGCTGAACATACTGCACCCGTCCACCTCCCGAGTCCCAGACTAGCATTTATCTCAGGGGTGTCGGTTCATTATTTAAGTCATCAAATATATATATAACGGCATAATAGAACACGGGGATGAACGGATCAATTAAAATTAAAATAGGGAAGGCTCGATTGTAAACTTGAATTTAAGGACTCCATGATAGGACTAGGAAGTGACTGTTACTTTAAAAAGGGCATCATCTAACTACAATAAAAAGATTATGAGAGTGGTTTCCTTTGAAATAATTTGCCAGAAGGGGCGGTTTATTACGCCATCTGACGTATGAAACTTTGATACATTTGGCAACGACATTTAAATTTCCACACATGTTACATACACAAATCACTTGCCATACCGCAAGTGGTATCAATATCTTGCTGGGTTGCTTCTGAAATAAAATGACATTTTGGAGGTATAATTTACGGATCGATTCCATTTGAATCGAACCGTTGTTCAAAGATATAGCTTCCTTCTATCGGGAGCCCGAGCATAACCCATGTTACGGTCGGCTTCCCGATTTAACTAAGATGACGTACTCCGGCTATATACATTTTTCCGAGACCGGTGCTCGGACTGGGTAATGTTTCTCGTGAAATGCGAAAACTGGATTCCACGGACAGTTCCTATCTTACGATATCCAGCTGATGCCATACCACTGAATCAGCATTTATATTTTATTTACATGTGATTTGAAATGTTGCAAAGTAGCCTCAACAGACTACTGACACAGATGAGATAACGAGAAGCAGTTGGGAAATACCGTGGCAATGGCCCCCCTCGCATCGCGAGCGAAGGAAACAAACACGCAAGTATGACTGTAACATCGTCCCATACGGAAACCGTACGATAACGAGGTACCAAATGACTCTAATATTATCATTCTCATTATTCAACATACGAATAGAGGGATGTTGTCACCAACTAATTAACTCCACGATCGTCAGAATATTCATGAAATTATTATTATTATTATTATTATTATTATTATTATTATTATTATTATTATTATCGACGGTTCCTGGCACTGTCACGTTTGATTAATATCGTCATTATTATGCGGGACGCAAACACAAATGGTTATTACTGTTATTATTAGTATATCCCTCTCGTGGTTATTATTATTATTATTATTATCGGTTGCATATTATCATTTAGATTCCCGTTTAACATCTTTATCAACGCTCATTTAATTAAGGCGGTCCAATCCTTTATCTGCAATATTTATTATTATTATTATCACGACATCATGATTGTCCTCGCTCGTCATTACAATGAATACAATATACGACCATTTATGTGGAATCTGAACTCTCATTATCCTTAGATCCGTTGTATCTCAACGAATAGCTGTGCAGTCTATTTATTTCGTACATGCTGTCACGGGTTCGAATTCTACCCGCTATGTAACTCAATCTTTCTCTGTGACACTGCCCGTACGTTTTACACTCATATCAATATCCTAAGTGTCTCTCGTACGGAATTTATTTTCCTCTCTATCTCAATATTCCTTGATTCGTTTATTTCTCACAGAATTATCAACTGACTTATTTATTCACTTCTGACATCGTACGACCTTTTATTATCTGACTGCAGATTCTTTAACATTTTTCTATCTCATTTTGACCTACGCCTTAGTTCATTTTCCACAAATAATCGTAACATCTTGAAATTATATTTACCAATATTTGACAATCATGGTTTCGTAATATTAGTCCTACGTGTTCCGGCTAATGAATCGCAACTTTAAGACACGACATTTATACGTAAAAATATATTGGACCCTAATTTAAACCACACGTTCATAACATGTACGGATTATTAGCACCGATCTACATTTCAATATATTTAATTGATCAAATTAAATTACCACGCACTTTAATTCCGAATTTAAAACGACCTCCCGTCATTAAATGATTCCCAATAAACTCAACACCTGATCACATAAATTTATTATTACGCACTGCTCGCTAAATATTCCAATATCACATGAATTATTATTATATCCAAATTATATAAAAAATATCTTCTTCAAAAAAGTAGTTATATTATTTATTTATTATTATTATTAATTTAAAAAAATAATAATTTTCGCCTGTTACACGGTAGTTCACTCTTAATATGTTTAACGCATAACCCCTTTCACAAACTCGATTTATTCTGGCACTAAACACTCCAGATATGATTTACTTTGAATATTATATTAATCGCATCTCACAAATTTAACAACTTCACTATGAAATATGACCATATTAATTACAACAAAACACAACTGGTATGGCGAAGCTGGATTTTCCTTCCATGTCATTACATAGCTCGTTAAAATGATAAAACATAAAACACATATCGGGTCTTATTTAACTACCATAACCAAAATCAAACGTAAAGAAAATTATTGACTACAAAGAAATATGAATGCATGCATGACTTAACGTACTACACTATATATACAAATTTACATCTCCAACAAACTGAATACATAAAAGACCCGATTATTTACATTATTATTATTTACTACTGTCCGTGCTACAAATTTAGGATGGGGTCGTTAAGCGACCCATCTTGTTACAGAAGGTAACCAAGTATAATCAAATCATTCCCATTTTTCCCATCACGATAACATTTCCCAAATATTATTTACAATTTAGTACTCATCTTAGTTATCGGTATTCCATTACAGCTTTGCAGATGAGAGGCTCCTCCGGCCCCTCTCTGCGTTTTACTCCTCCATTCTTGATGGCGTAGTTCCACAAAAGATTTCCTGGCACATTACCATTTTACACTCGTATCTTAATTTCCACAAACCTTCACCAATTACAACGTTAACACTGAATACTTTAACTTTGATACAACAAATTACTATCCTAGACCCAAGAATTTAATATTTACACTATTTAATCTTCGTCCAACTACCGCACAATGGACCTGGACACGTACGACGAGGTGTCAACTTTTACGCCCGTCGCGATACGCCCGATTCATACGGCATTCTTGACGTGTTCATGATATCGGTTCGATATAGCAAAGTACAGGCTACTATTCCCTGAAAGTACTGTTCGTCACACAGTCTTTTATGTACGTACTTATGGTGATATACTTTATACTACTCTCTTGCAGTGTAATTACTTTACATCACTGATATTCATAAATGACAAACACTGTCCTACGTTAACTATTTCTAGTTCATTTTGCTTGAGCGCGATCACATTTTACAAACACTGGCGGATGCTCGCGCCATTAAATGACTGTACATCCGTAGAATTCTAAGTTATCGGCGACCAACAGTTCAGCTCCCGATATTCAATTCAAGTGTACCGCGACCGTCAATTCAGCTCCCAAGATTCACTGCAAGTGTCCGCGACCGTCAATTCAGCTCCCGAGATTCACTTCAAGTGTGCTGGCGAGGATCCCTTGCCCCGTATATATGGATGAAGCCCTTTTCCCGCGGATTCGTTGACGTCATACCCCTGAGGGAGGGGGTGGATTTTTAATATCGGTGCTTGCACTCCGAATTGGAAGTTAAAATTTACATCAAATTAATCCACTCCGCTAGCATATCTGCTGGATTAAATATGAACTCCTGGTGATCACAGATTTAGGAGATACGGGTGGATTTAGCTCCTCACATTTCGCGCCTTCGGTAGCGTCCCTTACAACGTGGTCTTCTTTCAGCCAATGACATTCAAGCTGTCTGGTTTCCAAGAAATCCAGCCTCCAATTTATTTAATTTGCCAATAATTATTGATTATTTTTCCATGCGTGACATCTAATAAATTCATTACATCCATCCGTGTACTCACAATAATTTATTACTGATTACTTTTGTAGTTACGAAAATATCTCGTCCATCATTCCTTAAGATGGTATCCCTGAGCCTTCCATTAAATTTTTACGATTGGCCGGCAAGCGGTCACGTGATTTAAATCTCCACCTGCTCGAACCTAGGCCAGCGAATGTACACGCGGCCGCTGTAATTTTCCACGAGGTCACGGAATTTCCGTCCTGCCAAAAATATCCCAAGGTATTACTCATGTTGTGAGTTTCCTTTGTATGATTCTCCCCCTTCTCTTTCTGACTAAGACTTATTTGTGGGCTCTGTATTTCCTTGTTCGGCAACTAATGAGATTCCCTGCTGTGAAGTAGCTAAAAGTTGTCGTGTTGAGCTAATCCGTCAGGCTCCAGTCTGTCGTCCTTCCTTCGCTCCGATTTCGACATTACATAAACGAAATATTTTCAACTACACTCCTGTATTCCAATAAATGTACCATATATTATATTATCAATCAAATCATGACTGACTATGGGCCTAAGTCACTCGGGTTCAATACAGTGTATGGAAGCGTTGACATATGTGATTGCCAACCACGAAATATTAACATGACACTAAAAAGGAACCTGCATCCTCATGAATTATGTCTGAAGTAGAAAAACAGAGGAACTAATGAAAATAACGATTAAGCGAACAAGGAGGTAACACGGTTGTCATTATGTTTCCATAGATGTGTCCATCAGTGACACTGATAAGCAGGCTTGGTGTTGATGGATGTTCATATCACGCATCTCATGTCATTGCCATTCCATCATTTTCAGATATCTGACATCCTCTCTACATTAGTTATCATAGGAAGATATTATATCTGTTTCAACCACCTAATGTACCTTCCTGAGACTCGATGTTTGTGAGTTTGACATTGTTCCCACGTAATTCACTCACATCATCATCCTTCATGTCCAACCTTACTTAAAACACGTAGGGAGTTTTTCACTTTCTCATCCCTCAGCTAAAGCCCTCTTTCTTCGAGTGATCAGCAATCTGTTAAGAAGGAAGCCATACTTTCCAGTGTCGACTTCGTGAAATGAGGCATAAAAACTTTACAACCTGTCAAACACACAAAATTTCAATATACATTTTAATACTATAAACATACCTGTAAAAATACACACTATTATACCAAAAATGGCATGTTCCGTTCTACAAGAACATCCTCAGATTCTATCAAATCACTTCACTCATGCGTAAACATGTGCAGTATTGTTTTCGTTACGTAAACTTGTCAGTGATGGAGAATTAGGTGATAATATGAACAAGTATTAACAAATAATTATAACAACTCAACCATCACCGCATTAACATAGGCCTAATGAAAAAAGTTGTACTTATCTGCAGTCGTGAAATAGCGTTTGGAGACAACTAACTAAGCTTCGGCAATCCAGATATATACAGTACAACCTTCTTTCATTATGTTAATACGGTGATGGTTGAGTTCTTATAAAATCATCATTAATCGTTAATACTTGTTCATATTATCACCTAATTCTCTATCATTGACAAGTTTACGCAACGTGAACACTACTGTATATAGGCTACGCATGATTTAAGTAATTTGATAGAATCTGAGGTTGTTCTTGTACAACGAAACATGTAATTCTTTGTATAATAGTGTGTATTTTTACAGGTATGTTTACAGTATTATAATTTATATTGGAATTTTGTGTCTTTGACAGACTGGAAAGTTTTATGTCTAATCAGCAATCTTCATATTCCTTGTTCAGCTTGAAGTTTCGACTAGATGTCTTATTTATTGAACTCGTTAAACATCATTCATCATCACTACCTGAAGATGTGTAATGGATTAGAGTTTCTGTCCACAGAAATTGAATAACTGGATGCATAATTCTCCCACAGGGGTTTTCAAATTGTGATCGCGGGATCGCAGCCAAAGAGCTCCTAAACGAATCTGGAATTGCCTGGATTTACCTTTTCCAAATTCTTTATTTTCACCTATCGATTCTACCTCATTTGATCAACTCTTGATTATCTTTAGATCCCGATGGTATTAGGATCCCGGGGCCTATGAGGGTCTTCCATTTTTACGTTTTCCAAGGTACACACTTTTCTTTTACTGATACCTTCATTCTTTGAAAGCATGGTCCTCTTCCGATTTGTGTTGAGAGATAATTCTCTCATTGTATCTCCCATTTAAACAGTAATCGCTACCACTATCCGTTACCATTTCCATACTGTTATTGTCGCACTGGACGTAAGGCAAGATGTGTGCTGCCTGTCAGTAGATTACGCTAGTTATAATAAGCTTTAGTTTCGGTGTAATGAAATATAATGGCTTATTTATTTATTTATTTATTTATTTATTTATTTATTTATTTATTTATTTATTTATTTATTTATTTATTTATTTATTTATTTATTTATTTATTTATTTATTTATTTATTTATTTATTTATTTCGATTTTTCCCTACTGGAAATTGCCCCTGAGGACAAGGTATAAAAACAGACACTATGATGTGCCATTTCACTGTTATAAGAAGTTCCGTCCGTAAGAAGGACAAAGATGGAGTCCTGGTCTCCGAGAATAATTAACGTCAAAATGTCTGACGACACCGCAAGAGAAAGCAAAAGTATTCACCTCAGGCGCTAGAGAAAGGAATTTAGATCCAGAAGGCAGTGGAAAAGAACGAATGTGAAGATTGTTACTAACAATTAATGAGGAAAAAATGAGAAAACGAGATTGAATTGCTACTTCTAAATCAGAGTCGAAGACGGAAAGCAACTACGTCAGAGTTTAAAGAGGGTATCGACAAGAGATCAGTTCAGCGGAAACAAAGAACAGATTTATTGGAAGCTGCGTCGCAAATCAAGCAGAAGATTATTAATTTCGTTCCGCGAACTTTGAAATACGTGGAAATTCAAGCATAAACTACGACAAGCTTACGTCACGGCAGTCTCTGCTGACGTATTACTCGATATTACCCAAGTTAAAGAACTACAGAAGTGGGAATCTTATAATAACTCCTGGACAGATAAAGGAAAGAAAATCTGTTCATTTCAAGTCATAGAATGATACTACCCCAACAGTATTATTTGTCAAGTAGATCAACTCTTTCAAAGAAAGCAATCTTTCGCATTAAGCAGATTATCACAGCGGTTCATGATGGCAATGCTAATTGATTCTGTTTGCTATTCTATTCCAACTAGTCCAGAGATGAGCAAGATGTTCTAAGAAGATGATAGGCCAGACTGCCCAAATGGGTGCCGTCGGATGACGTTGCCTGCCGAGAGATGACTAAGCCCAGAGGAGAATTATGCCAGTATTTCCCGTTCACCTAGGGAAGTAAAAGGAGGTGTATCCGTATGTCCTGTCAGCTGGACATATGCCGACGACTGGAGCTGCTGAATTCAGATAAGTCTTACTTTTAAATTAGTGTAGTAATGTTTTATATTCATATGTAAGTGTAATATGATTTGTTAATTTGTTCCGTGCGAAATAATGAAGCGACGAAACTGGTGTATTGAATTAGAGCAAAGGTGGATAGGTAATCTTCGTATATGAATGACAAATCCATAGATAGGTAGTCAATCAGTGATGAAAGCCTACGTTCGAGATGTGATCCATGTAGTGTGAAATACTGAGTTCGTTAAGGTGACAGTGAATTGTATGCTATGTCAAAGAGAGATTTAGGTACGTGTGTACGTTGGTTATGACCAGAGAATGTCAAGTTAGGAACCAGCAGTAGGATATGCTTGCTAAATAGACAGATGTGTTTACAATAATTTAAGGTTATGACGGAATTAAGGTCATAACGTCGTGAAATATGTCCATGAACCGGGAGTAAAATAATAAAGGCCACGATTGAATGCAGTGGACACGTATTTAGTAAAGGAGACGGAATATATGTTTGGAAGTATAATAACGATTATTTTAAGAGAAGTTGATAGGAGATTGATAATTTAGAATGGTGGTAGTTATTGATTCTTCGCGAATGTGAGCACGGTGATGTAGTAGTGGACTTAATGGTTTCAAGTTGAGTTTTTTCTAAATGGAAATGAATATGTAGCATTTATATGTACTATTTCTCTTACGAGCAAGCATGAAAAAGTTCAAGTAAGATTGGAGTGACACCTGTTGGTTAGCGTGCACACTTGGTAGTGCCAACGAAGTCTCAGTTAGGAGGATGAACTAAACGCATGCACTGTGTCACAGATGTTTTCTAATTCTGATCTATTCTCAGGCGAAAGGAAATGTAGTAACTTCTTAGGCAACATCCTATCACTGATGACTGACTGAAAATGTATGAATTGTATTGTATGGTCGAGTCTTCGCACAATGCAGACCACATTAGCTAGTATACTTCAGATGAAACTAGTAGAGTAGTCGTTAGAATATATAATATCGCACGTATGTTCAACTTAAAATGATGAGAAGATTCAAATCTTAGTATGGTATGTGGAACTTACTGGTACTTATTGAACCATTTGTAAAAATTACATTAATTTAAAGGAGGACTTATCAATATTCACGCAGAAGAAGAAGAGAGATTAGAAGCATGAATATTCAGAATTGAAAACCAGTTATTTGTAGAAATATTAGGGAACAATCCTCCCAGGTTGATATTTATAGGTATCTATTGATATATTGTGAGAGATAAGAATAACTATATGTCAGCAGATTAATATGAGCTCCGAGAGAGCTAATAATTAGCTCAAAAACTTCATAGGCAACAGAGGAGAATTCCAATTCATGAGATATGGTTTTAGGCCTAAAATGCGTCCTGAATATCTTGAAACCACCCTCAGTCTACACTTTAGCTTGTAAGGTCTCATGTTGTAAATATTTTTCTTTGCTAGGGTGCACCCAAATAAGTTTTAATTACCCAAAGAAGTTTTAATTACCCAAATAAGTTTTAATTACTCATACAAGTTTTAATTACTCAAATATGTTCTAAACTATTTCACAAGTTTTAATTATCCAAACATGTTTAACTTAATTGTTTCAGTCTATTAATATTTCACTTTATTTCGATTTAATCATTTCTTTAAAAGTCTAAGATGGTGAATTCGACATCTTTGGACTCATGATTTTTAATTTGTTAATTACGAGCTGAATTATAGTGAGGTTCGGTTAAATAATTGGTTATACGGACTTCAATAATTTGCCGAATATTACATTCTGTCCTTGATTTTTGGGTCAGTCAAAATTTAAGCACTCAGTGCAATAGATTTCAATAGATTTATTTTAAAAGATGACTAACTCAAGTAGCATTTCCTTTATAATGCATAGTGGGTGCCGGACGTGTCAATTACCGGCAGATTCAAGATGAACGTCGCTTGCATGTATTTTTACTCGATACTGACATTTCTTCGATTTCTCCTTACGCCAGAAATGTGGAAGTGTTGAGTGAAAGGATGATATGGAGAGAGGCTAAGAGAGGAAATAAAATGATTAATTATGCACTCGGGTAGAAGAAATAGGTAGATTTAAGAAATTAAGGCCATGTTCGCTAGAAATGGACGAAATAGTCAGATGATCATGCAGTTTCCTCTATTAGAAATTCTTTAGGGAGGATAGCATAACATTCGACCTTTGGATTGAAACAAGTATATAATAAATAAGATATGTAAAAACTTAAACCGTTCTTTCAATGTGTATCGTAGCGTAGAGACTCAGATTTAAGTGGATGAATGCTGCAACATCTTGGTAGCGTAAGAAATTCAATAAGTAACGTATGAGAGTTGTTTCTATGTGTAATTTAAGATTTCTTTGGCTCCGTATGATATGTCTTTCTCATATTCGGAACTCATAGCCCAAATGATAGAATTATGTTAGTCAGAAGGATCGTAGTTAAGCTAGCCTGGATCTTATGCGTCCTCTCAGGGAGCCGGGAACGGCGCAATGAATATTAAAATTAACTGTGACTTGGTTAGCACATTTGACATACTGTGTGTTGTTGCATTAAAAGGTTTGGAAGGTACGGTTCTTCAGGATTTGGACGGAACATTTCAAGACAGTCACTGCAATTTCTTTTATTAATGCCTGATTGAGGTTAAATGATTTGAAGAACTGGACAAAAAAGAAAGGAATGGTTTCTCTAGCGCCAACCATTAATCCTATGATTTCGATATCATCCAGGCGGTATTCTTGATGATAGAACGGGATTGTTGATTCATATTTTGTCTTCTTTTCCTCATGTACCTCATTGGGTTGTGTTTTGAATGTCCCAAATCTGATCGTCGGATCTATTACAGAGTCCTTTCGGTGGTCTTTGAAGGCTATCATGTCAATTCGACGGGTGCTCCTTGTAATAGATACCGTGAACCTCCTCGAAGACTGTAAAGCCGGAGTCCCGTAACGCTTGAGAAATGGCAAATCTTATGTTATGGTGCCTAGAATTTCGTAAAGCTTCTCCATGCGAGCAGTAACCGAGGACGTTCTCAAATCCGAAATGCAACCCACTTCATAGAAACAAAAGAACCAACGACAAATGGGATGTGCCAGTGAGGTTGGAGAAAGAGAAAAAAAGGATACTATATTGAGAGAAAAGCTAATAAATCATCACATTAGCACTGAGGAGCTTTCCATATTTGTTAATTTTATTAATTCCAGTTTGAAGAAATCAATAAATTGAAGACCTCCCCGTCATAAGAATGTAACCAACAAACCATTAATTTTTCAGGAGAGAGGCAAATTATTTCTGTGGTTTATTTCATGGTATATAATACTTGAACCAATTGAAAATGAGTTCATCTATAAAAATCCATACGCATTTTATTTTTATAACGTAAGGTTTTTAAAAATAATGTGCGAATTGGAAGTGATACAAGTATGTCTTACGTTTCTATAAAATACATGAGAAATCCTGTACATGCACTTCGAACAAAAGTGATAACAAATAATATTAGTGTAATAATAAAAATAACAACAACAACAACAACAAAATAAAAAAATATAAAACCGAGCTCGATAGCTGCAGTCGCTTAAGTGCGGCCAGTATCCAGTATTCGGGAGATAGTAGGTTCGAACCCCACTGTCGGCAGCCCTGAAAATGGTTTTCCGTGGTTTCCCATTTTCACACCAGGCAAATGCTGGGGCTGTACCTTAATTAAGGCCACGGCCGCTTCCTTCCCACTCCTAGCCCTTTCGTGTCCCATCGTCGCCGTAAGACCTATCTGTGTCGGTGCGACGTAAAACAACTAGCAAAAAAATATATAAAGAAGATATTTCAAAATATATATTTTATTTCGTCTATGGCCTTTATTATGATATTATTACACCTGGTGATGAACCACCACAAGCACTGTCCACCATCTTGACTGATGCTCTATCCCTACACCAAGGCGGACAAAGTTCATGAGGTTCAAATGTAAGACATAAGATGACGCTACACTTTCCTTCTGTTGTTTACATACTTATTGCGGGTAGTTCTTCAATTAATTAATGAAAAATCCCAATAAGATACCAGTTCTAGAAGAACAAGACACATAAAAATAAGGCTTTAAATGTAGTTACTTCCGAAGGAGCAACAGAAAAATGGAACTATGCTCTACGAACCAGCTGCAAATTATAGTAAGTTTAAAAGTGAGTTTCAATAGGTAAAGCTTACCTGTCTCCGTACAGGTCATGAAGAATCATGGATAAGTAAAAAGTAAAGGGTCTCCACCAAGTGGGACAGAGTGGTTAGCTGTAAGCCCCCAGGAATTAAACCGGTACTCATTTCTGGTGAAGAAGTTTAATTTCTGAATTGATCTTACCTCGTTACAGGACAACCAAACATAACACTGCCTTGGCTAGACAGCCTCTAAACAGAAAATGTCTACATATTTGCAGTAAAGAGAAAGAATAGTGAGTTATAATTTATCAGCTTTGGAGGCTTGTGGCATCTCCATACATAACATCAAGGTTTACTGCAAGTATTATTGGACCCTCCATAGCTCAGACGGCAGCGCGCCGGCCTCTCACCGCTATGTTCCGTGGTTCAAATCCCGGTCACTTCATGTGAGATTTGTGCTGAACAAAGCGGAGGCGGGACAGGTTTTTCTCCAGGTACTCCTGTTTTTCCTGTAATCCTTCATTCTAGCAACACTCTTCATTATCATTTCATTTCATTTGTCATTCTTTAACCTTTTCCATCCCATGCCCGAGTTAACTCGAATATCAACATTTCTGCTGCTGTCCCAAACACGAGTTCATTCGGATTTAAAGCAATGCGCTCTTGTTCACTTCCGAGTTCAGTCCAACGCCGTTGACATGCTTTGTTCAGACGACGGACGATTCATAAATCGCTTTACCGTTTTTGGACGATAATTATGTGCCTTGTGTTTTTCTTCCACAGCTGTCTTCTGAGATGGGTACACCGGAGTGTAAAGAAAGCATAACGAAAGATAATATTTTAGAAATTTTAGGCAGTGATGATGAGTAATTTTTTATGAATATAGTGGAGATAAGTTTCAGTGAAACAAGCTGCCGACATTTATCACATTTATCTTTCAAGTTTTGGGAAAAGTGTTAGGAGAAAACTATTCCTAATTTTGTCGTTCCATGACTTTTCAGTAGCTGTGTAAATACAAAGTATTCATGGCCTATTACAACCACTGTCGAAACGTCCAGAAAAATCTGGTATGGGGCATGCATAAGGCTGAAAGAAACTTGGGAGTGAAAAGGTTAATCATTGCTCCAGATGAGTGCGACGCTTCGGCAGCCGGCACAATTCCTATCCGTGCCGCTAGATAGGGCTTCATTCATTCCGTTCCTGACCCGGTCGAATGACTTCAATCAGGTTGCGGATTTTTATTTTCATTTTTACTACTACTGTACACTTTTAAGAACAAGTGTTAGGTAGTGGTGTAGGAGGTAGGGTGTTAAATAATTGCTGATTAGTCGTTACATACTAGTATACTAGTAAATCACCTTTGCTCTGGACATGAATCGAAAAAGAGTCAATTTCACACTCCAAGTTAGTGAAACTTCGTTTATGGCCATCCTAGAGGTAGCGCATATTGCTCGAACTTGTCCATGAATTTCAGTGCCAATCTGAGGACTCGCTTAATCCAGTATGGTTAACTGACGATCTGCCCGATATGAAATACACCAATCCTGGTCATGAAAGTCAAGAAATGCGGCAAGAAGTTGTCACATGATCACGTGGAACTCGATTCCTTACTGGGCCGGGGATTTTCAACCGCTTCTTGTTAATATCTCTGGCTCAGGGGCTGGGCTGGGTGTATGTATTCGTATTAATGAGAATGAAAATGGAAATGAATGAATCCCCCATCTAGCGGCGAGGATAGGATTTGTGCCGGCTTTCGAGACCTTTCGCACTCCTCTGGAACAATGAATTGTAACTGACAAATGAAGTGAAATGTAAACGGAGAGTTTTGCTGGAATGAAAGATGACAGGGAAAACCGGACTACCCGGAGAAAATTCTTGTTCCGCCTCCGCTTTGTCCAGCACACATCTCACAAGGAGTGACCGGGATTTGAACCACGCAACCCAGCACTGAAAGGCTAACGCGCTTTGCCTGAGCCATGGAGGCTTCTTTGTGTTCCTCTTAATACATAATTTATGTGCAGGATATCACATCACTGACCATCAAATAGAAAGTAGGCAATAGTAATGTACCCCTCCACATAGGGTTGCCGTCATGAAAGGCATCCAGCCGTAAAAGTAGCCTTGATCAACATCTAATACTGACCCCAAATAATTGAGAAAGGCTATCAAGGAGAAGAGGAGGTATGTTCAAGGGGAAGAAATATCAACAGTACAAAGAAGTACAAAGTACAGCACAAAGAAGCTCATCTAACTCCATCACAGCGAAAGGGAGATAAAAGAAACAATAATATTTAAGACAGTTACGGCGAGGAATGAAGTTAGTAGACGAATTTGATTGGTGTTCTTTTAAGAGTAGGAAATCTCACAATATGAAGATAAAGTTGGAATTCAAGAGAACAAATTGGGGAAAATATTAGTTTATAGGTGGGGGAGTTAGGGATCGGTATAATTTACCATGGGAGATGTTCAATAAATTTCCAAATTCTTTGCAATCATTAAAGAAAATGCTAGGAAAATAACAGAGAGGGAATATGCCACATGGTTGACTGCCCTAGTTGCAGATCAATATTGATTGATTCTAAGCATGTGAAACATAAGGTTTGTACTACTTAACAACCAATGTAGGATGAAAGCATCTGAAGTGTGGTTTTCACAAAGAGCAGGTGGAAGGAGAAGAAAATATTGCTCAGAAATAACACACCTAATTACAAGCCAACTCCAGCAAGAAGCCTTGCTAGATTAAATGCACAAGAAAGTACTAGATTAATTGGCCACATAACTAGAAACAGGCTCGATTTGAGGACAAACAAAGGAGAGGTCACTCATACACTGAATTAAGAGTATATGGAAAGAATTAGAAGGAAGGAAAGGAGAAAAATAAGAGAGATCTCGAACATTGTACAAGAAAGGAAAGAGGAACTTTTCCCTCATCGGCAAAAATTTTAGGGGATGAAGATGAGGAAAGAAAGTTCTTCACGAGTCGGATATGTTTCTATTTTTCCTTTTCGAGAATTGGTAGCTTAGGAGGGGGTTGGTCCTTTCTTCGTCCGATCCTACTTTTCATAACGGATGCGAACATCTGGTTTGAAGCGATGTGGAGAGTCATATGTGGTCTATAATTCGCGGACACCCCTGAGCAAGAACTTGCTATATATCCTTTCATCATCTCAGAGGGAAACATCTTCCAGTTTTACCGTAGCTAAAGTAGATTAATTTAATTTTCATGTTTGGTTTAGTTACGAAAGTTGCGACGTAATAATTATATGGTTTCATCGCCGCAAAGCAGACAGCATGGGTGCAAAAACTGCAAACACCTTGCAGCAATAAAGTAGGAGCAGTTTAGACCGCTGAGTATGTCAGATTACCAGTCTTCACCTGATTGCCGGAAGCTTGTTTGTGGTTCTTTAGTAATCCTTGTGGCTAGAATCCACATAACATTGAAATACATAGTTCAAACCAGTATTACTAGTACAATCATTGAATTCACACTGCATCTGTTTAAATCTAAGGACAGAGAAATAATTTTGTCATGGCTATTAGTACTGAGTGTAATAGTTCTTGAATATATCGATGTAACCTGTGACAAGTTGTTTAAGTGGGTAAATGAAATGTCGTATGGCTTTTAGTGCCGGGATATACCAGGACGGGTTCGGCTGGCCAGGTGCAGGTCTTTCTATTTGACTCCCGTAGGCGACCTGCGCGTCGTTATGCGGATGAAATGATGATGAAGACAACACATAAACCCACCCCCCGTGCCATTGGAAATAACCAATTAAGATTAAAATCCCCGACCCGGCCGGGAATCGAACCCGGGGCTCTCTGAACCGAAGGCCAGTACGCTGACCTTTCAGCCAATGAGTCGGACGTTTAAGTGGGTGATGTTCGGTAAGTACCGTTGACTTGTGTTCTTAGCAGAATATAGTAACTTGACCAGCAGAAGCTGCGAAAGAATAAAAAATCGAAGAACTTAAGTACCTTGTCACCTAAAATATAATAATTATATTGAATGTATCCATATGTGGATCAGTGATAGAGAGCTGGCTTCCGGATACCCAAGACCACGAGTTCAAATCCGACAAAGGTAAACGGATTTTTGAAGGGTGGAAGAAGGTCCATGCGACATTCCATGTTGTACGATGTTGGCATATAAAAGATTTATGCTGACACTTTTGGTGTTTACTACGTGAAATGAATTAAAACTCAGTCATAGATACCTCAACAGATATCCGTTTCTATGCCATCTGGTAGAGTAAAACTGAACGTTGAAATTGATTCACAGGCAGTGGAGATGGCACCACATCAAAATAACTGCACACAGTAGCTGAGGCCATACAATTATTATTATTATTATTATTATTATTATTATTATTATTATTATTATTATTATTATTAGACTATTGTTGTTGTTTTGAATGGGTTTTTGTTGAGAGAAATGTAAAATGATGCAATATTCTTTCCTTCTTGCGAAGAATAGTTAAAGAAATCATCTCCTCTAGGGTCTTAACGTATTGTTATTCATTCATGACTGTATGAAAATAATTAAATGAACATAATTATCAAATTCACCAATCATTTGCTTAAGACTTGAAGTAGCATTACCTATAACGAAAGTATTGTTAATTATTCCATGGATACGAACACTGGACCAGATATATTATAGAGTGTATGTTGTCGTGAAAAACGGGAGCAACTGCTTATATTCATTATGTTCGGCACGAATACCTTAATTGTGTTCTAAGAAGAAACTTCTTCTTCAGTTCCCTTATGCCTTCAAGCGTGTACATAACCTTGCTCTATCCACTGTCTTTCGGATCTATTCTCGCACAATCCCTTCATTTCCACCACTGCTTTCGCACGGTTGTGCCAACCCATGATGTGCGACGTCTTCCTGGTCCATATGTTCCTTCCACTCGCATTTAACAATAATTCTTTGTTTTTTCCTTTCCTCTCTTATTCTCGACTGTCACAGTCATCGTTTTATTTTTTCTAGTCTCTTTTCGGAGTCATAAATTTCGGCTATATCTTGTCTAGTCATTTCTATTGCTCGCTCTAAAAAACAAAAGTACGTAGGGGCTACCTCACCTCGTTCCAACCTGCGAAGAAGGACATGGCCACGGAAGATGTAAATTCGGGATGCACAAGTGGGAGCCAACTGAGATTCTTACAATGGCTGCAAGAAAATCCCGCAGGCTATTCAGTCAGGATGTATCCACAGAGTGTCCACTAGGGAGGTTCGAAAGATTTATCTAAGATATGAAAATTTACCTGCATTTATATTTTACTCCTCGTCTCAAGAGAGTTGCATCAGCGGAATACATTTTCATAACACTGGAACTCATGATCACAGTTACATATTTATGTATATTATGAACAGTTTAATCAAATAGTCTTGAATGTTAATATTGATTTTGCAATGCCAATTTTCGAATTTCGGTTTCACATTGGTTTACACATATCTGACTTTTCAAGTTTATTTGTGGTCAGTATTAAACTTTCGTTACTAAATATTCCCAATAAATTGCTATATACTGTACATCACTTCATTGTAAATTTTGTCTTATGAGTAGTGTAACTCCTGTTACTGTAGTTCTCTACTGATAATATTAATTATTGTACTTATTATACGTATAATTTAAAAACAAATGTCTGTACACAAAGATCCCCTGTTTGTCAGCGTTACCGGCTCAATTTGTTTATTTTGTTTTATTCTGTTCTCTTTTCTGTTTTCTTCAACTTTTTTAACCATTTTATGTTATTTTTTAAAATATTCGATGTATAAACTATGTACTGCCTTTTGTAATAGGAGGCAACCTCTGTAAAAGGCAATGTTTAAATAAATAAATAAATAAATAAATAAATAAATAAATAAATAAATAAATGTTCAGCGGCAATTAACATTTGATGTAAAGAAGAGTCCAGCACAACACTTATGTCCGGAGGGTTGTCTGTGCTTTAGGTTCTTAGACGAAATTTATTACAATTATTTTCTCTTACTTGTGTTCCAAAAAGTTCTCAAATGCAGCGTTTCATGTCTGTTAAATTCACATGAACAATACATTGTAACAATTTCACACAGATTCATATTTTCCAGGGGAGACAGTTTCCTTGTAAGTAGGAAGCACTCTGGACTGAAGCCATAGAGGTGGTTGACCTGTATAATTGTCAATGTTAATGGCTGCGTTGTTCGAAGATGTCTGAAGTAAAGCAATTGCAAAACAGGAATCTTAATAACAACGTAAACAGGCTTCTTGTTACGACTTGGGCACGTCGCCAGCGACGTTAACGAAAACTTGAAAATTAGAATTTCATTCCTTCATTCGTGTTTGTTGCTTTCTTTCTCCCACTCCTTGATTTATTGTTGCTCTCTTTCCTTTTAGACTAATTGCCAGCCTCTAAACCCAAGAATGATTTTTTTCTCTTGTTTGTTTTACATCGCTCCGATATAGACAGGCCTTATGGCGACGGTGGGTTAGGAAACGGTTAGGATTGGGAAAAAAATCCACAATCCTTCAGGCAAGGAACTCAGTGTTGAAAATATTCTACGCTTAAAGCTACGAATTGTAGGTAAATAAAATAGAATGAAGTATGAGAACATGTTCTTTATTTATTCCTAAAAATACAATACTTTTCTTAATCATCGTTATCCGGTTGATTTGATTAGCAGTTTGCCTTTTTTTACAACTACGAACGCTAATGCGGTCTCGAGAGTCAAGCATAACGGCCGTGAGGATTCGTCGTGCTGACAATACGTCACCTCGTAATCTGCAGGCCTTCGGGCTGTGCAGCGGTCGCTTGGTAGGCCAAGGCCCTTCAAGGGCTGTAGGGCCATGGGGTTTGGTTTCACGAGCGCTAATGTGAGTCAATGTAGAGTCACTTAATCCCTTATAACTACATACGGCGTGGACATTTTTCAAAAAATCAGAAAAAGTTTCAAGGTATTGAACCAAGGAACATATTATAGAAAGAATTATGTTAATAAGTTCATTTGGCTAGGATTTGAATTAAAAAAGAAAACGCGTAAAGAAACAAGCGATTTTAAGCTGCTTTCCCGGAACTGCATTTTTTAATTGTCCGACTCGTTGTCTGAACGGTCAGCGTACTGGCCTTCGGTTCAGAGGGTCCCGGGTTCGATTCCCGGCCAAGTCGGGGATTTTAACCTTAAGTGGTTAATTCCAATGGCCCGGGGGCTGGGTGTATGTGCTGTCTTCATCATCATTTTATCCTCATCACGACGCGCAGGTCGCCTACGGGAGTCAAATAGAAAGACCTGCACCTGGTGAGCTGAACCCGTCCTGGGATATCCCGGCACTAAAAGCCATATGACATTTCATTTTTTTCATTTTTTAATTTTTTTTAACAAGTTGCTTTACGTCGCACCGACACAGATAGGTCTTATGGCGATGATGGGATAGGAAGGGTCTAGGAGAGGGCAGGAAGCGGCCGTGGCCTTGATTAAAGTACAGCCCCAGCATTTGCCTGATGTAAAAATGGGAAACCATGGAAAACCATCTTCAGGGCTTCCGACAGTGGGGTTCGAACCAACTATCTCCCGAATACTGGATACTGGCCGCACTTAAGCGACTGCAGCTATCGAGCTCGGTAAACTGCATTTAGGCTGGAAGTGATTTTCGGAATTTGTCTTTTATTTTGATGATGATGCCTCTTTGTTTAAAGGGGGTTAACATCTAAGGTCATCGGCCCTGTTTTTTTATTTTGATAACGTTTTTCGTTGTATGAGTTGGGGGGGGGGGGGCTACTTTGTCTTCTGAGAAATGTTTTCAACCTTAGAAAGCTTTCGTGGCCTTAGTAAATGTATAGCTCCAGCATTGCCTGGTGTGAAAAGCCATGGAAATCCATCTTTAGGGCTGCCGTCAGCGGGGTTCGAACCCATTATCTCCCGAATGCAAGCTGAGAGCTACGTGACTCAAGCCACAGCCAAGTCGTTAAGGAATGATCTTCTACCTGTTCTTTTCCCATTTACTTGGAATCGGCACTAGTGTGGATTACGCTTAATGGACGCCTTTCCTGATGCCAACTCTCATACAGGTCCACTTAATCTATACCCAGATAATAAGTTAATTTTAAATGAAAGTACGAACGTTTCAGTTAATAAAGATTAAATATTTTTCAAAGTGATGATATTACATTTTATTTTGGATAAAATACAAAGTTATGTATAATCGTCAACATTTCGTTGTCTTCATTGACAGCCTCTTCAGCATAAAGCTTCAGAAGGTAAGATAAGCATCTCAGATATCTATCAATTTCACCTCTTTTTCTACAGACACGAAAATTTCAAACCATTTGCTCAATTTGTCTCAAATTTAAAGTACACTTGTAGGATGTCTATACATCTATTGGTCCTTACAGTACAGATTTATTAGGCTCATTTAAAAATATCCTAGTGCCCAAAATTTGTTTAACGTGACGCGACAAAATAATTATGTGACGGAACTGAAACCATAGCAACCGTGCAGGCTGTGTCTTATGGCTGTTAGCGATCTGAAATTAGCAGCCGTTGATGTATGCCAAAGGGAAAAGGAGTAGCGTGCCTGCCTCTTACCCGGAGGCCCCGGGTTCGATTCCCGGCCAGGACAGGGATTTTCTTACCTGCATCTAGGGCTGTTTCGAGGTCCACTCAGCCTACGTGTTTACAATCATTCATGACGGTGAGATGGCGGCTCCAGTCTAGAAAGCCAAGAGTAACGCCCGAGAGGATCCGTCATGCTGACCACCCGACACCTCGTAATCTGCAGGCCTTCGGGCTGAGCAGCGGTCGCTTGGTACGATATGGCCCTTCGAGGCTGTTGTGCCATGGGGTTTGGGGATTTGGATACCTTATTTATCGCTATAGGATTTATATTCATTGAGAAAAAGGAATGTTCTTAAAATAATATAAATTAATTAAAACAATATAATTAAATATACATTCAGGGATACAAAATACTAATATATTAAGTATATATGAGCACAATTTACATATCACCGTAACTCCTATTACGTTATCTGACTCGCGATTAACTATCACTTTATGAATACAATGTAGGCCTACAAAGAATATATACATGATTCATACTAAAGACCTATTGGTGACGTTTCTTGACGCTATTTTGGTAGTCTTTAAATGCAAATACGCTTAAATTCACACTTAAGTACACCTAGATACTCATTTGTTGATAGATGTCACTTCAACCAATTGAGAAAGAGAAAACAGAGATGTCTCTAGCAAGATTTTTTTTTTTTTTTTTTTGCTAGTTGCTTTACGTCGCGCCGACACAGATAGGTCTTATGGCGACGATGGGACAGGAAAGGGCTATAAGTAGGAAGGAAGCGGTCGTGGCCTTAATTAAGGTGCAGCCCCAGCATTTGCCTGGTGTGAAAATGGGAAACCACGGAAAACCATTTTCAGGGCTGCCGACAGTGCTCTAGCAAGACAGAGCTCCTTTGTACACGCATATGGCAGTGCTGAAGGTTGCATCCATTTTTGGAATTTTTCTTTTAACATCAATTTTATCCAATGTTTTTTAACGCAAACTGTGTATACTGTGTCAGACGTCGGTAAAATATTCTATCCACTGATACCTTATTTATCTCTGTAGGCTTTGTGTTAGATGAGAGAGGGATGTTGACAAAAGTAATAATATAATTATTCATAATGGACATTGTAAAGAAGTAGACATAGTATAAAGTGGACAATTTGGAAGTGAACATCATAACAATAGAGATATGTGTACTATTGGCCTGTACTTTTTATGGACATAGGAAAGTGGAAAGTGGAAAGTTTTGTCCAAAGACCTATCATAACAGAAATAACCGAGGCCCTGTGAATCGAAGGTCACTACACTGACTGTTCAGTCAAGAAGGCGGAAGATATGTAACGTATGAATATACCATGTCCAGTTCTCTGGTGTTGTGTTAGTGCCACCTCCAGAGGCCCGGGTTCGGTTCCCAGCTCTGCTACGAGATTTGAAAAGTGGTACAAGGACTGGAATGGGAACCCGGGGGGGGGGGGGGACTGAGTAGAGAGGGATCCGATTTCCACCTCAGCCATCCCCGAAATGGTTCTCCATGGTTTCCCACTTCTTCTCCAGGATGGTACCTAACTAAACGCTACGACGGCTTCCGTCCCTCTTCTTTCCCTATCCGCTCCAATATTCCCATCACCTACAAGACCCCAGTTCAGAATAGCAGGTGAGGCCACCTGGACGAGTTACTGGTCTTCCTTTCCAGTTGTATCCCCGACTAAAATGTCTCATGCTCTGGGAAACTGCCCTTGAGGCAGGAGGGGTGGGATCCCTCCTTGAGTCCGCGTCGAGGGGGAACAAACCATGGTGGGTAAACGGATTAAATAATAATAATAATAATAATTGTACCGGGCGGTACACCTCTACACCATTTATTTAAAAGTTGCGCCAGTTGAAACTCCTCTTCTGGAGGAAGGTTGAACTTTATCTATTCTATTAATTCTCTACTTTCTCAGAAGATGTCACCACGTGGAAAATTTTGAGTTTTTGAACTGTGTCACTTTTGATGTGTTTTTGTTTCGCTTGAAGTAAGAAGTTTGAACTTTCTCTTCTAGAGGACACTACTGAAGATCAACAATAGTGCAACCTAGTGCGGAGTCAAAGAACTATTTTGTTGAAGAAATTTTTATTTCAAATGTTTGTTCTTTGTTAAATTTCTTTCTGCCATTGTTTATGTTGGCTGTATACCCCTCTTTTTCCCCTTAGTTTGGATCTAGCCAATCCCGAATTTCTTTAATTAATTTTCCACCAATAATGTGTTTCTTTTTCCTCTATGTAGGGGTTTCTTTTCCCTAGCCAATAAAAATTTTGTGGGAGGGTGTTTTCTTTCCCCTAACGCCTAGAAACTTCCGCGAGAGTATTTAGACTGCTGATTTTGGGGTCTCCGGGCCACTTCTGTTCCATCTTTCAGTGTATTAAGTACATAGCAGGAGGCGGGAAGCGCCTCTTTCTTCTTCAGCCGTTCAACACCAGGTAATGGCCTATTAATAACTTCTTTTCTTGCTAGGTCGGCAGTTTAACACTCGCGGCGGGTTCGAAGCATTTCCATCATGTAACCTTTTCCTAAAATGTAATTACTCTTTTCATCTTTTTCTTGTAAAGCTACATATTGGGATAGAGAGTGCTAACCCTCTCGAGCTCCCACTCACATTTGTTTTGAGGTGAACTTATTTTTTTTCAAACTATTCTTCGTTTATGTAATGTAAAGTGTTCTTCTCTAAGTCACCTCTGTAGTATGGGATTAGCCCTTGCGTTAGCGGCCCAGAGCCAGATTAGGTTTTAAAAACAAAGTGTATTAGGAGTGCAAGATCGCCTCCTCTCAAATTGTTATTTTAGAGGTCATGTAATCAACCTTCTTTTCATGTAATAGACCTCCGTATGTTGGGTATTTTACCCCTGTGAATACGTCCTTAGAAGGACAGCTTGAAGGTAGAGTTTGGTGTGGCCTTGTGATAGGCTTACAATTTTGAGAGCGGATCGCTCTTTGAAATTTGTTTCTGTATGCCTCGTGCAGGCTTTATGTGTAATGTTTGGAGCCAGTGCTCCTGGGCATGAATGGGGTTTTCTGCCCCTTGGCTAAAATTTTTTTTGGAGTAAGGCGGGGCTGATTGCCCAAGAGTTATGAAGTAAGGGCACTGAGCCCGAATCCAGTAATATTGTACCTACATTTTTGCTACTCTGTACCTGTTATGATTGTTATCTCTTGTTTTTGAAAAGAAAATATAACCTAGTTAAATTTTAAATTAATTTTACATTGCACGTTAATTTCGTAGCTTGAAACCCATTCACACCCGCACCTTCTTTCACCTCTACCTACCACGGATATCTCCGTAACAATAATAATAATAATAATAATAATAATAATAATAATAATAATAATAATAATAATAATAATAATAATAATAATGCATAGGCCTATACCAATTCAAATTTCAGTCCTATATTTCAATAGGATGTAATACACTACACAAGAAAAAAGAAACAAAAGTTATTTATTCTTACTCGAGCTATGAGAAGCACCTTCGTTGGTGATATCTGTGCTTGCTTACTAAGCATTATCAAGCCACAGTGCATTAGCAATTATCAGATAGCTGTCCTTGTCACCCCGGTAAACTCCCATCCTCCTGCCTCATACCTGCTAATAAAGGGAAGCGTTGTTACCCACCTCAAGTGAGTGATGTGATAATGTAAAGGTAAGCCCCAAGAGGGTATTGTGCAGATTTCTAGCGTGCAATAAACCACACTAATTGCTCCTTGTGTTTTATGGCGTAAGTTATTTTTATTCTTTCAGCTATTTCCTCATACTTGAACCTAACAATGAACTGAAGAAGAGCTTCGTTTCGGTCACTGATGACTCGTCTCACGTAACACGCTATCCACTCCTTTCTTTCTTTCTTTCTTTCTTTCTTTGTTTCTTTCTTTCTTAATCCGTTTACCCTCCAGAGTTGGATTTCCCCTCGAAGTCAGCAAGGGATCCCATATCCACCGCCTCAAGGGCAGTGTTCTGGAGCGTGAGACTTTGGGTCGGGGGATACAAGTGGAGAGGAGGACCAGTATCTCACCCAGGCGGCCTAACCTGCTATGCTGAACAGGGTGCTTAAGGGGTTGGGAATATCGGAAGGGAAATTTCGCTGGCACTGGGGGCTGGGTGTATGTGTCGTCTTCATCATCAGCTAATCCTCAGTACGACGCGCAGGTCGCCTACGGGAGTCAAATCAAAAGACCTGCACCTGGCAAGCCCAACATGTCCTTTGACACTCCCGGCACTAAAAGCCATAGGCCATTTCATTTACCTGTTATGTTCACTATAAAGTCCTATAAATAAGTCCGATAACCTGAGTTACTGTGGTGTAGGTTATTGTATAGGTATCTGTAATTGCCTCAGATAATACTGAATTATTTTTAACAAAACAAACTGGCAGTTGTTTGTCTCAAGCAGCAGGCGCGACAAAGTTATGACTGGCAAATTGTTGAAACATACTAACATTTTACATTTAAACATCAGTTTATGCCAAAAATCGAAAAACATACCCCGAGAGAATTAATTTTCCTTCTAATGTTGCTTATCCTTTTTAACTTTATCCTCATAAAATGACTTGAGGATACACTAGCTTAATGGAAATGTAATTTTTTGGGCCAATGTTAATAGGAGTACAAACTTCCGCACGTAGGTAGAATCCGTACTTCATCCAGGCGTTTCGTCTACAACTGTAGTAAACGTTATCAAGATAAATAGTAGTCTACGGGTGATTAGATACTAAATTACTGTAAATTCTGTTGACGATGAGTTTTTGCTTTTACTATTTGCTTTACGTCGCACCGACGCAGATAGGTCTTATGGTGACAATGGGATAGGAAAGGCCTAGGAGTGGGAAGGAAGCGGCTATGACCTTAAGTAACGTACAGCCGCAGCATTTGCCTGGTGTGAAAATGGGAAACCACGGAAAACCATCTTCAGGTCTGCCGAGAGTGATGTTCGAACCCACTCGACGATGAGTCTAAGAGTCATGTCAGAAACGGACGTTTTTCACGTTATTTACAGACGAGATGTTAATTTTTGAATGAGAGTCAGCTTTTTAATACCGTAATATCGTCAAACCTGGAAATAGCTCACGAAGGCAGAGAGACACAACATATAAATGACAGGATCTGACACAAGTAATTGGAAGCTGTGCAGAAATCATCTCGAAGCCGCGAGTCCCTAAAGAGATATCAGTAGACGTATTAAATGTGTTTTATCCCAATTATACTTTATGTAAATGAATGGATCGCGTGTTATTGATTGGCGCTCCATACCCTTCGGAGTCCTAAGTAATTATTTACAGTAGAGAAATACAGATCAATATCCGGTTCCTTCTACACACACAAGTGCAATAAGCTGATGACCAAGATATTCTCAAATTCACTAGAACATCAATACCTCCAGCTGTGAACAAAGATGAACGTTATAATTCCAGAGTTCTTGCAGGACAACATTTCCATTGATGGAACAATATGTCCATTGAAAAAATTGGTTCCACATCAATTAAATCACTATGAGAATAGAATCATACCATGTTCTCTTACAACATGTCGGTGATGCAGACAGAATAGGTAATACATGTTATTAGACAGCATCTCGTGGAGTACTAGGCAGTAGAATTGAACCACATTACATTCAGTTGATGATGTTGATGTTGATGATGATGATGGTGATTGTTGTTTAAGGGGGCCTAACATCTAGGTCATCGGCTCCTAATGGTATGAAATGTAATGATAATTTAAAAGTCCAAAATTCATCCACTGAACAGAATTCAAAACCTGATGATGAAGAATGAATGGATGAATATGAATGTAAAATAAAATCAGCTGATCCAACCCAAAATATTTAAAATAATCCCAAAATCAATCCATTGACTAGAATTCAAAAAGACGACGATTAACAGTGATTACGAACTTAAAACTATCAGTAGATCCGAACCATCTTCCCAGAAACTAACTTAAAACAATGATATATATATATATATACTGACCAAGGGGATGCTTCCAAAGCACAAACCTAAATCGATGATGCTCGTTGTCTAGAGGGGTCCAAAATCCAGCTCAACGGCTCCTCATAATAGTTTTTATCGTTAGTAAAGTAGAAACATGGTATTTCTCGTGTAGCAGTACTAATCACAAGTAACGAAGACTCACGGTGTTCCTCACATTACGGTACTACTCACAGGTAATGTACTATGTATAGGTAACGCAGACCTATGGTGTTTCTTACATAGTGGTATTAATCACAGGGACCCGTACTATCCCGTGGTGTTCCTCACATAGTGGGTACTATTCAGAGGTAACGCAGACCCACGGCGTCGCTCATATAGTGGTACTAATCACAGGCAACGCTCAGGCCCGTCGTGTTCCTCGAAACGCAGACCCATGGGAGGGGAGGGAAGCCTCCGTCATAGTAGCGGATACTATGCATGGGTACTATAAACCCTTAGTGATCTACCCATAGACTCATGGTATTCCTCACATCGCAAGAAAAGTCGACTCATGGTGTTTATTGTGTGATGGTACATATTACAGGTAATTTCATGGTTCGACATTCACCATCCCTTCGTCGCCCCTTTTATTGCCTCTTACGGCAGGCAGGGGATACCGTGGGTATATTTTTCATCTGCGTCCCCCACCCGCCAATTAGATACGTGTTCCTGTTGTCACATTGCCTGTTACAATGATGTTTGTTGATGTTAAGGGAATTCTTATAATTTTGGTAGGGCTATTGTTTGTTTTACCATCTTCTTCTTCTTCTTCTTCTCCTGCGCTAATGGGTCACTTAGGAACACGCGAAATCAAGATTGTTTGATCCTTTCTTCTTCTCCAATAGTTCTTCATTTTCATCGAGTGTTGTAATTTCTGTTCCTACAACCAAATTGCGTTGATTTCTTCTCGTCTTCCTCAAATCCCCTTGTGTGAACGATTTTCCTGATTACATTTCTATCCTGCAGATTTGATGATTATAATTCAGTGAGGACTCTCTCTACTTGCTTGTACCATTTTGAACCCGTATGTTTGACTTGCAAATATTTGTGTATTTGATGAGTAACTTAAATCTGTTTTTATTCATTCTTTCCAAATGGCTTATAAATTGAATTCGTCGCAATCTCGTGGTTTCAGTTTGTTTAAATATTTTTTTAAAAATATTTCCGAGTAAATCTTGGCCCTAGGTCCCGTGGTGTAGGGGTAGCGTGCCTGCCTCTTACCCGGAGGCTCCGGGTTCGATTCCCGGCCAGGTCAGGTTTTTAACCTGGATCTGAGGGCTGGTTCGAGGTCCACTCAGCCTACGTGATTAGAATTGAGGAGCTATCTGACGGTGAGATAGCGGCCCCGGTCTCGAAAGCCAAGTATAACGGCCGAGAGGATTCGTCGTGCTGACCATACGACACCTCGTAAGCTGCAGGCCTTCGGGCTGAATAGCGGTCACTTGGTAGGCCAAGGCCCTTCAAGGGCTGTAGTGCCATGGGGCTTGGTTTGGTTTGGTTCTTGGCCCTAAGATTCTTTTCATCATTTTCCTTTCTTTAATTTCTAATTGTTCCTTTAAGTTTTTATGATGTAAACTGAGCGTTTCTAAAGCTTAAAGAGCTTCAGGTTTGATCACTGTTAATTACTGGCGAATTTTATTTTTTTTGCCAGGACAATCAATTTTTGTTATAAACATTCTTTGTGTGTTGAAAAGAGTTTCTGAATTCTTGAAGCTACTGATTTATTTTAATTGCCATTTTCAGTGATCCACTCACCTAAGTAACTAAATTCCTATACTCTTGCAATTTTATTCATATCAATGTAAGTTCAGATGGAACAGTTTTGATATTTGTCATAAATTTAGTTTTTTCATATGAGATTTTAGGTATTCTTCTTCTCCTTCTTCTTATTTAAAAATGAAAATCCACAGCCTGTTTCCAGTCATTGAATGGGGGAACGAACGAAATGAATGAAGCCCCCATCTAGCGGCGAAGATAGGAATTGTGCCGACTGCCGAAGCCTGTCGCACTCCTCTGGGGCAATGATTGATGACTGACAGATGAAATTAAATGAAGTTGGAGAGTATCGCTGGAATGAAAGATGACAGGGATAATCGGAGTAACCGGAGAAAAACCTATCCCGCCTCCGCTTTGTCCAGCACAAATCTCACATGGAGTGACCGGGATTTGAACCACGGAACCCAGCGGTGAGAGGCCGGTGCGCTGCCACCTGAGCCGCGGAGGCTTATTATTACAGTATCATTATTATTATTATTATTTTGAATATGAGTGCATACCGTACTTTGTTGGCTAGTGCATTAGGTTTCACTAAATCGATTCCATGAATCACTAGAAAAATGAGAATACTCATCGTTGACGCGTGTATCTACTCTATAGGTATTCGGTATGTCACTTCCAGTTTTAGGTTTTTCTTGATTACAGCGTTGTTCATGTGACGGATTCTGTAAAAAACATATTATCTCTCAGCGTGCACAGTGTGCCTTCTGTTTACATTCTTGGTATCTGGTCATCCTACACATTGTAATAGATATTTATTGCTCATAAATGTTCTGGTTTATCATGAAGTCGCCAAGCTAGCTATGGCATGGTAATATGAATAAATAAATGAAACATATGAGATATGCATAAACTGATTTGTTGTGTAACGATTACCAGGAAGAAAAGATCTCAAGGTTCCATGAAACTTGCTTAGAACTGTAGAGAAGTGACTGTGCAGCTGACAGCACGTAATGTCAATTGTAAGTACTGTAACAGCTGAATTTTCTCTCACATTTGATAGATATTTTTACAATCAACGAACATTATGAGAAAATGAGTAATACCAACCACGTTGGTTGCATATTACGCATAGTGTGGCTTAAACTTGTTTTCGGGATGTGGTGGATTGTAATTCATTCGTCGCCAGAACTCAAGAAGGCGTTTCTTGTTTCCTCATTTTCACAGCAGGAATATACTGGTGCTGCATCTTAATTAAATCGACAGTGACTACCTTCTCCTCCCTATACCGAAGACCTGCATGTATTATTTGGACGTTAACCCACTAAATTTGTAACAGTACACTGTTATTGAAGTGTGCACAATTTCAGCAACAGAATAATTTTTTGCACTCATCAAGAAAAGTTAAGCATATGCCAATTTCTATTGTGTTGAGGTGGAACCGATATCATATTATTTGATGTGAGACTCACAATAGCAAATATAACGAAAACTTACACTTCACGATAACTTTGATATGTGGCTAAATTCAACAAATTAAGGAATCTCCTCAGTTAGAACATCACAAATTAAAGATAGTTCTTAATGCAGTCACATGAGTCAATAATATGTTGGTTCTCCACGAACCTTGAGGCACTATTGTATGCGACCAAATCATTGAGAATTTCTTGAGGCAAATAGACCCACTCCTCGATGACAGCAGCATCTTTTAACGCCTTAATTGTTAGTAATGGATGTTAACGTTTGGGGATTGCCTCTTAAAGAAGGTCCATGCATATTCTATGCAGTTTATCCCTGGGGAAGGCACTGGGTAGTCACTTCTGTGATAACATGTCCCTACAAGTATCCATTCGCAGCTGCTGCACGAAGTGTGCAAACCTATTTCCTACAGTTTCTGCAAAACCACTTACTATGGGCAGCAGAACGTTTTGTTCGTACAATGCGGCCGTCATGTTTGCTTGAATTTATGAAGTTGTGCACGGCGTCCGAAAATGGTACCTGCCTAGAACAGTGCTGAACCTACAAGTCAGTGACATTCTACAGAGAATGAGTCGTTATAACTCTTTCCTCTTTCCCTCGACATGCACAAAGATTTGTCATCAGGGTGTAAACCGATTCGCACTTCATCACTGAACAATGTTCTGAACAATTGATCTTGTGTCCAAGTCTGATGTGCTCTAATGCATCGAATGCTAGGCAACCTGGGATGTCGAAGTGGAGGTATCGTGAGGGATCTTCTTGAATACAGCCTCCCAACACGGAGTCTATTGCACGCGGTTTGGGTACTCACAGTAACTTTTCTGGCGTCCCGAAGCTCGCGGCAGGGTGTCTGCGTGCAGATATGCTAATATACCGGTCTAGATCTGCTGTTCTTTTGCGTGGACGGCTCGCGCGATGTCGATCTACAACTGAAGAAGTGTCTTGGAACTTTTTTCACACCATGGGTACAACAGTTTGATTCACATGAACAGTCAATTTTTCTCATGTTCTGTTCAATCAAAGTAATAATTTTGATGCTATGTCATAGACAACGTCTGCTGAGGTATTTTAGTGCACAGTGCATAGAAGCGAGACACTCTGACAAGCTTGCTTGAACGTCTTCTTAGCTCAAGTTTGTTTACCAGTCTTGAGCCGATTGCCCCTAGCAGTGAAGAAGACAGGGTTGCCACGTTAATAATGTTATTGGTTTTCAAGTCCCAGTAACTGCTTTTACGGTTTTCAGAGACGACGAGGTGCCGGAAGTTTGTTCAGCAGGAGTTCTTTTACATGCCAGTAAATCTACCTATATGAAGCTGACGTATTTGAACACCTCCGATTACCACCGGACTGAGCCAGAATCGAACCTGTCAAGTTGGCGTCAGAAGACCAGCGCCTCAAACGTCTGAGACACTCAGCCCGGGACGGGCTGCCATGATTTAAATAACGTACTATCTAACCATAAATGAAACATAACTTTGAGACAGTGGTGTGTAAACTCCAAAGATGCTTAATTTTTTATTACAATGACTATATGCTAACGTATCCACAAAGAAGCACACGAGATGCTGTCAGTTGGTACAATTATTTTATTTACATCTATTTACAAATTAAACACACACATAACCTTAACCACTGCTGCCACAAACAAAACACTCCCATCACAAAGTCGCCATTTAAAAAACAACTGACTGTCACTTCAATATAGAGACTGCAACTATTGCATGTCACGCGAGATAAATATCTTTGCTACACCATATCTCTACTAAACAACAACTCGTAACCAATAACTCTCCAACCAACAACTCTCTTCATCATCAAGATCATCGCCTTATATATGTGCCTGCCAGGCTTCTAGAAAGCTACATTACAAAAATACTTTCTAGAAAATTCCAGAGTGCCTAATACGTAGATTATAATTTACAGAATATTCTAAATCGTTCTAGTACCTATTACCATTCTGGAAGTTGCAGTGTGTTTCACAATTATGGATTACAAATCATATACAGAGGTAAGAATAAATTATATACAGGTTCTTACAGTAATTGAACTGATATAAATGTCTATATACAGCACATGTTTCATGACATAACCTCACACACAATGCAATCGTGTCGTAATAATAATATAAATACTAACTGTATGTAACACTTCATAGCCATACATACAAGTAATAATAATAATAATAATAATAATAATAATAATAATAATAATAATAATAATAATAATAATTCGATCTCGATATTTGCATTAGTTACGAAGGGTGAGAGAGTATTATTTTCAAGTTATATCCGTTTATCGCACTTGCGTCAATGCTTAATTCTTAAGTTATCGGTATACACTGAGTAGCTAAAAGTCAGGGGAAGTGGCGTCCCATTAGAAAATATGCCGTGTATGATATGACCCCTGAACAATGCGGCTAGCTGCGGCGTAGCTGAGCAGTCTGTCACAGACACCAGTGTCGTGAAGATGGCAACAAGTCGCGAGTTACCCGACTTTGAACGTGGGATGATCATCGGCGCACTGCGCATGGGTCATAACATTGCAGATATAACACACGAATTCGGGTTTCCGAGGTCAACAGTGTAGAGGGTGGATATTCAATATCGCAGAGAGAATGTTACCACCCGCGTAAACCGCCGCACGGAAAGACCACAGATGTTTAACGAACGGACATTGCGTCGCCTCGACAGAACCATACTGGGCGCTTGACGGGCTACTAAGCGTCAGATCACCACCCAGTTGAATTTTGGGAGTCAGGAACTCATTTCTACTAGGACTGTAAGGAAGCAACTGTACCGCCGACGACCAACTCGTGTCCCTTTGCTGACACCTCGACACAGAGCTCAACGACGTTCATGGGCCCGGGAACATCGGCAATTAACCATGGAACAGTGGCGGCGGGTGATATTGTCAAATGAATCCCAGTTCCACTTGTATCGAGCTGATGGGCGCGTGAGAGTGTGGCGTATGACACTTAAAGCTATGGATCCTGCGGGTCAACAAGGTTGTGTCTAGGCGGAAGATGTCTCAGTTCTGGTCTGGGCGACCTTCTTATGGTCACAATTAGGCTCCTTTGTCCGGCTGCAGGGAGCGCTGTCATATGCACGTTATGTTGGCATTCTTTCAGACCATTTTCAACCCTATCTGACCCTAGAGTACCCTGCTGGAGATGCCATGTTTCACTGCGCCATGTCACACTCTATGGTGGCACGCAGGTGGTTGGAGGAGCACTGCAGTGAAGTTGCGACCATGGATTGATCCCCCAGATCTCCCGATCTTAATCCAATCGAGCTTTTATGAGATGTTCTCTACGCTGGTTTACGCTCAATGAACCCCGCACCAACTACTCAATACCAATTGTGGGTAGCAGTACAAGATGCATGGGTCCAGATCCCTCCAGAACCATTCCAACCCCTTGTAGAGTCGATGCCTCGCCGTATTCCTGTCGTTTTGAGGGCTCGCGGAGGAGCAAATCTTTATTAACATAACATTCAATGCCTGCCCATGACTCTGTGTATAAAAGCTTTCTGGTAACATGTTGAGTGTTGACTAGACAAAATTAATGTGTATGTTTTTATTTTTCAATTTGTTTTACGTAGTACCGGTGTAGATAGTTATGTGATGACGGTGGGATAGGAAATGGCTAGGAATATGAAGGAAGTGACTGTGGTCTTAATTAAAGTATAGTCCCAGCATTTTCCTGGAGTGAAAATGGGAAACCGTAAGAAACCATCTTTATGACTGCCTACAGTGGGATTTGAAACCACCAACTCCCGAGTGCTGGATGCAACACGAGTAAGACCGAATTACGAGACAAAAGTTACTAAAATAAAACTTTATAGATGAACAAGTAGCTGGCATTCCGACAGGTCCTCAGTCTTGTCTCAACGAAGTGTATATATTCAGTTTAACAGTCTACGGTCCGACTCGTTGGCTGAATGGTCAGCGTACTGGCCTTCGGTTCAGAGAGTCCCAGGTTCGATTCCCGCTGGGTCGGGGATTTTAACCTCCATTGGTTAATTCCAATGGCTCGAGGGCTGAGGGTTTGTGTCGTCCCCAACATCCCTGCAACTCACACACCACACATAACACTTCCTTCCACCACAATAACACGCAGTTACCTACGTATGACAGATGCCGCCCACCCTCATCGGCTAGAAATAGCCACACGAAATTAAAAACAGTCTACGGAAGCTTCAACATGAAGATAGTAGATTCGTATTGGATTAGCGTGTACACATAGCATTTTGAAACGGAGAATACACATAAGGTTAAGCAAACTAGTTTATTTTAATTGACGTCTACGAATGATTGTTATATCGTAAGATGTTAACCATAATTCTTAGTTCATCGCCATTTACACATCTGCCACTGATGACTTCCATTCCAAGTTAACAGGGAGTATTCTATTAACGTCTCCATGCAGGAATTGAAATCTGTGATCGCACTCTCGCGAATAGCATCTCATTACAATACACAGATTTTCAATTGCTGGACAAATGTGCAAGTCGACTCCCATCAAGTTCCAGCGCAAAATCAATCATGTTTGCCATTGTGCGGAAGGATCAAAAACATCACGTAGCAAGTTGCATGAAACCGGTCTGTTAGGCGCGTGACATAAGGACGGTACGGGAATGTCGTGTACTTGTGTTTCGAGCTGTGTACAGGCAATGCCGCCCGCATTTAGACTACTGTCACAGCTTGTGGTTATTCCTTCAATGTCAGCATGAGTATCGCCTCCATGCAAGCGACTTCCTCATCCATTTTTCATTCGAATTGTTAGATCTTTTTACTCTCGGTGCATTGACAGAAAAGCCGCCATTTAATCTAAAGATCTCCTTTATACTGAGAGAAACCCACATTGACATTGCTTTACAAAACACGTTTTGTCGTACACTAAACAGATTGAGACTCCATCTGGTCAGTGTGTAAATTTATCTCAGAAATATTCCATCTAGAAATAACAGTTGCTGCTATTGATGATAACAATTAATTAATAGTAGAATATCGCAAAATTTTAGGAGCTTAAATCTACTACACATAGTAGCGTTCACAGTTTACCACACAATTCACAAACAATCGTAATTCATAGCCTGGGTTCATCCATTGTGAAGTCATCATGGTGTTTGTCCAATTGTAATCTCTTTATAAATCCGCCTTCCATGCGTGCAGTTCTTGAAGTAAAGCGTTATACTGATAATAATAAAAATGATGTTAATTGCTTTACGTCCCACTAGCTACTTTTACGATTTTCGGAGACGCTGAGGTGCCGGAATTTAGTCCCGCAGCAGTTCTTTTCCGTGCCAGTAAATTTACCCACAGTAGGCTGACGTATTTGGGTACCTTTAAATACCACCAGACTGAACCAGGATCGAGCCTGCCAACTGGGGTCAGGAGGCCGGTGCCAAAACCGTTTGAGCCATTCAGCCCGGCAAACTTGATATTGCTCAATAGGGGGTGAAAGCCTTCTTATAAGCAGTTCCTTTGTGTAGAAATGATGGTGTGTGAGCTCATGGGTTAACATCGATGAGGAATCCTTTGCCAGACACAGAGCTTTCGTGATGTACAAAGCGCTTACGCTTTCCGTCATCGATTAGTCATTTTTCAAGATATGTTCCAGAATTGTCATCATAATCGATATTGGCCAACTATGGCCCACGTAAATGACTCTTCATTATTTCAGTTTTCTTTGGCGCGAGCATTCCTTCATTCCCTTGCTTACAGCTTCTTTCTTTTCAGTCATCCAATGTTGTTTCTTCCTGGTCACTGTTTCTGCCTCTAGGAACCCTCCCTGTAAGTGGTTCTGTTGGATGTCTTGATCCATGATGTTCATTTCTTGCAGATCCTTTTTGGTGTTAACAAAGAATTTGTCATAAGAGTTGCCTTTCCTATTGGCATTGTTGAAATGGTTAAAAAAATTCTTAGTGAGTCTGTCATTGGGCATTCTTGAATTATGTCCAAAGAATGTAACCGTTCGTTTGCGTATGGTATCTGAAATTTTGGTGCATGTTTTATAAACTTCTTTGTTACTGCGTAATTGGTGCCAGCACAGTTTTTTGGTCCGAAAATTTTTCTTAAAATCTATCTTTCATTCTCCTTGATTCCTTCAATGTATTTTTCTAGTTATCGAAACCGACTTTCAACCTATTAGGTCGTGTTACACACATTTAGTACGTGTTGAAGAGATGTTAAGTACAGAACAAAACTGGCCAACCGGACACGAGTGGGATCCGAACCCACAACTTCCCGATCATAAAAAGTCCGCCACTGTACTGTAGTGGTTAGTGTGATTAGCTGTCACCCCCCGGAGGCGCGGGTTCCATTCCCGGCTCTGCCACGAAATTTGAAAAGTGGTACGAGGGCTGGAACAGGATCCACTCAGCCTCGGCAGGTCAACTGAGTAGAGGTGGGTTCGTTTCCCACCTCAGCCATCCCCGAAGTGGTTTTCCGTGGTTTCGCCTTTTCTCCTCCAGGCAAATGATGGCATGGTACCTAATTTAAGGTAACGGCCACTTCCTCCCCCTTTCTTTGCCTATCCCTTCCAAACTTCCCATCCCCCCACAAGGCCCCTGTTCAGCATAGCAGGTGACGCCACCTGGGCGAGGCACTGGTCATCCTCTCCAGTTATATCCCCGAACCAATATCTCATGCACCAGGACGCTGCCCTTGAGGCGGTAGAGGTGGGATTCCTCGATGAGTCCGAAGGAAAACCCGACGCTGGTCGGTAAACGGATAATGAAAGGAAGAAAGAGTAATAAAAATTATTTTATTAAGCCGAAACGGACACTGAACACTTGAAATTTAGGAACACTTCATAAGTGCACTCTCACACATAAAGCTAATGACGAGATCAGATATCATTCTTGGGAAGATAGAGGAGGTTAACCTTCTAAAAATAGTCGTCATCGCTCAGTGTCATATAAAAATTAGACAGTGTATTAGTTCTATATTTTTTATACTTAAAATAAATTTTAGACTTTTTTACTCATAAATGTTCTTATTTTTCTCATTCCTCCTTTGTTTCCTAACATATTCTGTTTCATGAAGACACACACAGCCAGTCGTCGGGCCAGTGGAAATAACCAATTAAGGTTAAAATCCCCGACCCGCCCGGGAATCGAACCCGGTCCCCTTGAACCAAACGCCAACACGCTAACCATTTAGCCGGACTATATCGACCTCCTGTGGGTGGGGAACGCAGACGAAAAATACACCCACGGTATCCCCTGCCTGTCGTAAGAGGCGACGACCAAGGCATGATGACATTATAACCATGAGAATACTTGTGATTAGTACCATTACGTGCGGAACGCCATGAGTCGACGTTACTTGCGAATAGTACCACCATGTGAGGAAAGTCATGGGCCTACGTCACATAGGAGCAGTACCATTATGCGAGAAGCACTACGGGTCTCACCGTTGTTTGTGATAATGGTCATCTAGTGTATTCCACAGATCCGTTCCTCTGTGTTCAGAATGGGCTTGAGTCACCTATGAGTAGTACCACTCTATGAGAAACACCATGGGTCTACGTTGCCTGTGATTAGTGTCGCGAAGTGAGAAACAACACGGGTTTGGCTAACGCCCGTGATTTGTACCGCTATGTGAGTAAACCCACGGGTCTGCGTTGCTTACGGGTAGTACCCTTATGTGCGAAACACCATAGGTTTTTGTTACCTGTGAGCTGTGCCACTGTGTGTGTCATACCATGGGTCTACATAACCTGTGATTAGTACCACTATAGGAGGACGACCATGGTTCTGCTATACCAGTGATTAATACCACTATGAGGTGCCAGTGACCTGGATTTTGGACAACTTTTAGGTAATGTGTATCATCCCAGTAATGAAGGCATTGTGAATAGGATTCACTGATTGTTCTATTTCTTTCTTTCTTTCTTAATCTGCTTACCCTCCAGGGTTGGCTTTTCCCTCGTACTCAGCGAGGGATCCCACCTCTACCGGCTCAAAGGCAGTGTCCTGGAGCGTGAGACATGGGGTTGGGGGATACAACTGGGGAGGATGACCAGTACCTCGCCCAGGCGGCCACACCTGCTATGCTGAACAGGGGCCTTGGTGGGGGGTGGGAAGATGGGAAGGAATAGACAAGGAAGAGGGAAGGAAGCGGCCGTGGCCTTTTGTTAGGTACCATCCCGGCATTTGCCTGGAGGTGAAGTGGGAAACCATGGAAAACCACTTCCAGTGTGGCTGAGGTGGGAATCGAACCCACTTCTACTCAGATGACCTCCGGAGGCTGAGTGGACCCCGTTCCAGCCCTCGTACCACTTTTCAAATTTCGTGACAGAGCCGGGAATCGAACCGGGGCCTCCGAGCGTGGAAGCTAATCACACTACCCCCACTACACCACAGAGGCGGACTTGTTCTATTTCACGATCTTTTTTCGTTATCATTCGTTTTAGATTCTAGTCAGTCGATACATTTTGAAATTTTAATTTTCTTTTCGCTCACCTCGTACCATTAGGGGTCGATGACGTAGCGGTTAGGCCCCTTTAAACACGAAACATCATCATCATAAGTTCTATGTCGTAGTCCATACACCTGGCACCTTTGAAGTTTATGGATAATTCTAAAAGGCTGTAGCGCTCACTCGAGCTGAACATAGCTTACAATGAATAGACTTTCAGAATAGGTGGCATCATAAAACACAGCATTCTCTCTTTACACTGGTAGGTGCCTGTGTCGTAAAATATTATCTCCTTAGGGGAATACCTCAAGTATTGCTCGTTTTTGCAAGACTAGATTTATCATGATCTACCGAGTATACTTGTGTCTGCACAGAAATCCGACTGATGATCCCGTGTTGTTTCAGAACTCACGAGTTTCAAAATTCATGAATTCCAAAAAGAGGATTAGTAAGAGTAGGTTTCTCTACCTGGGCGAATGTCAAAACTCACGAGCAGGGCGAGTTCTTCTTTGAGTGGATAAAATCCCACCCTAGTAGTTATGGGAGGGGCTGCTTGGCCGAGGCGGTAAAGGTGTACTCGTTTCGCCCGGGAGGGCGTGGGTTCGAATCCCCGTCAGGAAGTCGTAAAATTTAAGAAACGAGATTTCCACTTCCGGAGGTGCATATAGCTCTGAGATTCACTCATCCTACAGCAAAAATGAGTACCAGGTTAATTCCCGGGGGCAAAGGCGGCCGGGCGTCGAGCTAACCACTCTACCCCATCAGGTACCCTCCACCCCTTCAAGAGCCTTCATGGCCTGTACGGAGATGACTTTGCTTTTGATTTTACTAGTGACGGGATAATCGAATAACGTCCATGCGGTTATTTAAATAGTCGAATAATCGAATGAGTTTCAAATATCATTCAGTTATAACGCTTAGAATAATCGGGTGCGTCATGAATAAATTTTTCGGCTTAAGTGTGTCGATTGAAATAAGTGAATAGGTGAACTCTTACGAAAAATGGAAATACACCTTTGTTCCAATCCATGAAGTCTAATGATGAAGACGGCAAAACTCCCACTCCCCGAGCCATAGAAATTAACAAATGAAAGTTAAAATCTCGGCTGGGCTTCGAACCCGCGATACCCTGGATCACCTGGACCAAAGGCCAGCATGCTAACCATGTATCCATGGAACTGGACGACGTAACAATATAGGTATATAGCCTGCTGCTAGTTAAAACAAATTGTCAGTTGGCAGTACTGGAGCTTAGTTTCATTATGCAGTCAGAAGACGGCATTTACTTAAACAAGGAACTTTATTTTACAGATATTAAAAGATTACGACGCACTCATTTAGTTTCAAAATTTAGAGATTCATTTGATGGGATAATCAATTAAAAATAATCGATTACTCGATTATTTCATTTTTTCGATTGTCCGGTTAATTTTTTCATTCGATAATTGTTTCGGTTATTCGATATTTCCATTTAATTAATTTTTCGATTATTCATTTGAAATTCCATTAGAATGACTGGGGCAATTGAATCGTGAATGCTTTCGAAATATTCGAATGAAAATTAATCCTGATGTTGTCATCAGCTCATCAACCTCATCACAGGGAAATTAAAATTGCACAAGAACCTCGTTTATCCGGATTACATTTGTATAGTGTTTGCGCGGAGCACGATCTAGTGTTGGCTACTGAATGAATGATTCGAAGCAGTGTATCGATTCATTTAAGTGTCCGAGTGAATCGATTCACAGGAACGGCGAACTCACGGCACACGATTCAGCTTACTCCCAGCGGACAGTGCTGAGTGGCGCACTCACTGGACGCTGACGGGGAGCCGAGCTTCCGCTGCAGCGAGACACTGAATCATGGCACATCGAAAGAATCGTGAACGAGCGCGGCTCAGTGAGACACATGATACACACGGCTCCTTATCGGCTCACTGGACACGCGGAGAGCCGGGCTTCCGCTGCAGCGAGACACTGAATCATGGCACATCGAAAGAATCGTGAACGAGCGCGGCTCAGTGAGACACATGATACACACGGCTCCTTATCGGCTCACTGGACACGCGGAGAGCCGAGCTTCCGCTGCAGCGAGACGTGGAAAATTAATTACTGAAATTCATGATTGGCTACATTCAAAACAGGCGGAAAGAAAGGATTTATATTGCCAACCCACAAACCACAGACCAAAATTTAGTAAAAACAAAACTTAGGAATACCATATTTCTTCAGGAGAATCCATTCCTTTACACCAGAACGGCTCAGTATTCTCTCAGTTCATATGTCACATCGTTGCACAAGACTTCAATCATATGTGGACAGACGCAATAACAGTATGTTGAATCAGAAAACCAGCGGGCTACTGTACATCTCGGGTAGCCTATACAAAATATGACGATTTAAAAAAATCCTCAGCTGATAGCAAAATACTTTTTTTTAAAAATGACTGAGCGAGTTGTCGTGCGGTTAATATCGCGTGGCTATGCGCTTGCATTCGGGGGATGGTGGGTTCGAATCCCACCGTCGGCAACCGTTAAGATGGTTTTTCCGTAGTTTCGCCATTTTCACACCAGGAAATGCTGGGACTGTACCTTAATTCAGGCCAGGGCTGCTACCTTCCTAACCTTTCCCACCCTGCGTCGCCGGAAACCTTCGATGTATTAGAGTAACTAGCATTTTTTCTAAGAAAGGAGTTCATTGTACGAAGACCAGATGGCAGCTGCGAGCACTGAACGCTGTTGCTGCTGTCTTACCAGTACATACTACACAGATGCAGTAGGAGCGGTGACCAATGAGCCGTGAATCGGATCACTGTATCGATTCAGTAATGTGAACGGAATCAAATGAACCGATTCAGTAAAATGAATCGAATGTCCCATCACTAGCACGATCACGAAGACGTTTTACTAACATCAGCTCTACCGGTGTGGTTTCAGTCTGGAATTCTAAATAGGCCATCAGTTTGTCCAGCTGCATTGTTGCCTCTCCATGAGTCATTGTTTCTTCTGATGGAGCGCCGGTTTCACTTTCGAATTCACCATAACTCTCGTCATTACCTGCTGAGGAACAAGAGGCAATAATTTACTCATCTGACATTATGCCGCAGCCTGAATTATAGTACTTTTTCAACCAGTCATTTACGTCATTCACATCTACGTCCGAGCATCCGGGAATGCGTGCAAATGTGTCAAGGAACTCAGAAGATTCCATGGTTTCCCATTCTCAATTCCAGGCGAATGCCGGGACGGTACCTTTGATAGACCGCGGCCGACTTATTTCCAATTCCTGTCCTTAACTATCCTTGGCGGATAAAGACATTCAAGAAGAATCGACCCCGTGAAAGAAATACTGTAGAAGTAAAAATATTTCTTATTATTTTTGATCCGGATAAACCGGAGATCCGGATTAATAAAGGCCGGATAAACGAGACTCTTGTGTACCTATCTCCATTTTCTTACAGGATGTGAGCTGATAAGACGGACGGTCTCTGATAAGCTTTCCAAAAATAATATGAACTCATGCTGTACACGTATAAATGAGTCATGCACTCTTAAATGCCGTTACTTAAAATGCATAGATTAAAATATAGCATCACGTTCCCACGCGGTTACACGAAGCGAAATGCTATATCGTATTGACTACTTCACTCACCAAATTTCAAGTCATAAATTGAAATTCGTCAAAATTTTGTCTATAATATGCCGAAGTCGCTAGTCGCTATCTTTGAAATTCTATTGCTGAATGACTTCAAAAAGACTCCAGAGCGCTGATGGTGATGATGAAGATGATATTGTGTGATAGTGGTCTTTTCCCTGACAATAAAATGTGGAAATGGTCAGCACAAATCAATGAGGGTTGAAAACAATGGAGGAAAAGGCGGTGGTGGTGGTGGTGATTACTGTTTTAAGAGGGAGTGCAACTGGGCAGTCCCACACTTCGAAAAATGAAGGTACCGGACAAAGAAAGACAAGGGCGTGGAAATGAAAGGCTTCCTAGGCCTTGGAAACCTAACATTGTCAGGGTTGCAAAAGAACAATAGTTGACTAAGGAAAGTCGGTAAGGGTAGATGAAAGCAAGGAGAGTGCCGGTAGTGAGTGGAAGCAATGCTTGGACTCAACTCAGGGCCCCGCGGTCGCCAACCCAAGTTCCCTCAATCAATCACCACAGATATACATTTCTCTTACGACAAGCAGGAGATCCTGTGGATGTTATTCTGTCACCCTAACCCAGAGGGGAAGATAACTGTTGTTGAATGAAAGAATCGGGGGTGTTTTTATTATTATTATTATTATTATTATTATTATTATTATTATTATTATTATTATTATTATTATTATTATTATTATTATTATTATTATTATTATACTTTGCTGTGGTCTTAAAGCTAACATAACGTATTTTGTCCTTTTGATATAAATTTATAATCATGGGGTGTGGTCTCCGTAGAAGCGTGGTGCGTGAGTCACCACGCACCTCATCCCTCCTGCGGTCATCGCAGGTACCTGCTGTCCAGAGTCGTGAATTTTGAGATTGACTAGAATGTTTGTTTAGCTACTAGTTTGTATGTGTGAGTTTTGATACTATTTGTTACTAACTTTAGCCCGTGATTTTTGAGACTCGTGAGTTTTGAGACGTAAACCGATGATCTAATCGGAAAAGTAAACGAATGAAACATATTTCTTATTTGTAATACTTTGATCGTAAAGTTACCAGACTTTGGATTAACTAGCGTCAAGGAAATGCTGTAAAGGCCGGGTCATAACTTGGTTCAGCTTCCCCAAGCCCAGCTAAGTACCTTCTGTACGATACATCCCCAAAACGAAGGAATATTATACATCATTCACACAAGCAGACAAGTAAATTGAGTGGTGCTTAATGCAGCATTCCTTCTTCTAGAGGGCATTCATATTCGGTTTCTACACGTACTGGAGTTATGTAATTTATAAGATACAAAATCAATACCTTTAAGAACTTCAAATATCCTAGAATAAATTGTCTGCTTATAATGATAGGATCTATTGGTATCCTAGGCAAAAGGAAAGAAATTCCAGTTAAACATGGACAAAATGGTTCACATGATATTCAGAAGGGATTGCAGAGTTGCCGCCGCAGATCCGCTGTCCTATGAACATGTCTCCCAAAAAATTGTAAATAATTTCAATTATTGCAGACCTCCGGAACCTCCTTCACGAAACATGTAATAACGAGGGTGACAGAAGCAGTAATAGTAATGTGCGGTATCAAACTGCTACGAAGACTATCATTTTACACGGCTATGAAGATCTTTAGCAAAATGAGCCCCATCGCCACCTATTGGATATAAATCATTTGGCCCTATCTCACCAAAAACAACTGCAAAAATTGAAACAACAAAGGCAGCGTTTCTGAAGAAGATTATTAACTTATAAATTAGCCAGGCAATCCTGTTTTGTAGAGGATATGCTACAGACGCGCCTACTATCCACAACCGCCTACCAAGACTGTTAACAGAGCTACACGCTAAGAAGAAAGAAATAAAATCAGAGTTCTATGCAATTGAAGCCATGACATCTTCAGATTGGAAAGTGCCCGACTATGGTCTTCGACATATGGTCTTCGACATATGGTAACTCGTTCCTCAGTGCACGGATTCCACCTTCTTCTTCTTCTTCTTCTTCTTCTTCTTCTTCTTCTTCTTCTTATTATTATTATTATTATTATTATTATTATTTTCCTACCGCTTTCTCCCACACCTGTAGGGTCGCGGGTACGAACTCTGTCGAACATTTGTTTCATCCCTGTTTTACGGTCAAATGCCCTTCCTGACGCAACGCTATATGGAGGGATGTAATCACTATTGCGTGTTTTTGTGGTGGTTGGTAGTGTAGTGTGTTGTTTGAATATGAAGAGGAAAGTGTTGGGACAAACACGCAGTCCCCAGGCCAGAAGAATTAATCAGAGGCGATTAAAACCCCCGACCCGACCGGGAATCGAACCCGTGAACCTCTGAACCGAAGGCCTCAACGCTGACCATTCAGCCAACGAGTCGGACGCACGGACTCCACTTTATGGCGTATAAAACCAAAGCCTAACACGAGCGAGCCTTAGAGTGCATCTGTGAACTATGTGGACAGAAATGTGAACGATATCATGCTGAGTGATGTAATAGGAGACAGCGGTCTCTTAAGGACTTATGTAATGAATAACCTATCATTTTCACTGTAATTGCTTTATTGATTAATGGTTATTAGCTTCAATAAGTTTATTATTATTAATTGTCTGCTTATCGGTTGCTGATGGTGAGGATGATCGTTGTTGTTGTTGTTGTTATTATTATTATTATTATTATTATTATTATTATTATTATTATTAGTATTAGTATTATTAATGAAAATGAAAACGTACAACCTGTTTTCCAGTCTTTGACCGGGTCAGGGATGTAATGAATGAATCAGATATAGGCTATTATTACGATGGGCTCGCCACTCCCAAAGTGATTTATTAATGAATGATAGATGCTATGAAATGAGAATGGAGAGTGTTGCTGGAATGAAAGATGACAGGGAAAACCGGAGTACCCAGAGAAAACCTGTCCCGCCTCCGCTTTGTCCAGCACAAATCTCACATGGAGTGACCGGGATTTGAACCACGGTATCCAGCGGTGAGAGGCCGACGCGCTGCCGTCTGAGCCACGGAGGGTCCAGTATTATTAATGCACTATCTATATAAATAAAGTAGTAGGGGGTCCGCTGTCTGTAATTTCGTTTGTTTTGCCAATTTTTCAGATATTTATCCGTTTTAGGTCAACTCAAGACCGAATCGGTGGTTTTTATTTTTCGTGTCTGTTTGTCCGTTTGTCTGTTTGTTCCACCATCATAGCGAAACGGCTGGATAGATCTCGACCAAACATCATATTTAGTGTATACTTATCCCGGCGACGGTTTTGATATGCATATCGTTTTAAAATGTTTAAATATCCGGGGGGATTATAGGAAAACCAGAACGGTTTTCCCCCATTTTCTCTTATACGATTGATTTTCTGTAATCTCCGTAAACTTTATGTGAAACGCCCCTTCATTATAAACAACTTTTGTCATGTTCATAATTTACTTTACTCTTCAAATGACGGAGAAATTTACTGCCTTTGCTGGCGAGATGTAGTGTTTACAGTGCACTGTCTTCTGGTATGGGCTATATCAAATTTGTTACTTTCATTGACCTGTTTCAGTCTCATCCTTGGCTTTGACAATATGAAAGTGACTGAGGTATGAGTGATGCTAGTAATACCATTGCTTAATCAGCCAGTCCCTGCTATGAATGGTGTGAAAATATCGCTCATAGGGTCGGTTGGTGCATGCATTTCAATGGGCTTGGCAGACTGATATGTAATAGCAGCGGCTGGCTCGGTGAGGAAAGCAACGGGGAAACTACCTCACTCCTCATTTCCCTAGCACGCCTCTTCAGTGATGCCTAGGCCATTTATAACAGCTGTTGGCGGAGCTGCAGAGGATCAAACCAGCCTTCGGGCTGAATACCCAACATACATACATTATGCTCTGCATTGAGTGACCGTCAGACCGACAACGAACCTACAAGTTACCATGGCAACGTCTCTGACTGCATGCCAGCAGGGAAGTGCCGTATTGCCATTTTCCTAATCATGCCTTTAAATTCGTGGTTGTACCTTGAGTAGAAAGCAAGAGAGGGGTCAATCGGACATTCTGCGGGATATTGGCGGAATCTCGTTGTAGGTTATAACCGTCCTCGAATAGCTTAAGTAATAACACCATTAGTCATTTTCTTATCTGTTTACCTAAGAAACCTTGCGCCTAAATTCCTCCTCTGTTACCACTTTCTTATAGGCCTATCCATAACTCATACCAGCATAATTTATTGAGGGGCATTTGATTTTCCAATACATTCACTTAGAATTTACATATTTGTACTCATCCCGCCATCCTCAGTTATAATCCTATTTTCTGTAATTTCAACTTTCTCAACTGTATTACTTTCTTTCTTAATTACTCCGTATGTATGCGAGTGCTAATCCCGAAACCTGGACATTTTTTTCTAGGAGGAAATACATCTTCCAGTCCATGTAAAGGTATAACTTTTGGCCCCGGAAGATATCGAAATATGGATATAATTTTAACGATGGTGAAGACCTTCCTTTCGGAATAATTGTTAGCTAAACCATAAGTCGTATCACAAAAGATCGCCTTTCAATTTGGAGAGATCTACAACTTTGGGCCTATGACATTTTGTCGTATCTCAATCCTTTATTCGTTAAATAGTACTGCATTTCTTGAGTTCAAGTTAATGTCGTACTTTGTATGTTATTGTCTGGCACACTTATAGGAAAGATGCAATCATGACATTGGACAGGCACATTGACACGACCAGTGGCCATATGTTAGCAAAATTTTATGATTCCAGGGTCACATGAGTATCAAAAAATAAAGTAATATGTGAAAACTGTACCAAATTTCACCCCATTCAATAAATAACTGAATCTTACCCATAAATATAGGAGATACAGGAAAATGTCACAGGACTAACAATGTAGAACACTGAACGAGTCGTCTGATGGTGAAGTCCGTTTGTAGGTTCAATTTAATATAGTCTTACTCACTGCATTTACAGTAATTTACGTAGAAATCCTTTCGCAATGTAGAATACCGTAGCGAAGCACGGGTACATTTGCTAGTTCATAATATATTCTTTGTTATGTGATCAATATCGTATTTACTTGTCGCGGCCGTAGTCTGAATTAAGGTACAGCCTCAGTAATTTGTCTGATGTGAAGGTAGGAAATCACAGAAAGCCTCTTCACGGCTACCGACGGTAAGGCTATACAACCCACCATCCCCAAATGTAAGCTTTTGACCGAACGACGCGGAGAGCATAGCCAACGTACTGGGAATAATAATAATAATAATAATAATAATAATAATAATAATAATAATAATAATAATAATAATAATAATAATAATAATAATAATAATAATAATAATAATAATAATAATAATATACTGTCGAGGATTATTATTATTATTATTATTATTATTATTATTATTATTATTATTATTATTATTATTATTATTGATGATGATGTTTGTTGTTTAAAGGGGGCTAACAGCTAGGTCATCGGCCCCTAATGGTACGAGGTACAGCAAAATGACACCACAATTAAAATTTCGAAATATATCCACGGACTAGTATCTAAAATGAATGATGATCTAAAAATGACCATGAATCCAAAACAATCAGTGGATCCAATTCACAATTCCTTATTTTCAGAGTTGATGCTTGTTATAAAAAGGGGCCAAAATCCAAGTCACTGGCCACTCGTAATATTAATCACTGGTAAAGCAGAACCATGGTGTTCCTCCTATAGTGATACTAATCACAGGTAACACAAACCCATGGTGTTTCGCACATTAGAGTACTACTCACGCGTAAAGCAGACCCATGATATTTCTCATATAGTGGGAAGAATCACAGGCGTCGGTATTCTCGTGGTGTTTCTCACATAATGGAACTAATCATAGGCAATGTAGACCTACGGTGTATCACACATTATGGTAACACCCATAGACAACACAAACCCATGGTGTTCAACCATAGTGGTACTACTCTCAGGCAACGCACACCTATGGTGTTTCTCATGAAGTGGTACTACTCATAAGTAGGGCCCGGACTTTTTAAAAATGCATATGCGCATATGCAAATGCATATTTTGAACGTTAGTGCATATTTTGAACATTAGTGCATATACAGACATATTTTTCTCTTATGTGTGATGGATTATCTAAGATTTCTGAACGAAATGAAAAATTTAATGAAATCTGTATGTTGCACATCACTTGGTAACATGAGAAACCTTCCCTGATCAAGGAAAGTGCTTTCAGTGTCGCAGTACAAGTAGGTAGATGGAAAATGACGTTTTCCACAACTGCAGCTTCCTTCTTTCTGACATTACTTCCTCCTTCTCCTTACAGTTGCCTGCCAAAGTTTGCTTAAACAAGTGTGTTCTTCTGTTAACTTGCTCTTCGTCCATTGCAATGTTTTACCAGATTAAACTGCAAAAATGCCTGAAGTCTTTGCCAGAAGGATGTTCCGAGCAGTCAGAGCCGGTGTACAAGTATTGCCCAGTTACGTCCGTCGACGTACAACGATAATTTTCAGCGTATAAATTACTTATGTCCGACAACAGAATGTCATCGACTCCTGAAAACATTGAAAAACTGTTGAAGCCTACTGCCATGTATCATTTTATAAGGAGTGAAACTTGTTTATCAATTTAACACTGAGTTAAAATTAAATGATTTGTTTGGTAATTGCAATATGTTTTATATTTAGTGCATATTTTCGTGCATATTTTCAACATTTTTAGTGCATATGTGCATGCATATTTTCGGAGTTTTTAGTGCATATGAATCCGAGCCCTACTCATAAGTAACGCAGACCCACTCTGAACACAGTGGAACCGACCAGTGGAATACACAGAATGACAACACCCAGAACCGCAGTGTTCCGCGCATAATGGTACTGCTCCCATGTTACGTAGACCTATTGTTTTCCTCGCAACGTGGTAATAGTCGCAAGTAACGTCGACCAGAGTCATTCCTTTAACCCTTTCCCGCCCGCATTTTCACTCCGCTTATCCCCAGGTTTCAACCTATTATTTAGCAAAAGCTGAAACAGACCGTATTGTTTCAGAAAAAGTTAAATACAGTAAAAACTATTGATCACAATGAATTCAAATTTTCAATTACATCAGAAAATATACCATCACATCCGTTTCTTTGTTTATTGAGTCATAATGTGTTTTTCACCCCCCCCCCTACTCGTGATACTCGACACAGAGACAGTCTGCATTTGTCACATTCCCATGTTGTCTGAATCCCTCAGAACCAATAATCACGTGATTTTGGAAGTGGAATGATGCCCATGTATATAAGATTTTATTTCATCTGGGCAAGTGTCTTCCCATTCTGTTTTTATCTTACCGAAATGCGACTGTTTGAAGGCTGCATTGTTATATGCGCCATAGGCTATGTCACTGAATAGTTTTTCTCCTCCTAACATACGTAAAAACAATCTCTTTCCCCTAATACTCTTTCCGAATTATGTGCAGGTTCAACATCATCCATTTAATCATCATTCGGAGTAACGAAACGTAATATTTGTGTTACCTGAATTGCCGTGGCATCGCCATCAGGTCCGATTTATCGATATTCGTTTTTATTCATATCACTGTTATCACTAAAATTATCTTCGTTGATACATTATTCACTCATTAAAAATTCACCTGCACCCCTACTCAAGGATTCTGTGTCACTTTTTTCGCCCATATTCAGCTCAGTTTCAATATACAAGATATTCAATCCCGCCATGTTTACGAACGAAACAGCTGACCCGCGCTCGCGGAAGTTCAAGACCGTTGCCTAGGCAACGTCAAGACAGATTATCTCTCTTCCCTTATTCCCTAAGACTTGTAAATTGCACTGCGTGTTCATAAATGCCTTATAAACACTTCACTGATGAGAAATATAAAAAACTATCGCACAGATCGTAGACGAATGCAGATAATGCAGTCGGGCGCTTTCGGGCGCTAAGGACCGGAAGGCTAAATGAACAGTCGGGCGCTTTCGGGCGCTAAGGGCCGGAAAGGGTTAATCGGCTCTTAGGACAAGCGGGGGATACCATGGGCATGTTACACGTCTCCGTTCCCCAGGTAGAGACAGAGAGAGAGAAAGAAAGAAAGAAGGATCCGACACTTCAAAGATTGAATTACCAAAAAAAAAAAAAAAAGACAAGGGACACGAAGGGTGTAAAAAAAAGAACAAGAGTTGATAAAAGGGGTTTCGGACATCATATATGAAAGTGAGGATCCTGGCACAAGTGGAAACAATGCCAGGACTGAGATTTATTTATTTATTTATTTATTTATTTATTTATTTATTTATTTATTTATTTATTTATTTATTTATTTATTTATTTATTTATTTATTTATTTATTGTTACTGTACCGGAAGGTACACCTCAACCCCGCGCATTAAGAAAAGCGCCTTGGAGAACGTTACCTATCATACAAAACTTGAAACAGCTAGTGCAGGAAGTTGGGACATGGATCAGAACTGTCACTACTAAATGACAGAGTAATGTTATTTTTAACTTTCCTAAACTGACTGGATTTCTTTGTTTTGTTTTGGTGTATCACTGGTTGCAACAACTATTTCAAGAGAATTGGACTTTCTCCATAGATGTCTCTATTTAAAGAACTGATGTCATGCACTCTGATGCAAAGTCGAATAACTAGAAATTTAAAGAAGTTTTGTGTTTATAGGTTTTCTCAACTGAATTGACTTTCATTATCTTTGATTCTTCAAGGTTTGCAACTCTTCGTTTCTCGTCCCGCCAGCTTTGGAGTCTGGCCAATCCTCAATTTTCTGTATTTATATTTCAGCCAATCAAACGTTTCTTGTACCTATTTTATCCGCCAATAAAAATGAGAGGGTGTGTCCAGATTTAGTCCAGGGCCTTCTCGAAGCTTCCCCTCGTGTATAAAAGTTGCAGCTTTTTCGAACTAACTTGTCTTATTGGTCGTCGAATTACTGAGTGTGTGTGTTAAGACAGGAGGCGGGGCCTCAAACTTCGGCAGACAGAACATCAGCTAGTTTTTCCAACAGTTTTTCCATCTATCTAATCTTGAACTATGTAACCACCTGTTTTCTAAAATGTAAAAATTTCTTCCTTCTAATCTAAAATTTCATGTAAGTCCTAAGGACTTAAACTGTACATCGGAGATAGAGAGTGCGTTACCCTCTTGAATTCCCCTTGAATTAATCTTCACCGGGCGAGTTGGCCGTGCGCGTAGAGGCGCGCGGCTGTGAGCTTGCATCCGGGAGATAGTAGATTCGAATCCCACTATCGGCAGCCCTGAAGATGGTTTTCCGTGGTTTCCCATTTTCACACCTGGCAAATGCTGGGGCTGTACCTTAATTAAGGCCACGGCCGCTTCCTTCCAACTCCTAGGCCTTTCCTATCCCATCGTCGCCATAAGACCTATCTGTATCGGTGCGACGTAAAGCCCATAGCAAAAAAAAAATAATCTTCAGGTGACTACGATTTTGTAACGGTTTTTCTCTTGTAAATAATTAATTAACTTATCCTTTTTGTCACCTCAGTAGTGTGGGATTTGCCTCTGCATCGTCGGGCTACAAGTCCAAGTAGGGTTTTAATTTCTGATTTCGAGGAGTGCAAGTGTACGCCTCCATACATTTTGTGTTTGGGACAGTAATGTAACCTGTTCTTCTTCACGAAGGCCCGGTAGTGTGGGTACTAGATACCCCTGTGTAATTTAAAAGGTAATTAATATGGCTTTGTAAATTGTAGGTTGTGCCTAGAGAGGCCTAGAAATGTAATTATATTGAGCCAAGAAGCACCTTTTGTGGGCCTTCCCGCTTTTATTTGCCGATTGATACCTTCATTTTTCGAAGGTTCCGGATCTATTCCTTTTTCATTCTGAATAGTGTGTAAACTCGTGTTCTCATCCCGAAGAGTTGCAACTCTTTTAAGGCTCATCCCCAATGGAGATGAGTTGCATGTACCATTTCAAACATATACCAGTCCTCCTGCCATTCTTAAATTTCTTGCAGTTTTGGAAATCGAACCCGAACCCCCGAAGACGGCAGCTACGGAGGCGGACATACTTATTAGTGTAAATATAGGATGGTTATTGAACGTACATACATTGTTAACCTTAAAAGAATAATCTTTACAGGCCTTCCAGGTGATCAGCGTTATCTTGGATTAGAATGGAGAGCCGCTTTTGCCATTGAGTTGTCTTACTTTCTCACGACATGATTGTGCTACCTGAGTCTAGCCTCAGTCACTTTCTTAACAATTGTGGCTACGCCACGTCTCCGCCGAGCAAGCTCATTTTTCATATGGCCAATCGAGTGCTGAAATGAGAAAAAAGATGAATTTAAGAATGATCTATGGTGGAATTAGAAGCCATCTACTGCCTTCACTGTAGCTGTTAATGATAATGATGATGGTGAAGCAAAGTGGCAACTCAGAAATACATTCTCTAACACGTACTAAAATGAGAATCACAGGATCAATAAAAGGTAAATGGGAAAGAGGCATAGTCCAGTGTTCATTCCAAAGTCAGAGGGATAAAAGGATGCAACTTATAAATTCTTCGATTCGCTAATTTACGAAATCACGACATTTGAACTTCCACGGATTTGGTTTTAATTTTTATTTTCACAGTTTACTGTAAGAAGGCGGGTAGGAACGCCATGATATTTGTAAGTTTCCAACGAAAGACAAGGGAGATACAGTAAGAATGTTCGAACCTCAACCTACAGGGATAAGAAAATGTTCAATCTTCTAAAATAATGAGGGTGTAAGTTTAGAAAATATTTGGGTTACCTCCTATAATATACCGGAATGTGAAGAACAAGGAAGGTCACAGTAAAACTGAAAGAGAGTAACCAATTAAAAGGCTGCATCGCATATTGTCTTCTTTATTTCAATTTGATTTACGTCGCACCGCCACAGATGAGTAGTATGGTGACGATGGGATAGCAAAAGCTTAGGGATGAGAAGGAAGCAGCCGTGGCCTCAATTAAAGTAGGCTACACACTTTTGCATGGTGTGAATATGAGAAACCACAGAAATTCATCTTTAGGACTGCCGACAGTGGGTTTCCAACCCAACGAGGCGATACTCCGTCGTACCGGGAAATATGTGAAGTCTGAACAGGAAAGCTGTATACATCAGTCACGTCTTACGAATTAACAAGTACAGCCTGATATAGATTTATGCATATAAAGCAAAACAGGAGGGAAACGTGAACCCGGTGCTAGTGACTCGACATACACATTACTGCAACTCTGATTCTCCTCCTGCTTTCTTACTTTATTCTTTCTCTCCTTCTTGGCCTCTCTCCCAGTGTCTTGGGGTCAGCACCTCATGTGGATTTGGCACAGTGTTACGGCTCCTGCGTGTTTACGTCGTGATGGATAGTGTGGTGTGCTGTACGTAGATGAAGATAATGGTAATATGGCGAACACAAAATCCCAGTCCCAGAGTCAGATGAATTCACTATGCGTAGTTAAAATCCTAGGTTCGACCTGTAATCAAGTCTGGGGCCCTCCGAATTGAAGGCCAGTGCGCTGATCATTCAGCCGAGGAGCCGGACTACAGCGACCTTGATGCCAGAAGCGCAATATAGGAATTATTACATAATGATGGTCGCCAATGTTCTGTGAAAAGAAGGCATCGGAAGATTAATGTTGTCTACCTCACTGGATATCAGTGCGAAAGTTCGCGGAAATGACAGGACGAAGAAGGAGAAGTAGAAAAGTTAGAATAAAGGGTAAACTTAAGAAACTCCCTCAGCCTCCCACATCTAATACCACCGGGCTAAGGAAAGGTCTACAATTAACCAAGGTGGGTCGGAGAAGAAGGATCAGTGTCAGATTCAGCTGGATAGGCGTGGCCCCTCAGGATATGTTCCCATGAAGGAATATGCGATCTTCAAGTATATAACATAGAAAATTAAGTCATTAGCATATTCCTCAGTTAAAGACGTCTTTCTCCTGCCGCTAAAAAACGAGGGCTGTGAATAAAGCAATGGCAACGTAGTCCAGACACTAGCAGGAGATCGGGCATGCGCAAATAGGATATGGGAGCGGTCAGGTGGCGCTGTTGTCGATGTGTAGTGTGCATTTGATGGGCATCCAGGTGGGAGTGTTGTTTCTGTGTGGCGTTGAAGTGAAGAGTGTCGATTTCACCGCTCTAAAACATGTTTTCAAAAGGTGATCAGCGTTCGTGCATTAAAATCGAGATTTCTTGTGACATCAAACGTTATCGATTATTACGTGGACCTTGTAGCGAGAATGCATTACCGTGTAGGATGGTTGCACGATGGATCAAGGCGTTTCATGCTGTTCGGAATGAGACTGCGGATTTGCAGCACACAGGTCGGCTGTCTGTTCCTCAAGATCAGAATGGTCTCGTTTCCGTAGACCAGGGCCTCTCAGGGTGCATGCGCGTGGTGCATGCACTGTGCACGGTGCAAAAGACGACTTGGCTTGGTTGACCAGAGTGCAGACCCCCACTCCTCGATTTGGAGCAATAGCGCTAACTCTCTCTTTCCTCACGCCTCTCTCGCTCGCTCCGCCTGTCTCCCTCTCCCCCACTTGCGCCGTAGCGCTCCAAATCCGGGCTGAGTTGAGCCGAGTATAGCCGAGTAGCCCAGAGACGAAGCGTTGATCCGAGCCATACCGAGCGGCACCGAGCGACACCGATGCACAGTGCACGGAGCTCTTGCGCCTCGCTCTGCACGCGTGAGATTTTGGGCGTTTGAGAGGCCCTGCCGTAGACCATCGATGGACTGTCCGGGAAATATACGTAGAAGTTAGACTCAATCACCAAACAGTGGGGCACATAGTGATGAAATGTCTTAACATGAGGAAAATTTCCCCCGTTGGGTTCCACATCAACTTACCGACGTATAGAAATCGCACCGGTATGCACTGGCTGGCATCCACCTGGACAGATACCGCAACGAAGGAGACGTATTTCTGTAGCGTATTGTCGCCATTGGTGAGATGTAGGGACGAGCCAACGAGCCTGAATTAAAACGTCGAATGAATGGCGTCACCCAGGTTCACCACGTACACAGAAAATTCGACAGGAACCTGTCGGGTGAAGCTTATGCTGATTGCGGCATAGGACTACGAGGGCGTTATTCTTACACATGCTGTGCCTGAGGAAAAAACCATCAACAGTGACTGCTGTTGTCGATATCCGGAGCGACATCTGCGGCTCAAACGCCCACGTTTATTGCGAGACGATCGTCCTATCGTGTTGCATGACAATGCACGTTGTCATGTCGCACATAATGTCAAGCTCTTATTGCAATGATGGCATTGGGAGGTCTTGTGACTGTTGCGAATTTGAATTACTGTCGTCAACGGAGAACACCTTGGCAACGGTTCCCAACAGCTTCCCGACATTTGGCAAAAGGTCATTTGCTTTCATGAAGAAGGAATCTAAATCCTCCCTGGGAAAAAAGTGTTCACGTGTCAATAATGTAACAGTGCGTTTCCGCGAATTTTATATCTCGAAAAACACAATTGCATCCACTCAGGAGTGAGACTACACATGTGTGCAATATGCAGTAGTACGTTTTCATTAAACAAACTAGGAACTGACCAACATAAAGCTCTTCAGGACCTGCTCACCTGATGAGTTAAACTGAGCACTGTCCCTGCATTGCAGGAGGCTATAACCCTTAGGAGATTCACACGGCTAATTTATTTATTTATTATTTTATATCACTGAAGAAATGTAATGCAATATTGTACTTGTTAGTTCATTAAATATGGCGTCCCATCAATATTGACTCTACTTTATTCACAGCCCTCGTATAATTCTGATAACCAACTAAGTTATTAGTCTCCGAGAGCAGGTTGCGAAACAGAAATAATAAAATACCTGGTGATAGGCAGTATATCACTCTGCTCTGTTACAGTCCTTAGGTTGGACGATTGCTCTACAGGAGTAAGTTTACAGCTTCGAAAACTGGAAGAACCACATAAAGCAGTATTAAATTTCAACCGCACTTTGAGTATAAAAGAAAATTTACGATACAAGCGGCATCACTTACCTGAGGACCATTAGGCTGTTGGCAGAGCTTAGTATTGCTTGTTGCGACATGGCTTATCTTGGAGTAACCTCTGAGGGACAGTAATCACCAATAATAATAGTAAGAAGAAGAAAATTAACAATAAGAATGGGTGTTTGTGCTGTCAAGAACATCCATGAAACATATAAACAACACAAAATACCATCACTCAACACAAAACATTCTCCTATGGAGCGCTCCAGGTCAAGTCGGACAAAGAACTCCAGAAAATTAGCCTGCGTTTTATAGTTACGAAACTTTTTAATAGATGCAGAGAAGCTTCAAAATCAATATTTTATAAATAATATTCTTCTTATAGTGCTCACAGAAAAAGTCTTCAAATTTATCATATGCTATTATTTTTCCTGGCTTCCTAGGCCCATGCTACGGTTATACTCAGTAATAGAAAATTGAGCGATGTTTCTCATTGTATTGCTGTAATATTCATTAAAACGCCGCCTCTGTGGTGTAATGGTCAGCGTGATTAGCTGCCACCCCCGGAGGCCCGGGTTCGATTCCCGGCTCTGCCACGAAATTTGAAAAGTGGTACGAGAGCTGGAATGGGGTCCACTCAGCCTCGGGAGGTCAACTGAGTAGAGATTCCCACCTCTGCCATCCTGGAAGTGGTTTTCCGTGGTTTCCCACTTCTCCTCCAGGCAAAGACCGGGATGCTACCTAACTTAAGGTCACGGCCGCTTCCTTCCCTCTTCCTTGTCTATCCCTTCCAATCTTCCCATCCCCTCACAAGGCCCCTGTTCAGCATGGCAGGTGAGGCCGCGTGGGCAAGGTACAGGTCATTCTCCCCAGTTCCAACCCAAAGTCTGAAGCTCCAGGACACTGCCCTTGAGGCGGTAGAGGTGAGATCTCTCGCTGAGTCTGCGGGAAAAACCGACCCTGGAGGGTAAGCAGATTAAGAAAGAGAGAATTTTCATTAAAATGTTAATTTTATTTTATTTAACAACGAAAAAAATATATGAATGTACCAATGCTTTTATTTTCGGCAGTTGAATAAATCTGCGTTGTCAAATTTATGGGGTCCTAAATGATATGGGAATAAACAATTAATTAGAAGGTTGAGCCCACACAAAATCACGTTCAGTAACTACTCGACAAGTATCCGGCTTTATTGCTAAATGGTTAGGGTACTAGCCTTTGGACGAAGGGGTCACGTGTTCGATTCCTATATATATCGGCGATTTTTAACTTGCATTAGTTAATTCTATTTTGCTAGTTGCTGTAAGTCGCACCGACACAGATAGGTCTTGTGGCGACGATGGTACAGGGAAGGGCTAGGAGTGGGAAGGAAGCGGCCGTGGCATTAATTAAGGTACAGCCCCAGCACTTGCCTGGTGTGAAAATGGGAAACCACGGATAACCATTTTCAGGGCTGCCGACAGTGGGGTTCGAACCTACTATCTCCCGAATACTGGACACTGGCCGCACTTAAGCGACTGCAGCTATCGAGCTCGGTATTAGTTAATTCATCTGGCTCAAGGGCTGTGTATTTGTGCCGTCTTCAGCACTAGAATTCATCTTAGGTGGGGCTCCGTCCTCACAGATACGCAGGTCGCCTACATGGCGTCAATTCGCAAGACATGTACCAGCCCTCTCCGGAGGGCACACAGCATTATTATTTTATTACTCAAGAAGTGAGTAGTAATGCAGCATGTTCAACTGAAGTATGCAAAAATATCACAGATTCTGATGATGATGATGATGATGCTTATTGTTTAGAGGGGCCTAACATCGAGGTCATCGGACCCTATGGTACGAAATGAAAAAAAAGGTCAAATTCATCCACTGATCAAAATAAAATTTAAAAATGTCATGAAGAATGATGGGATGGACATGAACCGGACAAAAAACAAAAAAACAACCAAACAAAGAAACGGAAAAACAGTGGATCTGACTCAAAAAAATCGTAAACAATAGTTTTACTGACCAAGGGACCACATATAAAGCACAATGATGCTTGATGTCTGAAGGGGTGCAAAATCTACGTCTAAGGCCCCACAGAATGGTACACGTCGCTAGTAAAGTAGAACTATGGTATTTGTCATGTCGGGGTACTAATCAAAAGTAGCGACGACTCACGGTGCTCCACACAAGTTGGTTCTACTCACAAGTATTGTACTTCGTATAGGTAACGCAAACCTATGGTGTTTCTCACACAATGGCGCCACGCATAGCCAACGCAAACCGATGAGGTTCCTCACCTAGGTGTACTAACCACACATCCCGTGGTGTTCTTCACATAGTGGGTACTAATCACAGGCAACGCAGACCCACGGTGTCACTCATATAGTGGTACAACTCACAGGCAACGCCCAGACCCGCGGTGTTGCTCACATGGGTACGACGCACGGGTACTGGAAACCCATGCTGCTACTAATCACAAACCTATTTCATACCTAATTTAGTGGCACTACTCGCAAGTACAGGCAACCCATGGTGTTCCCCACGTGATGGTACGAATCAAAAGTAGTTTCATGGTTCTAATTCAATCTTCCCTTGGTCGCCCCTTTTAGTCGCCTCTCACGACAGGCAGGGGATACCGCGGGTGTATTCTACATGTGTGTCCCCCACCCGCAGGGGGTAGTGTGTTTGGTCCGCGAGAGGTATTTTATTTCCCTCAAGTCCGCCGGCAAGCCGGTTAGGACCCCCCCTATCCGCCACCTGGAACGCGCCACGTGGGAGTATCACCTCTCCCCCTGGCACGCCAGCGTAGTAGGTTCGTGGTTCATCACAGATTCTAAAGGGTTGCATAACTTCAGGGTTGGTTTTAGAAAACTTAATAAATGAATCCATTTCTATAAAATTACAAAGAGATTTTTCAAACTTCAGTGATTTTAATATTTCTTTAATGTGGGGAATTGGGTCAAATATAATGAATATATTTTCAGGACAGGTTAATAAATGACCAGAGGACCCGCGCTACTCCGCAGCATTTTTTACAAATAGGTCAGATAACTCGTCTTGATATTGTAGTCATATTGTTTGCCTGCCCTTTCCAGTGGTTTTATAAACACTAAATAAGAAACGCATTATGGTACGCCGCAGTTCTTAGTCATAATTAATTCATTCTGATGTCATGTCCGGCTCCATGGCTAAGTGGTTAGCGTGCTGGCCTTTGGTCTCAGGGGTTCCGAGTTCTATTCCCGGCAGGGTCAGGAATTTTAACCACCGTTGGTTAATTTCTCTGGGACGGAGACTGGGTGTATGTGTCGTCTTCATCATCATTTAGCCCTCATCATGACGCGCAGGTCACCTAAGGGTGTCAAATCGAAAGACCTACACCTGGTGAGCCGAACATGTCCTCGGACACTCCCGGCACTAAAAGCCATAGGCCATTTCATTTCTGACGTCATCATGCCGCCTGTTTGGTAAAAATCTATCCGTGTATTCGCTTTTTCTTTATCCTCCAGTTCTTGATGTAAAGCTTGGTATTGTGTCGTAGAAGGCAATGGTATTTTTAATCGCAGTTCCTTTAAAGAACGGTTGTCTTGTGAGCTCATACATGGACTTCACTCTTCCTAGTGCAGCTAGGTTATCCTTCGATAGTCGAAACGGGCCAAAAATCCAGGTCATCAGCCCCTCATAATGGTATTTATCGCTAGGAAAGTAGAACCATGCTATGTTTAATGTTGCGGTACTAATCAAAAGTAGCGCAGACTCGCGGTATTCCACACATTATGGTACTATTCATAGGTAGTGTAATGCGCACATGTAACACAGACCTATGGTGTTTCGCACATTGCGACGCTATTTGCAGGCAACGCATACCTATAAAGGCAACGCAAACCTATGGCGTTCCTCACATAAGTGGACTAACCACAGGGACACGTATTATCCCGTGGAATTTCTCACATAGTGGGAACTGAGCATAGATAAGGCAGAACCATGGTGTCACTAATGCCATGGTGTCATTCATATAGGGGTACGAATCACAGGTACTGCACGACCCCCCATCCTGATTCACACACTGTCGCTACTAATCACAAACCTATTGCGTACCTAACATAGTGGTACTACGCGCAAGTAAATGCAACCCATGGTGTTCCCTGCGTGATTGTACTAATTATAAGTAGTTTCATGGTTCTAATTGGATCGCCCCTTTTAGTCGCCTCTTACGACAGGCAGGGGATACCATGGGTGAATTCTTCGTCTGCCTCTCCCACCCACAGGGGGTGTGTGTTTGGTCAACGAGAGGTATTTTATTTCCCTCAAGTCCGCCGGCAAGCCGGTTAGGACCCCCCCATCCGCCACGTGGGACGCGCCACGTGAGAGTATCACCTCTCCCCCTGCTACGCCTGCGTAGTAGGTTTGTGGCTTCCAGTCATTGACTGGGTCAGTAATGTAATGAATGAATCATATATAGGCAATTAGTACAATGGGGTCGCCACTCCTAAAGTGAGTTGTGAATGACTGATAGATGCCATGAAATAAGAATGGAGAGTGTTGCTGGAATGAAAGATGACAGAGAAAACCGGAGTACCCGGAGAAAATACCCGTCCCGACTCCGCTTTGTCCAGCACAAATCTCACATGGAGTGACCGGGATTTAAACCACGGTATCCAGCGGTTAGAGGCCGACGCGCTGCTCTCTGAGTCACGGAATCTCGTATATCAGAATATTAATGAAAATGTTGTCGCTTAGCAACCTGGTAAGTACAGAATGTACTGCGGGTTAGGGTAAGACTTCGCCTGCAATTATTGGAGTGATGATTTAAGGATTTGATTTTTCGATTACTCGAAGTTGGCCGTACTTAGAGACCCTTCAATGCCTCGTGAGTGAACGGGAGGTAATTCCGGAGAGAATAAAACAAAAATGAAGCAAATCGATCCTGTAGAACGGACAGATTTTCCAAAGCTGCTTTTAGTAAACTCTTCTAATATATTGACTAAATTCACACACACCGGGCGAGTTGGCCGTGCGCGTAGAGGCGCGCGGCTGTGAGCTTGCATCCGGGAGATAGTAGGTTCGAATCCCACTATCGGCAGCCCTGAAAATGGTTTTCCGTGGTTTCCCATTTTCACACCAGGCAAAATGCTGGGGCTGTACCTTAATTAAGGCCACGGCCGCTTCCTTCCAACTCCTAGGCCTTTCCTATCCCATCGTCGCCATAAGACCTATCTGTGTCGGCGCGACGTAAAGCCCCTAGCAAAAAAAAAAAAATTCATACACGTATAATACTATCTTCACAGTTGTAATAAATGTATGTAGGTTCTATATTAACACTCTGCATCATCTCACTAAATCGAATCCAATCAAGCTATTCATTCATTCATTCATTCATTTATTCATTCATTCATTCATTCAGTCAGTCATTTTTAATAATAACAGCTTATAAAAAGCTATCCGTGACTGGGAGAGAGACCTCTTTGCATGAATACAGGTCATCCATTAATCATCCATTCGCTTATTATTCATTCAGTGAAGCATTCATCCACATGGAATGGTCTCACCATATCTGCTGGAGTTCCGTAGATGTAGGCGGAGAGCATTCAAATTATATCATTCATTCATTCATTCTCATTCATTCATTCATGTATTCGTCATGCATTCATTTTTCTTTTGCTTGTTGTTTAAAGGGGCCTAACATCGAGGTCATCGGTCCCTAATGGTACGAAATGAAATAACAAAGTTCTAATTCATCCACTGACCAAAATAAAATAAAAATGTCATGAAGAATGAATGGATGGACCTGAACCCAGCCAAAAACAAAAAAAAAACACATACAAAAACAGTGTATCAGACTCAAAAAAAGATCGTAAATAATAGTATTACTGACCAAGGGACCATTTATAAAGTACAATGATACTTGATGTCTAAAGGGATGCAAAATCCACGTCTAAGGCCCCACAGAATGGTACATGTCGCGAGTAAAGTAGAACCATGATATTTGTCATTTTGGGGTACTAATCAAAGTAGCGAGAACTCACGGTGTTCCACACAAGATGGTACTACTCACAAGTATTGTACTTCGTACAGGTAACGCAGACCTATGGTGTTTCTCACACAATGGCGCCACTCATAGCCAACGCAAACCAATGAGTTTCCTCACCTAGGTGTACTAGTCACGGGTGTCGGTCCCACGGGCCCCGTGGTGTTCCTCACATAGTGGGTACTAATCACAGGCAACGCAGACCCACGGTGTCACTCATATAGTGGTACAACTCACAGGCAACCCCCAGATCCGCGGTGTTGCTCACATGGGTACGACGCACGGGTACTGGAAACCCCCAGGCCAGCCTCTTTACTGCTACGAATCACAAACCTATTTCGTACCTGATTTAGTGGTACTACTCGCAAGTACAGGCAACCGATGTTCCTCCCCGCGTTATGGTGCGAATCAAAAGTAGTTTCATGGTTCTAATTCAATCAACCCTTGGTCGCCCCTTTTAGTCGCCTCTCACGACAGGCAGGGATACCGCGGGTGTATTCTACATGTGCGTCCCCCACCCGCAGGGGGTAGTGTGTTTGGTCCGTGAGAGGTATTTTATTTCCCTCAAGTCCGCCGGCAAGCCCCCCCCCCCCCCCAATCCGCCACCTGGGACGCGCCACGTGGGAGTACCACCTCTCCCCCTGCTACGCCAGCGTAGTAGGTTCGTGGCGTCATGCATTCAGTCATGCAGTGTACTAATATAACCGAATCAGACAAATCATCCATTTAGTCATTCATAATATCTCTTGTTGCGCCTTTGCTGGTGAAATGTAGTGTTTACAGTGAACCATGTCTTCTGGTATGGGGCTATAATAAATGTGTTACTTTGATTGACCTGTCTCAGTCTCATCCTTGGCTTTGACAATTTGAAAGTGATGAGGTATGAGTGATGCTGCTACTACAATTCCTTATGTAGCCAGTCCCTGTTATGAACGGTGTGAAAATATCACTCATAGGGTCGGTTGGCGCATGGATTTCAATGGACTCGGCAGACTGATATGTAATTGCAACTTCTGGCTCGGTGAGGAAAGCAACGGGAAACTGTTTCCCTCCTCATTTCCCTAGTATGCCTCTTCAGTGACCCATAGGCTATCTATGGCAGCTGTTGGCGAAGCTGAGGAGGATTAAACCAGGCCTTGGGCTGAATACCCAACATGCAACAACAATGTCTCTTGTAAGCTAAGAATAACATTGTTCAGATAAGTGATACTCCAAATAATTAGTTGCACTAATACGATAAGATACATGTTGTTCTAGACTATATAACAATGTTAATGTCTAGGACAAAAATAAACAAATATCTTAGAAACTACAATTTAGAGATAGGGTGTAATTAGTGAGTAAGCGTACTGTACTTGCAATGTTTATTAGTAGATAAATTAATTGTAACAAAATTATGCATCCATCAAATCATTTGGATTCCAATAAATAATTACTCTCGCCCCAGTTCTTGGCGATCCGGAACAAGGGGATGGGAGTATTCTATTAAACATTCAAAACCACCCTAGCCCTCATGAGGGTGATTGTTGTCTCAGTATCTTAGTTCTTCCCTTCGGTGCTGTAATGGAAACAGCATGGATTCTCAGTCATGTTCAGAAGTCGACAAAGGAAAGGATAATCGTACCTCTGTCTTCGACCATAAATCCCACAACTTCGAGGTATTTGAGGTAATGTGTATTATTGTGCGAGATACACGCGTTGCTTCTATTTTTTTTTCTCGTTATTTACTTCTACTAGCTGTGTCACATCAGTTTCGCATCTGATGGTTGGATCGAATTTTTATGCCCACTTATCGTATTGTCGTTGAAGGTGATGACGTATATTCGACGAGTGTTGTCAAGAGTGGGGACTGGAAATATGTTAATAGTGAAATTAAATGGTGTATGGCTTTTAGTGCCGGGAGTGTCCGAGGACAAGTTCGGCTCGCCAGATGCAGGCCTTTTGATTTGACTCCCGTAGGCAACCTGCGCGTCGTGATGAGGATGAAATGATGATGAAGACGACACATACATCCAGCCCCCGTGCCAGCGAAATCAACCAATGATGGTTAAAATTCCCGATCCTGCCGTGAATCGAACCCGGGACCACTGTGACCAAAGGCCAGCACGCTAACCATTTAGCCATGGAGCCGGACTATGTTAACAGTATTTTAACATTACTAGTTACAATGATGAAAAGTGACTACAGTTGCCGAGCAGAAGATTTCATCTGGAATTACAATAAAAAGAAAGGAATTTATAAACTTTCGTCAGAGTGTTTCGCTTTACAGAAACGGTTCTTGTATATTTAACAAATGGGCGGCCTGTTGAGCGCTTTAATATGCTCCTCTAATTTTCTTATACATCGCTCCTCTTTTTATCATGCAGTCGGTTTTCAAGGCTGGAGATATAAATGTCAAAAACCTCTGCTTCTTTTATTGGCCGTTATTTATTGAATATAAACATTAATAACTGTATCCAACGAAGGCCATAAAAGTGACATCTCTGTTAACCATTCCACGAAGAACTACTTATTACTCTTTCGAAGCCAGCCAAATATAGATGCAGTGTTCTTATAGCAACGGGCCATGTTCCGTACGAAAAAGAAGACCTTATTTGATGTGAACAATGTTGTAGACTGCCAAGGGGTGGTAAAACACACGCCGTCTGGCTCACAGTAGCGGAATCGGCGCAGTCAACTGGAATTTGAAAACTTTCCTGCGACAATATCGTGTCTTGAAGCTCACTCGAATGTTAACGAATATGTTTCAAAGCAATACTTTGGCACTACAGTGGCACGTTAGGTCGATTTTACTTGAATAGCTACTTAATACAGTGTTCAAAAAAGTTTTGCATATTCTAGATTAGTGTACATTTCATATTGCTTTGTGAAGTCTGTGTACGAAGATAACAATTAATGCAAACTGTACCGGGAGGTACACCCCAACGTCGCGCATTTAAATCTAGCGCCTAAAAGAACTCCTCTACTGGAGAAACCGTGAAATTGAAACTACACCAACTTAGAAATTTACTCAGAAGATGTCACCACTAAAATATGATATAATTTTGTTGTTGTGAAGTTTCCTGAACTGACTGTATTTCTACTTGCTTTGTTTGCCATTCATCAAGAAGTTTGGACATTCTTCCACAGATGTCACTACTAAAAACTATGATCATGCACCCTGGTGTGAAGTGAAAGACCTTTTGATTTAAAGAAGTTTTTTAATTGATGTTCGTTTATTTCTGGGTTGGCAATATTTATCTTTTCTTTCCGCCAGTTTTTTGAATCCAACCAATCAATAATTTCTGTAATTAACTTTCTACCAATCACAGCCTTCTTCTTCGATTTTGAATGCAACTTTTAAATTAACCAATAAAATTGAGAGGGTGTGACTGGTTTATTCGTGAAAGATCTCGAACCTTCCCTGAGGGTTTATAAACTGCGGCTTTTCACGCCTCTTGGCCATTTGATCGTCATCTTACTAAGTGTGTGTGTCAAAGCAGGAGGCGGGAGGCCTCTTTCATCAGGCAGCTGTACTTCGACAAGGTAATGGCCACATAACATCTTTCTTTCTTTCTTTCTTTCTTGCTAGCTCCGCAGTTTAACCCGAGGGAAAGGTCCAAAACATTAACTATGTAACCTTCTTTTCTAAAAATGTATCTTTCTGCCGGTTAATGTAATAACTTCATAAAATCTTCAACTGTAAATCGAGGATAGAGAGTGATGTGCCCTCTCAAGCTCCCCTTCATCTTCGTTTGAGGTGCCACATTTTTGTAATCTTTCGTTTCTGCAATGTACTAAAGTTATTTCTATACGAGTCACTCAGTAGTTTGGGAATAGGCCCTGTTTCATCGGCCTAGTGCCCTTTAGGTTTTAAGAGTTCATATCTAGGAGTGCAAGTACACGCCTCCATTCAATTTGTGTTTCGGGCCATTTACTTAACCTGTTCTTTTCCGCAACGGCCCAATAGGTTGGGTACTAGATACCCCTGGTTAAAATTTGTAAGTTGTGCCTTGATGGCGAGTGATTGTAATTTTCTGATATTTCCTTGAATAGGCTAGAAGAATCTGAGAGCCTGTGAGCTCTTTTTCAAAGTAAGAATTTTGAATGCCTCTGGAAAGCTAGATGATGTGATTTTGGGAGCAAGTGCTCTTTGAATTAGGGGATTTCTGCCTTTGTATTAATTTGTGCTCTTTTGTAAATTTAAGCTAGGAGCTCAGGAAAAGTAAAGTGAGGGCTTGAAGCCCACGAACTGTTTATACCACCAATCTCGTCTTTTCTAGACTTGTTTAATGATTGCTACTTGTACCTGTAAAAATTGTTAAGCTTAAAATTTTTGAAAATATAACCTTCAGTTTAAGTTTTAATTAATGTTGACATTGTAGTTAGACTCATTCACCCCGGCACCTTCTTTCACCTCTGCCATCCACAAATACCTCGGAACACAAACAATATATGCAAACAAAACTGACATTCAGTCAGCTATGTAATAGCAATAAAAGCACAAACTTGCCAATGTGGGACCATGAACACAAAATCATCATTCAATATGTGGCAGACCAGTACAGTAGATGGCCACCTCTGTCCCTGAGGCATGCTTGAATACAGCGAGGCATACTCAACATCAAATATACCAACTTGTCTGGAGCAGATTATTCCACTCTTCAGCTTCAGTCATTAGCTAAACTGTAGCAGGATTTGGACGGTGAACAATTGTTCTGTTCAGTTCACGCCATACATTTTCAACATAGTTCATGACTGCAGAATATGCCAGTCACACCATTCGCTATATGCCACTCGTCTCAAGGTACTGACTGACTGACTGACCACTCTAGCTCGATGGGCATGAGCATTATCTTCCACTAATGTTATACCCTCACCCACAGTGTCAGCAAATTCTGTGCCTACAGACCGGTCATGTTTTCATGGATATACCAGGCGGCCCGCGAACGCCGTACTTTCTACTTACAAATGTCCCGCATGCACTAATGATGCATGGGATAGGCCTACCTAATCACCTGCTTTAGGAGCAACGCTACAACGTGCTGTATTTCGGATGTTGTGAAACAAATAGCGGTCATTTTACTGCACACGTTCCCTAACAGGATACATTTGTAAATACGCCAAGGATGCAGCAAAGAACATTTAAGAACTTACCGGTATTCACTTATACACGTTCAGGCATTCCACTTCATAAGAGAGTTGTTTATTTGAAACAAAAACTAATACTGTTCGGCGAAATACGTGTGTGGAGGGCAGACGTCTCTCTGGAAACTCCTGTGCATACCGTCTGCGAGCTTCGGCTGCATTCCAACCAGATTCTCATAGATTAAAATGATGTATGTGTATTCGTCGTTGATGAACACGCTAGCCATTGCCGATATGCAGACAGCAAATGTAGTGCCACTGTACTATATACTAGCCTAGTACTATGTGCTTGAATACAATGTTTACAAATGCAAGGGGTTGCATTAGACGGGTAGCGCAGACGAATATGCTGCGAGTGACCGTCCGGTTGTTATCCCTTAGTATTCTGATGTAACCTGCCCACTGGTAGCAATGCCCCTGTGAAATCAGTTAGTAGATATCCCATTCATCATTTGTGCATGCGGGTCATTTATAAGCAGAAAGTACGGCACTCGATAGCCGCCTGGTATATTAGAGGCGTACGTCGGCCAAACAGGATCCCACCCCAAAACATGACGGAACTCCCATGGTGCTGATGTCACTGCATCTCTCACCGGATTGGATCGTATCTCGACTTGGATGTTCCTATTGTATGGGTGCACACTTATGGTGACCTACTGTTCCTGATGCCGTGGACTATAATGTTGCCCACCTCGCAAGAGCTGCCCTGTAGTGCGGTTTAAGGAGAACTTTTGCCACAGTCCTACTTGATATCAATCCTCCATCGTGCAGCCGATTTCGCACTGTCAAATCTGACAGCAGTATGGAGTAAAGTGCTGTCTGAGAACCGTACGTCGCTGTGTTAACCGCGTAGCACTCATTCTATTTTTCTGTCAAATAAAATACAATATGAAATTAAGCCATGGATCCAAGATTTCTGTAATTGTTCTTTATAAAAGCAATAATTGGAGCACTTGTAGCGACGCTTAGTATGACTTCGTTCGAATTCCAGGTACTGAGAACAAGTGTCTTCAATAAATAGGTAACAACCCTTTTATTAATGAAGATCAAAGTCTTTAGTTTCATATAATTATGAACACTTTGCGATACGTTGTATTAAATTTGATTACGATCAGATTTTAAGGTTTTGTTATACAGGTTTTAACGTATAGGCCTACTTACGTTCCTAACCAACAGATACATGGAGAGAACAATTGACAGACGCTTTTAGTGTTTGCTTAGAACGCGTATATATCTGAGAGTATTTAAGTTATGATTATATTTAATGTCTCAATTGACAGAAAAAAGGAGGCTAGAAATAATGAACGAGAGGGCTATCGGAACTTAAAAGGCACTGAAATTTACTTCCATTTGTTCTAAGTTTAGAAGCGGTATATAATGTTTTTACGTATATTTAGCTCGTAATATTCCTACGAGAAGTGTGCCTATGAATTGTAAATGTAAAATAAAAAATAAAATAAAATAAAAAACATTAATACCTACTTTATAGATATTGCCCATAATTTGCTAAAAGCTTGACTGCTGTGGTTAACACGCACTAATATTTGGATGACATTATGCCAGAAATGTCCCGGCGTAATGTTTCGCTCAGAACATGACGAACTCTTTCCATGGAACTGCGAACTTTCACACCGTCCCTGTTTCATGACAGTTTACACAATAATAGAGTTTCCTACTTCTTTGCTGAATGATCAGCGTACTGGCGCTCGGTTCAGAAGGCTCTGTATCCAACTCCAGGTTAGGCGCGGATTTTAACTGCATATGGTTATAGAGCGGTTATTATTTTTTATTACTATTCTAAGGCATACACAAGCGTTACCGGTATATGTATAATAACACTGTTCTATTTCTGGAATGAAATTACATAATTCTCAAGGAATTTACATAGCTAAATTCAAATCTGAAATCAGAATTGCGTTATCAGGGATAGTTTTCCATTTAACTTAACATATGTATCATATGTGGTATCACTGTTTGCGATGAATATGGTACTTTTATAAATAAAAAAAGTAAATAATTGTCTGCATTAACTTTACTATTTCTGATTCTTTTTCAAACATTGATATTATTGTTCAGATAGTGTGGCATATTGACGTCAAAATCACAGTGAAAATGCAACGATTACAACCAAATATATTTATTTATTTATTTATTTATTTATTTATTTATTTATTTATTTATTTATTTATTTATTTATTTATTTATTTATTTATTTATTTATTTATTTATTTATTTATTTATTTATTTATTTATTTATTTATTTATTTATTTGGCTTCTTTAGATATACCAAGTGAGCATTTCTGTGAATATTATCTTCTTGTGAATTTCTATTCGATATGTCTGTATGTCTGAGAAAGACAAGCGAGCCTGGGTATGTTTTAAGAAAGTAACAAAACTCCCTCTGAAGTAGAAGAGACCCTAAACATAAAGAGTTTGTGAAAGAAATGACCAAGGCTGATACAGATTTACGATGCAATATGTCCTTGAAAGTACATTTAATGGACTCGCATCAAGATTTATTTCCAGAGAGTTGTAGTGATGTATCAGATGAGCATGGAGAAAGTATTCGTAAAAGACATACCTAACATGGAGAAACGGTACGAAGGTAAATGTATGCCCACACAGTTGGCCGATTATTGCTGGAGTATAATTCGGGAAAAGAAGGATGCTCAATACAAAAGGAAGAAATGAGACATTAAACTTTGTGGTAGAACATTTCTGTTCATATTTTCCATTTTTATAAACATATACAACATTCCTGTGAATGACTGTTAAAAAGTGAGAACATTAAGTGAGCACTTCAACTATCACCACCTGTTACTCTCTTAATGTTAATAATAATTAATTGTGGCTTTTTCTAGCCGGGTGCAGCCCTTGTAAGGCAGACCCTCCGATGCGGGTGCGCGGCATCTGCCATGTGTAGGTAACTGCGTGTTATTGTGGCGGAGGATAGTGTTCTGTGTGGTGTTTGAGTTTCAGGGATGTTGGGGCAGTACAAACACCCAGCCCCCGAGCCATTGGAATTAACCAATGAAGGTTAAAATCCCCGTCCCGGCCGGGAATCGAACCCGGAACCATCTGAACCGAAGGCCAGTACGCTGACCATTCAGCCAACGAGTCATTACTCTCCTATGTTTATAGGCCCCCTTAATAATTGAACTTCAGTCAGTATGTCTATGACTCTAAATTAAAGCTATATGGAAATACTAAAAGATATTAAACATCGGATTACTCTGAAACTATCCCTGATGTATTAAAACTAAAACCATATTTGAATTCAGCGTTAAAATGTCTATAAGAATCACACATTTTTACTCCAGAAATAGGACATTTTTTGTAGAACATTGTAATATGCAACATATAGGGCCTATAAAATGTCAAATATATACTTTTAAAAATGTCAGTAAATATAATCCGTTTCCATGATTTAAGTATTCCTGAATGCCAGTCTATTGCGCCGATGATCGATTCCACAACCTCGAGCCCAGAAGTTGCGCGGCTAACTACGCTCCTGTACACATTAACTAGTACAGTAGCTACTGACTGAACTGCTTTGCGTATGCATATTTTATTACAAAAAAAAAAAAAAACGATAACGAAGAACAGCAAACTGCAAGCAAGGATGCCGACATCAGCCAGAATCACTTTCCAACCTGTTTGCTTGTTTGTATACGAGAGATGCATTTCAGGGGGAAGAGTGTGCTGTGAAAGTGTAACGATGCCAACAAGGTTATGAAGTGCTCACTTCTGCATTTGCAGACACGCTTCAGTAATTAATTGGTTCCACAAGACCCCCACTGGGCGTAGTAACGCGAAGTAGTCGTGTCTTCTGGGTCCGGATGAGACCTGGTCTATATAATCACATAAAGCATGTAAACTGTGAGAATGAGTTCATCCCAGAAATTATAACTAAGTGATGAATTACAGGAAAGAATAATGTTAGGATTTACGCTCGATTGGGAACACATAGAAGAAGACAAAAAAAAACTGGAAAGAGATGGAAGCGTTGTCATACATGGCCGTTGATATTATGTTCAGAGTCACGGGACATCCAGTGTTACAACTGATCAGAAGGATGTGACATTTCTTCTCGAAAATTCTGCATACATTAGCCGGGACTCGAACAGAAGCCTCCTTGATGAAAATCTAGTAATGAATACGCGTTGTATATCGCACAGAGAAGAAAAAGAAGGTTTTCACAGACAACCGTAGCTCGTAAGCAACGTGGTCAAGCACATTGAAGCGTGTAGTTGTATATTTAGATGAGCAACTGTTTTTTTTTCTATACAACTTAATTGTGCAGACTCTATTACTGAGTTGAATTTATTGATAATTTACATGCCACAGGATCGGGCGAGTTGACCGTGCGGTTAGGGCCGCGCAACTGTGAGCTTACATCCGGGAGATAGTGGGTTCGAACCCCACTGTCGACAGCCCTGAAGATGATTTTCCGTGGTTTACCTTTTTCACACCGGCAGATGCTGGGGCTGTACCTTAATTAAAGCCGCGACCGCTTCCTTCCCACTCCTAGGCATTTCCTATCACATCGTCGCCATAAGACCTATCTATGTCGGTGCGACGTAAAGCAAAATGTAAAAAACAGAAAAAAAAATCAATACATGCCACTGAGGCTGAAAATCCCATATACAGGTTTATGAACACATTAATTAATGGAGGAGTACGCAAGGAAGATAGCTGTGAAGGACTGCTTTAGATGAGTACAGTTAGTGTTATTTGCGAAACGGTGAATATTAAAGACATTAACGATACGTGATGCAGTGCAAACAAAGGATTTGTTAAATTTAATGGTACGATGGAGGGGAATTTGAAGGGTACTTTTTGTAAATCTGTTATCTCTGTTATGTACCGACTCCATTGGTTTAAGTGCATTATAAAGGTAGGGTGAGGTCTTCAGTTTGAGAATTTTGTGCGTAGTATTCAGAGTGTAAAAAACAGAGCTTACGGTCCAAGCTGCACCGCTAATTTTGATGTCGACCAGATGTTTCGTACGGTATTCAGCTTTGTACATATATTCTATCCCAGATAGTGTGCAGTATTTTCTTCACTTTTTATATCGAGTGTACTATCAATTCATTCATGAAATATCTACGAATTAGGAGATCGATATTTTTGCCTTTCACTGGAATTACTGTATAGTTTATAGCAAAATTATTGCATATCAAAATACATCTTCTGCTCTTGTGAAGTAATTTAGCCTGTTACTCGCCGAGTTTCGAATGTATTTAGAAGCGGTTCTCTCGACTCACTTCCGAATTCCGTGGCCTCATCAATAAACCATAAGCATCGTGCCTCGTTGTTATGCAATGTCATTCTCCAAGATTAAGCTCTAATGGAAAGCGTAACATCAAACGTTCAACCCATCCTGATAGACCAGTGAACTAAAAAAATATCCACGGAAGATCAGTAAAGTCACAGAACTGTGAAATCACCATGATATTTGGGTTCTCTTAAGTGTGCTAAATTTGAAACTCCCCGTACTCACTCCCGGCGTATGTGGGAATAACACCTTACTTCACTCAAACCCTATTATATACTAGCTACTTCCAGTTACTTCCCTTGCTTATGATTAGGAATTGTTAGTTGCCTCTGTGAATCAGTGGTAGGGTGTCGGCCTCTGGATCCAAAGACAGTGGGTTCAAACCCGGCAGAGGCAGTCGGATTTTTGAAGGGCGGAAAAAAGTCCATTCGACAATCCATGTCGTACGATGTCGGCATGTAAAAGATCTCTGGTGACACATTTGGTGTTTACCCGACAAAATTCACTAAATATCAGCCATAGACTCCCAAGAGAGTTTCGGTACACTTTCTCTTGCCATCTAGTAGGCCTAGAGTAAAACGGAACGTCGAAATTAACGAGCATACAACCAGATGGCGTCAAATTAAAATGTCCGAACACGGTAGCTGAGGCCATAATTTATTATTTTATTATTATTATTATTAATTGTTCATAAATAACGTCGCCGTCACGCACCTCCATCTTTATCTGTTCACATTATGGTGACAGTAAGTTTGTGTACTTGTATTTGAAGTCCTGTCCTTTTTTTACAACTTGCTTTACGTCGCACCGACACAGATAGGTCTTCTGGCGACTATGGGATAGGAAAGACCTTGGAGTGGGAAGGAATCGGCCATGGCGTTAATTAAGGTACAGCCCCAGCATTTGCCTGGTGTGAAAATGGGAAACCACGGAAAACCATCTTCAGGGCTGCCGACATTGTGGTTCGAACCCACTATCTCCCGGATGCAAGCTCACAGCTGCGCGTCCCTAACCCCACGGCCAGCTCGCCCGGTGAGCATTGTTCTAATTTTTAAGTGAACTGCTTACCACAAAATCGTGTTTAATGTTAGTTGCTTTTCAAACATAGTAGCCAGTTGAAATAGTTACATTTTTATCGCAAGGCTTCTTAGTAGACAAAATTGTGTCTTTTATTCCCAGGAGCACAAATAAAGATACCCTTACCCCGTGGTCTAGGGGTAGCGTGCGTGCCTCTTACCCGGAGGCCCCGGGTTCGATCCCCGGCCAGGCCAGGGTTTTTTACCTGGACCTGAGGGCTAGTTCGAGGTCCACGCAGCCTACGTGATTAGCATTGAGAAGCTATCTGACGGTGAGATAGCGGCCCCGGTTTAGAAAGCCAAGAATAACGGCCGAGAGGATTCGTCGTGCTGACCACATGACACCTCGTAAGATGCAGGCCTTTGGACTGAGCAGCGGTCGCTTGGCAGGCCAAGGCCCTTCAAGGGCTCATGTACTCACAGAATGAAACTATGCTTCTTCTGAATGAGCTTTAGCTGTGCACCTTGACTTCGAACAATGTCAGCTGTTCAGTCGAATAAACCCGCCCGCCTGCTCGTTGGTTGGTTATTTATGTATCATCCATGTATCATTCTAAGTGTAGTCGGAACCGATGTCTTGATAAATATGCATTAGAAATGCTTCTAGTCCAAAGCTTTTTCATTATGATTATATTTGTTCGACTACGATGTAGGTTGCTTTCATGAAGTATTTCAGATTGAAATGTATTCGACTACGAGGAGGTTACTCACATAAAGTGTTTCAGATTTATATTTATTCGGCTACGAGGTAGCTTATTTTATTGAAGTGTTTCAGATTTAAATTTATTGGATTATGCCGTAGCTTACTTTCATAAAGTGGTTCAGATTTTAATTTATTCGGCTACGAGATAGGTCATTTTAATGAAGTGTTTCAGATTTGTATTTATTCGGCTACGAGGTAGGTCATTTTAATGAAGTGTTTCAGATTTATATTTATTCGGCTACGAGATAGGTCATTTTAATGAAGTGTTTCAGATTTGTATTTATTCGGCTACGAGGTAGGTCATTTTAATGAAGTGTTTCAGATTTATATTTATTCGGCTACGAGATAGGTCATTTTAATGAAGTGTTTCAGATTTGTATATATTCGGCTACGAGGTAGGTCATTTTAATGAAGTGTTTCAGATTTATATTTATTCGGCTACGAGATAGGTCATTTTAATGAAGTGTTTCAGATTTGTATTTATTCGGCTACGAGGTAGGTCATTTTAATGAAGTGTTTCAGATTTATATTTATTCGGCTACGAGGTAGGTCATTTTAATGAAGTATTTCAGATTTATATTTATTCGGCTACGAGATAGGTCATTTTAATGAAGTGTTTCAGATTTGTATATATTCGGCTACGAGGTAGGTCATTTTAATGAAGTGTTTCAGATTTATATTTATTCGGCTACGAGGTAGGTCATTTTAATGAAGTATTTCAGATTTATATTTATTCGGCTACGAGGTAGGTCATTTTAATGACGTCTTTCAGATTTATATTTATTCGACCACGAGGTAGCTTATTTTATTGAAGTGTTTCAAATTTAAATTTATTGGATTACGCCGTAGCTTACTTTCATAAAGTGGTTCAGATTTTAATTTATTCGGCTACGAGATAGGTCATTTTAATGAAGTGTTTCAGATTTATATTTATTCGGCTACGAGGTAGGTCATTTTAATGAAGTGTTTCAGATTTATATTTATTCGACTACGAGGTAGCTTATTTTATTGAAGTGTTTCAGATTTATATTTATTCGGCTACGAGGTAGGTCATTTTAATGAAGTGTTTCAGAATTTTGCCATTATCCTGCGAATGTTTTACCGTTCTGTGAAAAGTAGAACCGTAAACCATAAAGGCGTTGTTATGAACTAATTATTGTAAATAGATATAGACCTATGCCTCACGTTACAATTTTTAGATCTATTTAATATCTAGTAATCATTTCATTGCTTTTTATTTCCTCTCTGAAATCGTTTGGGCATACCAGAACTTGTAAGGATCAAGGATTCCTTAACAACTTGCTCTACATTTCGTTTTACTGCGTGCGCCTCGTTTGAGATGTATTTGTACAGTAGTGTGCAGCTTAATATTTAAGTTATGAACGAACCTAAACGCACACCAAATATTGAAATATCTCGAGCCGTTTCAGAATTACGGCGGAACAAAGACAGACAAACATCGTTCACAGTTTTATTGTATGTAGAGGTAATAGCACGTTCCGTTGGAACGAGTGTAAATCCCATTCAAATTATTTTCTCTCGTCACAAAAGCCTTCTCCATGCCTTGGTCAATATCAGTGTAAGGGAAAAGAGTCTTATAAGCTTTATGCTCCAGTTATAGGCCTAATGCTTCCTGACACACTTGATCTATATCCAGGAGAAACTACACATGAGTCAGGACTACTGAAATCCTGCCATAATTAGCGAAACACCGCCAATTTACCAGAACCAGTTAAGAATTGAAGAAGCTATCCAGATCAGGAGACTTACGTGGTTTAACCATACAGAACAGCGTACTATACAGATTTCTTTTGAGACAACTACTTTCATTTTTCTTTCTGTTAGTGGCTTTACGTCGCAGTGACACAGATAGGTCTTACGGCGAAGATGGGGTAGGAAAGACCTAGGAGTTGGAAGGAAGCGGCTGTGGCCTTAATTAAGGTACAGTCCCATCATTTGCCTGCTGTAAAAATGGGAAAACACGCAAAATCATCTTCAGGGCTGCCGACAATGGGATTCGAACCCACTATCTCCCGGATGCAAGCTCACCGCCGCGCGCCCCTAAACACACGGCCAACTCGCCCGGTGAGACAACTACTACCACAGTGGAAGTATTTAAAAGGGCAGTGCCTAAGACACTTGCATTAAAAGAGTTTGAGTGCGATCAAAGGAAAATTTAAGCGTAATATAACCCGAATCCGAGTCTCTGCTACAATCCATAAAATCTGGAGAGGTGTTGTTAGTGAGGTCCAGAAACCAGCGGCACCTACAGTAGCGTACCAGCTTCGGACCAGACACCGACTTATGGATAACTATTAAAAAGAAAAGGGAAGGTAAGAAGAAGAACAAAGAAGAAGAAAGCCCTTCGACACTAGGTATCGAGATATAAGTCAGAAACAAAACTTCCTTTTGTTTTACGTCGTACCGCCACATGGGATAGAAAAGGGCTGGAAGTGGGAAGAAAGCGCCCGTGGCCTTACTTATGGTACATCCCCGGCATTTGCCTCATGTGGAAATGGGAAACCACGGAAAACCATTTAAAGCTGCCAACAGTGGGGTTCGAACCCACTATCACCCAGATGCAAGCTCAAAGCTGCGCGCCCCTAACCGCACGGCCAACTCGCCCGGTGCCCCAGGTTTGTAGGATATTTCTGCCACATTACTTCGTTAGCGTACCGGATCGTCACACATTCTTTTAAATATATTTATGGCTTTCGGCCTGGGGATTGCCATACAGCCAGCTCAGATACATTTTCTAAAACACTGATTACACTAATACACTGAAAATGGACATAACAGATACAGAATACATCAAATGTACACAATGAGTTCTTTTTGTTGACGAGGTAATGTGAGAAATGTTCATGGAGTGTGTTATAAATAGAGGTAGTATTCTTCAAAAATTGCTGTATAGCGGAGTACCTGCGGCATATTTTGTAGTGAGCAAAGTTACATTCTGGTTGGTAGCGATTCCTCTGATTCTACTATTGCCTTTAGAAGTGTTTGTTACTGGGAAGTAAAACGGTTCCACTGAAAAATATATGTTCTGGATTCTCTAACGACTCTCTGTCACATGTACAACATGGGATGTCGACAATATTGAATACGAAATAGATGACTGCGGAAGCTACCATGATTGAATCTAATTCTGATGATGGATATGATGCATCGTCTGTTCGAATTCCATTCAGAGAACCATGTCTTCAACGGTGGATAAGGCTGTATCTGGGAATAATAATGTCTACGCTGTTGTTTGGATACATTCCACTCTTCATTCCGCACGTCATGTGCTCGCCTTTTAGCCCTAGAAATGAGGTCCTGTGGATGCAAGGTACATTTCAGAGCTTGGCCTTATTCTGTCACTCGTTCGGCGACGTTGTCCACATATTCGTTATGTTGTCTAGTATCCATAGAAAAATGACATCATAACTATGTCGGTTCAGTTGAGTGATTTTCCTTAGTATGTTGATAATATGAACACTGGGATTTTGACACAATGTTGGAGTTGATAGAGTAGTTTGTACACTCAGTAAATCAGAGAGGACGATGAAGTCTGATGGTGGGAAGATTTCAATATACGTAGGGCTTCGAAGATAGCTATTGCCTCCAAAGAGAACATAGAAGTATTAGGCGAAAGTGAGAACTGACGAGTTTCTTTAGTACTAGGGTAGTAGAAAGTACATCCACCATTGTCACACTTGAACACACTTAGATACCGCTGACCTCAACCATAATCGAACTGTGCTACTAAGGTCTACGAAGCACCATCCAACAAAACATATTTCAGTCGTTTCCAGAACAATGTTTTATGTATTTGTACTTCCTACAATGATAGGCTGCTTAAATCTGACAAAGTATAACATGACACTTGAATGCTGAATGTATGTTTAACCATGAAGATTTTTCTGGAGTTAATCCTTCTCGTATACAATACTACAGAGGCGATTTCTAACAATTTGGATGAAGCCTTTAACGGCCAAGACGGCTAAATCACAGTACATGTTATTGGGAATGCCCACACTTTTGGAAAAACTCAACTAAGAACTTTGTTGAAAGGTCCTACAACCCGTATACAGGAGATGATGTATGATTCTTTGAGGTAGCTGATGGTTGGTTCACAGATGGCTCTCTTCTCCGCGTCTACCTCTGCTGTGTGACTTGAGTCGACCTTACATTACAATTCGTTTCCTCAGGTTTCAAAAGAACTCTGAAATTCAATTAACCCATTCTGCGTTACTTACAATACACATCAATTTTCCCTATGCGCGTAACTGCTGATGTGAATAAATCTCAGTCTACACTTGACGAATATCTTTGACTCGGTGGTGTTGACTTGTGGAACAATCGATTGTTTTTCAACTAAAGAAAAGACACAGAAGATCACGAAAGCCTAACGTACGAAGGAATGTACTTGTACAAAGATATTCGCTCGGCAAAGTGTCTTAGAGGTCACGAACAAAGATAAAGGTTCCGACAATAAAACCGCTGACAGACTTATGAGAAAACAATGGATGAGCTCCGGCTGTTGGACATATCAGTGATGGAGCAGGAAGAAGAACCTGCAGTCATCGGCTCGACGGAAAAACAAGCAAGACTTCTTCAGTCAACACTTCACAAATCTGCAGCGTGGATTCTCAAGGCTAGTTTGAGTCCCGTTAGAAAATACCTAGTAGACCTACTGACTAGAGAGAAAAGATAATGTTTTATCTGTCTATTAAGACAAAACCATCAAACCGAGAGCTCCAAGCAAATTTCCCGGTGGAGATTGCGGGGTAAAATGTTTTTTTTTTACCATACAGGATCCTGTAAGAACTACATCCCAGTTACTTCAATTATGGTACCCCTGTGGGTGGGGCGGTGAAATGACATCCAAGGTATCCCCTGCCTGTCGTAAGAGGTGACTAAAAGGGGCCCCAAGCGCTCTGAACTTTGGATCGTGTGTTGGCGACCATGGGGCCATTAGCTGAGTCCTGCCATTGCTTCCACTTACTTGTGCCAGGCTCCTCACTTTCATCTATGCTATCTGACCTTCCTTGGTCAACTCTTGTTCTTTTCCGACCCCGGTGCTATTAGAACACTAGAGGCCTAAGGAGTCTTTCATTTTTAAGCACTTCGTAGCCCTTGTCTCTCTTTGTCTGATACCTTTCTTTGGAAGAGTGTGATCCCTTCCATTTTTTCTCTCGGATTATTGTTACATAGAGGATGGTTGCCTAGTTGTACTTCCTTTTAAAACAATAATCCCCACCACCATCACCTCAATTATTATTATTATTTTCTTTCTTTCTTTCTTTCTTTCTTTCTTTCTTTCTTCCTTTCTTTCTTAATCCATTTACCCTAAAGCGTTGGTTTTTCCCTCGGACACAGCAAGGAATCTCACCTCTACCCCCTCAAGGGCAGTGACTTGGAGCGTGAGACACTGGGTCGGGATACAGCTGACAAGGAGAACCAGTAGCTCTCCCATGCGACCTCACCTACTATGCTGGACAAGGGCCTTGTGAGAGGATGGGTAGATTGGAAGGGATAGACAAGGAAGAGGGAAGGAAGCGACCGTGGCCCTAACTTAGGTACCATCCCCGCATTTTCCTGGAAGAGAAGTGGAAAATCACAGAAAACTTCTTCCAGGATGACCGAGAAGGAAAATTTAACCCCATTCCACTCATTGATCTCCCGAGGCTGAGTGGACCCCGTTCCAGCTTTCGTACCACTTTTCGAATTTCGTGGCAGAGCCGGGAATCGAACTGGGGCCTCGGGGGATGGTAGCTAATCTCATTAACCACTACGACACAGTAATAATAATAATAATAATAATAATAATAATAATAATAATAATAATAATAATAATAATAATAATATAAATAAGGATACTAAAGCGCAGATCCAACTCTGGCAAATTTGTCTTTTGACTATGAAAAAGTGCATTACGTAGGTGGTAGAGTAATGAGTGGCCCTACGAGTACTGTTCCTTATGTAAACGTTCCCTGTGATAAGTGGTGCAATGATGTCCGTGTAGAATCATTCGAAATAAAGAAAGAAAGAAAGAAAGAAAGAAAGAAAGAAAGAAAGAAAGAAAGAAAGAAAGAAAGAAAGAAAGAAAGAAAGAAAGGAAAATAATTGTTTTACGTCTATTAACTACTTCGTGGTTACTGGAGACACCGAGGTCCCAGAATTTTGTCCCGCAAGAGTTCTTTTACGCACCGGTAAGTCTACCCATGTCTAGCTGACGTATTTGAGGCCCTTCAAATACCTCGGGACATCTGAGTTACTCGAAATTAGAATTCGTTCATAGAATGCTTCCCATAAGTAGGGAATATTCTATAAAGATTGGTGACACTCGCACTGGTTTGTTTAAACTTTAATTTTTCTACCACTTAATCTACTAAATTAAATTTGGCTTATTTTAGATGATATGGCTCAGTGCTGGTAAAACTGACATTATAATGCTTGATCATCAACTCTAGTCGCTAAAGTGCGGCCAGTATCCAGTATTTCCACTGTCGGTAGCCCTGAAGATGGTTTTCCGTGGTTTTCCATCTTCACACCAGGCAAATGGTGCCTTTTCGTAGTGTGTCCGTTCTAAGAACTGAATAGATGCATTGTATGATGGTAAAACCATATATGTCGGAATTTCTTAGTAGTTAACAGTTGCTACTGTTCTCATAAAACGATTAGCAAGCAAAGTGTTACAGAAATTATGACGGGTACTTAATTAAGGGCACGGCCGCTTTCTTCCCACCCTAGCCCTTTCCTGTCCCATCGTCGCCATAAGACCTATCTGTGTCGGTGAGATGTAAAGCAACTTGTAAGGAAAAATATAATAACTCTAGTCCACCTCCGCTGAGTAACGGTTAGCGTTATTTGATTACTTTCTCGAAGGGCTGGGTTTGATTCCCAGAATTGCGAAAAATTTAAAATTGGCAGGGGGCTGAAATGTGTTTAAAATGGTACATGCAACTCAATTCCATTGGGGAGGTGCCTGAAAAGAGCTGCACCCCCTCTGGACGAGGACACGAAATTTTTCAAACTTAAATGTTACATCTATTGCAGAGCCTCCATAGCTGAGGCGGCAGCGCGCCGGCCTCTCACCGCTGGGTTCCGTGGTTCAAATCCCGGTCACTCCATGTGAGATTTGTGCTGGACAAAGCGGAAGTGGGACAGGTTTTTCTCCGGGTACTCCAGTTTTCCCTGTCATACTTCATTCCAGCAGCACTCTCCAATATAATGTCATTTTATCTGCCATTCATTAATCATTGCCCCAGAGGAGTGCGATAGGCTTCGGCAGCCGGCACAATTCCTATTCTCGCCGCTAGATGGGGGCTTCATTCATTCCATTTCTGACCCGGTCATTGACTAGAAACAGGCTGTGGATTTTTAAATGTTATATCTAGTGTATTACATGAATACGATGCAGATGCATTTATTGTTTTAGGGTGTAAATCCGCGCAACAGTTAATTATTTTAGGGAATATATTTCCCGTTGTTAGCAACTCTGACATATTATCTCTGCTACACTTATTATATAGGTAGGGTAAACAAAAGTTACTTCGCGCTAGGAGGGCTTCCGGCCCATTTGTTCGTTCGATCAGACCTCTGTTGTTTTATGTTGTACGCAAGTCAAAAGTGAGAGGTTTGGCAACTCCAAGCAACACGAGCCGGCCAGCAGGTTTATCTCCATGGCAACCGCAGTGAGTACACCCACGTTTCTATGGCAACCACACCCCCTAATTCCATCTCCTCACCCAGGTGGGCAGTGAACAGACCTCTCTCTAAGAACTGTCAGAACACGTCTTTCAATATTACGACTATACGTCTGTTACATAACACGAATGCGGTACTGATTCGTTAAATGCTGATTCGTTATCTTTGACACTATAATATTCAAATGTGATCATTTTTCGTTAAAGTTCTGAAGCTTAAACCCATATAATTGTAAATTATTCTTGGGAACAGTGTCCAGTGTGGGTAACACTGTTTTTACTCTACGAGGTGCTTAAATTTAATTATTATTATTATTATTATTATTATTATTATTATTATTATTATTATTATTATTATTATTATTTCTCAATCCGTTTACCCTCTACGGTTGGTTTATCCCTCGCACTCAGCGAGGGATCCCACTTCTACCGCCTCAAGGACAGTGTCCTGGAGCGTGAGATTTCGGGTCGGGAGGATACAGCTGGGAAGAAGGGCCAGTACTGTGCCATATCATATATGCCCCAAATATCAATTATATAATATGTTGTAATATTTTTCAGTTCATATTCGAAGGGAGTCATGATGCGACCTAGAAGTTGCGTAATGCAGTATTCCGTTATCGGGTGACATCAGTAATAGCTTCTTATCTAAGCATAGCAACGGTGAATATGTCGCGTACTCCGTATGAGTCACTCGGGGATGCACGAGAGTGTTTGAGAGCGGCCGATTATAAAAGAACCAATCACAGCCCTGGAAGCGATATGGCAGAATGAAGGGATTTACAAAACAAATTAAGTCAGTCTTACCAACTTCTAAATTTACAGTGCTGTACTACTCTTTATTTTATCAGGCAATTTGTTATAAAGCTAGACTCCACGGTTTTAATATAAAATAGAAGCCAGTTAAACATTAAAAGAACTACCTGTAGACAGTTGCAATACTTAATTTGAATTAATAAAGTAATCAACATATTTTTATTGAATCAGCGCTTTGCAGAGTAGTGGGTGAGCAGTAACGTCATCGCGTCAGTGGAATCCCCTAAGACATGACTAATACCGGGAGCTTGGTGTATATAGTAGCCTCTGAACTTGGAAAGTCACTCTGCTTTTGAAGTGTGAACCGCGCGGGTCGGTGTTTTTGATATTAAGCCAGTGGATTAGGAAAGTAACTTTTTTTAAGTGACCAGTTTGAACATATGAGTAGTAGATTTGTGAAGCTGAAACGTTTTTCTTTCTGAAAATATGCATTACATGAATGCAAGTGTTAGATTGCAGTTACGAGTGTGCATAGTATATTAACAGATTAATTACCTTTGCTATATAAATAATATTAGGTATCACGTATGTCAAAGTGCGGTGGTGACACGGGATTATATCAATAAAACGATAGTTACTGTCGATATTTCCGTACCCGCGTATGCGTAATTTGCATACGGTTTGTGCAAATACCGTGTCCGGTACGCGTTCGGTTTCGCGAAGGACTGGTACGAACCGTCGTTATCGTATCGGTACAATTAAATGGTGTGTGCGAAGCACTATTTCTACATAATGAAGAGAGAAGAAAAGACTTGCAGAGTATTTGATAACGCCATGCAGTTTGGTGCAATAATGGCGTAATTTGCTGGACGCTGTGGCCTGGAATCATGAAGAAACTGAGACGCTACCAGTTAAGTTCATTTTTAATTATAGGCATGCTTAGATAGAAGGAATTAGGCTAATTCGATCCCAGTGTAATGTAATGTAAATGTAAATGTCAGTCTTGTTGTGACTGAGCTATGTTGTATTTTTATAGATTAGTGTCATGTTTCAGGGAAATGCATGTTTGGAACCCTGATTTTTATATTTTACTTTATTACCTTTTTATAAGATGGGAAAGAGGGAAATGATTAGGTGTAGATGAGGATATATATGTCTAAAGGTAACTGTGTATTCCATTTTGGTACAAGATGTAGACTCTTTTAGTATGAAGGCTACACAGCCTAAAGTTTGGTCTGGGAATAAAATTTAGCAAGGTATTTTTTTTTCCTGCATGTAGCACGTTTATAGGAATACATGGCAGTGATGACCAACGTATACGTGCACCGTCGAACTAATATCTTCTAGATCCGCAGAGAGAACTAGCTAATTGGTATTGAGTTATGTTATTACGAGAAAAAGGCAAGATTAGCCTGTAACTGAGATTACTATATGTGAATATCGGAAAGATATAATGGTGTCAGCTGCATGGAAAAAGAGAGATTTGATTTGCCTCAAGTGTTCATTATGATTGTGAGAATCGAACTCACGGACCCCAAAGTGTTAGGCCAGATGTGTTGAGTATCATATCTGCAAGCCGTGTTATATTGGAATATGTAGTTAAGGCCATAGGAATGTGTATGGGTCCCATTGTTTGAGTTTGAGGCCTTGTATTAATTAAATGAACAGAGAAGTGAATGGCAGCGTAATTTATGTTTTCAAACATATTAGGATTTCTCAGGCAAGATTTACCAAACCAATTAGTTAGAGTCTTTTCTGGCGAAGTAAGATGTTTCATAGCAGGCGCATAGAAGTGTTCCGTGATTTATATTACAGCGTGCTAGTGAAAGATCAACAGACGGAAGGCTGAGCCTGGGGTTCGGCGTTCTTTTTAGATGAAGGAGTCTAGTATCTTATTGTTTATACTTCAGATATTGAATACACAGATGATATTATTTTTTTTTATTGCATGTCATTACAGGTTTCTCCGAGAGTGTTTTTTTTGTTGTATTAATTTGTGTTACTTGGATTGTTGTTGATTATGTCATGGCCAGCGTTGAAAAAGATTTGTTCTTAAATATGAGTCCGAAACTCATTCTATTGGGAAGCAGGCTTCTAAGCCATCCAATTTATAACAGAACGGTCTGTTAAGTAAATTCAGTGTAGATGTAAGCTAAGGTCCCTGAAATATTGATTTGATGAAAAGTGATGTATATATATAGTTTTATTATGGATCGGATTTAGCATAATTTTATTCTGTCGCGGTATGTCCTGTAATTATAATTTAAATGATATCCGTCAGGATGCGTTAAAATGAATTTAACTGCGTAGGTCGAAGCGAAGTGTGAATTTCTTCCCCAGGTCGTTGCGTTGATTTTGTAAATGTTTTCATTTTGAAACGGGACATTGCCCGTCCTTTGTAATTTGTTGTAAATTTATGTTAATTATGTGCTCGGCACATATTAAATTTTTTTTGGCATTTATTTGAGCCATATTTTAATTATTTTTTTGTTTATCTCGAATTTCAATAATGTTTAATAGTCAATAAATCCATCTTACCCCTTTATTTTGTATTTTATTTCGGAAATATGATACTGTTTCCCGTTCATATACCCATGGTATTTATTTTATCCTGAGATTTTTAATTTATTTTAGCCCGATCAATTTTTAAGAACCGAACACGCAGCTCTCCGATTGGCGCCGGTGGACTGTATTTCAGACGGGAACGGTACATATTTATCTTATGGCTTCCGTACGTGGGGCGGATCATGTTTATCGATGGCTTCCGTATGTGGGGCGGATTATCATGTTGATTGGGTAAGCTCCATAGCCAGGATAGCGCATTGTTGTCGCCCATTATCATTGCTATGTCCGGATATTATTATTCAGGAACGGAGTAGTATATTATTTAAATTTGTATTGTTAACCCTGAATGTGCGGCTTAATATTTAATGTAGGCAGACGTTATATATTTTTGTTAAGGCTATTATATGGATATTGAAACCACAAATAGTGAAAAACGTCGCACCTATTTGGAGCCAACAGAATGATGCTCTTCGCATACATAGCAAGTTGTTATATAGGCTTTTATAGGATTTTGGAATTCGAAATTTTGGGAATGTCCATAATGGATACCTGAGCTTTTATATTTATAAATTTAGATAGGTAGAGATAATTTCGAATGGGCGGATGATAGATGATGAAGTCTGAGATTCTTATTCGATACCCAGACGGAGTCATGTGAACTGGCAACCTAACGTAGTAGACAGTTGAGTCTAAGGTCCTGTGTTCAATATTACTAGTTGGTATGAGAATACAAGAAGTCAAAATATATTTAGAAAAAAATTAGTAATTACTGAATATATTAAATTACGTTGGGAAAATATCGGCATTTATATTTTTTATATGGTAGATATCGTGCATAGAATATGATAGCCGATGAGAAAGGCATGTCAAATATTGAATGATTCCATTGGAATTCGTGAACAATAAAATGATTTCACGTGAGGCAGATGCTGTTATATCCTTCAGATGTAATTGATCGTAGACATAGCCTGAATAATTTGTTTGTATAGTAAATTTTAAATAGCCAGTGCGTTGGTAGTTTTGTTATTTAGATTCAGTCAGGGACACGAGATAGCCTCAATCTCGGATGGAAAGGATAACTATAGCGGCATTGTTATTGAAGGTTGAAGGTGTATGGACCATTGTAACGGGAAATATTATCCTTTAGCTGGAGATAATATGCAAATATAGTTAGGCATTGTTGTCTAATGCATAGTTTTGAGCCCATATTAGGAAAAGCCTATATTTATTTAAAATATTTCGGGCTATGGATTAAATTAATTTTTTAATACTTGAATACGCGTGGATTCTATTTTGATTGCGCGTGATGAAAACATTATTGACATTCGGTAGGTAGTTTCTGCATGGCGCATTGTAAAGCCATATTGTTTGTTTTCCTTGAGTAACGTAAATCGCAGAAACTGATGAAATTAATTTATAAAACCTGGGGAATACACTTAAAGTTTTCGGAAGTGATTCTAGGCCGCGTAGTCGTATTTGATTTGGTATTATGGCAGTAACCTTAGCTGACCTGTTGGCTAAGATGGACTTGGCGGAGAAAGAGGCGAAGGAGCGTGAGCAAGCAGCTGAACAGCGTGAACAAGAGGCGCAGAAACGCGAACAGGAGCGTATGCAACAAATTAAGGAGAAAATAGACTTTGTGACTGCGGAAGTAGACAGAAGCATGACAGGGATCAGGGAGACAATGGAGTTAGCAGCGGTTGAAGATAAGAAACGTGAACAGGAGCGTATGCGGCAGATTATGGAGAAAATAGACTTGGTGACTGCAGAAGCAGAAAAACGTGAGCAGGAGGCGATAAATCGTGAACTGAAAAACATTAATGAACTTACTGATAAAATATCAGAGGGGAATGGTAAACTGGAGGAAAAGATTGATCATGTTCAAAAGTGCTGTCAGGAAGGGATGATACGTTTAGAGAAGCGTATGGATGATATAGAGAATAGAAATGAGGAACAGGTAGACCGGATTAGAAAAACCGTTGAGGAGTTAACTGGCAAAATAACGGATGGAGCCGTAAAGACTGAAAAGCAATTGGAGGAAATGACAAATAGCTTAGAGGAGGCGCGAACTGAGATAGGCAAGAATCGAAGCGCGATAGACCACTTAAGCGAGGCTACAGAAGAAAGATTTTCTAATATTACGGAGGAAATTAGTGCCCAGATAGCCGAAGTACAACGGAAGAATGCGGATCAGTTGGAAGCGAAGTTAGGTGAAAAACAACGGGAAACTGAGTCGAAGATGAGGACGATGGAAAAGGAATTGAGAAAAGAGGTTGTAGATCAAATTGCAGGCAAGGGTGAAGAGATCAAGAAGATGATTTTGGTAGATAGAGAGAATGCTAGAGTCAATATACAAGAAGTAGGTGCAAATATTGAGGCATGGGCTGAATCTTCGCAGAAGAATACGAATAAGTTGATATCTGTGGAAAAGGAAGTACAGTATTTGAAGGATAAAATAGAATTACTTGATCTAAGAACAAATAAGGAGATGGATAAACTGAAGTGTTCAATGCAGAATGATAGTATTGAAAGAGAAGCGAGTCAAGCTAGTGAACCAGCTCTACTTAGCGATCTGTTGAATTTACCAAGACCGGAAGAAAAATCATCTACGCCAAGAGAGACGAATGGAGGCCAAATTTATAACATATTTCGTACATCTTCAGAAGATAAACCCCGTAAATTTAGTGGACTAGATGATAGAACACCAAGGGCATTTCTTCGAGAGATAGAAGATTATATGACAGATGCGAAGGTACCAGCTGATAGAAGATTACGTACAATTAGCAAATTCTTATCTGATTCGGCTTTAGAATGGATGATGGCATTCCAGTATACATTCAGTACGTATGAGGAATTTAAGGTAGCATTCTTAAAAAAATTCTGGGATGTATCTATACAGCAGTCATTACGTATGGAGCTTTATTCAAAAAAATATCCTGCTACTATTCCAACAAGGTTTGCGAATTATTTTATTTCCCAAATTATCAAATTCAGAGATTTGGACACGCCACCTTCCGAATCCGAGATGATCATAGCGATATCTAGACAATTACCGTTGGAAGTGCAGAGAACTCTAATAGCAGCAAATGTTAGAACAGCGACTGAGGCGGAATTGACTTTACGTCAGTTGGATTTAACTTCTACACAAAATCAACCAAGGATTAGACATTCGGAGGCTTTACATACGATTGATTTAACGGAAGATAGAAGTCCACCACCTAAGATGAGGAAGGGAGGTAGAGTGCAAAGTTCAGGAACGCAGACGATATCACAGCAAGCTAGACCAGTTGAAAATGAGCAATCACGGAGAGGTGAATGGAATTTCAATAATTATCCAGGTGATAGGAGAGGACAAGGATATACCCACGATAGGAATGATAATAGAGGAAATAATTATTCATATGGAAGGAATGGACGAACATTTAGATATCGGCATAGAGGTTATGCAGGTCAGCGGCGACCTTACAATAGATGGGAGAATAGAAGGAATATGGATTTTCGGAATGATTTCAGACAAAGATCTGATTATCAACAAAGGAATGCTGAGTCGCAGAGATACGTGACGGAGTTGAGAAGTAAACGACAGGACGAAGATCAATGGCAACAGGCCATACAGGGAAACATGCGTGGCCAAAACCATGGTGCAGAGAGCAATGCTTACCGCGGATTCCGGGAAGCAGAACAAAATAAAGGATTGAATCCACATGCAGCAGATTACGATATGAGGAATACTGGAGCCATTAGGAAAATGACTCATTTATAGTATTGATGAAGTACAAGAAGATGATGACTTAGGAGATGACGAAGATGATAATGACATTGACGAAGAAGATGACCCAGTAGAAGAAGATGTGGACCAAGAAGACGAAGAAGAAGCTACAGAGAATGTAAACATGGCAAATATAGAAGACACAGACCCATTACTAGCAGAAATTTGTCATCAATGTGACGGAAATGAACGCAAGTTTCAAGCTCTTTTGGAAATATTTTTTGAAGCTCAGAAAGAGAAGAAGAGATTGCTAGCTGAACGTGAAATATTATTATCCAGGAGAATAACTGAAATGGAGCCATATTAGTGAATCATAAAAAAAAAAAATACGTTTTCACATATTTTTTTACGGGGTATGGGGAGAATGTGCCATATCATATATGCCCCAAATATCAATTATATAATATGTTGTAATATTTTTCAGTTCATATTCGAAGGGAGTCATGATGCGACCTAGAAGTTGCGTAATGCAGTATTCCGTTATCGGGTGACATCAGTAATAGCTTCTTATCTAAGCATAGCAACGGTGAATATGTCGCGTACTCCGTATGAGTCACTCGGGGATGCACGAGAGTGTTTGAGAGCGGCCGATTATAAAAGAACCAATCACAGCCCTGGAAGCGATATGGCAGAATGAAGGGATTTACAAAACAAATTAAGTCAGTCTTACCAACTTCTAAATTTACAGTGCTGTACTACTCTTTATTTTATCAGGCAATTTGTTATAAAGCTAGACTCCACGGTTTTAATATAAAATAGAAGCCAGTTAAACATTAAAAGAACTACCTGTAGACAGTTGCAATACTTAATTTGAATTAATAAAGTAATCAACATATTTTTATTGAATCAGCGCTTTGCAGAGTAGTGGGTGAGCAGTAACGTCATCGCGTCAGTGGAATCCCCTAAGACATGACTAATACCGGGAGCTTGGTGTATATAGTAGCCTCTGAACTTGGAAAGTCACTCTGCTTTTGAAGTGTGAACCGCGCGGGTCGGTGTTTTTGATATTAAGCCAGTGGATTAGGAAAGTAACTTTTTTTAAGTGACCAGTTTGAACATATGAGTAGTAGATTTGTGAAGCTGAAACGTTTTTCTTTCTGAAAATATGCATTACATGAATGCAAGTGTTAGATTGCAGTTACGAGTGTGCATAGTATATTAACAGATTAATTACCTTTGCTATATAAATAATATTAGGTATCACGTATGTCAAAGTGCGGTGGTGACACGGGATTATATCAATAAAACGATAGTTACTGTCGATATTTCCGTACCCGCGTATGCGTAATTTGCATACGGTTTGTGCAAATACCGTGTCCGGTACGCGTTCGGTTTCGCGAAGGACTGGTACGAACCGTCGTTATCGTATCGGTACAATTAAATGGTGTGTGCGAAGCACTATTTCTACATAATGAAGAGAGAAGAAAAGACTTGCAGAGTATTTGATAACGCCATGCAGTTTGGTGCAATAATGGCGTAATTTGCTGGACGCTGTGGCCTGGAATCATGAAGAAACTGAGACGCTACCAGTTAAGTTCATTTTTAATTATAGGCATGCTTAGATAGAAGGAATTAGGCTAATTCGATCCCAGTGTAATGTAATGTAAATGTAAATGTCAGTCTTGTTGTGACTGAGCTATGTTGTATTTTTATAGATTAGTGTCATGTTTCAGGGAAATGCATGTTTGGAACCCTGATTTTTATATTTTACTTTATTACCTTTTTATAAGATGGGAAAGAGGGAAATGATTAGGTGTAGATGAGGATATATATGTCTAAAGGTAACTGTGTATTCCATTTTGGTACAAGATGTAGACTCTTTTAGTATGAAGGCTACACAGCCTAAAGTTTGGTCTGGGAATAAAATTTAGCAAGGTATTTTTTTTTCCTGCATGTAGCACGTTTATAGGAATACATGGCAGTGATGACCAACGTATACGTGCACCGTCGAACTAATATCTTCTAGATCCGCAGAGAGAACTAGCTAATTGGTATTGAGTTATGTTATTACGAGAAAAAGGCAAGATTAGCCTGTAACTGAGATTACTATATGTGAATATCGGAAAGATATAATGGTGTCAGCTGCATGGAAAAAGAGAGATTTGATTTGCCTCAAGTGTTCATTATGATTGTGAGAATCGAACTCACGGACCCCAAAGTGTTAGGCCAGATGTGTTGAGTATCATATCTGCAAGCCGTGTTATATTGGAATATGTAGTTAAGGCCATAGGAATGTGTATGGGTCCCATTGTTTGAGTTTGAGGCCTTGTATTAATTAAATGAACAGAGAAGTGAATGGCAGCGTAATTTATGTTTTCAAACATATTAGGATTTCTCAGGCAAGATTTACCAAACCAATTAGTTAGAGTCTTTTCTGGCGAAGTAAGATGTTTCATAGCAGGCGCATAGAAGTGTTCCGTGATTTATATTACAGCGTGCTAGTGAAAGATCAACAGACGGAAGGCTGAGCCTGGGGTTCGGCGTTCTTTTTAGATGAAGGAGTCTAGTATCTTATTGTTTATACTTCAGATATTGAATACACAGATGATATTATTTTTTTTTATTGCATGTCATTACAGGTTTCTCCGAGAGTGTTTTTTTTGTTGTATTAATTTGTGTTACTTGGATTGTTGTTGATTATGTCATGGCCAGCGTTGAAAAAGATTTGTTCTTAAATATGAGTCCGAAACTCATTCTATTGGGAAGCAGGCTTCTAAGCCATCCAATTTATAACAGAACGGTCTGTTAAGTAAATTCAGTGTAGATGTAAGCTAAGGTCCCTGAAATATTGATTTGATGAAAAGTGATGTATATATATAGTTTTATTATGGATCGGATTTAGCATAATTTTATTCTGTCGCGGTATGTCCTGTAATTATAATTTAAATGATATCCGTCAGGATGCGTTAAAATGAATTTAACTGCGTAGGTCGAAGCGAAGTGTGAATTTCTTCCCCAGGTCGTTGCGTTGATTTTGTAAATGTTTTCATTTTGAAACGGGACATTGCCCGTCCTTTGTAATTTGTTGTAAATTTATGTTAATTATGTGCTCGGCACATATTAAATTTTTTTTGGCATTTATTTGAGCCATATTTTAATTATTTTTTTGTTTATCTCGAATTTCAATAATGTTTAATAGTCAATAAATCCATCTTACCCCTTTATTTTGTATTTTATTTCGGAAATATGATACTGTTTCCCGTTCATATACCCATGGTATTTATTTTATCCTGAGATTTTTAATTTATTTTAGCCCGATCAATTTTTAAGAACCGAACACGCAGCTCTCCGATTGGCGCCGGTGGACTGTATTTCAGACGGGAACGGTACAGTACTTCGCCAAGGCGGCCTCATGTGCTATGCTGATCAGGGGCCTTGCGGGGGGATGGGATGATCGGAAGGACAGACAAGGAAGAGGAAAGGAAGCGACCGTGGCCTTACGTTAGGTACCATCCCGGCATTTGTATGGAGGAGAAGTGGGAAACCACGGAAAACCGCTTCGAGATTGCTGAGGTGGGAATCGAACCCACAATCTGCTTTACGTCGCACCGACACAGATAGGTATTTATGACGACGATGGAATATCGAAGGACTAGGAGTGGGAAGGAAGTGGCCTTGAATAAGGAACAGCCCTAGGCATTTGCCTGGTATGAAAATGGGAATCCACGGAAGACCGTCTTCAGGGCTGCCGACAGTCGGGTTTGAATCTTTTTTCACCCGAATGCAAACTCACAACTACGCGACCCTAACCGCACGGTTCTCGATTCTTTAGAGTAAAGAGAAATTAAAGGTACAAAATATGTTGAACAAGAAAGTACAGCAGTGGGAATGTTAGTTTATTGTGGCTAGCATTACACGAGATTCCGCAACTGAAACCTGTCGGTGGCTTCTTGTGGTGTGTCCGTTCTAAGAACTGAATAGGTGCATTGTATGGTGCTAAGGAATTGTTTAGTAGTTAACAGTTGCTACGGTTCTCATAAAATAAGTTGCAAACAAAGTGTTACAGAAATTAATGTGGTAGTAGAGCAAGCAGCTGACTACCGTAACAAGATGCTCAGAAATAAAGTATATAAAATAACTGTTCTGGCTGTAGTTCACGAGTTTTCACCCAGTCACACCGACAAATATATTTCGTAGATCCTCACAGAGTACTTTCAATTTCTGAGTGTTCTGTATCACACTCCAGCCTGGTATGACCTGGTTCAAGGAAATTTTGGTCCAACATTTTCATATTAGAATTGCTTATATAATACGATAGTGCTGCAGCAATATATACTATATTTTTTAATTCTGACCTGGGCAAGAGTCCGAATATGTTACTACTGATTCGACATTTTCAGGTAGATTTTGAAACTTGTTAATAATGCATGAGGCAATATCATATGATCCTCTTCCTCCTAGTGATTCATGCCACATATAGCATGTTGTTTCCTCTTCACTTATATCTCTCACTGTAAAACTGAAAGTCCACAATTATAACCAATGTTACTACTTAAACGAGAGGTAGGCAGGCATTGCTGCAGATCAAATACCAACATTCTCTGCTGCGGGTTATCACGGACAGCCTTCTTGTCTTCAGATTTGGATGTATAGTCAGTTTTTTCAGCTTAAAGATGTAAATTTTTCTGTGCAGTAATTTCAATTATGTAATTTTCTGAGGCACACTTTTATCTCATATTAAATTTGTCACTTCTTGACATGTGTCAATGCTATGCATTTTAAATTTGTATCCCGTTGTTCTCAATATCTTGACATATGCTGGATAACTCAAAGCTTTATTGTTTTCAGCAGTCCTCACTGCAATATACCAATCATGCATTTTGGCTATGTTTAATTCTCATGAGAAATATTTACTACTGGAGTGACGTCGAGAAAAATGGCTTTCATATTTCTGAAAACTTTCAATGTGTTTTAAAACTGCCTCTTTCTCCACTTTATTTTATTTCTATGGTCATGTTTCCCCCTAATGTCCTGTCCTACAACACCATTTTCTGAAGCCTTTTTCTTCATATTATAATGTCTACTTTGGTCTTCGAAATGTAATGAATTTTCTGAAAAATGTTTTACACACTCTGAATACCTCTTCATGAAACAGTATTCCATACCTCAGTGAAAATTCCCTGTTCTTTGTGTCCAAACTCCTTTCGCGGCCCTTCTTTTCACATGATTTGTTCTCAGTAACGATTCTGACAGCCAGCTTTCTATCCCCTAGTGCTACAAATGAATTAAATACTTTCAATTGATTTTCTCTGCTAACCCTTGATACAAAGTTTTTCTTACAGCATGAATCAGTTATACACATTTCATTTTTATTATTTTTATTTTTCACATTCCCGTTTCTTGTTTCATAACTTTCATCTCTTTCTTTCTTTTTCAACATAACAGCTCTCTTATTTTTGCACCATTTTCCATTTTCCTCTTATTTATGTAACCTCTTTGCTAGTGGCTCATCCTCACTAGTAAAATCTTCATGATCCTCACAGAATTTCTCAAGCAGTGTTTGATTCTGTTAACATCCTGTCGCCTGGTCAGACAAATAAGGATCTTCATTATCTACTAAAAACTCATACAAAACTATTTCATTTTTTGAACCATTCTCATTGCTGAGGTTAGTATTAATTAAGCTAAACTGTCATCTCTATCCAATATAATTTCATGATTTGGTAACAAACACTGCATGTGTGCCTTCAAGACCACTGATGACATTTTCTTCCATTTGATTGTAAAGATGAGAATCATGTTCAATCAGATCTTCGGGTTTCTCACAATTTATGTTTTTATGTCCCTCCTCTTGTCCTGGAAAATGGTCAGATGACCTTCGACTGATACCGTATCTGTCCGAGAATGCACTACACACGCTTTTTGCTCTTCTGACTTCATGCCAAATTCACGTGTGGTTTCTGAAAAATACAGACAGGAAAATGGATTCTATATATTTTCTAAGTTCAATCACGTACATTTCACCAAAATTTGCTTGATAATATCACCTAAGTTAAACATACCTTTGACGTAAGTTTTGCATTTGCACTTTCAGCTGTCATAGCTGAGGTTATTGCACTGGTATTGAAATTTAATTTACATAAATGATTTAATTCAAAATTTATTATCTTACGTATATTACATAACCAAGGAAATAGTACATTGCGTACCTACCTTCATTACAACTCTGATTCAATAAAGCTAACTGAACCAGACGTTGAAGCATAGTTTCACTCACTGAGTCAACATAATTGCCCATGATCTATTCTATAAACAATAAATACAATCAAGAACAGACCTAAGAATAATACTCAGCACACACAAAGCTGATCTGTACTCAGTCAATGACTATTCAGCCAGAAGCAGATATGTTAACACATACAAGCATGGTGGTATGTCTTGACTTCTTCGGAATACGTCAAAGGCAGATATGTTCACATATCTGCTTCTGCCAGAAATATAGAATTGGTATAAGTCAGTATATCTGCTTTTGGCAGAGGTCAATTTCTCACTTGCATGGCTTGTAATATTCACTACGGCAGTTTCCACATGGATCCTGGTCTCATATCCATGTACACTTATGCCAAATTGAAGGTTGACTTTAAGTGACATATCTGTATACAAATATCAAAATCGAAAATAAAGAGGATTTATCTGCTTTTGCCATATTGCCACAGAATTAAACAAACCCTTAATAATGTTATTCTGTTCTAAGTTCTGTAGGTATTAACTGATGACGGAGGTTTCCACTCATAAGAATCATTTAGGGAGCTGGAAGCAAACCAAACTTGTATCTATACATGAATTATACTGCTAAAAATAAGAGTTGGCGTGTGACATTTCTTAGCGGGAGTCCGTTTACTGCCTGCCGAGGCGGGATAAAGGGAGTGTCTGTGTGGTTGCCATGGAAACGAGGGTGGGGCGACTGCGGTTGCCATGGAAATAAAACTTCAGGGTAGCTCGTCTTGCTGGGAGTTGCCAAACCTGTCACCGTCACTGATAAGAACGTGATTGTTTGTATAAGAGTGATCGCAAATGGGAAGACACCACCTGGCCAGGTAGTCTACAGCAGATCACAGCGGTCAGAATGAAAGAGGGAACAAGTGAGCCGGAAGCGAGGGGTAAGAGCATGTAGAAAAGAATGCTTGAATGTGGCAACATCGTGAAATGGCACGTGCAATGTTCCTCCCTCCAACCTTACCTGTCAGACGCCAACTTTAGTTAAGTCTAGTACAGTACAAACTGTCTCACAGACGATCAATATATACTGTCCTGACTCTGATTTGTCTTACGTGTTTCATACTATACGGCTTGGTCAAAACGTTTCCGTTTGAGGACGTTGCTGTAGCGGTCATGTAACGTAGTCGCAACTCCGAACATGTACGAACATGTAGAGAAAGGAATGAGTGTGGCAGTTGTGCCGTGCCGAAGTGTGTGCGTTAAATGTGGCCACGTAAACTATGGTAACGTTATTACCAAATGCGTCCAAACAGGACCAAAGTGCTGTTATTCTGTTCTTAGCTGAAGAAGGACAGATACCGGGCGACATCCATTGGAGAATGAAGACTGTGTATGGGACAGCATGTCTATCGAAAACCACCATTGTGGAATGATGCACCAAGTTCCGTGCGGGTCGCGTTTCGACACAAGACGCCGGTCGGTCTGGGGAGGCCAGCCTCATCCATTACGGACAATGACAAGCGATTAGGGCGGACCGGCGCATAACCATTCCTGCGTTAAAAAAGGCCTTAAAGTGTCGACGCTTCCTGTTGGATGAGGATGTGCAGCAGGCGATTACGGACTTCTTCAAGCGTTAGGACACGGTGTTTTAGTACACGGAGATCTTTAACCTGGTGCCACGGTGAGATGAGTGCCTCCATGCTCACGGCGATTTTGCCTGATTGGCATCCCGATTAAGGACTGTACGGCCGTCGAACAGGAACTTTTTGATCGCGCCTTATAGATGTATAATAGGTGTCAGCTGTACAATAACTAAAATCCAATTTAATTTTGGTTTACGTCGCCTCGTCTTGCCATAAAAACCCACCTATTTAATTCATTTTCAATATATATGCAGGCCAAACCGAGAACTATTGACCGGTTCAAATTGCTATGTACGACTTCAAAACAATTCTGACGAAATGAGAGTGTCGCAGCTCTGTGAATTGAGGGAATATTGCATTCGTGTAAAAATTAAACTTCCGAATTTGACGAATCTTGACGTTCCATGACTATTAGACATCGAATACTTGTGTTTCAAAATACAATTGCAATTTAAAATATCGTGGTGGTTCTCTTTTAAATCCTCCTGTGGGTGGGGGCAATCAAATAACAGCTACGCCTGTAAGAGGCGACTAAAAGGGGCCCCAGCGACTCTTAACTTGGGAGAGTGGGTTGGCGGTCACGGAGCCGTTAGCTGAGTCCTGACATTCCTTCTACATACCTGTCCCAGGCTCCTCACTTTCATCTATCCAATCCAACCTCGCTTGGTCAACTCTTGTTTGATTCTGTCCCCGACGGTATTTGAGCATTTGAGGCCTAGAAAGTCATTCATTTTCACGCCCTTCATTGGCCCTTGCCTTTCTTTGGTCTATACCTTCATTTCTCGAAGTGTCGGGCTCTTTCCACTTTTCCCTCTAATTATGTTAATAGAGGATGGTTGTTCAGTTGCACTTTCTCTTAAAACATCACGACTTCACTATTCGTAAACGTACATCGTCAACGTAGAATAATTCCGTCCTTGTTATGGCTATCCGTTGATGGGAACTTCTCCCGCAGAGATCAGAGGAATATCAAACCACGGAAGTTTTCAACGACCTTGTTCAATGGGATAAACTACAGTACAGTAGTAAAATGACAGCAGGTCGTCTTCTTACTCTCTCTCTCTATTTTTCTTCTTTTTGTTATTATTATCATTATAATTTCTGTTATTACAAATGTCGGTTCCGTGGTGTAGGCTAATGTACCAGCCTCTTAGCCGAAGGCACCGGGTTCGATTCCCTGTCGGATCAGGAATTTTTACTCGTGTCTAAGGGCTGGTTCGAGGTCCATTCAGCCTTCCTGATCACAATTAAAGAGCTATCCAACCGTAAGATAGTAGCCCCGGTCTGGGAAGCCAAGAATAATGGCCGAGGGTGTTCCCCGTGCTGACCACACGAAACGTCGTAATCAGCAGGCCTTCGGGCTGAGCAGTAATCGGTTAGTAGTCCAAAAGCCCTTTACGGCTGTTGTACCATGGGGTTTGGTTTGTTTATTAAAAATTAAGCATACTGTAATGCACAGTGTGATTCCACAATTAAATAAACCTTATCCAAAGTTTGTAACATGAAATGATAAATTATTATTCTGCATTACGTTTATGTGGGTCATTATTTTTTAATTTTTACATATTATTTCATGATTGAAATTAGTAAGCAATATGTCTATTTATCTTATATATTACTTAGAAAATTATACGAGAGTGGCTTATTAAATTTTACAGTAGTGTAGAAATAAGGTGTCCGCCTCTGTGGTGTAGTGGTTAGCGTGATTAGCTGCCATTTCCGGAGACTCAGATTCGATTCCCGGCTCTAGCAGGAAGTTTTAAATGTGGTACGAGCGCTGGAACGGGATCCACCCAGCCCCGGGAGGTCAACTGAGTAGAGGAGGGTTCGATTCCCACCTTGGCCATCCTAGAAATGGTTTTCCGTGGTTTCCCACTTCTCCTCCAGGCAAATGCCGGGATGGTACCTAACTTAATGCCACGGCCACTGCCATCCCGCTTCCTTGTTTATCCCTTCCAATCTGCCTATCCCTCTACAAGGCCCCTATTGAACATAGCAGGCGAGGCCGCCTGGGCGAGGTACTGGTCTTCTTACCCAGTTGTATCCCCATACTCAAAATCTCCAGCTCCAGGACACTGCCCTTGTGGCGGTAGAAGTGGGATCCCTTGCTGAATCCGACAAAAGACCAACCCTGGAGAGTAAACGAATTAAGAAAGAAAGAAGAAATAAGGTTCAGATTTTATGTTACTTATGCATTTACAGTAATGTATAAGAATAAGAGAAGCACAAGTGTACCTAACTTCGCCAGGTAAAATAAATCATCTATCTATATATCTTTTTGAGCACTTGAGCTGCAGACTTTGTCTAAGATGACATTATGTTCCTTGCCTCATTTGAATTTGCCTGAAAAATGCGAGTAAACGGTTGATTTGTACACTGATTTTAATTGACATCCCATTTATCACGGCCTGTAATTATTGGGCAGTGCTTTTCGTACACCATGCACAACTTATTGCCGGCCCCGCGGTGTAGTGGTAGTAGCGTGCCTGCCTCTTACCCGGAGACCCGGGTTTCGATTCCCTGCTAGGTCAGGGATTTTTACGTGGACCTGATGGCTGGTTCGATGTCCACTCAGCCTACGTGATTAAAATTGTGGAGTTGTCTGGCGGCCCCGGTCTAGGAAGCCAAGAATAACGGCCTAGAGGATTCGTCGTGCTGACCACACGGCACCTCATAATTTGCAGGCCCTGCCTGAGCAGGCGTCACTTGGTAGGCCGTGGCTCTTTGGGGCTGTTGTGTCATGGGGTTTGTTTTTTTGGTTTTATGTACAAATTCTTAATTGAACGTTGCTGTAGAAACCATATGGCCGACGTCCGGTGAGAACAGCAAATGCCAGAACGTGGTGACTAGTCGAATGTGGAGGAGGAACCGGGCATTGAACTGTCACCAACAAACACTGTTGCAAAGTCCTTGAGATTCAACGGCAGATATTGTACCGTACATGTTATTCCCACAGGTAAAACGTAAACATTGAAACTAAACTCTTCATCACTGAAAATAAACATCTACAACAGGTATTAAATATCCTCGTACAGTACAGTACACAAGTACGCTTCTTCATTCCACTCCATGGATGCACAATATCAGTAGTAAATAATAATAATAATAATAATAATAATAATAATAATAATAATAATAATAAACTCGATAGAAAACTACAGATTACGATCAAATAAGGAGATATACAAAAGAACAGAAGACCTGGAAACAACAATAAGGAAAAGACGGCTGCGATTCTATGGACACATGGTCAGAATGGATCCAGCAAGGTTAAATAAACAAATTTTTAATAAAATATACTACGTGAAGAGCCAGGGGTGATATGCCAAGCAGATGAAGGAAGAACACAAGAGGTTAGGAGTTGCAGATGAAGAATGTCGTGATAGAGACCAATTCAGGAAAAGACTTTCCAACATAAAAGTTTTGCTGAAGAAAAGAAAGAGCGCAGAGGGGGAAGATAGACTGAAGAGAGAAGAGCGCAACATTCTGAAAGAATGAAGGCACTGCGGAGAAAGAGGAAGGAAGAAGGGATGATAAGAAGGAAGTGAAGTGGTACTGGAGTGGTCCTAAGTTTGGCCGGTTCGCAAGAAAGAAGAAACTCGATAGATCGTTTTAAGGAATTTGCCCTAGACAACAAAACTAGAAGAATCATCCAACAAACTTTGACCAACACCACTTCGAAAGTGAAGTTCAGGGGAGTGATTTCAGACGCGTTTGAAATCAGGACGGGAGTTCAGCAAGGAGATGGGCTATCACTTCTACTCTTCAACTGTATCCTTGAAAAGATCATCCTGGAGTGGCGCAAAGAATTGAATAATCAAGGAGTTCAAATCGGAGTTAGGCTGGGGTGCAAAATCCAACATTTTTATGTTGATTGCCTAGCCTTTGCAGATGATCTTGCAATTTTTCCGATTCCTTAAATACAGCCATGGAACAGATTTTCAGCTCAAAACACAAGCAGCGAAGGCAGGCTTACAGATCTCTTTTGAAAAAACATGTCTTTAAACTAATATAAATCTGCCACCCAGAGAGCTCGCAGTGGGACAAGACAAAATTATATGAGTAGATAAGTTCAATTATCTGGGAGAACTGATAACACCAAACTTGTCAGAGAACTAAGCCTGTTCATTACGGATGAACAAAATGGAAATGGCATACCATTTAACTAAGAGTGCCTACAGTAAAAGGTCCGTATCTTTCAAAGCAAAGCTGAATCATTACTGCAGTATCATCAGTCCAGAGGTTTTATACGCTTCAGAATATCCTGCAATGAACAAAAAAGTCCTGATCGAGAAACTGGATCCCAAAGAAAGGAAGATTTTGAGAAAGATCTTAGGTCCCGTCAAAGACAATGGGGAGTACAGAAGACGGCATAACGACGAACTATACACCCACGTAAAAAGATTGCCGATACCATCCGGACAAAAGAAGCATTATCTTGTTTGCGCATGTGACACGAATGCACGAAGCCAGACTGACCAACCGTATCATTACCATCTTTCAGCAGAAGAAAACCAAATGGGATTGGTTCGTTGAGGAGGATAGAGATCCTGAAGAAGTGGGAATCACGCGTAATGACATCCAGGACCGTGTCCCATTTAAGACAAACTTTCAAGCGTTCCAGATTTTTCAAGACAAGCCAAAATTAAAAAGAGGAAATGCATGGATGCAGGATAGGAAAGAACAACACCGAGAATCAATGAGGAATTACTGGGCAGGCATCAAACCCAGAAGTAGCCAGTTGAACTGACGTGGTCCAAAATTGGCTGATACGACATGAATGAAAATAAATAAATAAATAAATAAATAAATAAATAAATAAATAATGTTATTTCTTATACGTCCCACTAATTATACTAACTACTTTCATAGTGTACAGACACACTGCAGGGGCCAGAATTTGTCCCGCAGGAATTTTACATTCTTTCACACGAGGCTGACGTATTTGATCACTTTCAAATACCACCCGACTGAGCCGGAATCGAAACCACCAACTTCAGCACGGAAGACCACTGCTCTACAGTCTGAGATACTCAATCCGGCCATATCAGCATTACAATAATTAATTAATTAATTTATTTATTATAATGTCCGCCTCCTTGTCTAAATGGTCAGTGTAGTGGCCTTCAGTTCATAGGGTCCTGTGTTCGATTCTCGACCAGGTCAGTGATTTTAGCCACCGCTAGTTAATTCCTCTTGCTCGGGGGTAGGGTGTTCTTGATCGTCTTAATATATAGATTTTCATTCTCATACAACACATCACACTAATAACCGTTAAAAAAGTACGTAATATTGAACACATCCTTCCACTTAATGGTTGGAGGCAGGGAGGGCTTCCGGTCGTTAAACAGCGTTTAATTCACATTAATGCCAAATCTAGATAACTGGAAAAAGTTGCAGAAGAAGATGTACCAGTGTGTTTGTTTGTTTATTTATTTATTATAAGACTGTGTGTTTCACGAACTTACAGTATCCAGTATTCGGGAGATAACGGGTTCAAACCCCACTGTCGGCGGCCCTGAAGATGTTCTTGCGTGGTTTCACATTTTCACACCAGGAAAATGATGATGCTTCTTGTTTTAAGGGGCCTAACATCAAAGGTCATCGGCCCCTAATGGTACGAAATGAAAGAACAAAAATTGCAAAGGCATCCACTGACCAAAATAAAGATAAAATATGGCATGAAGAATGAATGGATGGACAGGAACTCAACAAAACACAAAACAAACAAACAAAAACCAGTGGATCGAACTCAATACAGATCGAAAATAACATTATTACCGACCAAGGAACCACTTATAAAGCACAATGATGCTTGGTGTCTAAAGGGGGTGCAAAATCCACGTCTAAGGCCCCACAGAATGGTACATGTCGCGAGTAAAATAGAACCATGGTATGTGTCATGTTGGGGTATTAATCAGAAGTAGCGAAGACTCACGGTGTTCCACAAAAGATGGTACTACTCACAAGAATTGCAATACGTACAAGTAACGCAGACCTATGATGTGTCTCACACAATGGCCCAACTCAGACTCAACGCAAACCGAGAAGGTTCCCCACCTAGGTGTACTAAACACGGGCGCCGGTATTCCCGTGGTGTTCCTCACATAGTGGGTACTAATCACAGGCAACGCAGACCCACGGTGCTGCTCATATAGTGGTACAACTCACAGGCTACGCCCAGACCCGCGGTGTTGCACACATGGGTACGACGCACGGGTACTGGAATCCACTAGGCCAGGCTTTTACTGCTAATAATCACAAACCTATTTCGTACCGAATTTAGTGGTATTACTCGCAAGTACAGGCAACCTATGGTGTTCCCCGCGTGATGGTACGATTCAAAATTAGTTTCATGGTTCTAATTCAGTCAGCCCTTGGTCGCCCCTTTTAGTCGCCTCTTACGACAGGCAGGGGATACCGCGGGTGTACTCTACATGTGCGTCCCCCACCTGCAGGGGGTAGTGTGTTTGGTCCGCGAGAGGTATTTTATTTCCCTCAAGTCCGCCGGCAAGCCAGTTAGGACCCCCCTATCCGCCACCTGGGACGCGCCACGTGGGAGTATCACCTCTCCCCCTGCTTCGCCTGCGTAGCAGGTTCGTGGACACAAGGAAAATGCTGGGGCTTTACCTTAATTAAGGCCACGGCCGCTTCCTTCCCACTCCTAGCCTTTTCCTGTCCCATCGTCGCCATAAGACCTAACTGAGTCGGTGCGATGTAAAGCAACTTGTAAAAAAAAAAAGAAAAAACCGAACTTACGAGATATTAGAGTGCCGCAATTTCACGCGTTAATAAATCTTCTGACGTCCGACTTTTCATCCAAGTTTAACCCCGTTCTTTATCTTGAGATCACGGAGTCCTGGGTTCAATTCCCGGTGGACTTGCCCGATCTTAACCATGTATCTTCATTTCCTGCAACTCGTTCACCACATACTATATTTACGTGACTAATAATGATAATAATAATAATAATAATAATAATAATAATAATACATACACACATTATCATTATAGACTGTTATGCCTTTCAGCGTTCAGTCTGCAAGCCTCTGTGAATTTACTAAACTTCGCCACAATCCTCGATTTGCAACTAGAGTTGTGGCCTCATTTAGTTCTATACCTCTTATCTTTAAATCGTTAGAAACCGAGTCTAACCATCGTCGTCTTGGCCTACCTCTACTTCTCTTACCCTCCATAACAGAGTCCATTATTCTCCTAGGTAACCTATCCTCCTCCATTCGCCTCACATGACCCCACCACCGAAGCCGGTTTATGCGTACAGCTTCATCCATCGTGTTCATTCCTAAATTAGCCTTTATCTCCTCATTCCGAGTACCCTCCTGCCATTGTTCCCACCTGTTTGTACCAGCAATCATTCTTGCTACTTTCATGTCTGTTACTTCTAATTTATAAATAAGATATCCTGAGTCCACCCAGCTTTCACTCCCGTAAAGCAAAGTTGGTCTGAAAACAGACCGATGTAAAGATAGTTTCGTCTGGGAGCTGACTTCCTTCTTACAGAATACTGTTGATCGCAGCTGCGAGCTCACTCCATTAGCTTTACGACACCTTGATTCAATCTCACTTACTATATTACCATCCTGGGAGAACACACAACCTAAATACTTGAAATTATCGACCTGTTCTAGCTTTGTATCACCAATCTGGCATTCAATTCTGTTGAATTTCTTACCTACTGACATCAGTTTAGTCCGAGAGGCTAATTGTCATACCATACTCATTGCACCTATTTTCAGGTTCCACGATATTAGACTGTAGGCTTTCGGCACAATCTGCCATTAAGACCAAGTCGTCAGCATAGGCCAGACTGCTTACTACATTTCCACCTAATTGAATCCCTCCCTGCCATTTTATACCTTTCAGCAGATGATCCATGTAAACTACAAACAGCAAAGGGGAAAGATTACAGCCTTGGCTAACCCCTGTAAGTACCCTGAACCAAGAACTCATTCTACCATCAATTCTCACTGAAGCCCAATTGTCAACATAAATGCCTTTGATTGCTTTTAATAATCTACATTTAATTCCATAGTCCCCCAGTATGGCGAACATCTTATCCCTCGGTACCCTGTCATATGCTTTCTCTAGATCTACGAAACATAAACACAACTGCCTATTCCTCTCGTAGCATTTTTCAATTACCTGGCGCATACTGAAAATCTGATCCTGACAGCCTCTCTGTGGTCTGATACCACACTGGTTTTCATCCAACTTCCTTTCAACGACTGATCGCACCCTCCCTTCCAAGATGCCAGTGAATAATTTGCCTGGTATACTAATCAGTGAGATACCTTGCTTATAGATAGGGGCAATTACTGCTTTTGCCCAATCTGAAGGTACCTTACCAACACTCCACACTAATTTTACTACTCTATGCAGCCATTTCATCCCTGCCTTCCCACCGTACTTCACCATTTCAGGTCTAATTACATCTATACCTGCTGCCTTATGACAATGGAGTTTATTTACCATCCTTTCCACTTCCTCAAGCATAATTTCACCAACATCATTTTCCTCCTCCCCATGAGCTTGGCTGTTCACAACACCACCAGGATTATTTCCTTTTACACTGAGAAGATGTTCAAAATATTCCCCTCACCTCTCCAGTGATTCCCTGGGATCTATTATGAGTTCACCTGAATTACTCAAAACACTGTTCATTTCCTTTTTCCCTCCCTTCCTAAGATTCTTTATTACTGTCCAGAAAGGTTTCCCTGCTGCTTGACCTAGCCTTTCCAGGTTGTTACCAAAATCATCCCATACTTATTTTTGGATTCAACAACTATTTGTTTTGCTCTGTTTCTTTCATCTACATACAACTCCCTGTCTGCTTCGGCCCTTGTTTGGAGCCATTTCTGGTAAGCCTTCTTTTTACGTTTACACGCTGCTCTCACTTCATCATTCCACCAAGATGTTCGCCTTTTCCCATCTTTACACACAGTTGTTCCTAGGCATTCCCTTGCTGTTTCTACTACAGCATCCCTGAGTGCCACCCATTCACTTTCTATATCCTGAACCTCCTTACTGTCTACTGTTTGAAACTTCTCACTAATCATATCCATGTACTTCTGTCTAATTTCCTCGTCCTGGAGATTTTCTACCCTTATTCGTTTGCAGACAGATTTCACTTTCTCTACCCTAGGCCTAGAGATACTTAGTTCACTACAGATCAGATAGTGGTCTGTATCATCGAAAAATCCGCGGAAAACTCGTACATTCCTAACAGATTTCCTGAATTCAAAGTCTGTTAAGATATAGTCTATTATGGATCTGGTACCCCTAGCCTCCCATGTGTAGCGGTGAATAGCCTTATGCTTGAAGAATGTATTCGTAACAGCTAAACCCATACTAGCACAGAAATCCAGCAAACGCTTTCCATTCCCATTAGCTTCCATATCTTCCCCACATTTACCAATCACCCTTTCGTATCCTTCAGTTCTATTCCCAACTCTCGCATTGAAATCGCCCATTAGCACTATTCTATCCTTGCTGTTGACCCTGACCACGATTTCACTCAATGCTTCATAAAACTTGTCCACTTCATCCTCATCTGCACCCTCACATGGTGAATACACGGACACAATTCTAGTCCTAATTCCTCCAACTGACAAATCTACCCACATCATTCGCTCATTTACGTGCCTAACAGAAACTATGTTGCGTGCAATGGTATTCCTGATAAAGAGCCCTACCCCAGACTCTGCCCTTCCCTTTCTAACACCCGTCAAGTACAATTTATAATCTCCTATCTCTTCCTCGTTATCTCCCCTTACCCGAATATCACTTACTCCTAGCACATCCAAATGCATCCTCTTTGCTGACTCAGACAGTTCTACTTTCTTTCTTCCATAAGCCCCATTAATATTGATAGCTCCCCATCGAATTCCATTTCGTTCGCCAAGTTGTTTCCAAGGCGTCCCTCGCCTGTCAAATGGGAGTGAGACTCCATTACTGCCATAGGTCCGAGGCTTGCTTAAAATGTTCTGAGCTCGGTCGATTCCTGAAGCAGGATGCTACCCTACTTGCACATAGTCCAAGTGAGGATCTCTCCTCTAACGGGTTATAGACCACCGGTGGATTGTATAGTCCTAGCCGCCTGAGCACAAGGAGGGCCAGGACTCAGAATATGTCCGAGATGCCCACTCCCATTCCATAGCAACTGGTATCCCGACTCTCAGGACCACTTACTAGGCCACTCAGCCGTTGCCCATGGTTCACGAACTAGGACGTGACTACAGTAACCCACAAACATGTACCAATAATAATAATAATAATAATAATAATAATAATAATAATAATAATAATAATAATAATAGTAAATTCAGGGCCTTTGTCTGCCAGTACGCCTGGGTACGCATACCGGTGGTACGCGTTGTGGTGAAATTTTAGATTTACTGTTTAAAAGTGTGTCTCCACTTAGGTGTTGCCATCATCGCTTGATGTCGAATTTTGGCGTCAGGAAGTATCGATAGATTAATTCTCATCCATAGCTGTTATCGACCTTATCTTAAAGTATAAGTTATGTTATCGATGTGTGTGCTTACCGCTTAAAATTTCGGAACCTCCTTCGCGTGAGTGTGATTAGCTTCACTTCACTTCCTGTTCACTTAACTTTGTTTTATTTTGTTCTATGGTTGCGTCTGTTGTGCATTCTCTACGTGAATTGGTTTCTTTCCTATAGTCTTTGTAAAACGCAATGACCTCGAAAATCACTCAGTTCTTCTCGTCCACTCCGGCAGGTAAGAAAATTAAACTTTCTGAGAATGACTCGAGTGAATGCAGTGTGCTGAAATTAAATTTGAGGAAAAATGCCGCTACCGAATCTGTAAAAAGCAGAACACGTTGTTGTGACTACCGAACATGCGGTTGCGAATGAAAATCTTCCCGAGTATCCACAACAAAAGACTGATCTTTGCGTGGGAAAAAGATCTGTTGGCTGTAAAGTATTGTAAAGTATGTCAAGAAATAACTCAATCAATTTGGGTCCGGATAGAAACAAACAAGATATGAATACTTCTAAGCCATGAGCAAATATTCAGATTGCTTCTTTTGGTGGAACTAAAAAGTTTCAAATGACTTCTCTATGAAAAAAATATCCCACGATCATAAAGTTAGTTCCGTTCACAAGGCTGCCACTAATATATTGACTGTTGCAAAAGAAAAATGTTAGAGGTCCCTTTTACTCAAGCTTTTAAAAATCACAAAGAAATAACCACCAAAATCTTCAGAACAGCCTAGAAAATTGCCAATAAAATTCAGTCATTCAGTCATTTTTAATCTCCAGTAAGTTAATGGCAGCAACATGGGCAGAATTATTCATTGCGATTCCTGGTACCTGAAAGGAAGACATCTTGCGATTGACACAAAGAGCAAAGAACGTTCACGTGAAGATGGAAGCACCTCCAACATGGGTGCAATTTGGGAGTTAATGTAATGGAAAATATTAGTTAATCTATGTTGAAGTCTGAAAGCTAATGTAAAGACTAGGTTAAACATTATGGTACATTATGTGTTTTAAATTAAGTTTAACAAAATTTCTGCAAGCGGCTACGACTCCAGTATCCTATGTTTGGGATGGGTCGAATAAGTACAGGCAAACATTTTTCCATAATAATAATTGTACCGGGCGGTACACCTCCACGCCGCTAATTTAAAATTTGCGCCAGTTGAAACTCCTCTGCTGGAGGAAGTCTGAACTTTATCGACGGTATTAATTTTCAAGTTTCTCAGAAGATGTCACTACTTGGAAAGTTTGGAGTTTTTGAACTGTGCCACTTTTGATGTATTTTTGTTTTACCGGTAGTAAGAAGTGTGAACTTTCTCTTCTAGAGGACACTACTGAAAAACTGCAATGGTGCACCCTAGTGCGATGTGAAAGAACTGTTTTTTGGAGAAATTTTTATTTCAATAGTTTGTTTCTTGTTAAATTTCTTTCTTTTATTGTTTAAGTTGGCTGTATACCCCTCTCTTTCCCCTTGTTTGTATTTAGCCAATCCCGAATTTCTTTAATTAATTTCTGACCAATCTGATGTATCTTCCCCCAACTTGAATATGCTGCTTATCCCTAACCAATAAAGTTTTGGTGGGAGGGTGTTCTCATTCCAAAAACGCCTCGAACTTTCCGCGAGAGTATATAAACTGCTGATTTTTGGGTCTCTGCGCCACTTCTGTTCCATCTTTTAGTGTGTAAAGTACATAGCAGGAGGCGGGAAGCGCCTCTTTCTTCGGCAACGGTCAACAACAAGGTAATGGCCGATTAATCACTTCTTTCTTTGCTAGCTCAGCAGTTTAACTCTCGGGGCGGGTCCGAAGTTTTTCCATAATGTAACCTTCCTTAAAATGTAAAGACCCTTGGTATCTATTCTATCTTGAAACTGCATATCGGGATAGAGAGTGCTTAACCCTCTCGAGCTCCCACTCATATTGTTTTGAGGTGAACTTATTTTTTTTCTCAACCTATTCTTCTTTAACGTAATGTAAATTGTTCCTTTCTAAAGTCACCTCTTTAGTATGGGATTAGCCCCTGCATTAATGGCCTAGTGCCAAGTAGGTTTTAAACAAATGTATTAGGAGTGCAGGTCGCCTCCTCTCAAGTGGTTATTTTAGAGGTCATGTAATTAACCTTTTTTCTTACTTAATAGACCTCAGTAGGTTGGGTATTTTACCCCTGTATCTATGTCCTTAGAGGACAACTTGAAGGTGGAGTTTGGTGTGGCCTTTGAGAGGCTTAAAGTTTGAGAGCGAGTGGCTCTTTCTTGAAAATTGAGTGTTGTATGCCTCGAGGAGGCTTTTCTGTGTAATTTGGAGCAAGTGCTCCTGAGCATGAATGGGGTTTTCTGCCCCTCTGTTAAAACTTATTTTGGAGTAAGGTTGGGCTGATTGCCCAAGAATTGTGAAATCGGGGCGCGAAGCCCAAATCCGGTAAATATTGTAACTATACTTTTGTTGCCTTGCTACTCTGTACCTGCCATGCTTGTTATTTCTTAATTTTGAAAAGAAAATATAACCTTGTTTAATTTTACATTAACCTTAATTTCGTAGTTTGAGACCCGTTCAAGCCCGCACCCTATCACCTCTACCTACCGCAAAAACACGGTAACAAGTGGTAGCAGAGCGTGGTTGAATGGGTCTCAATTTAGCCCCTTTTGACGGCTAAACATTGCTTTGATTCAAACTCTAACTATTTTCTCAGTTGCTGGAATTTTTGATCTTTCCTGTTTCAAAATTGTTCTGTCATCATGCCCGGCCCTCGCGATGTTCTCCATGTTAACTATTTGCGCAAGGAGGAGTTGATCTATGAGTTAACTATCAGAAATGTGCAATCTGGTGGCACGGTTGCGATAGACACCAACAAGCTTAGAGAGTCCCTTGATTTGCCCATTTCCATCCCCAATTTGGGAGAGAAAGAAATTGACGACTCTCTTTCCACGATCACCGAGAATAATACTGGGCTAGCATCGGTAGTTAGTTTTTTGACGAAAATGATCCTTCTCCTAATCAAATTAAGCGTGTGCAAGCCAGGCTATATCATTTTTCAAATAGAGTTAACGATCTGTTGTCTCTGATGTTGAATGACGTTCAGAGGAAGGAAGCTAGTACGTTGCTTGAAAGTATTTCTGAATTATCTAGCAAGGTCACTCAATTGTTAACTGGGGAAGTTCCTCCCAAAATTGATCAACCCACCACGATGAATGTAGGTAGCGAGGAAGAGCCTCCTAAGGGAGAAGTCAATAGGATAACCGTTGCTGCTCAAACTATCTCTGCCCCATTGGACAACGAGTCTGAACGCCGTGCATCGTTGAATAATATACGTTCTGAATTAACTTCCTTGCCACTGAAACCTTTACCTACTATGTCACCCGGGTTTAGCAGCTTGCCTCATCCATTGGCAATGTTGCTCAGAGGTATCTCTAAGTTTTCCGTTAATACCACCAGTGACGTAATTTCATTTTTAAGATTTTTAGTTGAATTTCAGGATCATGCCCTTGTGTTTTCTCTTTCCCCATGTCAGATTTTGCAAATCATCTATCCCTATGCAATTGGTATTCTCTCAGACAAAATAGTAAGAGCCATTGCCGAGCAATCATCTATTGAGGATTTCCACGCCCACTTGCTAGCTAACTTCATACCGGCTAGGGCCAGGTCCTCCCTTATTCAGAAGTACTATTATCGTGTACAGCGTTTGGATGAAAACTTAGCAGACTTCATCCAAGATATTAAATTCTATACTAGGGTGTTTGCCCTTCATTTTCCTGAAGATCAGATTGTACAGGCTATTGTAGAAGGAATTTCACCATCCTATAGGTCATATTTGTGTTTCGCGGCGTGCCCGCAAACCTTCTCTGAACTTGAAGCATTGGCCGTCTCAGCGGAAGGAGTTAGATACGCCGATTCTTTGCGTGTCGCGAAAGAACCCCCTCCTTCTTTTGGTAATCCTCGGCCTCCTCCTCCTCGCCGACCAGTCACACCTCGTAAATGCTATGCTTGCGGGTCGCCCGACCATCTTCGGAACAAGTGCCCATTGCTCAAGTCTAGTGGGACAAGGAATTGAACTGGTTCATCACAAGGCTGTTTTAAATGTGGGGCTTTCTCACATATCGCCAAGAATTGTCCCAATTCGAATAGCACCCCCTCCTGCTCAACTTCAGGTGCAACTTCCAACAACAATCAAAAGTGACTAGTGCCTTCGGCTGAGTCGACTAATCCATCTTCCCGAGGCTCAGCCCCTGGCAAACAGGTCGTAAATTCAGGGAATGTTCAATCTGCAAATCTATCTGTTGAATGCCCCAAAGAGTGTCTTAGGATTGCGGCGGATACCCCCGCACCGGTCCCTTTTCTCAAACTTGAGTTAAATAATGAACCTGTAACAGCTCTTTTAGATTCAGGCAGTGTTTGTTCGATTATTTCGGCTAAATGGTATTCTAAATTGAAATCTGTTTGTAAACTACCTGACTATGTCTCATCTCCTGTTCAATATGTTTCGGCTAATTCATCTCCATTGGAAATCCTAGGTTCTGTAAATGTCAAAATTCGTATTTTTAAATTTACATGGAAAATCAAATTGTTAGTGGCTAAGCACCTGTCTTGCCCCATCATACTGGGAGCTGACTTCATTTCTCACACTGGTCTTGTGCTCGATCTTCAGAGTAAGTCGTGCACATTCAAATTTGCGTCCAATTGTAAAATCCCCTTGTTAAAGTGTAATTCTGTATCATGTTCATCTATTTCGCCTCCCCAGGATGAGATGTTGTTGGACCTTAGACATCTACCTGAGGAGCAGGCTGATAGTATTCGTAAATTATGTCAGTCATTTCCAGAGGTGTTCTCTGATACTCTTGGTGTTACTGACCTTTTTGAATACAAAATTGAGGTCACGGAATCAATTCCTGTCCGTTTTCCACCTTATAGGCTATCTCCACCTAAAATGAAGGCTCTGAAAGAAATCATCGATCAGATGTTGAAGGATGGTATTATTAGGCCCTCTAAGTCGGCGTATTCGTCACCTATTTTTCTAGTCCCAAAACCCCAAGGGGGCTTCAGGCCTGTCATTGATTATAGGGCTCTCAATCGGAAGGTGGTGTTACAATCTGTTCCCCTTCCCGACTTTCATTCTTGTTTTTCATGGTTCCGTAAGGCCAAGTTCTTCACCATCTTGGATTTGAATCAAGCCTACAATCAAATTCCCTTTGCGGAAGAGTCTAAACATTTTACAGCGTTTGCCACGGACTGGAATTTATACGAATACAACCGCGTGCCTTTCGGGCTCCCCACGGGAGCAGCTGTACTCACTAGGCTGCTAGATAGGGTCTTCTCCGACATCAAATTTGAGTACTTGTATCACTACTTGGATGATGTCGTCGTATTTTCGGAGACCTTCGAAGAACATCTAGATCATCTGCGAGAAGTCCTCAATCACCTTCGTAAGGCTGGGTTAACTGTTAAGTTATCCAAGGTTGCCTTTGCTAAGCCCTCTATGTCATTCCTAGGGCATATTGTGTCACCTGATGGTGTTGCAGTCGATCATTCGAGAACACAGGCCATCCGTGATTTTAAACACCATAAGGATATCAAAGGTATCGCCAGGTTTATTGGTATGGTGAATTTCTTCAGGAAGTTTATTCCTAACTTCGCTAATAGAGCGGCGCCCTTGAACCTTCTTCGTAGGAAAGGCATCAAATTCGAGTGGGGACCTTCTCAACAAGCCGCTTTTGAAGATCTTAAATTAGCTCTCTGTAATGCCCCTGTACTTGCTATGCCTGATTTCGCGAAGAAATTCATCGTCCAAACTGACGCGTCGTCGTCAGCAGTTGCTGCAGTCCTTCTTCAAGAGACTGAACTAGGGAGGCGACCCATCGCCTATGCATCTAGGATTCTATCGGCTCAAGAAGCCAAGTATACTATCTATGAGCTCGAAGGGTTGGCAGTCTTATTTGCCTTAGAGAAGTTCCGTCTCTATCTGGAACATGTCAAATTCGAACTGGAGACAGATAATCAAGCCTTAAGCTGGGTCTTAGGCAGGCCGCGTCGTACTGGTCGTATAGCCCGTTGGGCCATCCGTATTTCTGCCTTCCAATTCGATGTCCGGCATATCAGAGGTACCGAAAATGTTGTGGCTGATGGACTCAGCCGTATGTTTTCCAACGACGTCGAGACCCACGAACCGGTCGACAGTTCATCACCTCCCGAGTCCATACTATCTGGTGTTAATGCCATCTTAACAGATGCTCCCATGCTCTTTAGGGATATCGAGAAATACCAACGTGAAGATCCGACGCTGGCTCCGATAATGGAAACCCTTTCTTCTGGGGAACATGTTGTCCCTTATGTTCTGAGGAATGGTGTTCTATGTTGCCCTTCGAGGCATGATAAGATGATGAAGGTTGTCGTTCCAGCTGTTCTTGTACCTATGATCTTCAAGTACTATCATGAGACCCCTTTGGGGGGGCATCTTGGAATCTTTAAAACTCGTGAAAAGATTCGTGAAAGGTTCATCTGGAAGGGTATGGACGGTGAAATCCGTGAACTAGTAAAAGCTTGTAAATCTTGTTTGCTCAGTAAACCCACCATGTCCACCAAGGTAGGCCTTTTGTCTTCGCATCAAGCGTCACGCCCCATGGAACGCCTGTATATTGATTATGTAGGACCCTTCCCCCAGTCAAAGGGAAATGCCAACAAGTTCATCTTTGTATGCGTAGATGGTTTTACAATATTTTCCTGGTTATTTCCGACTAAGCTGGCTACCGCTCAGTCCACCATTACTTGCTTAAATTCTATTTTTGCTTCTTTTGGTCCGTGCCAATTCATTGTGTCTGATAATGCTAAGGCGTTTACATCAAATCTTTTTCGTAAATTCTGTTTTGACTTGTCCATCTCTCATGTGACGACTTCGGCTTATTACCCTCAACCATCTCTGGCTGAACGGGTTAATCGTAATCTCAGGTCCGCGCTTATTGCCTATCATCATGAAGATCATTCTAGGTGGGACACGTCCCTGCATTGGTTAGCTTTTGCTTTGAATTCGGCGGTTCATGAATCTCACAAGTTGACTCCGGCTTCTTTGATGTTCAAGTTCGTTCCCAACACGCCGCTCTCTAACCTCTGGTCTCTGAGTGACATTCTACCTGAGACAATAGATCCGGACAACATTAAAGATCTTTGGAAGAAGGCTAAAGCCAATCTTAAAGTGTCTCATGAAAAGGTTAGGGAAAGGTCTGATCGTGGACGGAGACCCACCAATTTGAAGGTAGGCGACCAAGTGATGGTCAAGAATTTTGTTCCCGCGGGCAAGCTTGCCCCCAGATTTCATGGGCCGTGCATAATTCTCGATTTCCTTACACCGGTTACGTTGTTATTAAGCAATCCAGCCACCGAGAGGATATTTAGGGTTCACCTGTCGCAGGTGAAACCTATATAATTTCTGTGCTAATTTGCTTCATATAATCTTGAAAGGAATATGAAGGTTATATTTTTTTTTGAGTTTCACTTTTAAGGCTTTCTGCCCCTTCTATAATATTTTGTTTTATATGTAAGCATTTTTGTAAAACCTGCCCCGAACCGTTAAACTGCCATCCTGTCCTTGCCACGGCCATTACCACGCTCCCGTCTCCTGCTCCACCCTACACAGTGGCTTATTTAATGCCATGGATATCTGCATGCCGCTGGCCCCTCAACCTCTCCACAAAGCCTGTGCCCTCAAAAAAGATGATGCTCCAACAAATTCTGCCACCTAGCTTTAATGTTTCAGCGCCCCCGCAGCCGCGCGGCACTGTGCCGCGACTGGGATAGAGGAAGGGCCCCCTCGACCCCAGCGAGGACGACATGTGCACGGCGAGCCGGAGTTCTCCTCCCGGCCAAGGCTGATGTGCGGCGCACGACCTGCTACTGGCCCGCAGCCTGTATATGTTCACCGCGGGCGCGGCGTGCTTCTACACCTCTGCTCCCCTCATAGTGCGGGCGAGCGGTATCTCAGGGTACTTGAGGGGCCCGGGCGGCCTCCTCTGAACGCAAGCAGTGGCGGCTGGTCTGGCCGTTAAAATCATCAACGTTTGAAGTACATATCCAGTTATATGGACATTCCAGTTCAACTTTACTACCTTTTCTTGGGTATTCTACTGCAATATTTGGACTTAGAAAATTTTTCTTCACTTTCAAGTATTAAAAGTTTTTCTTCTGAATTCAATTCCTACAAACATAAAGACATTACATCAACTGTACAACAAGTATTTTGAAAATCTTATAAATACTTCTGCAATTAATCTCCATATCAACATCAAAACTTGGACCTTGTTTCCAAACAAATTGCATGTGTAACCCCTGGAGGAACTTTTGGGGGGGGGGGAGGTCTGTACCGGGCGGTACACCTCCACGCCGCTAATTTAAAATTTGCGCCAGTTGAAACTCCTCTGCTGGAGGAAGTCTGAACTTTATCGACGGTATTAATTTTCAAGTTTCTCAGAAGATGTCACTACTTGGAAAGTTTGGAGTTTTTGAACTGTGCCACTTTTGATGTATTTTTGTTTTACCGGTAGTAAGAAGTGTGAACTTTCTCTTCTAGAGGACACTACTGAAAAACTGCAATGGTGCACCCTAGTGCGATGTGAAAGAACTGTTTTCTGGAGAAATTTTTATTTCAAAAGTTTGTTTCTTGTTAAATTTCTTTCTGTTATTGTTTAAGTTGGCTGTATACCCCTCTCTTTCCCCTTGTTTGTATTTAGCCAATCCCGAATTTCTTTAATTAATTTCTGACCAATCTGATGTATCTTCCCCCAACTTGAATATGCTGCTTATCCCTAACCAATAAAGTTTTGGTGGGAGGGTGTTCTCATTCCAAAAACGCCTCGAACTTTCCGCGAGAGTATATAAACTGCTGATTTTTGGGTCTCTGCGCCACTTCTGTTCCATCTTTTAGTGTGTAAAGTACATAGCAGGAGGCGGGAAGCGCCTCTTTCTTCGGCAACGGTCAACAACAAGGTAATGGCCGATTAATCACTTCTTTCTTTGCTAGCTCAGCAGTTTAACTCTCGGGGCGGGTCCGAAGTTTTTCCATAATGTAACCTTCCTTAAAATGTAAAGACCCTTGGTATCTATTCTATCTTGAAACTGCATATCGGGATAGAGAGTGCTTAACCCTCTCGAGCTCCCACTCATATTGTTTTGAGGTGAACTTATTTTTTTTCTCAACCTATTCTTCTTTAACGTAATGTAAATTGTTCCTTTCTAAAGTCACCTCTTTAGTATGGGATTAGCCCCTGCATTAATGGCCTAGTGCCAAGTAGGTTTTAAACAAATGTATTAGGAGTGCAGGTCGCCTCCTCTCAAGTGGTTATTTTAGAGGTCATGTAATTAACCTTTTTTCTTACTTAATAGACCTCAGTAGGTTGGGTATTTTACCCCTGTATCTATGTCCTTAGAGGACAACTTGAAGGTGGAGTTTGATGTGGCCTTTGAGAGGCTTAAAGTTTGAGAGCGAGTGGCTCTTTCTTGAAAATTGAGTGTTGTATGCCTCGAGGAGGCTTTTCTGTGTAATTTGGAGCAAGTGCTCCTGAGCATGAATGGGGTTTTCTGCCCCTCTGTTAAAACTTATTTTGGAGTAAGGTTGGGCTGATTGCCCAAGAATTGTGAAATCGGGGCGCGAAGCCCAAATCCGGTAAATATTGTAACTATACTTTTGTTGCCTTGCTACTCTGTACCTGCCATGCTTGTTATTTCTTAATTTTGAAAAGAAAATATAACCTTGTTTAATTTTACATTAACCTTAATTTCGTAGTTTGAGACCCGTTCAAGCCCGCACCTTCTTTCACCTCTACCTACCGCAAAAACACGGTAACAATAATAATAATAATAATAATAATACTAATAATAATAATAATAATAATAATAATGATATGTGGTACTACAACCTGGCGCAGACCCATTTATCACAATGAATGGAGTCTGTCTTGATAAGGTAACTGCTTGTCAGTGTAGTGTAGCATATTGAGGTGAAGGAATCACAGGAATGTTAAGAACAGAACGAACACTCAGCCTCTGAGGCACAGGAATAATTAATTATACGGGGTTACCTCCCACAATTCAATCAGGAATCCAACCACGCACCCCGCACTCCGAAGACCAGAATTCTGACTACTCAGCTACACTGACACGCAATTTACTGTTCACTACTGTTGCTCGCCCTCATCGGATGGTCTGTCTTACCTAGCTGTAATACTCGCATGGAATTATATTAGTATTTATTTGTTTAGTCTCGTTTCATTCTCCTATGGGTTTCCATTACACAACCTCTTTGACTGTTGATGTTCTTTCCTTTTTACGCCAGTACTTCATTTTCTGGCTCGTTTTTGCTCCTTCCCCGTCCGAGAACACCCCTCTTTCCTCCAGGGATTCTCTACGAACAGATCCGTCAGCTCCGCAATTTTCCTTCTGAACACTGTTCTGTTTGTAATATCTCCCTCGCCAATGCCACATTTTTTAGATCCTGCTTTTTCTTATCGAGGTTGAAATGTTCTCGCATTTTTACACAGCTCTTGATTTGATCTCAAAGGGAAGGTAAACTTATTTCTTATTGCTTTCTTGGGTACCAGAACATTGCTGAGAAATTTCCGCTCTTTCTTTCGTTCTTTTTTTCTTTCTATTAATATTATCATTAACTTATTATTATTATCATCATCATCATCATCAGTTTACCCTCCAGGTTCGGTTTTTCCCTCGGACTCAGCGAGGGATCCCACCTCTACCGCCTCAAGGGCAGTGTCCTGGAGCTTCAGACTCTTGGTCGGGGGATACAACTGGGGAGAATGACCAGTACCTCGCCCAGGCGGCCTCACCTGCTATGCTGAGCAGGGGCCTTGCGGAGGATGGGGAAGATTGGAAGGGATAGACAAGGAAGAGGGAAGGAAGCGGCCGTGGCCTTAAGTTAGGTACCATCCCGGCATTTGCCTGGAGGAGAAGTGGGAAACCACGGAAAACCACTTCCAGGATGGCTGAGATGGGAATCGAACCCACCTCTACTCAGTTAACCTCCCGAGGCTGAGTGGACCCCGTTCCAGCCCTCGTACCACTTTTCAAATTTTCGTGGCAGAGCCGGGAATCGAACCCGGACCTCCGGGGGTGGCAGCTAATTACGCTAACCACTACACCACAGAGGCGGACCTTATTATTATTATTATTATTATTATTAGTAGTAGTAGTAGTAGTAGTAGTAGTAGTAGTAGTCGTAAGATATACTGCAGGGACTGTACGCTGTGGTAAAACAGCTCACAAAAATATAACTGGATACTCCGCCTTGCCCGCGGCAACAGGCAAATTACACCTCCATCTTTATCGTACGTGTGTGAGCGTTGGTAGTCCTGTTTGATCCACATACTTCGACAGCATTTGTTTTTTTATTTCTTATTTCTTCAGTACACACATATTTTGTCTTTACAGTAAATCATTCTCTCTGCACACTTTAGAACACATAACTATACGTTCTATCTTATTTCATTCAAAGTGGAAAGCAATCTCCGTACATAAATAATTATAATAAAGCAACCGGCATGATCTCCTCTTTCATATATTTTGGGGACATAAAAACAAAAGAGTCAGAGGTTGAATTAGGTGTCTGTAAGTCCATAATTTTAATACTCCGATTTCATCAGGCAAGCAACACACTTCAAAAGAGAATACACTTGTGATAAATGTCCAACTTAACTGAATGTTTCTCTTTTAAATTATCGTGTAAGCAATTCATTCAGGAAGAAAATAAAATATCAGACGCACCATTTGCATGCATTGCAGGTCGCTAGAATGTATTAGAGGAAATCCTTAAAAACCAATGTTATCGTCCAATCTATAAATTAATGGAAACAGCTTTGGCAATTCCGTCTGTTCGTTTTACTGGACCTACAGTATTTGTTTCGTTTTTGTATTACTCTCTCCGGAATTACCTGCCGGTGAACCATGAGATGTTGATAGGTCTCTAAGGTCAGCCGACTCTAAGTAATAAACACTCCAATAATTGCAGGCGAAGGCTTAGCCTAACCCGCAATACATTATGTACTTAGCAGGTTGCAGGTTTCTCATTAATATTCTGATATGTGAGTTTCATCCTTAGTAATGGCATTGTATGCAGCTATGTTTTATTACTACCTGTCAAGCCAGAGAGTATACACTTCCTCTGATCACGGAAGAATACTATTCCCTACTAGATACTCTTTGATTCTCTAATCTTTTTCAGCTTCCAAACATATTCAGCAGATGAAAGAGCGTTCCTGATAACATGCATGCTGCTAAAAAAAAAGTCTACGTACAAACAGACCCCATCATGACATACGCCTCAGACATTATCTTGGAACACCTATCGAAGGATAACCTAGCTACACTAGAAAGAGTGAAGACCATGTATCTTTAAAACACTCTTTGCCTGGCAAAAAAACGCTCCTTCGAGACCATCCTATGTGCTCAAAAGACAACCGTTCTATATAGATGAAATGCGATTAAAATTACCATTGCCTTCTACGACACTAAGTTAGCAAGAACTCCAGGATTTTAAAATAAAGCGAATGTAAGGATAGGTTTTTACTAAAAAGACGGCATGATTACGTCAGAATGGATGGATTCAGACTAAGAACTGCGGCATACCATAACACGCTTCTTATTAAGTATTCATAAAACCATTGAAAACAATATGACTACGACAGCCATATCAAGAAGAATTATCTCACCTATTTACAGCGAATCTGCGGAGCACCACGGGTCCTCTAATATACAGATTAAAACAAATTTTTTTCCACAATATTTGCTGAAACCCTTATAACTAATATTAATTTCGTAATGAGTGTTTCCCTCTTTTATGTCCAGCTCCTTGGTTAAATAATGTTCGTAGTGGTCTTCGCTCCAGATGATCCCAGGTTCGAATCCTGACAGAGCCATGGATTTTAGCTGTATCTATTTTTCCGTGGGTTCAGGGACTGCGTCTTCGTGATTGTCTTGACACACACCTCCTCATTTGCACACCACTCATTACGCTACCAACCACAGCAGAAACACTCAATAGTGGATACAACTATTCACATGGGGAAGAACTCTCTGTGGCTCGGACGGTAGAGCAGAGCCAAAGTTGGTGGGTTCAACCTTGGCTCAATATGGTGGTATTTCAAGGTGTTCAACAGTCCACACTCCTTAGTTGAGAGCCCCAAATCCCACTTTTAGTCGCCTCTTACGACAATCAGGGGATACCGTTGATGATATTCGACCGCCCCCCCACCCACAGGAGGAAAACATTCCTAGGGGACTGAGAAAGTAATAATGATCTAATAATACAATACTGGTATTATCAGTGTCTCATTATTGTTCCATGATGTGACCGAGCGAGCTGACCGTGCGGTTAGGGGCGCACAGCTGTGAGCTTGCATTCGAGAGGTTGTGGGTTCGAATTGCACTGTCGGCAGCCCTGAAGTTGGTTTTCTGTGGTTCCCCATTTTCACACCAAGCAAATGGCTGGGGCTTTACCTTAATAAGGCTAAGGCCGCTTTCTTCCCACTCCTAGCCCTTTCCTATCCCATCGTCGTCATAAAAACCTATGCATTGGTGCAACGTAAAGCAATTTGTAAAGGAAAAAAACAACATTTTTTACACCTTTGTAAAGCGTGGCATTTTTATTTTTTTATAAAATGCTGTTAGTTTGGGGTGTCGACCCATGCGGATCTTTTGCCCCTACTGGCACCATGTATGAATCTGCGTGTAATTGAAATGGCGGTAGTGTGGAATGTTGTGTGTGAGGAGAGGAAGATTAAGGACGTCACAAACACCCAGTCCCCAGGCCAGGGATATTAATAATTACAATTAAGGACCCCTGACCCGGCCGGTAATCGAACCCGGTGACGACGGGTGACAGGCGGACGCATTGCCCCCTACACCGCGGGGCCATACAGCGTGGAGTTTAGTTTCGCTTTCTATACGTTTTTGCCTTTACATAGGATCTTTAAACAAAATGTAACTACCTTCCATTTTCAGTTATAAATTACATTTTTTTACGTCACACCGACACACCGTCTTATGATGACGACGGGATGGGAAAAGCCTAGGAGTGGGCCGTGGCCTTAATTAAGGTACAGCCCCATCATGTTCCTGTTGTGAAAATGGGAAACCACGGAAAACCATTTTCAGGGCTGATGACAGTGGGGCTCGAAGTCACTATCTCCCGGATGCGAGCTCATAGCTGTGCGCCCCTAACCGCACGGCCGACTCGCCCGGTACATTTTCAGTTAAAAACCCATATCCAAAGACAAGGGCAGTTTTGCAATAAAGTTGAAATGGCAAGGGTCGTTCTCGCAATACTGGTGCTGATTAAGGATGTTTTGAACTCTAATGTAGTAAAATTCGCGTCCTCGTCCTGAGGTGGTGCAGCTCTTTTCGGACACAACCCCAATGGAGGTGAGATGCACGTACCATTTTAACTACATACCAGCCCTCTTGCCATTCTTACATTTCTGGTAGTAACGCTAATTGAACCCGAGCCCCAGTGGACAGCAGTGCTAACCATTACGCAACGGACGGGGACTTTAACAATACTTTCAAATTGCAGTTGCCACTGCTCTCCATAAAATGACACGCATATCTTATTTTCACAAACATTTGAGCAGGGCTGTTTCTTCCAAGAAACCCTCTATTTTTAGGTGTAACATCGGAAGAAAAGTAATCTATGGACATTTTATGAAGACCTCAAGCGAAGAAGATATTATTAAAGACTCCCAATACTCGTATTTTAATCGGTAAGAACACAACAGTCTCAGCCCTGAAGGAGAACAGAGCGAGATGGCCGTGCGCTTAGGGTCGCAGAGCTGTGAGCTTACATTCGGGAGATAGTTCTTGTTTTGGATGAGTTTACGAGGTGTGAGAGAAATGTAATGAGACTGATTTTATACTAATTAAAGGTTTCATTTTTTAACAACAATGTTATCCCCTTCAAAGTAGTTCCCTTGGGCAGCTATACAGCGGCGGAGTCATTGTTCCCACTCTTGATAGCAGCACTGGAAGTCTTCAACTGGTATGGCTTTTAACTGGTCGGTCACAGTCTTTTTAATGTTCTCCAGAGTTCCAAAATGACGTCCTTTTAGGACATGTTTCAATTTTTGGAAAAGGAAAAGTCACAAGGACTCAAATCAGGTGAATAGGGGAGTTGAGGAACAACAGTAATGCGTTTTGAGGTCAAAAATTCGCTGATGGAAATGGTCGTGTGACATGGGGCATTGTCATGATGAAGCATCCACTTGTCTGCAATGTCTGGTCTCACACGAACTGTTCACTCATCATTATTATTGTTAAACGACGATCTGATCTCATAAGAGCCCTCACACGTTCAACGTTTTCGTCAGTTTTTGAAGTTGAAGGTCTCGCTGAGCGAGGTTCATCTTCAACGTGTTCTCGGCCTTCCAACAATGATTTGTGCCAGTGGAAAACTTGTGCTCTTGATAAGCAATGTTCCCCATAGACCTGTTTCAACTTTTCAAAAGTCACACTCGAGCATTCACCAAGTTTAACACAAAAATGTATTGCAGAACCTTGCTCTAAAACACACAACCAAAACACAACTTCACTGATGGCGCTGTCAAAAACAGTGTGTTTGCTGTCCGGAGTTGTAACTCGGACTGAGGACGTTGAAGGGATAAACAAACCGGTCTAGCACAGGCCGGTAGAACAATGTTGCCAGATCACACGCAGTGTTGCCAGTCTCATTAATTTTCTCACACACCTCGTATAATCTTAAAAGACGTAACTGTTAAAATTCTTTATGTTTGTGTTGTAAACAAGGTTGGGTTTACAAAAAGCACAACTTCTTTATTTGCTTCACATGTAAAATTACAATATTTACACTAACAAAACTGAAAGTTATCTCGAAGCAAATTGAACTATGAATTTGGAGAAAGAGTCTGTCTTTGTACACTATATACACGTTGGAGTATTCACGTTCACTACTATTTCGGAAAGATAGTCTTTGTGACATGAAAAGTTCTTGATAGTCGAAAACTATCAGAAGCACTGACGTAAATATCTCAGAGTGTCCTTCCTTGTTGAAGTGTCTGAGTTCATTAACGTAAGTTCAATGACTGAAGAGTTCCTACTTAGCGAAACTAAGTCGATAATGGGAGCTTGCATTAGCTAGGGAATGATAGTGGCATATAATGGTAAGACTGGGCATGGACAGCAGAATAGGCAAGAGGAGCGGTGACCCGAGGTGAGACCTCTTACTGCCAGAAATTCAGTCCACCTGGCCGAAGCACATTTTCAAGAGGAGTAGCCTCCGTGCTCGACGTAGGGTGTATTCTGGAGCTGGACACCGGGGTCAGTGGGCTTCTGGACAGGCTAGGAGCTCCTTTATATAGCACACACGACGTTCCAGGCACGCGCACTGAGGGCTGCGCGTCGAGGCTCGAAGAATAACACACTGGCACGCGTGTAGCTGGCTGGCGGATCGAGAAGGGAGCGACGGACATACAACAGTTTACACTAGTGATCCACTTGTCTTCAGTAACATTTCTTGATGTTTTGGATAATTGAACGTCGGCAAATGGGAAAGTACAAACTCTAAAACGGGTCTCGTATAAAAGTTAGCTGCAATAGGGAAATTTAGAATGGCAACAAATATTGCAGAGTTAGGATTGCCTAGTTCGCACTAGATCACGCATAAAAGCTCGCCACTATTACACACTATTAAAGAAATAATGGTAGCCTCCGTGGCTCAGGCGGCAGCGCGTCGGCATTTCACCTCTGGGTTCCGTGGTTCAAATCCCGGTCACTCCATGTGAGATTTGTGCTGGACAAAGCGGAGGCGGGACAGGTTTTTTTTTTCTCCGGGTACTCCAGTTTTCCGTATCAACTTTCATTCCAGCAACACTCTCCAGTATCATTTCATTTCATCTGTCAGTCATTAATCATTGCCCCAGAGGAATTTGACAGGCTTCGGCAGCCGGCACAATTCGTATGCTCGCCGCATTCCATCCCTGACCCGGTCACTGACTGGAAAACAAGTTGCAGGTTTTCATTTTTCATTCAAAGAAAGAATGACATGTTTCGTACTTGAAAGAACAACGTCAGATTCTATTCTCCAACACTGGAGCAATAGTTTTCCCAAAACCTCGCTGTAAATGCTGATGTAGGGACAAAGGAAGACATCATTAGGATAAGTTCCAGATTGCACGTTTCTACGTATTAAAAAGGAATATTCTAAATATTTGAGTGTGATTTATAGAATCTGAAACATGCCATTCTTTGTTTAATAATGTGGTTTTTACTGGTATGTTATAGTGTAATATGTAACTTGTGTGTTCAACTGACTGAAAAGCTTTTAAGTCTACATCTAATGCATTGTTCTTGTTTTGGATGAATTTATGATCTTAAAAGTTGTAACTGTTAAAATTCTTTATGTTTACACTAGTGATCCATTTGTCTTGAGTAATATTTCTTGATGTTTTAGATAATTGAAAGTCGTCTAGCGGGAAAATACAATCTCTAAAACGTTTCTCGTATAAAAGTTAGCTGCAATAGGGAAATTTAGATGGCAACAAATGTTGCAGAGTTAGGAGTGCCTAGTTCGCACTAGATCACGCATAAGAGCTCGCCAACTACTGAGCAACGGGAGGCAAGTGTTAAGTGTTTTAATCGTTATTATGTAGAATTAATTTTTACTGAAGATGGCCCAATCAGGATTGAAACATGTATAGAAGCAAATTTTAAATATAAATCACTTGCTATAGTGAACAGGAGGATACTTGAGCAATAAATTTTTATCTTAGCAGTGTTAGCTGTCAATATGGAAATCATGAGATATCTTGTCGTTATTTTCAACATTTTGTTCAATCATTATGTCAGTACTTGAATTCGTTTTAATGAAGCACTTCCATATTAACAAAGAAATGCATTTCCATCCTTGTACAAGGTCCTTTAATGTCTTCTTAATCCGTTTACCCTCCAGAGTAGGTTTTTCCCTCGGACTCAGCGAGGAATCCTACGTCTACCGCCTCAAGGATAATGTCGTGCAGCGTGAGTCTTTGAGTCTGGGGATACAACTGGGAAGGAGGAACAGTACCTCGCCCTGGCAGCCTCACCTGCTATGATGAACAGGGGCCTTGTTGGGGGATGGGAAGTTTGGAAGGGATAGGCAACGAAGAGGGAAAGAAGCGGCCGTGGCCTTAAGTTAGGTACCATCCCGGCATTTACCTAAAGGAGAAGTGGGAAACCACAGAAAAACCATTTCGAGGATGGCTGAGGAGGGAATCGAGTCCCCTGTACTCAGCTGACCTCCTGAGGCTGAGTGGACCCCGTTCCAGTCCTCGTACCACTTTTCAAGTGTCTTGGTAGAGCAGGGACTCGAATCAGGACCTCCGTCAGGGGCAGCTAATCACACTAACCACTACACCACAGAGGCGGCCTTTAATGTCTTACTTCCCTTATATAAAATGTACCGGGCGGTACACCTCCACGCCGCTAATTCAAACTTTGCGCCTGTTGAAACTCCTCTGCTGGAGGAAGTCTGAACTGTATCTACTGTATTAATTTTCAAGTTTCTCAGAAGATGTCACTACTTGGAAATTTTGAAGTTTCTGAACTGGGTCGTTTTCGACGTATTTTTGTTTTACCTGTAGTAAGAAGTGTGAACTTTCTCTTCTAGAGGACACTACTAAAGAACTACAAAAGTGCACCCTAGTGCGAAGTGAAAGAACTGTTTTTTGGAGAAATTTTTATTTCAAAAGTTTGTTTCTTGTTAAATTTGTTTCGGTTATTGTTTAAGTTGGCTGTATAACCCTTTCTTTCCCCTTGTTTTGAATTTAGCTAATCCCGAATTTCTTTAATTAAGTTATAACCAATCAGGTGTATCTTCCCCAGAGGGCATATTTTGCTTAACCCTAGCCAATAAAGTTTTTGTGGGAGGGTGTTCTCATTCCTCAAACGCCTCGAACTTTCCGCGAGAGTATATAAACTGCTGATTCTAGGGTCTCCGGGCCACTTCAGTACTATCTTTCAGTGTGTAAAGTACATAGCAGGGGGCGGGAAGCGCCTCTTTCTTCGGGCAGCAGTTCAACAACAAGGTAATGGCCGTTTAAGAACTTATTTTCTTGCTAGCTCAGCAGTTTAACTCTCGGGGCGGGTCCGAAACCTTTCACCATGTAACTTTCCTCTAAAATGTAAAGACACTTAGTTTCAATTCTATCTTTTTAAACTAAAAATTTGGGATAGAGAGTGCTTAACCCTCTTGAACTCCCACGCATATTGTTTTGAGGTGAACTTATTTTTCACAACCGATTCTTCCTTAACGTAATGTAAATTGTTTCTTTCTAAAGTCACCTCTTTAGTATGGGATTAGCCCTTGCATTAGCGGCCTAGAGCCAGTTTAGGTTTTAAACAAATGTATTAGGAGTGCTGCTTGCCTCATCTCAAATTGGTATTTTTGAGGCCATGTAATTAACCTTTTCTCTCTTAACAGGCCTCAGTAGGTTGGGTATTTTACCCCTGTTTTCGTGTCCGTGGAGGACAACTTGAAAGTGGAGTTTGGTGTGGCCTTTGATAGGCTTAAGGTTTGAGAGCGAGTGGCTCTTTCTTGAAAATTGAGGGTTGTATGCCTCGAGGAGGCTTTACTGTGTAATTTTGGAGCAAGTGCTCCTGGGCATGAATGGGGTTTTCTGCCCCTCTGTGAAAACTTATTTTGGAGTAAAGTTGGGCTAATTGCCCAAGAATTGTGAGTTCGGGGCTCGAAGCCCAAATCCTGTAAATACTGTAATTGCACTTTTGTTGCCTTGCTACTCTGTACCTGCCATGCTTGTTATTTCTTAATTTTGAAAAGAAAATATAACCTTGTTAAATTTTATCTTAACTTTAATTTCGTATTTTGAGGCCCGTTCACCCCCGCACCTTCTTTCACCTCTGCAAGTCCACGAAACTCCGTAACATAAAATAAAGTCCTTTCCCTTCTCATCTAAAATTTTCCTTACGTCATAGTAGTAACTTGCCCAATACAACCACATGACAGTAACTAATACACTAGACGTGAACATAGCGCACGCTAAACAACACATGTGACCACAATTATTTCGCTGGAAGTGAACAGCGCATGTAGATTATAGTATCACTCCGCGTACAGTACAGTCAACACGGTGTTCAGTAATTAATAACTCAGCTTTGTTTTCGAAAGGGAAGGAAGACGGTTACTTGTATTTCTAAACAAATCACCGTGGGAGACAACTGACCACACCCATATGCTTGGCCACTATCATACACAGCAAAATCATAGCAAGCTTGTAGCTTACTTAATTTTTGATTTCGTGGTCATAACTACAGGACCTTCAGTTTTACGAGGAATCCAAGCCACAGCGACATAATCTTGTATTTAAAAAATCGTACAGTGGCTGATAGGTGTATTTGAACCGCGACCACATTGTTAAAAAGCTATCACACCCCTTTACACATAGTATTCATTCCTGCTGCAGCCTGGGTCAACCCCATTTCCAAATACCTGCACTTCCTTATTGATAACCTAACCCATGCTCTGTGAGGATCAAACTCGTCTTTAATGCCTCTGCTGGGCAGAAAATTACCGGTATAGAGTTCATAATTTCTCTGTGCTCGTACTGTCCTAGTTCTTGCGGACTGAGATGTTTGTCTTCAAACAGGAACATTACAGGCAACATAACTTTAGGTATGCTTCATTTATCTCGGGTAGTTGTTGATGATCTGATTAGATAGCTCTTTTCCCTTCCTGAGGCGTTCTTTGACAATCTGATCCAAGTCACAGTTCAGTAATGGAGACAATTGTATATTACGACGATGATGACCGATATTTGCTCGACCGTTATGGCATGCCATTTCGTTATGAAGTTTACCTCGTGACTTGGAAGTGGTTGTATAGTCCGCGAAAAACAGAATACAGAACAAAAGAATAAGATGCTAATCTTAATGACAATGTTCATAACATTAAGATAGATTTAAAACAGTTATATTAATAATAAACTACTGGCTAGGAATGGGGGGAGGGGAGAAATCGGACAACTCGAAATAGATCAAATAGAGTAGGCTTCAGCTAACAGCGGCTAGTTTTGGCTAGTCTTGCAGCTCTACATGTGGGAATCGAAAGGGCTGGACCTCATCGTCGTCTGCCCTGAGATTGATTGTCCGTGGTTTTCCATTCTCCTGCACTAAGGCGAACGCCGGGGCAGCTCCTTTCGTAGGCCACGGCCACTGGTCCCTCCACCCTTCTCCGCATCACATTCACCATAACAAATCTCCTGGTGTGAGCGAGGGCGTCCGCCTCTAAGTGTCCCGTCGTACCCCTTCAGAGACGGAATCAATGTCAATAATAATAATAATACTAATAATCTTTCTTCTTCTGCCGGGCTGAGTGGCTCAGACGGTTGAGGTGCTGGCCTTCTGACTCCAACTTGGCAGGTTCGATCCTGGCTCAGTCCGGTGGTATTTGAAGGTGCTCAAATACGTCAGCCTCGTGTCGGTAGATTTACTGGCACGTAAAAGAACTCCCGAGGAACAAAATTCCGGCATCTCGGCGTCTCCGAAAACCGTTAAAGTAGTTAGTGGTACGTAAAGCAAATATCATCATCGTCATCATCATCATCTGCATCATCATTTTCTTCTTCTTTTTCTAACGCTTTTCCCACATCTGTGGGGGTGCGGGTGCAACCTGTGTCGCACAAGTGGATTTGGCCCTGTTTTACGGCCAGATACCCTTCCTGACGCAAATCCTATAAGGAGGGATGTAATCACTATTGCGTGTTTCTGTGGTGGTTGGTAGTGTCGTGTCGTCGCAAAACTCACGAGTTTCAAAACTCACGAGTCTCAAAACTCACGGATTCCAGGAACAGGATTAGTAAGAACAAGTTTCTCTACCTGGGCCAGTCTCAAAACTCACGAATTCCTAGAAGAGGATTAGTAAGAACAAGTTTCTCTACCTGGGCCAGTCTCAAAACTCACGAATTCCTAGAAGAGGATTAGTAAGAACAAGTTTCTCTACCTGAGCCAGTCTCAAAACTCACTAGCAGGGCGAGTTCTTCTTTGAATGGATATATGTCCACTCTATTAGTGATGGGATAATCGAATACTTTTAATAATCAAATAACTTCCATCCGCTTATTTAAATAATGGAATGAATAATCAAGTCCAATAATCGAATGAGTTTCAAATATTATCCTGTTATATCGCGCAGAATACTCGGATGCGTCATGGATATTTTTCTTTTTGGTTTAATTGTGTCTGGTAGATAACCGATTGAAGTAAGCAAATAGATGAACGCTTACGACGAATAGAAATACGCCTTTTTTCCAAATGAATCTCCAAATGTTTAAACTAAATGAGTGAATTAACTGTCTTGATCTCTAATATTCCTAAATAAAATTCTTTATTCAAGTAAATGCCGCCTTCTGGCCGCATTATGGAACTAAGCCCCAGTACTACCAACTGACAGTTTCTTTTAACTAGCAGCGGGTAATATACCTACTTTAATATGGTCAGCATGCTGGCCTTTGGTCCAAGGGGTCCAGGGGGACCTAGGTTCGGTTTCCGGTCGGGTGGGAGATTCTAACTTTCATTAGTTAATTCCTATGGCTCGGGGCTGGGCGTTCGTGCCATCTTCAGCATTAGACTCCATCTTAGGTAGGGCCTCATCCTCACAGACGTGCAGGTCACCTGTACGGTGTCAACTTTAAAGATCTGCACCAGACCTCTCCGAAGGCCATACGTCATTATTATAAATTTATGTGGAAAGGAAAAAATGCATTGTATTAACTTTAAGACAACAGCAAAATATTTTTAAAATAATGATAATAATACACCTCGGCCTCTTTCATTCACTAACCATTATTTTTCCCCTGTGGATTGGGGTGGCAGAATAACATTCACTGTATCCCCTGCCTGTCGTAATAAGCGACTAAAAGGGGGCCCCAGGGGTTCGAAATGATTTAAGAAAATACTAGATAAACAACTGATAGGCAATCTTCTGCCTGGGTGACTGCCCTAAGTCGGTGGAAAAACATGGGTTGAAAGGAAGAGTGAGTCATCGCGCGTCTCATCCCTCCTGCAGTTATCGCAAGCACTCGCTGTCCGGATTCGTGAATTTTGAGACTCATTAGAATGTTTACTTTAGCTACCAGTTTGTAGTCGTGAGTTTTGATACTATTTGTTACTAATTATAGCCCGTGAGTTTTGAGACTCGTGAGTTTTGAGACGTACCCGGTAGTGTAATGTGTTGTTTGAATATGAAGTGGAAAGTGTTGGAAAAACCCAAACACCCAGTCCCCGAAAAAGAAGAATTAATTAGACGCCATTAAAATCCCCGACCTTGTCGGGAATTGAACCCGGGACCCTCTGAACCGAAGGCCTCAACGCTGACCATTCAGCCAATGACTCGGACAACAACAACAATAATAATAATAATAATAATAATAATAATAATAATAATAATAATAATTCGGAAGCTTAAAGCTAACCGAGATCCTCCAATGCTCATGCGTCAGCGCGCCGGCCTCTCACCGCTGGGTTCGTGGTTCAAATCCCGGTCACTCTATGTAATACTTGTGCTGGAGAAAGCGGAGGCGGAAAAGTATTTTCTCCGAGTACTCCGGTTTTCCCTGTCTTCTTTAATTCCAGCAACACTCTCCGAAGAAACCACTTCATTTCATCCTTCAGTCATTAATAATTTCCCTAGAGGAGTGCGACAGGCTTCGGCAGCCGGCACAGTTTCTATTCTCGCCACTAGATGGGGCTTCACTCTTTCCATTCATGATCCGGTTGAAACTGGAAAAAAGCTGTGGATTTTCATAGCTGGCCGACCGAGCAAGTGGCTTGAGCACCTTGAGACATATAGCTATCAGCTTGCATTCGGGAGATGGGGGGTTTGAACCCTGTCGTGACCCTAAGGGATGTACAACAAGCTGAGGACTTGGGTTCGGAATTCTGGGAGCGTATAATCAGATTGGCAAGTTGATTAATAATTATATTCTAAAAACCCAGAATATTCACACAATGATATATACAATAATACATACAACACAAAATCTCTGACACCAATTACCCTTCTTGACTTCAGGTCTCTGTGAAAGTCTTTAAGGCTTGTTCCTAGTACACACAAGAATACTTATAATACATATATTTACTGTTGAATACTTAACTACGGAGTATAGCTGATTCTTGTACAGCTGACGTCTTCACTCTTCTCTTCTTGTCTTCTCCTCTTCTGCGTAGGTATCCCTGGAACTCGTTACTCTTCACGGCGACGTGAATTCTCCCAATTACAATTGAGCTGCTAGTCTATAAGCTGATATTCCAACACCTACTTTGACAATCGGTGTGGAGAATCTTTGTGATTGTTCAGCAACAAATCACACTCAGTTCAAGTGCCTGATACCCCTCTATCTTACTATCACTTTACTGCGTACTGCGACTGAATGCTAAGTCTACCAGCACTCCAACAGTTCTCCCTAATTAACTATTCACTCTCCTGCGCGATACTACCGACAGTCGAAGAGCCTCCTCTGAGGGATGAAAGTCAAAAAGCCTCTTTCGAGGGATCACAGTCAAAAGCCCTGTTGTTTACAAGTTACCAAGTTTTATAGTTTCTTCTATTCTTTCTCGAATAATCCCACTGATTCATATACCACCACCACAAGTCACTAGTTCACGTCACAACTGCACTGTTCTCCGATTGGTTCTCTGGCACAGAACCACCCAGTCACGTTGCATTACACACATTGTTCCAGAACACTTTGGAAACTGTTTCTACGACTCTTACACGTGACTCTGTATATTTCCAACCCAAAAGAAGTGCGTATTTTAACTTACACAATGTTTCACAATATTGAGACACAAAGCTCTTGGCTTACGAGCTCCCAAAGCAACATCGAATATTCTAAATCCTTCTTTGAAATATTCTGTTATTTCTCTTATTATTATTATTACTGTTATTTATGAATTGTGAGTTGTGAATATACAAAAACTTTCCTATAATTTCTCTTCATATATACATACGTTCATATGCCTGCTACTTTTAAATCACAGGCTTTCTACCCTGGAGTTCGCGGATTCGAATCCCGTTCGAACCCGTTCGCTCTCTCGTTAATACGCAGAAGGCGCGTCGTGAGCCACCGTCCACGACAACCCCACTGTCGGCAGCCCTGAAGATAGTTTTCTTTCCCATTTTCACACGAGGCAAGTACTGGAACTGTGCCTTAATTAAGGCTACGACCGCTTGATTCCCACTATCAAATCCTATCAAATCGTCGCTATAAGACGTATCTGTGTCGGTGCGACGTAAAGGTAGTTGTAAAAAAATATAGCTAACCAACCACTCTTTTCCACATAGTGTTGAGTTTACGATATTTTAAATCGATATTTATTGGCTATTATAATAATACATAGACCTATAGTTTTCGGTGACAGTGTGATACGAAATGATTAGTACTGAGAAGGAGGAGGGCATGGTTATGTCCCTATATTTTTCTGCTGTGAAACTGGGAAAGCACGGCAAACCGTCTTCAAGGCTGCGACAGTGGATTTGTTGTCGGGTTTTCTGTTCCATTTGGAGTGCTTAGAATACCATTAGGAACATTACATGGAATGAAGTAATTTTTTTTTTTTTTGCTAGGGGCTTTACGTCGCACCGACACAGATTGGTCTTATGGCGACGATGGGATAGGAAAGGCCTAGGAGTTGGAAGGAAGCGGCCGTGGCCTTAATTAAGGTACAGCCCCAGCATTTGCCTGGTGTGAAAATGGGAAACCACGGAAAACCATTTTCAGGGCTGCCGATAGTGGGATTCGAACATACTATCTCCCGGATGCAAGCTCACAGCCGCGCGCCTCTACACGCACGGCCAACTCGCCCGGTGGAATGAAGTAAGCACAAGGTTTGGCCCCAGGAATAAACTTTCAGTAAAAATATACTTTCAGTAAATCTCAAAGGGCGGAAACGCCATTGAAAGGGTGTCAAACATCATGGTGCGGTTGCTAAGATGTTGGTTAGCACAAGAATGGTATCTGGATGTAGAAATCAAAACCAGAATCAGCACTGCTAGAAATGGGTTTCTGAAATTAAGCCATCTGGTGTGCAACTGCTGACGGCCCCGCGGTGTAGGGACATCTTACCCGGAGGGCCCAGGTTCGATTCCCGGCTAGGACAGGGATTTTTACCTGGATATGAGGGCTGGTTCGGGGTCTATTCAGCGTACGTGATTACAATTGAGGAGCTACCTGAACGTGATATGGCGGCCCCGTTTTAGGAAGCTAAGAATAACGGCCGAGAGCATTCGGCGTGCTGACCACACGACACCTCGTAATCTGCAGGCCTTCGCGCTGGGCAGCGGTCGTTCGGTAGGCAATGGCCCTTCGGGACTGGGGTTGGGCTTTGGCGCACATCTGTGACCTCCAAGCTCACCGATGTGTCGTGAACTGTTATGTGTTACCAGTGTTATTTCTAACAAGGCAAATACATATTTTAAGATAAATGCACTGCAGGGAACGAAGCCTTACATTTAGAAGATGAAAGTTTAATAACGCCAGTATGGAGGTTGATTAGCACGCTTGATGTCTGGATAGTCACCTCTTGTTATCGTGTATGCGGCCCACGTGCGGATAACCGCTGATCTCCGCTCACTCATGAATTGGAACAGGTTTTAGAAGGTCGTTGTTGGAATAATTAATTCCTTTTGCTACTATATATTTTGTTCGCTGCTCCTCCTTTATCGATGGAAAGTCGTCAAGAAAATGCTGCCATCATCATACATTTAATGTATATTTTTTATGTTTTATTGTCGGTATAGTTGCCTCGTTCGATTCATGGTAGAGTGTCTGACTCATGTACACGAATTCAAGGTTTGATCCCAGCCGAGGTAAGCGATATTTAAATGGCAGTGAAAGATATTGGGACAAATATCACTGTTGTTCGCGTCTCTCTGGTGTCTTCTTTCGTTTGCTATCCACGCAAATGCAAATTCTCACAAGTCGTGTAGTACTATAATCATTCTGATGGGACTCAGAAGTGCCCTAGAGAGGTTACAACATTCCTAGAGGACCTTAAAACCCCATAACATCGAAGATATCTTCAAAATAAGTTACTATTATTATTCCAGAACTAGTGAATGAAAACCAAAAAACCGAGCTCGATAGCTGCAGTCGCTTAAGTGCGGCCAGTATCCAGTAATCGGGAGATAGTGGGTTCGAGCCCCACTGTCGGCAGCCTTGAAGATGGTTTTCCGTGGTTTCCCATTTTCACACCAGGCAAATGCCGTGGCTGTACCTTAATTAAGGCCACGGCCGCTTCCTTCCAATTCCTAGGCCTTTCCTATCCCATCGTCGCCATAAGACATCTGTGTCGGTGCGACGTAAAGCAAATACCAAAAAAAAAAAAAAAAAAAAAAAAAAACTAAAGAAATACCCTGTCGTTCGGCTGGAAGTTGGTATAAGGGCAGCGTTGCAGTTTCGCAGAATAATTTAAAGCAATTGATTAAATATTACCCAACAAATTTCCACTATTCAATAAAATCTCCATTTGTCTTAGCTCCAAAAGGTCTCGTAGGTATTAACTGGATAAGGTTATTTATTTCTACCACTGAGATTGCAGCCCATCTGACCAAATTGCATTTTTTAGCTCATTTATATTCTAAACTTACCGTCCATAGTGATATATACGCATATCTGAGATCCCCGGTAAGTTCTCATTTGGATTTACCTTCGTATCAGTCAGTTCAGAAGAGATTATTGTTTTCTGTATAAACCAATTCTTCGACTGTTGTTAGGTGGAAGGGTGGACTTTAACAGAGGCTCTGTACAATAAATTGGAAGCATTTGAAATGCCGATTTTGAAATATGAATGTTAAATATCTCGTGGAGATAAAAAGTAGGCAATACCAATGGGGTGGGTAGGCTATTCGAATGAATGGTTGAATATTTCGCATATGTGGTCCGGCTCTATGGCTAAATGGTTAGTGTGCTGGCCTTTGGTCACAGGGGTCCCGGGTTCAATTCCCGGCAGGATCGGGAATTTTAACCGTCATTGGTTAATTTCTCTAGAACTGGGGTTTGGTGTATGTGCCGTCGGCATCATCATTTCATCCTCATCACGACGCGCAGGTCGCCTACGAGCATCAAATCAGAAGACCTCCATCTGGCGAGCCAAACATGTCCTCGGACACTCCCGGCACTAAAAGCCATGCGCCATTTCATTTATTTATTTTTTTCTTTTTCGGATACGTGAAGTGTAACGTCAAGTGTAGTATCGTACAACAACTGGTGAAGCAAGGGAAAACATCGGAGACCTCTTCGAAAAATAACTGTATGACTAAAGAAACGGAAGGCACTGGTACCGGAAAAAAGAAACATGGAACATGGAGAAGTGGAATTAATTCATACCGATACCTGATGTAATTATGATGTTCCTCGTTCAATTATGAGACGTTTCAGCCCATGATTTTTTCAGGATATATTGATGATGTTCGTACCAACAGCTGTCCAATAAATTATTTGTCTCCTCCTCGATCCCACATTATCATCATGAGTAGATAAATTACTCCCAGAACTCTTGATTTATAATTATTGCTGAACGTAAGAAGCCGGCTTTCACTTGAATTAAAGATCAATACATTCCAGTGGAAGTGATTAATTATAACAAAAAATGCAATTATCTACGTGAGAGATATAGCAGTCACGTTTGTTTCATAACTGAATTTAGATTCATTTACATAAATGTGATACATATATTGCTGTACTCTACACTGAGCCATCAGTCAGAAGAAAAGAATAAAGTTCGAGAGCTGTGAATAAAGTAGTTGCAACGTAGTGCAGACACTCGCAGGTGATTGGGCATGCGCAAATAGGACAGGTGGCGCTGTTGTCGATGTGTAGTGTGCGTTTGGCGGGCATCCAGTTGGGAGTGTTGTTGCTGTGTGGCGTTGAAGTGAAGAGTGTCAATTTCACAGCTCAAGGCCTGTTTCCAAAAAGTGATCAGCGTTCGTCGCTTAAAATCGAGGTTGCCCGTGGCAAAAATGCATCAGCATGTTATTGAGGATTACGTGAAGCCCGTGGCGAGAACTCATTACCGTATGTGACGGTTACATGATGGGTCAAGCCGTTTCGTGCGGCTCGGAATGAGACTGCGTATTTGCACCGCACTGGTCGGCCGTCCTTTCCTCAAGATCAGATTGGCATCATGATTGGTCTCGTTTCCATAGAACATCGACGGACTATCCGGGAATTATCCGTAGAGTCACCAGTATTCCGCGCAGTAGGGTTCTCCGTCGCTGTCAAATACCTGTAGGTTGAATCGGGATCTAACTTTCCAATTTGGACTCTGGAAACCAGCGCTCTGGCGTCTGAACCACTCTGACAAGCTCCGTTCCTGTTTTCATCCCATGGGAGTTTCATTATGTCACTCAAGTTACCATGTGGAAGCAAGCTGGTTTATAATTCGCGTGACCATTTTGTTTCAAGGCAGAGCTGAGTTGCTCAGACGGTTGAGACGCTGCCTTTCTGACCCCAACTTGGCGGGTTCGATCCTAGCTCTGGTGGTATTTAAGGTAAGGTAAGGGTGTATTCTGCCCGAAGGCAGGCCCGAACCTCCGCAGAGGTGTGCCTGAGCCGGAGTTTACGTGCGGTAGAGTGGCCAGTTCCTTTCCGTTCCTCCATTCCCTTAGCCCCACCAACAGCGCGTGGGAATCCATCCAAATCTTGACCACGCCCAATGTTGCTTAACTTCGGAGATCTCACGGGATCCGGTGTGTTTCAACACGGCTACGGCCGTTGGCTGGTGGTATTTGAATGGAAATACGTCATCCTCGTATCAGTAGATTTACTGGCACGTAAACAAACTTCTGCGGGACAACATTCCGGCACCTGGGCGTCTCCGAAAACCGTTAAAGGTTGTTAATGGGACGGAAAGTCAATAACATTATCCTTTCTAGCCAGATTTAAGGCAGAACCTCCGACGAGAGATAGCGGCATCTGCCTTGTAAAGGAAACTGCATGATTATGAGCTGGAGGATAGTGTTGTGTGATATGTGCAAATTGCAGGAATGTTACGGACAGCACAAACACCCAGTCCCCGAATCAAACATCCGCAGTTCTTACTCATCATGCAAGCAACTCAATGTTGAAAACAGCCTATGAAAATTTTAGGTAAATAAATCACCTTCTTTTTCTACCACTTATCCCACACTTGTGGGGTCGCGGGTGCGAACTGTGTCGCACATGTGGATTTGGCCCTGTTTCACGGCCGGATACCCTTCCTGACTCAGACACTATATGGAGGGACGTAATCACTATTGCATGTTTCTGTGGTGGTTGAATATGAACAGGAAAGTTTTGAGACAAACACAAACGCCCAGTCCCCGGGCCAGAATAATTAATCAGAGGCGATTAAAATCCCCGAGTAGGCCTGGAATCGAAGCCGGGACCCTCTGAACTGAAGGCCTCAACGCCGACCATTCAGCCAATGAGCCGGACTTTAGGCAAATAAATAAATGCATTTATAATAAAGTACTAGAATATTTTCTTTATTTGCTCCTAAAAATTACAATCCTTTTCTTAATCATCGTTATCCGGTCGATTAGATTAGCAGTTTGAATTGACTCACATTAGCGCTCGTAGTGGTAGAAAAGTCAGAGTTTCACTTAAGCCCTTATAACTATATTCGCTGTGGACATTTTTCAAACAAATCAAACAGCGCCTGAAGGTATTGAACCAAGGAACACATTACAGTCCGCCTCTGTTGTGTAGTGCTTAGTGTGATTAGCTGCCACCCCCAGAGGCCGGGGTTCGATTCCCGGCTCTGCCACGAAATTTGAAACGTGGTACGAGGGCTGGAACGGGGTCCACCCAGCCTCGGGATGTCAACTGAGTAGAGGGGAGTTCGATTCCCTCCTCAGCCATTCTCGAAGTTGTTTTCCGTGGTTTCCCACTTCTACTCCAGGCAAATGCCGGGATGGTACTAACTTAAGGCCACGGCCGCTTCCTTCCAACTCCTAGGCCTTTCCTATCCCATTGTCGCCATAAGACCTATCTGTGTCGGTGCGACGTAAAGTCCATAGCAAAAAAAAAAGAAAGAAAGAAAGAGTACATTACAGAAATAATTATATAAATAAGGTAATTTGGCTAGGATTTGAATCAAAAAGAAAACGAACAAAGAAAAAAAAGCGATTTTAGGCTGTTTTCTTCCGGAAATGCATTTAGGCATTAGTTTTGAATTATTTTCTACCGAGCTCGATAGCTGCAGTCGCTTAAGTGCGGCCAGTATCCAGTATTCGGGAGATAGTAGGTTCGAACCCCACGGTCGGCAGCCATGAAAATGGTTTTCCGTGGTTTCCCATTTTCACACCAGGCCAATGCTGGGGCTGTACCTTCATTAAGGCCACGGCCGCTTCCTTCCCACTCCTAGCCCTTCCTGTCCCATCGTTGCTATAAGACCTATCTGTGTCGGTGCGACGTAAAGCAAATAGCAAAAAAAAAAAATCTTTTCTAGTTTGATAGAGCTATCCAAGACACAAATTGAAACCTCTTGGCCCTTTATCTGTTCAACTTTCGGCACAATTGAGGAAATTACTTAATTTTACGTTTTTCGTCTGCTAAGAATTGTTTTCAATGTTTTAAGAATAAAATGGCTCGAACCGGCTCTGAGCTGAAGCTGGGGGCCCGAAAGCCTAGACGTCGAACATTCAGCCATGGAGCCGTGGAACCATTTGATATGAGTGCGATGAGTGGTCGATGTGTTGTATACCCCACTCATACGAGGGGTGTACATTGAGTACTCAGCTCGCGGACACAATGGCTGTCACTGAGGAGACGTATTAGGGAAATGAAAAGTACGATAGTTTCCCGCTCCTTTCCTCACCGAGCCAGAAGGTGCTGTTTCACACCAAGTTCCCAAGCCCATTGAAATTCGCACACCAACCCACTGGGTTCGAATCCCACTGTCGACAGCCCTGAAGATGGTTTTCCGTGGTTTCCCATTTTCACATCAGGCAAATGCTGGGTCTGTACCTTAATTAAGACCACGGCCGATTCCTTCCCATTCCTCAGCCTTTCCTGTCCCATCGTCGCCGTAAGACCTATCTGTGTCGGTGCGACGTCAAGCAAATAGCAAAAAAATGGTTAATTTCGCTGGCACGGGGGCTGGGTGTATGTGTCGTCTTCATCATCATTTCATCCTCATCACGACGCGCAGGTCGCCTAGGGGTGTCAAATCAAAAGACCTGCACCTGGCGATCCGAGTATGTCCTCGGACACTCCCGGCACCAAAAGCCATACGCCATTTCATTTCATTACTAGAAGAAACAAAAGCCTCTGATGAGTCTTTTATATGAAACTAAAGTGGAAAATATCAGCCTCATGAAATAATAGGATTATTAGTGAAATCGGGACTGATCCTATAATAAGTCAAAATTATAGTTTCTGTGCATCGACCTACTGGCTTGATTGAACTTCTGAACTGAGATATGAGATCATGCAGTAATATTGTATCATAATAGAATGAAGTGCTCATAGCCAGCCTGTAGTTCCAAGAACAAAGCATCAAGTATATTGTCAAGAGTGATTTGTTAGCCAATATTGCCAGTACACAATTCACGTCATCGATGAGACAGGTTTTAAAGTGCCGAGTATGGCTTCAAGAACGGACTATCTTGGAGGTGATTGTCCAATGCATTCCAAGTTGATTTCCTTGTCTGCAAGTTCATTATACCTGAAAGAATTCTTGTTGAATATAACTATGCGATATGAACGATGATGATGGTGATGATGCTTGTTGTTTAAAGGGGCCTAACATCGAGGTCATCGGCCCCTAATGGTACGAAATGAAATAACAAAACGTTCAAATTCATGCACTGACCAAAATAAAATAATGTCATGAAGGATGAATGGATGGACATGAACCCAACAAAAACAAAAAACAAACAAACAAAAAACCAGTGGATCAGACTCAAAAAAGATCGTAAATAATAGTATTAGTGACCAAGGGACCACTTATAAAGCACAATGATGCTAATGGCACTTAACGGTAGTAAAGGATAACCATGATATTTCTCAAGCTGCGGTACTAATCACAGGTAGCGTAAACTCACGGTGTTCCAAACATTAAGGTACTACTCACAAGTATTGTACGTCGTAAAGGTAACGCAGACCTATGGTGTTTCTCACACAATGGCGCCACTCACAGCCAACGCAAACCGATGAGTTTCCTCACCTAGGTGTACTAATCACGGGCGCCGGCATTCCCGTGGTGTTCCTCACATAGTGGGTACTAATCACTGGCAACGCAGACCCACGGTGTCGCTCATATCGTGGTACAACTCACAGGCAACTCCCAGACCCGTGGTGTTGCTCACATGGGTACGACTCACGGGTACTGGAAATCCACACTGAACCCCGCTTGAGTGCTACGAATCACATAACTATTCAGTACCTAACAGAGTGGTACTACTTGCAAGTTAAAGCGACCCATGGTGTTCCGCGCGTGGTGGTACTAACAAAAAGAAGTTTCATAGTTCTAATACAATCAGCCCTTGGTTGCCCCTTTTTTTTTTTTTTTTTGCTAGGGGCTTTACGTCGCACCGACACAGATAGGTCTTATGGCGACGATGGGATAGGAAAGGCCTAGGAGTTGGAAGGAAGCGGCCGTGGCCTTAATTAAGGTACAGCCCCAGCATTTGCCTGGTGTGAAAATGGGAAACCACGGAAAACCATCTTCAGGGCTGCCGATAGTGGGATTCGAACCTACTATCTCCCGGATGCAAGCTCACAGCCGCGCGCCTCTACGCGCACGGCCAACTCGCCCGGTGGTTGCCCCTTTTACTCGCCTCTCACGACAGGCAGGGGATACCGTGAGTGTATTATTCGTCTGCCTCCCCCACCCACAGGGGGGGTGTGTTTGGTCCCCGAGAGGTATTTTATTTCCCTCAAGTCCGCCGGCAAGCCGGTTAGGACCCCCTATCCGCCACCTGGGACGCGCCACGTGGGAGTATCACCTCTCCCCTTGCTACGCCTGCGTAGCAGGTTCGTGGCGCGATATGAACGATTTAAACCTTTTTGTTTTATACATTTGAAGTAACTACTCTACAGAAACAGAGCTGTCTCTATTGAAGTCTCCGGATTTATTCACCCTCCACGTCTCTTTTAATTTCACCAATCATTAGGTAATTGCCATTGGAGTTAAAGTGGGGAATATATATTAAACCACTCAGGCTAAGTATAACCGTTACGAACATTCGGGTGAACACGTAATAGGCTATATCCATTGGCTGAATGGTCAGCGTTGAGGCCTTCGGTTCAGAGAGTCCCGGGTTCAATTCCCGGCCGGGTCGGGGATTTTAATCCAATCTGATTAATTCTTCTGGCCCGTGGACTAGATGCTTGTGTTTGTCCCAAAACTTTCCACTTCATATACAGACAACTTACTGCACTACCAACCACCACAGAAACACGCAATAGTGATTTCATCCCTCCATATAGGATTGGCGTTAGGAAGGGCATTCGGCCATACAATAAGGCCAAATCCACATGTACTACGCAGTTCGCACCTGCGACCCCCACAGATGTAGGGAAATAGCAGTGGAAGAAGAAGAAGAAACACAGAGTAGGCCTATGTCACCAGAGATCTTTCTCGTCCTGCCATCGTACAACATGGAATGCCGAATGGTCTTTTTATTTTTACCACAGTGCTTCTATCCTCATTCAAATCGCTCTATTTAAAAGATAAACGGATCGATTTTGTTACAGTAGCGGAGATTTGGAATTAAAAGTGCGGGGGCAAAAGATTATACAGACAACAAAGGGTACCGGGTTTGTGAACGGCGGGGGGCTCTCTGAACGATTGTTGACAGAGAGGTAAAGGTTGTTAGCTTACCAACTTACGTGCGGTAATAATAGTTTTTTGACCAAGCTCGATAGCTGCAGTCGCTTAAGTGCAGCCAGTATCCAGTATTCAGAAGATAGTGGGTTCAAGCCGCACTGTCGGCAGCCCTGAAGATGGTTTTCCATGGTTTCCCATTTTCACGCCAGGCCAATGCTGGGGCTGTACCTTAAATAAGGCCACGGCAGCTTCCCTCCCACTTCTAGTCCTTTCCTGTCCCTTCGTCGCCATAAGACCTATCTGTGTCGGTGTGACGTAAAGCATCTTGCAAAAAAGTAGTTTTTTGGGATTTTGATTCAATACTATATAATAAAACATTCATCAAAGGAACAATATTAAACATTTATTACAATTAAAAAGAAGAAGGCTATGGTGTGATTATACAATTAAAATCATTTAACATTTGGCTACGCTGTAAGAAACTGACACTAAAGAGACTGCCAGACTGACGAACGCGCGCGGCAAGAGCCCCTGATCTTGGCAAAAAGATATACCCCTGCTACCCTTCCTCTCATTATATGCAAAGTCTGCACTACTTGCTGTGGCGTTATGCAAATCCGTTAGTCGGGACGAATGGCAATTTGTGTGTATTTCCGCTATAATTTGTTCATTCTTCTTCTTCTTCCTGCGCTTTTCCCACGTCTGTGGGGTCGTGGGTGCGAACTGGATCCCACATGTGGATTTGGTCTTTTGTCGGCCGGATGCCCTTCCTGACGCCAAACCTATATGGAGGAATGTAATTACTATTGCGTGTTTCTGTGGTGGTTGGTAGTATAGTGTGCTGTCTGCTTATGAAGTGGAAAGTGTTGGGACAAACACAAACACCCAATCCCCGGGCCAGAAGAATTAATCAGACGCGATTAAAATCCTCGACCCGCCCGAGAATCGAACCCGGGACCCTCTGAACCGAAGCCCTCAATGCTGACCATTCAGCCAATGAGTCGGACTCCGCTATATTTTGTTAATAATTAAATTAAATAAGGAAAGAATCAGCTGATAAGACAACATTGCTTGTACAATTTTTTTTTTTTTTTTTTTTGATCATTCCTGTAATTCCAACTCGCCCCTCACTTATCACCGCCGCTGATTTTGTACATACACTTATTATTTATTTATTTATGGATTTATTTATTTATTTATTTATTATCCATGGAAAAGCCCTACTTTGTCTAGCATATCAGGGATGTAGGTTAGGCCTATAACTAGTTATCTTAAGTAGTACAAACATATACTACAAATTTTTTGAAGTGAGTGATTACACACACAAATTAATTAAACTGGGACAAAAGGAAAACTATTCTTAATTTTTTTCTAAAATAAACTGCATAAACTTAAAAAATTCATTCAAACAACAGATCTTGTGCAATATCCTAAAAATAGGTTTGACTAACATTACTTATTGAACATTCTGAAAATGTTGTATCTGCGAAGCAACGACCCATCAACGTCCCGTTTGTAACTGGATGGAACGCTGGATGCAAGCAGCATCGCAGCAGTCACGTCTGCAAACAAACGCAGTTACCAACAAAAGCAATAAGGTTGATGGGAGATAAACCATTCTCCGCGTAGTGATGTACCGTACCGTGTAACACAGCTCGTGACTGGAGATTAACGACCTTCCATATTCCGGTGAATGATTCCCGCTACAAGTATCGTCTTCAACAATTATTATCTATTTTACTCAGAATATGTAATGTAATAGAAGATGACAAAAGTTCTTCTCGCATGGAATCTCAAAAGTGTCAAGCTCGCTGTTCAAGGAATTAATTTAATGTTCACTTATCGTGATTTATATGACGTCATCCTCCATGAAAAGTGACAGCTGAGTAATGACACTGTGCGAGGAATGACGTAATATATCCATCGAATAGAATGGAAACCTCTCCACTGACACAAAACATCCATGTACAGTAGTTCTTTGATTTATAGCAGGGATAGTGGTCTACCTGTTAGGTCATCAGCCCAGAGGCTGGTTGGATCTTCAAATAGCACCACCAAAGGCTATGCAGTTATAGGGAAACAGCAAAAACCAATGGCAGAGCCCAAATAAGGCGTACTAGGCAAGAAGAGTAGACTGCAGCACGACTGACCCTATCAGCAACACTTTTTCATAACACTCACAATTTTTTTTTTTTTTTTTTTTTTTTGTTATTTGCTTTATGTCACACCGACACAGATAGGTCTTATGGCGACGATGAGGCAGGAAGGGGCTAGGAGTGTGAAGGAAGCTGCCGTGGCCTTAATTAAGGTACAGCCCCAGCATTTGCCTGGTGTGAAAATGGGAAACCACGGAAAACCATCTTCAGAGCTGCCGACAGTGGGGTTCGAACTCACGATCTCCCGAATACTGGATACTGGCCGCACTTAAGCGACTGCAGCTATCGAGCTCGGTCAAAAACTATTTGTGCTCCGAATGTCATTATTCAGAACCACCCATACCCGAACAATTTCCATATTGTCACAGCCATGGATGAGACTGGGACTTCAGTGGAAGCTACACTTTGCTCTGGCCTGTGCCAAGAGATGGATACAAAAGTACTGTATCCATCAAGAAATGGCAACTGGCGGAGGGATAGTGGTAACAAATTATATTTATTTATTTATTTATTTATTTATTTATTTATTTATTTATTTATTTATTTATTTATTTATTTATTTATTTATTTATTTATTTATTTATTTATTTATTTATTTATTTATTTCGCAAAGTTGATTAGCTCAGATGATAAAGATCTAGCTAGACTTCTGAAACCAGGATAATGGATATAGCCGGATTATCCTGGATATAGCTCAGATGATAACGAGGTAGCTAGCCTTCTGAAACCAGGTTCGAACCCGCTTCATTCCGGTGGTATTTGAAAATGGTCAAGTAAGAAAACCTTGTGTCAGTAGATTTGTAGGCACGTAAAGGAACTCTTAGAAGACAAGATTCTGACACCTCGGTGTCTCCAAAAAAGCTGGTAAAACTAGTAACATAAATTACTGAGCGAGATAATGAAGGTGAAACCTACAGACAAATGATATAGCCTATGATAGAGGAAGAAATTTGAAGAAAATGAATGGATTATGTAATCGCACCTCCTAACTGAGATGAGTTGCATGTACATTTTAACCACGCACCAGCCCTCCTCCCATTCAAAAATTTCCGGTCATACTGGGAATCGAAACCGTCCGACTCCTTGGCTGAATGGTCAACGCTGAATACTTCGGCTCAGAGGCCGGGTTGAGTGGCTCAGACGGATTAGGCTCCCTGGCCTTCTGACCCCAAGTTGACGGAATTTATCGTGGCTCAGTCCGATGGTATTTGAAAGTCTCAAATACGTCATCCTCGTGTCGGTAGATTTACTGGCACGTAAAATAACTCCTGCGGGACTAAATTCAGGTACCTCGTCGTCTCCGAGGACCGTAAAAGTAGTTAGTCTGACGTAAAGCCAATAATATTATTATTATTCGGTTCAGAGGGTTGCGGGTTCGATTGCCGGTAGCGCCGGGGATTTTAATTGAGCTTGATTAATTCTTCTGGCCCGGGGACTGGGTGTTTGTGTTTGTCCCAACACTCTTCTCTCCATATTCAGATAACACATCACACTTCCAACCACCACAGAAACACGCAATTATGATTAACTACATCCCTCCAGATAGGGTTTGTGTCAGGAACAACATCCGGCCGTGAAACAAGGCCAAATACACATGTGCGACACAGTTCGCACCCGCGACCTCACAAGTGTGGGAAAAGTGGTAGAATATTTTTTTTTAAACTTGCTTTACGTCGCACAGACACATACAGGTCTTACGGCGACGGTGGGATAGCAACGGCCTAGGAGTTGGAAAAGCCCTCTCAGTTTTAATTACTGCGTTGATGGGGTGAAAGTTCCTTTTGGGGATCACTGTAAGTACCTAGGTGTTAGGCTAATATAAGAAAATACCTTCATTGGGGGAATCACATAAATATGATCGTTAATAAAGGGTACATATCTCTGCACATGGTTATGAGGGCATTTAGGGGTTATAGTAAGAATGAAAGGAGAGGGCATATAAGTCTCTGGTAAGACCCCAACTAGAGTATGGTTCCAGTGTATGGGACCCTAACCAGGATTACTTGATTGAAGACCTGGAAAAAATCCAAAGAAAAGCAGCTCGATTTGTTCTGGGTGATTTCCGACAAAAGAGTAGCGTTTACAAAAATGTTGTAAAGTTTGGGCTGGAAAGACTTCGGAGAAACGAGACGAGCTGCTCGATTAAGTGGTATGTTCCGAGCTCTCAGTGGAGAGATGGCGTGGGAGGACATCAGTAGACGAATAAGTCTGAGTGGTGTCTTTAAAAGTAGGAAAGATCACAATATTAAGATAAAGTTGAAATTCAAGAGGAAAAATTGGGGCAAATATTCGTTTATAGGAAGGGGAGTTAGGGATTGAAATAACTTACCAAGGGATATGTTCAATAATTTTCGAATTTCTTTGCGATCATTTAAGAAAAGGCTAGGAAAACAACAGATAGGGAATCTGCCACCTGGGTGACTGCCCTAAATGCAGATCAATAGTGATTTATTGAAGGAAGCGGCCGTGGCCTTAATTACGGTACATCCCCCTAATTTGGCTGATGTGAAAATGGGAAACCACGAAAAACCATCTTCAGGGCTGCCAATAGTAGGGGGTTCGAACCCACTATCTCCCGGATGCAAGCTCACAGCTGCGCGCCCCTAACCACACGGCCAGAAGAAGAGGAGCGGTAATCGAACCCGGTACTCTGATGACGACAACTAATAGCGCTTCTGACGTGAACGTTATTTGGGTAGAATAACTAACAATTAGGACTCAGAACTTCATGCAATGAATGTACTTCTAATATGCACGCAATCATGCACTAAAGCTGTGAAAAATATGCTAAACATATTAAAGAAATGTTGATGGCCTAATAGAGTACATGTTTTTACCACGACAATGTGTAAAGTCACTTTATAATGTTAGTTCTTCAAAATTGGTATATTATTATTATTATTATTATTATTATTATTATTATTATTATTATTATTATTATTATTATTATTATTTGCGAATTGACCACTGAGGATCACGCTAGAATTTCATTTTTTCTTCTGAAGTTTCCTCTTCTCCCAGTACTCCTTCACATGGGTGCTAGCTGTTCCGTTCACCCCCGTATTTGCAGCTCGTTCTACTTGGAACCCTTCCAAATTTTGAGTAATGGTCCGAAATGTTTTCCTGTCCAACATCTGAACTTCCTAGTTGTTAGACTTCTCTCCCGGGCGAGTTGGCCGTGCGCGTAGAGGCGCGCGACTGTGAGCTTGCATCCGGGAGATAGTAGGTTCGAATCCCACTATCGGCAGCCCTGAAGATGGTTTTCCGTGGTTTCCCATTTTCACACCAGGCATATGCTGGGGCTGTACCTTAATTAAGGCCAAGGCCGCTTCCTTCCAACTCCTAGCCCTTTCCCATCCCATCGTCGCCATAAGACCTATCTGTGTCGGTGCGACGTAAAGCCCCTAGCAAAAAAAAAAAAAAGACTTCTCTAGATTGTTACGAACTTCCTTAATCCAGGCCGTCGTTGTCTTTTTGTTCCGTAGGTAGTCGAATAACTTTTTGGTTAGTCTGGTCTTGTCCATTCTGTACAAATGTCCGAGAAATTATAAATAACCTCCGCTTTTTCATGGTCTCTTAAATTTTCTTCACATTATTATTATTATTATTATTATTATTATTATTATTATTATTATTATTATTATTATTATTGAAACTTAGGAAAGTTATAACAGGCTTCACATTCCTCTTCCCACCGAGAGTCTAAGAAAAGTGTTGATTCGACCCTGTCCGTGGCGATTCCTTGCATCCTTAGGATATTATATTTACGCCTTGCATTAGTTCCCCCTTTTATTATTTATAAGTTTCATATTCCGTATTGATTGGATTCAATGTAATAGACAAGAAAAATGTTCCACCGATCAATACATTTATTGTGAATGAATTATTGCACTAGTACCGGTTTCGGCCTATCTTGGCCATCATCAGCTAGCACACAAATTTACAGTCATTAGACAAAATTACAAAGATGTTACGTTAGAGCATCCGGATGTCTAATGAAAAATGGAAGTAAAATATATTGCAGTATGTTGCGTTAAAATATCTCTGATTAAAAGTGGTGATGGTTATAATAAATTGAAACCTATTGATTGAGCATGGACATGAGTACATAAACACATTAAAATATATATGCCACATCATAAGACACTGCCTAGGCAGAACACAACAAATCTCCAAACATATCGGTACACAACCTCCACAGCAACAATAATAACAACCATACAACGTGCATAGACGAGAGAAGTGTTACCACCATCTGCTCTAAAATTAAACCCTATCTCGCGGTATGTATAAATCTTACTGGACTACATCAACAGTTGAATTGCACAGTACTCAATTTTCAAATTTTAATGACAAGAGTTCTTATAACATACCAATACAAAGTATATCAGCCATAGAACATTCTCGATGATCACCTAATACAACTTATTCAACACAAGAACTACAATAAGATTGAAGAATGAATGCAACGCAACATGAACTCAAATTTTAATAGACGTTTTTTAAAATATACCATGTTTTAATGTGTTTAATGTGCTATATTTTTTAGTGTCTTATGATGTGGCATATGTATTTTAATGCGTTTATGTACTCATGTCCATGCTCAATCAATAGGTTTTAATTTATTATAGCCATCACCACTTTTAATCAGAGATATTTTAACGTGACATACTACAATATATTTTACTTCCATTTTTCATTAGACATCCGGATGCTTTAACGTAACATCTTTGTAATTTTGTCTAATGACTGTAAATTTGTGTGCTAGCTGATGATGGCCAAGATAGGCCGAAACCGGTATTAGTGCAATAATTCATTCACAATAAATGTATTGATCGGTGGAACATTTTTCTTGTCTATTACATTAGTTCCCCCTTTCCTTTTATTAGTAATGTACTTTCATTCTGCGAATGGTCAACACTCTACCTATTTAATGCTAAGGGTAGGGGTAAACTATTTCTGGGGTTATCCAACTTCCTGAAATCCTTACTTGTCCCAACTGATTTTTCAAGTGAATAGGCTATTTCATCTCTCTAGGTTGAAAGCATGCAATTTAAGCCATTGGATCATCACGCCACTCACTTCAACATCTATTATAGGGGAACAAAATAGAGCCATAATTTATTTTAGAAATTTAGCTGCTGAAGAAGTTGACAGGATCTGTAATTAGGGCTGAATGATAAAAAATAAACATGACTTGATGATAAATCGAGTGCTCATGACGTAAAAACGGGTTCTCTAAATTGCGTGTTAAGGTTAAACCTGTGGCAGAAAGTGATGAACGATGCTGAGTATGACTTCGAAAATTCGGACAAGTGGAAAGAATGAACCAAAAGAAGTTGCAGCGTAAGTATGAATGTTGTTATGAATAACATATTATTGTCATACGGGTACGAAATATATAGAGGCCAAAGGACAACGACGTCTCTGAAAGTACCTGCGTCTACATTGTCAAACCTTCAAGTTGGCTTCATGATCTAGTACTCACGACATAAAGATGAAGTGAGGGCAAGCTAAGGAATCAGTCACTTCATTGGCGCTCTGACAAGTTAACAGTTCTCCTATTATACGTTCATTTACGGACATAATACAAGACAATCATCAGTCATATGCATAGTATTTAGAGCGTGTTCGAACACTACCTGTTAAGATAACCTTATAATGTTATTGCTACAGTTTTTACATAACAGTAATTAACTTGTACTCTCTGGAGACATCCATTTACCAGAAATTTCGTCTCGCAGGAGCTCCTTCACGTGCCAAAAAATCTGGCTTATATATAAACCTATAAGTATTCCGAAAAGATCACGGACACAATGCGAAAACGGAGACTGAAATTTTACGAACATCTCGTCAGAATGAATAACAACCGCCTGGCTAAAAGAATACTTAAATATATATTTGGATTGAGGAGGACAACGAAATTGGTGGAGGAGGTTAAGAAGGACGCAGAAGAAATTAAAATAAGACCAGAGTTGATCCTCAACAGAAAGAAGTTCAGAACTCGAGTAGATGACCACAAATTCCATGAAGAGCAGCGGAAGAACAGGCCCAAATTTGTAATATCTGAGGAGCAGAGAAAAATAAGGATTGAACGAATGAAGAAGTTCTGGGAAGAGAAAAGAAGAAGACTGGCCAGGAAGCATTAAGTTTCACGCGGTCCACAGTTGGCCAAATTCGGAAGCAAGAAGAAGAACCTGGAAATACCACTTGTCTGATCCAGGATCGAACTGGTCCACGGTATATCAGCGCTCAACTGTCTGAAGCCACTCATCACGGACATTATTATTATTATTATTATTATTATTATTATTATTATTATTATTATTATTGTACCGGTTGGTACACCTATACGCCGCACATTTGAATTTTCCGCCTTAAATTACTCCTCTACAGCTGAAACTCTGAACTTTAAAACTGAATTAATTGAACCGTTTATCTGAAGATGTCACTGTGTTAATTTCGAATTGTTTTTGTTTACTAATTATCAAGAAGTGTGGACATTCTCTCACAGATGTCTCTACCAAAAACTATGATCATGCACCCTGGTGCGAAGTGATGGAACTTTTCTTGAAGATATTTTATACTCATAAGTTTTCCTATAACTACATTTCGTTCTTTCATCTATGGGTTGGCAATATTAATTTTTCTTTCCGTCAGTATTGAACTTAGCCAATCCCGAATTTCTTTCATTAATTTTGGACCAATCGTGTCCTTCTTCCTCAATTTTTGATCTGTAACTTTAGACGACCAATAAACGTCTGTGGGTGTGTCTTAATTATTCATGAAAGGTCTCGAATCTTCCACGAGGGTATAAAAACTGCTGATTTTCTTGTCTCCCGGCCACTTCAACAACATCTAGCTTAGTGTATGGAAGTATAGCAGGGGGCGGGTAGCGCCTCTTTCTTCGGGCAGCAGCTCTTCAACAAGGTAACGGCCGTTTAACATATTTCTTTTTTCCTTGCTAGCTCAGCAGTTTAACCCGCGGGGCAGGTCCGAGACCTTTAATATGTAACCTTTAACTTAAAACATGTAAATCTTTTTCCATCTTTGTAAAACTTCATATATCTTTAAATGTAAATCGGGGATAGAGAGTGCTTTACCCTCTCGAGCTCCCCTTCATTTTGACTTGAGGTGACCATGTTTTCGTAACTGATTTTCTAATCTTACCTAATGTGTTAAATTTTTTCTTAAACAAGTCACCTCTATAGTATGGGAATAGCCCCTGTGTATCAGTTTAGCGCCACGTAGGTTTTAACAAGCTTTCGTGTAGGAGTGCTAGTTCACGCCTCCATTCATCTTGATATTTTGGGCCATTTAATTAATCTGCTCCTTTTCCACGAAGGCCCAGTAGGCTGGGTACAAGATACCCCTGTTTAATTCTTGTAAGTTGTGCCGTGACGGCAAGAGATCGTAATGTATGGTGTTACCGTGTTTTGGTGGTAGTTGTGCATGAAAGAAGGTGCTGGGTGGTGAAGGGGTCTCAAGCTACTAAAGTGAAATTAATTTTAAAATTTAGCAAGGTTATATTTTCTTTTCAAAATTAGGTAACAACAAATAGAACAGGTACTTAGTAGCCGAAACACGATTGACAATTACATTTACATAGGTACCCCATTTGGGGCTTCAAAAGGTCAGAAACATAATTCTTGAGCCATGAGCCCAACCTTACAATGAACACCATACAACAAAGGGGCCGAAAACCCCCAAACATGCCAGAAACACCGGCTTCCAATTACATCCAAAAGCCTCCTTGAGGCAGAAACACAATTTTCAAAAAGGGCAACTTCCCCTTAAAATACAAGCCTATCATAGGCCACTCCGAACTCCACCTTTAAGCCGTCCTCAAAGGACATATACACAGGAGCAAAATACCCAATCTACTGAGGTCTGTTAAATGACAAGAAAGTTAATACATGACCTCTAAAATCACAATTTGAGAGGAGGCGAACTTGCACTCCTAATACACTTTGTCTTTAAGACCTATTTTGGCTCTAAGGCCACTGATGCAAGGGCTAATCCCATACTACAGAGGTGACTTAAGAAACTGCTAACTTACATTACTGAAGAATAGGTTGCGAAAAATAAGTTCACCTCAAACAATGTGAGTGGGAGCTCGAGAGGGTTAACACTCTCTATCCCAGTATGTCGCTTTACAAGAGAATAGAAGAAAAGAGAAGTTACATTTTAGGAAAAGGTTACATAGGGGAACGCTTAGAACCTGCCCCGAAAGTTAAACTGCTGAACTGGCAAAGAAAAAAATTTATTAATCGGCCATTACCTTATTGTTGACCGCTGCCGAGGAAAGAGGCGCTTCCCGCCTCCTGCTATGTACTTAATACACTGAAAGATGGAACAGAAGTGGCTCGGAGACCCTAAAATCAGCAGTTTAAATACTCTCGCAGAAAGTTCTAGGCGTTAGGGGAAAGAAAACACCCTCCCACAAAGATTTTATTGGGTAGGACCCCGCAACAGATTCAAGTTGGGGAAAGATACACCAGATTGGTCAGAAATTAATTGAAAAAATTCGTGATTGGATACATTCAAAACAAGGGGAAGAAAGGGGTAAATATAGCCAACTTAAACAATGACAGAAAGAAATTTAACAAAGAACAAACTCCTGAAATTAAATTTTCTCCACCAAAATAGTTCTTTGACTCCGCACTAGGGTGCACTATTGTTGATCTTCAGTAGTGTCCTCTAGAAGAGAAAGTTCACACTTCTTAATACAAGCAAGACAAAAGTACGTCGAAAATGACACAGTTCACAAACTCAAAATTTTCCAGGTAGTGACATCTTCTGAGAATTTTGGAAATTAAGACCGTAGATAAAGTTCAGACTTCCTCCTGAAGAGGAGTTTCAACTGGCGCAACTTTTAAATAAACGGTGTGGAGGTGTACCGCCCGGTACAGACCTCCCCCCCCCAAAAGTTCCTCCACGGGGTAACACAGAAGAACATAAACTTTTGTTTGAAAATAAGTTCCAAGTTTTGATGTTGCTATTAAGATAACTTGCAGAAGTATTTGAGAAATTTCTTAATTCGGTTCCAAAATTAGTTGTTGGAGGTGAAGTGAAGTCTTTAGGTTTATAGAAGTTGAATTTCTGAAGATAAGCTTTTACTACTTAAAAGTGAAGGAAAAATTTGCAATGTCCATCAGATATTGCTGTTGAATTCCCAAATGTAGTTATCTCTTATAGTAACTGTCCATGTAGTTGATGTTGATGAAGTTGGATGGCCGGACCGGCCGTTGCAGCTTGCGTCCAAAAGGAGGCCGCTCGGACCCCTTAAGTACCCTGAGATACCGCTCGCCCGCACTATGAGGGGAGCCGAGTGTTGAAACACGCCGCGCCCGCGGTGAACATATACAGGCTGCGGGCCAGAAGCAGGTCGTGCGCCGCACATCAGCCTTGGCCGGGAGGAGAGCTCCGGCTCGCCGTGCACATGTCGTCCTCGCTGGAGAGGAGGGGGCCCATCCCCCTCCCCAGTTGCTGCACGGCGCTGCGCGGCTGCGGGGGCACTGAAACATTAAGGCTAGGCGGCAGAATTGTGTTGGACCATCGTCTTTTTGAAGGCACAGGCATTATGGAGAGGTTGAGGGGCCAGCGGCGTGTAGATATCCGTGGCATTTAATCTAATGAAGCCACAGTGTAAGGTGGAGCAGGAGACGGGAGCGTGGTAATGGCCGTGGCAAGAACAGGATGGCAGTTTAACGGATCGGGGCGGGTTTTACAAAAGGCTTACATCTAAAACCAAAATATTATAGAAGGGGCAGAATGCCATAAAAGTGAAACTCAAAAAAAAAATATAACCTTCATATCCTTTCAAAATAATATGAAGCAAGTTAACACAAAATTACACCGGTTTCACCTGGGACAGGTGAACCCTAAATATCCTCTCGGTGGCTGGATTACTTAACAATAAGGTAACCGGCGTAAGAAAATCGAGAATGATACAAGGCCCATGAAATCTGGGGGCAAGCTTGCCCGCAGGAACAAAATTTTTGACCATAACCTGGTCACCTACCTTCAAAGGGGTGGGTCTCCGTCCACGATCATACCTTTCCCTAACCTTTTCATGAGACACTTTAAGATTGGCTTTAGCCTTCTTTCAAAGATCTTTAATGTTGTCCGGATCTATTATCTCGGGTAGAATGTCATTCAGAGACCAGAGGTTAGAAAGCGGCGAGTTGGGAACAAACTTGAACATTAAAGAAGCTGGAGTGAACTTGTGAGATTCATGAACCGCTGAATTCAAAGCAAAAGCTATCCAATGCAGGGACGTGTCCCACCTGGAAGGATCTTCATGATGATAGGCAATGAGTGCGGACCTGAGATTACGGTTAACCCGTTCAGCCAGAGATGGTTGAGGGTAATAAGCAGAAGTAGTTACATGAGAGATGGATAAGTCAAAACAGAATTTACGAAATAAAATAGATGTAAAAGCCTTAGCATTATCGGAAACTATGTATTGACAAGGACCAAAAGAAGCAAAGGTAGTATTAAGACAAGAAATGGTGGACTGAGCGGTAGCCAGCTTAGTCGGAAATAACCAGGAAAATCTAGTAAAACCATCTACACATACAAAGATGAACTTGTTGGCATTCCCCTTTGACTGGGGGAAGGGTCCCACATAATCAATATACAGGCGCTCCATGGGGCGCGACGCTTGATGAGAAGACAAAAGACCTACCTTAGTGGACATGGTCGGTTTACTAAGCAAACAGGATTTACATGCCTTTACTAATTCACGAATTTCACCGTCCATACCTTTCCAGATGAACATATCACGAATCTTTTCACGAGTTTTAAAGATACCAAGATGCCCTCCTAATGGGGTCTCATGATAATACTTGAAGATCATAGGTACAAGAACCGCTGGAACAACAACTTTCATCATCTTATCATGCCTCGAAGGGCAACATAGAACTCCATTCCTCAGAACATAAGGGACAACATGTTCCCCAGAAGAAAGGGTTTCCATTATCGGAGCCAGCGTCGGATCTTCACGTTGGTATTTCTCGATATCCCTAAACAGCATGGGAACATCTGTTAGGATGGCATTAACCTCAGATAGCATGGACTCGGGAGGTGATGGACTGTCGACCTGTTCATGCTTCTCAACGTCGTCTGAAAACATACGGCAGAGTTCATCAGCGACAACATTTTCGGTACCTCGGATATGCCTGACATTGAATTGGAAGGCAGAAATACGGATGGCCCAACGGGCTATACGACCAGTACGACGCGGCCTACCTAAGACCCAGCTTAATGCTTGATTATCTGTCTCCAGGTCGAATTTGACATGTTCCAGATAGAGACGGAACTTTTCTAAGGCAAATAAGACTGCCAACCCTTCGAGCTCATAGATGGAATACTTGGCTTCTTGAGCCGATAGAGTCCTAGATGCATAGGCGATGGGTCGCCTCCCTAGTTCAGTCTCTTGAAGAAGGACTGCCGCTACCGCCGACGACGACGCGTCCGTTTGGACGATGAATTTCTTTGAGAAATCAGGCATGGCAAGGACAGGGGCATTACAGAGAGCTAATTTCAGATCTTCAAAAGCGGCTTGTTGAGAAGGTCCCCACTCGAATTTGATGCCTTTCCTACGAAGAAGGTTCAATGGCGCCGCTCTATTAGCAAAGTTAGGAATGAACTTTCTGAAGAAATTCACCATACCAATGAACCTGGCGATACCTTTAATGTCCTTGGGAGGTTTAAAATCACGGATGGCCTGTGTTCTAGAATGATCGACTGCTACACCATCAGGTGACACAATATGCCCTAGGAATGACATAGAGTGCTTAGCAAAAGCGACCTTGGACAACTTGACAGTTAACCCAGCCTTACGAAGGCGATTCAGAACTTCTCGCAGATGATCTAGATGTTCTTCGAAGGTCTCCGAAAACACGACGACATCATCCAAGTAGTGATATAAGTACTCAAATTTGATGTCGGAGAAGACCCTATCTAGTAGCCTAGTGAGTACAGCTGCTCCCGTGGGGAGCCCGAAAGGCACGCGGTTGTATTCGTATAAATTCCAGTCCGTGGCAAACGCTGTAAGGTGTTTAGACTCTTCAGCAAGGGGAATTTGATTATAGGCCTGATTCAAGTCCAAGATAGTAAAGAACTTGGCCTTACGAAACCATGAAAAGCAAGAATGAAGGTCGGGAAGGGGCACAGATTGTAACACCACCTTCCGATTGAGAGCCCTGTAGTCAATTACAGGCCTGAAGCCCCATTGGGGTTTCGGGACTAGAAAAATAGGCGAAGAATACGCTGACTTAGAGGGCCTAATAATACCATCCTTCAACATCTGATCGATGATTTCTTTCAGAGCCTTCATTTTAGGTGGAGATAGCCTATACGGTGGAAAACGGACAGGAATCGAATCCGTGACCTCAATTTTGTATTCGATCAGGTCAGTAACGCCAAGAGTATCAGAGAATACCTCGGGAAACGACTGACACAGTTTGCGAATACTATCAGCCTGCTCCTCAGGTAGATGTCTAAGGTCTAACAACATCTCATCCTGGGTAGGCGAAATAGAAGAACATGACACAGAATTACACTTTAATAGTGGAATTTTACAACTAGAAGCAAATTTGAATGTGCACGACCTAGACTGGAGATCGAGCACAAGACCAGTGTGAGAAATAAAGTCAGCTCCCAATATAATGGGGCAAGACAATTGCTTGGCCACAAACAATTTAATTTTCCATGTAAATTTAAAAATACGAATTTTGACCAGTAAGGAACCTAGAATTTCTAATGGAGATGTATTAGCAGAAACACATTTCACAGGAGAAGAGTCATAGACAGGTAGGTTACAAACAGACTTCAATTTCGAATACCATTCAGCCGAAATAATGGAACAAACACTGCCTGAATCTAATAGAGCTGTTATAGGTTCGTTATTTACCTCAATCTTAAGGAAAGGAACAGGTGCGGGGGTATCCGCCGCAATCTTAAGACACTCTTTGGGGCATTCAAAGGACAGATTAGCAGATTTAACGTTCCCAGGATTTTCGATCTGCTTACCAGGGGCTGAGCCTCGGGAAGATGAATTAGTTGACTCAGCCGAAGCCACTAGTCACTTTTGATTGTTGTTGGAAGTTACCCCAGAAGTTGAGCAGGAGGGGGTGCTATTCGAATTGGGACAATTCTTGGCGATATGTGAGAAAGCCCCACATTTAAAACAGCCTTGTGATGAACCAGCTCCATTATTTGCCCTACTAGACTTGATCAGAGGACACTTATTGCGCAGGTGGTCAGGCGCCCCGCACGCATAACATTTACGGGGATTGACTGGTCGGCGAGGTGGAGGCCGAGTGTTACTAAAGGAAGGCGAGGGTTCTTTCGCGACACGCAAAGAATCGGCGTATCTAACTCCTTCCGCCGAGACGGCCAACGCTTCAAGTTCCGAGAAGGTTTGCGGGCACGCCGCGAAACACAAATATGACCTATAGGGAGGTGAAATTCCCTCTACAATAGCCTGCACAATCTGATCTTCAGGAAAATGAAGGGCAAACACCCTAGTATAAAACTTAATGTCCTGTATGAAATCAGCCAAGTTTTCATCCAAGCGCTGTACCCGATAATAGTATTTCTGAATCAGAGATGACCTCGCGCGGGCAGGAATGAAATTTGCAAGCAAGTGTGCGTGAAAATCTTCAATAGATGACTGTTCAGCAATAGCTCTTACTATTTTATCTGAGAGAACACCAATAGCATAAGGATAGATTATTTGTAAAATTTGACAAGGGGAAAGAGAAAACACAAGGGCGTGATCCTGAAATTCAACTAAAAATCTTAAAAATGAAATAACTTCACTGGTGGTGTTGACAGAAAACTTAGAGATACCTCTTAGCAACATTGCCAATGGATGAGGCAAGCTGCTAAACCCGGGTGACATAGTAGGTAGAGGTTTCAGGGGCAAGGAAGTTAATTCAGAACGGATGTTACTCAACGATGCACGGCGTTCAGACTCGTTGTCCAATGGGGCAGAAATAGTTTGAGCAGTGGGGGTTTTCCTATTTACTTCTCCCTTAGGAGACACTTCCTCACTACCTACATTCACTATGGTGGGTTGATCAGATTTGGCAGGAATTTCCCCAGTTAACAATTGAGTGACTTTACTAGACAATTCAGAAATAGTTTCAAGGAGCGTATTAGCTTCCTTCCTCTGAACGTCATTCACCTTTAGAGACAACAGATCATTAACTCTATTTGAAAAATGATATAGCCTGCCTTGCACACGCTTAATTTGATTAGGAGACGGATCATTTTCATCAAAAAAACTAACGACCGATGCTAGCCCAGTAATGTTCTCGACGATCGTGGAAAGAGAGTCATCAATTTCTTTCTCTCCCAAATTGGGGATGGAAATGGGCAAATCAAGGGAGTCTCTAAGCTTGTTAGTGTCGATAGCAACCGTGCCTCCAGATTGCACGTTTCTAATAGTTAATTCGTAGATCAACTCCTCTTTGCGCAAGTAGTTAAGGAGGAGAACATCGCGAGGGCCGGGCATGATAACAGAAAAATTTTGAAAAACCTCAATAAAAAAATTTCCAGCAACTGAGAAAATGGTTAGAGTTCGGATCAAAACAGAGCTTAGCCGTCAAAAGGGGCTAAATTGAGACCCATTCAACCACGCTCTGCTACCACTTGTTACCGTGTTTTGGTGGTAGTTGTGCATGAAAGAAGGTGCTGGGTGGTGAAGGGGTCTCAAGCTACTAAAGTGAAATTAATTTTAAAATTTAGCAAGGTTATATTTTCTTTTCAAAATTAGGTAACAACAAATAGAACAGGTACTTAGTAGCCGAAACACGATTGACAATTACATTTACATAGGTACCCCATTTGGGGCTTCAAAAGGTCAGAAACATAATTCTTGAGCCATGAGCCCAACCTTACAATGAACACCATACAACAAAGGGGCCGAAAACCCCCAAACATGCCAGAAACACCGGCTTCCAATTACATCCAAAAGCCTCCTTGAGGCAGAAACACAATTTTCAAAAAGGGCAACTTCCCCTTAAAATACAAGCCTATCATAGGCCACTCCGAACTCCACCTTTAAGCCGTCCTCAAAGGACATATACACAGGAGCAAAATACCCAATCTACTAAGGTCTGTTAAATGACAAGAAAGTTAATACATGACCTCTAAAATCACAATTTGAGAGGAGGCGAACTTGCACTCCTAATACACTTTGTCTTTAAGACCTATTTTGGCTCTAAGGCCACTGATGCAAGGGCTAATCCCATACTACAGAGGTGACTTAAGAAACTGCTAACTTACATTACTGAAGAATAGGTTGCGAAAAATAAGTTCACCTCAAACAATGTGAGTGGGAGCTCGAGAGGGTTAACACTCTCTATCCCAGTATGTCGCTTTACAAGAGAATAGAAGAAAAGAGAAGTTACATTTTAGGAAAAGGTTACATAGGGGAACGCTTAGAACCTGCCCCGAAAGTTAAACTGCTGAACTGGCAAAGAAAAAATTTATTAATCGGCCATTACCTTATTGTTGACCGCTGCCGAGGAAAGAGGCGCTTCCCGCCTCCTGCTATGTACTTAATACACTGAAAGATGGAACAGAAGTGGCTCGGAGACCCTAAAATCAGCAGTTTAAATACTCTCGCAGAAAGTTCTAGGCGTTAGGGGAAAGAAAACACCCTCCCACAAAGATTTTATTGGGTAGGACCCCGCAACAGATTCAAGTTGGGGAAAGATACACCAGATTGGTCAGAAATTAATTGAAAAAATTCGTGATTGGATACATTCAAAACAAGGGGAAGAAAGGGGTAAATATTGCCAACTTAAACAATGACAGAAAGAAATTTAACAAAGAACAAACTCCTGAAATTAAATTTTCTCCACCAAAATAGTTCTTTGACTCCGCACTAGGGTGCACTATTGTTGATCTTCAGTAGTGTCCTCTAGAAGAGAAAGTTCACACTTCTTAATACAAGCAAGACAAAAGTACGTCGAAAATGACACAGTTCACAAACTCAAAATTTTCCAGGTAGTGACATCTTCTGAGAATTTTGGAAATTAAGACCGTAGATAAAGTTCAGACTTCCTCCAGAAGAGGAGTTTCAACTGGCGCAACTTTTAAATAAACGGTGTGGAGGTGTACCGCCCGGTACATATGGTATGGCCGTGAATAGGCTTGAAAGATTGAGAGCGGGTCAGCTCTTTCTGGCATTTTGAAAGGTGCCTCGGGGAGGCGTGACATTTTGATTGCTGGGAGCAAGTGCTCCATTGTATTGAGGAAATTTCTGCCCCTTTCTAAAATATGTGGTTGTGAGCTGAGAGCTCAGAAATTGTTAAACTTTGGGGCTCGTAGCCCAGAATTTGTAAAGACCCCTTAACTTGTGCTTTCGTTTGTAAAATTACATTGTACCTGATTTTTCCTTGTTATTTCACCTAGTAAAAATTGTTAAACCTTGTTGTCTATTGAAAATATAACCTTTATTTAAATTTTAAATTCATCTTTCGGACTTGTAGTTAGACCCATTCCAGCCCGCACCTTCTTTCACCTCTGCTGATCCACCAAAACACGGTAACAACAATTATTATTATTATTATTATTATTATTATTATTATTATTATTATTATTCCACCCCATATTTCTAGTAGAAGCAAGCCTACCTCTTAGCCGGAGGACCCCGCACTCGATTCCCGGTGAGATCAGGGATTTTTTAACGTGACAATGTATTTCACTTGGCAGACAGGCTTCTATAAAGTAACAGCATTTTGATCTGTTTTCATAGGGTCTGGAATCCCCACGATATTTGCTCACTCTGTACAGCCAAACTCGCACGCCAACTGCCAACTGCAGCAGAAGAATATAGTCGACGTTAGCTCATTGATGCGCACACAGTGCATCCAGCAATCGGGCCCGGGTAAGTTTAGGCTCTTTGACCTCACCTTTTGATATAAATCCTTTCTTAAACTTACCGCAAGTGTATGTATCCACCCTTTAGTCCGGTTTCATGATACGGAGTTGTGGGTGAGATGTGGTGAAATTATATGTTTTACGGCTGGATCCCTTTCCTGACTCCAATCTCATCTGAGGAACTAATGAAAATTAAATGAATGATGGTGAATGCAGGGTAAGGAATCAGTTGTGGTCTATGAATTGGAACTGTCCCAGCATTTGCCTGGAAGTGGAAATGGGAGACCACAGCAAACCATTCTCAGGAGGGCCGACGGTGGGGTTCGAACTCACGCGCTTCCCGAATGCAGATCTTGGCTCCCTAGCTGTAGTGTGTTAACACGCGCGACCACTCTAATCGTTCTTAAACATACCATAAGTAATTCGATTTGTTCTTTTTCTTACTATTTGTTTTAATTCGCACCGACACAGATAGGTCTTACGGCGATGATGGGATATGAAAGACCTAGGAGTGGGAAGGAAGTGGCCATGGCCTGAATTAAGGTACAGCTCCAACATTTGTCTAGTGTGGAAATGGGAAACCAGGAAAAAACAATTTCAGGGCTGCCGACAGAGAGGCTCGAACCCACTATCTCCTGGATGCAAGCTCACAGCTGCGCGCCCCTAACCGCATAGCCAATTCATCCGATAATTTGAAATTATAATTTGACGTTTTACTTCATAATTAAGGAATTTATTTTATCCTTAACACTCATTTAGCCTCATACCTCAATCCGAAGCTAAGTTAAATCACAGAGCCTTGCAGACTGAACAAGGACAGGCATACCAGTCTATAATGAAGACATACTGTACTGTACATGTGTGCTCATTTATATCCTTCATTCTCGTTCCTTCTCAGCTGCTTTGGAAATCATCTCCCAAATTTATTTACCAGTGATTTAACGTCGCACTAATTCAAATAGGTTTATAGTGATAATGGGATAGGAAAGAAGACTTGGAAGTGGACGTGGTCTAATTTAAGGTATAGTGTTGAAAATCGGAAACCACGGATAAACAACCTTCAGAACTGTCGGTGATAGAACTTTCTCCCGAATGCAACCTAACATTTAGACGGCCCGAAGCATGCAGTTAACTCGAAAGGTCCACGTCTAGTGACCAGTGGGTCCTAGCTCAGTCTGGATCCGCTTATTTTATTTGCGTCAAGATTCTCTTCTCCATAAATCAGTCAACTCTTTATCTTCAGACCCCGACACTAAGAGGTTGCGAATCCTAAGGAGTCCTTTCCTTTGGATGCATACACTTTGTATCCGATAAGAAATGAAATTTTGAGGAAGTAGAAAGTAGAAAGACAGGAGTCTCTGTGATGTAGTGGTTAGTGTGATTAGCTGCCACCCCCTGAGGCCCGGGTTCGATTCCCGGCTCTGCCACGAAATTTGAAAAGTGGTACGAGTGCTGGAACGCTGTCCACTCAGCCTCGGGAGATCAACTAAGTAGAGGTGGGTTCGATTCCTACCTCAGCCATCCTGGAAGTGGTTCTCCGTGGTTTCCCACTTCTCCTCCAGGTAAATGCCGGGATGGTTCCTAGCTTAATGCCACGGCCGCTTCCTTCCTCTTCCTTGTCTATCCCTTCCAGTCTTTCCATCCCCCCGCAAGGCTCCTGTTCAGCATAGCAGGTGAGGCCGCCTGGGCGAGGTACTGGTCATCCTCCCCAGTTGTATCCCCGACCCAGAGTCTGAAGCACCAGGACACTGCCCTTGAGGCGGTAGAGGTGGGATCCCTCGCTGAGTCCGAGAGAAAAACCAACCCTGGAGAGTAAACCGATTAAGAAAGAAAGAAAGACAGGAAATATGTATTTTGAATATATTTAAATTCAATTTGACGCTATTTTCCTTTATTGTTTCCTTTGGACACTCGCCATTAAGTTACAGTATTTCTGAAATGTAAAGCAGCTCTCAACTATAAAAATGTTGACGACAAATATTATTCGAAATAGAAATTACCATTCTTCATTCTAATATTAGTGATAAGAGTGTCGTTCTTAACTCTTAAAACAATAATTAGACCACTACGGTAACAAGTATCTCTGTTCCTCCAAACTTATCTAATGTGATCATTCACTGCTTGTTAACTTCATTGATGCAGTACAATCAGATGCAGGATCTATGAGAGAATCCATTAAACATATTTTATTGATTTATATATGTGTTTAAACCAAGGTTCTTCCGCAAAACACTCTCTGCTTTAAGAATATTTCAGAATTACTTCCTCACTCTGCACTTGTTTTATACTGAGTATGATTTAGTGTTCTGTTGATGAGTTAATAAGATGCCACAGAGTCAGACAGTGTATCATTAGATGCAAGCCTTCTCACTGTATTTTGCTTAAGCTGCCAGCACGGTGTTTATACCAGTAGGTTGGTTCCTATGCAAATTCGGCTGCTTGCTGCTGGCGATATGCTGGCACCCTAGTGAGCTCCAACAGGTTGCTGGTGTAATGAGCCGGAAGGTTTCCTTCTGCAGATAATATCGTAATAGCCATGGAGCCACCGACAAAGGGTTTTGCAGGTATTCCGTCATAATACTCAGCCCTCTGATACATAAATCAGACTTTTGTTTGCTTCATTTTGAATTAAGACAAGCAAGGCAATGCCACTCTATTTGGCCATCCTCACACTCGAGTTGATGGATGCTGAGACTAGTATCGTTTGATAATAATGATTGTAGATCCCAACCCTATGTGCTGAGGATGAATACATGTAATAATTATACTACGAAAGGGTCGATGACCTAGATGTTAGGCCCATTTAAACAACAAGCAAGATACTACGACGGACAGAAAGTGTGGGAGAATCTGGTTTCCTGATCCAGGATTGCTGGAGCAGACGATAAAACTCTGGCTTTCCGAGCCTAAATTGCCCACTTGGATCACGATTCAAGCCAGTGGTATTTGAAGATGGCCAAATACGCCAGCTTTGCTTCAGTAGATCTACCGACATACAAATAACTCCTGCACGACATAATATCAGGACCTCTCCGTCTCCGCAAACCACAAAAGTAGTAAGTGGGACGTAAATTCATTTATCATAATTTTATTATTATTCTTTCTTTCTTAATCCGTTTTCCCCCTAGGGTAGGTTTTCCCTCGGACTCAGCGAGGAATCCCAGCTCCTTTGGGTCAGGGGATACAACTGGTCAGGAGGACCAGTACCTCGCTCAGGTGGCCTCACCTGTTATGCTAAAAAGTGGCCTAGTAGGGGGATGGGAAGTTTGCAAGGGATAGAGAAGGAAAAGGGAAGGAAGCGACCGTGGCTTTAAGTTAGGTACCATCCTGGCATTTGCCAGGAGGGGAAGTGGGAAACCACGGAAAACCAATTCGAGGATGGCTGAGAAGGGAATCGAACCCGGGCTTACGGACGTGGGAGCTAATCACACTAACCACTACACCACAGAGACGGACATTATTTTCTATTATTATCATTATTATTATTTTTATCATTATTATTATTATGTGACAATGGAAATAATACATTACTTTCACAGCAAGTAATACCCAAGAGCACTGTTAAAATGATGTGGGACGGCGACATTCAATACATTTATTGTGAGCTGACAAATTTACTGTAATCCGAAAGACTGGACAAACATTTTTCATTGTACGTTAAGAATTAAGTGATCACAATAAGATACCATTGAGAAGACGGTTGAAGGCAAGACGAAGAGGTTTAAACTATGGTAATCTGTCTTCGCTATGTTTTCTTCTACACTCTGTGAAGGCAGTACACCGGAGAGAATTGAGCATTCCTTATTAAGAAGTCTGTGACAGTCTTTACCCCGCCGATAACTTCATCTGCCTAGTGAAAACTAGTTAGGAGCGCATTTATTGTGGTATTAACTCCCATCCGTCACGGCATGACTAGCAAGCTGCCATAAACGAAGAGTAAGAACATCTCCTCATCGGTCGGTCCATCCGCGATCTACCATCGCAGAGTGTGCGACAAAAACTACCTACCCTGCTGTTATAAAATGATCAGAATATTATTCTGTACTTCAGAAATAAAAAGTTCAAGAACACTCACATCATCATATTTTCCCTTTATCCAGCTGTAGCCGGCTAGGGGCAAATATGGTTCCTCTCCACTTTCTTCGGTCTTTCCACCACTCCTCCACCAACGCTGTGTCCAAGTCCAGGTTTCTTCCTATAATACCGCGTTGGATTGTATCCTTCCATCCCAATCGTGGTCGTCCACGGCCTCTCCTTCCTTGCATTTGTATTTCCATTACCTGTTTTTGGCATTCTTTCATCACTCATTCGCTTTATGTGCCCAAACCATCTTAGTCGGATTTTCTCTATTCTATCATTCATTTTTTCCATTTCAATTTTTCCCGGATTTTCTCATTCCTTATTTTGTCTCTTCTACTTTTCTGTATTATACTCCTCAAGAACATTTCGGCCTTGCTTCCATTGACACATCTTTGTGCCATAACATGTTTCTTACACTATGATAGAAAAAACTTCCAGCTCTTACTAATCTCTCTTACTAATCTCAGCATCCAGTCGAGCATTCTCCATTAATTCACTCCCCAGGCATTTGAACGTACTCTCACATATGGATCAAAAAGCTGGACAATGCAGGCCAAAGTGGAAGACAAACTTACTACTAAAGTAACTAAGTTTTTGAAGAAAAATCAACTTAGGATAAACAAGATGGGATATGGTGTGAAACATCAGGAAAAGATGAGAGTCTCAGTCAAGATCCATTGATGAGTATCATTCAGAACTACTGTAGGATGGTTGGAAAATCTCATAAGAACGGAGCTCCATTAAAGGGTTTTAAATAGATTTCCAGTCATTGCGAAAATGTTTTCTAAGCAAAGGTCACTTTCAGTGGTGACACTTGCATTCCTGGAAGCATTATTATTGGTGTTCAAACATACACATGACCACGTACACTGCATTCGAGAATGTTGATTGGACCAAGCTATTTGAGATTTTGAAGGTGATCGGGATCAGATACGGAGAAATGGGAATGATCTGCAATCTGTAAAAATATCTGCTATGAAAAGAAAAAAAGGCGCGGCAGTCCAGAAAGGAATGAGGCTAGGTTGCAGTTGGTCCCCCTCACCTTTTCAGCGTATATATAGAACCGGTGGTAAAGGAAATCAAAGAGGAATATGGAAAAATAATCACAATCCGAGAAGAGGAAATCAAAACTCTGAGATTTCTCGATGATTTTTGTTACGATGTTTTGTGGATGTGCAGAGGTGAAAGAAGGTGCTGGGGTGAATATGTCTCAACTTACGAAATAAAAGTTAATTTAAAACTTTAACAAAGGTTATATTTATTTTCGAGATCAAGAATAACAAGAATAACAGGAACACAGTTGAATATCAACAAGTTAAGAATACACAATTACAGGTTACTAATGGATTTTGGGCTTCGAGCCCCAGATTTACAATCCCTGAGCAATGAGCCCCACATTACTTATGTATAAGGTTCAACAAAGGGGCAGAAAACCCCAATCATACCAAGGAGTACTAGCTCCCAATTACCCAGTAAAGCCTCCTCGAGGCACACAGAACCCAAATTTAAGAAAGAGCAACCCGCTCTCAAAGTTCAAGCCCATCAACGGCCACACCAAACTCCACCTTCAAGCTGTCCTCCGGACACATAAAAACAGGGGTAAAAATACCCAACCTACTGAGGCCTATTCAGTAAAGAAATAGGACAATGACATGGCCCCAAAATACCAACTTGAGTGGAGGCGTACTCAGCACTCCTAATACACTTTATTAAAACCTAATTTGGCCCTAGGCTGCTTATGCAAGGGCTAATCCCATACTACGGAGGTGACACGATAGGAAAACTTTATTACGTTACGAAGAGATGGGAAACTGTTGTAAAAATGTAGTCACCTCAAAACAATATGAGTGGGAGCTCGAGAGGGTTAGGCACTCTCTATCCCAATTTTGTAGTTAAAGTTACAGAATTTATACCAAGTGTCGTTTACATTATAAAGGAAGGTTACATGATAAAAGTTTCGAACCTGCCCCGAGGGTTAAACTGCTGAGCTAGCAAACAAAGAAGTTATTAAAAGGCCATTACCTGCTGGATGAACTGCCGTCTGAAGAAAGGGGCGCTTCCCGCCCCCTGCTATATAATCACACTAGGAAAGATGTTACTGAAGTGGCACCGAGACCAGAAAAACAGCAGTTTATATACCCTCGCGGAAAATTCGAGACGTTTCATGAATGAGAACCCACACCCCCCTCAACTTTATTGGCTAGGATCAAGCAACATATCCATATCGGAGAAGACACACATTATTGGTTAAAAATTAATTAAAGAAATTCGGGATTGGCTAAATTCAAAACAAGCGGAAAGAGAAGTGTTATACTGCCAACCCAAAAAATTACTGAAAGAAATTTAACAAAGAACAAACTTATGAACACAAAATTTCTCAAAAAAACCAGTTCCTTCACTTCGCACCAGGGTGCACAATTGTAGTTCTTCAGTAGTTCCATTTAGAAGAGAATGTTCACACTTCTCACTACAGAGAAAACAAATATAAATCGAAAAAGACACAGTTCAGAACTCTTCAAAATTTACAATAGCGACATCTTCTGAGAAAATTCAGAATTAACATGGTTGTTAAAGTTCAGGCTTCCTCCAGTAGAGGAGTTTCAACTGGCGCAACGTTTGAATTAGCGGCGCGGAGGTGTACCGCCCGGTACAATTTTAATATTCTCTCTGAGTCTGCAGAAGATTTGAAGAAATTGCTGAATGGTATGGGCACAGTCTTGGAGAAGGAGCACAAGATTAAAAAACACTGCAAAACAGAAGTAATGGAGTGCGGTCGAACGAATTCAGGTGCCGCAGGAAATATTAGATTATGAAATGAAATCTTAAAGGAAGTAGATAAATATTGTTACTACCGGGCGAGTTGGCCGTGCGGTTAGGGGCGCGCGGCTGTGAACTTGTACCCGGGAGATAGTGGCTTTGAGTCCCACTGTCGGCAGCCCTGAAGATGGTTTTCCGTAGTTTCTCATTTTCACACCAGGCAAATGCTGGGGCTGTACCTTAATTCAGGCCACGGCCCACAGTGGGTAATTTCCAGCATCCAGCCGGCCAAATATAATATTTTCAACCCTAGTCTTTGGTGCGCATTTTCTGTGAGTCGTGTTTATAAGACTCTTGGGTGCAGTAATTAAGTACTGAAAAGTCGCGCTGTCCGATTATCTAATCTCACCGAAGGCCTAAATTGGCTCTCCTCCGTTAGGGCATCATAATCTGGTGAAGCGAGCGCACAGTTATTATTATGTGAGGGCTCAGTAAAGACGTCAGAACTAAATATTTCTTTAGCTTGCAATGTGATTATATTAGATGAAGGTATGTATTTTTATACAGTATGTAGCATTTTCTGAAAATTACTATATTGTTGTCCGAAATATGCACTTAAAATCCAGGTACACGGTGTCCAAGCGCTATCTAATTATACAAATTTGAGCTGACTTTCAAAATGTATTGCCTTTGATTTCCGAAATGAAAGTCTTTTAGATGAGTTATCTGTACCCTAATGAATATAAAACTGTGACTTTTTGCTGCGACCAGGCGCGACCATGAGAGCAATTAATTTTTTTCAGAAGCCATGTACTCTGTAACCCAGAGGTCGGTTTTCGAGCTGTTGAGGAACAGCAGGGAATATAAACGGAACGATGATATTGTGAATGTTGTAATTGAACATTTAGGCTTTGAGGATTGTTCCGAGAATATATTCAAGTCAATAAGGAAATCTGTCAGTATTTTGTGTGCTAAAATTCGATCACGCTAGACAAAATATGGTAGAAAAAGGGACAAATTGCTGAAGTACAATAAAAGTTGGTTCGAGAAGGACGTGCATCACAAAAATATCAGCATGAGCCTGCCATTAGCCTACCATAGCTCATTCCATGTTAAGAAAACGGTATTGCTCTTATGACAACACGGTTGCCATATCGAACGGCTCCGCTCAACACCATCACGGGAAAACGGCGGCACATACATTTGTGAAATTCAATATGTAAGTTCAAGACAAAAGGCTGAAGAAACTAAGCTACAAATTACTTTTATGAACTGAAGGGGACGTGGGGTTTACAGGGGCCACTTTTGGTTCGTACAGAATCAGAGGTAAACTACGGCACATAAGAAACCTCAGCACTGAAATGTAAGACAAATTGCGAGAGAAAATAGACAAATAATTTTTATGGATTTGAGGGGCGGGTGATGTATTTCATTGCATTTAATAAATTTATCCAGACAATAAAAGCTAGAAAACAGACGCAGTAAATAAATACTGCAGATGACTACAAAAGATCACAGTATTAATGTTAAAGAAGTAAATCACACACGTAGGCTTATCGCATAACTCTCATTCAACACAATACATTTACACACTGATTTAAAGCCTAAAGTACACACGCAATAAATAAATACTGTAGATGACTTCACTACAGAAGTTCAGGGAGGAAACGCGTCTATTGGTTGATATCCGAAGCAAAGTGCTGGCAATACCAATGATGGAAACCGCTAGAAGATTCTTCAGAGAGGCTTCCAATTCTGTGGATATTACTGGAGTAGATATAAATTTAATAAACCATCTACGTGCCATAGTAGAAACTCTTTCGTGTGGGTATGTCATTGATAAAGTGACATTTGGCATGTACGCAAAGGAAACTACACAATTGTACTACATGCCTGTAACTTCGCACAAACTCTTGGGTCACGGCGCTGTATTATACCTATTGTCTACCTCTCCGAGCAAGCCCAGGAGACCAGGAATAAAGATAACAGGAAACCTTCCAGAAAGACACAAATACTGAACTTTTCCATAGGCTGCATATATCATCGGACCCTTTTATTACCAGCTTAGGGAAATGGAGGAGGAAGTTGATTCCGCTTTCACGAGAAGTGCTCAACTTACTGTCTGAGGCTCCTGTATCTGGTTCTGCCGAAGGAGATAATGAAAGTGACGATAGCGATTCTGATGTAACTTCGTCTAATGAATAAATTGTTTGGCAAGTACATGTATTCCTGTATCTGTTTTTAATTATTCTAAACAGCATGTCCCACTATTAACATCTATTTAATTTCTTAAAGCTATAACGAAAAATGATTAAAATTACAAAGATTACTAATTCTATTCCTGGCGTAGTAAATTTTTCTTTGTACTTGATTGACCACACACTTAATTATGTCCAATAATAGCAGTTGCATACTAAGTTTTATGTAAATCGGTCCATTAGTTTCCGAGATACGATTTTTGGCCGGCTAGATTCCTGAAATTACGCACTGTGCGGCCCCTTCCTTCCAACTCCCGGGCCTTTCCCATCCCGTCGCCTCTATAAGACCTATCTATGTCGGTGCGACGTAAAGCCACTAGCAAATTAAAAATTGCTACTTGGGTAGTAGAATAACTAACCATGGCAAAAGTAAGGAGAACATAAAATACGGACTACCACAAGCAAGGAAGGTCTTTCTAAAAAAAAAAAAAAAAATTGCTCACTCCGAACATTGATGTAGAAATTAGAAAAACGTTTTTTAAGACTTTCATCTCGAGCGTGACACTGTATGGAAGTGAAACACGGACGATAATTAGCTCAGAAAGAAAGAGAAACAGGCTGGACAGAAGATAAGAATGTGACGGGTCACATGTTGGACTGGATTCTGTCTCATGTGATCTGTCACGCAAAGAAAGGGAGAAAAACACATTGTCAGCTAGTTGCCTGTGGGGTTGAATATCTGGTGTCTCGGGTTGGACGGGCAGTTTTCCTTATCAGAGGAGATACCACGACCAGCTAGTCCTTTTAATTTAGTTTTAGGCAGTAGAATACCTAGTTAGGATGTTAGTGCAGATTGTAGTTAAGGTAGCATCTTACATGTGGTGCTGGATATCCGCGCGTGTGTGGGATGCTACAGAGTAGATTTAATAGATTGTAAATTTAGACATAGAAGATTTAGATTAAATTAGTTATAGATTTAGTTGTAGTTAAGTAGTTAGTCCAGTCATGTCCTATTTTCTTTATTTACTTATACCGATGGTTTGTAACTATGGCGGGATGGTAATAAAAGTATAATGTAATGTAATATAAAAGAAAGAGAATATAAGTTGTTCATTGTGGTGTTACAGAAGAGTGCTGAAGGTGAGAGGGTGGATCGAACTTCGAACGAAGAGATACTGAATCGAAATGGTAAGAGGAGAACGTTTTGGCGATATTTGACCCGAAGAAAAGATAGAATGATAGGATGCATCTTAAGGCACCCAGGGCTTGTTCGGTTAGATTTTGAAGGAAGTGTAGGCGGTACAATCGGCAGGAATAGACCAAGGTATGAATAAGATAAACAGATTAGATTAGATTAGATGTAGAATGCAGTAGTTACGTAGAAATAAAAAAACGTTAGCACAAGATAGGGTGGCGGGGAGTGCTGCATCAAACCAGTCTATGGACTGATGTCCCAAAGAACATTATTATTATTATTATTATTATTATTATTATTATTATTATTATTATTATTATTATTATTATTATTGTACCGGGGGTACACCTTCTCCGTCCAGTTAAAGTGCGCGCCTTCTAGAAGTCCTTCTGTGCTGTGAATCCTAAACTATGTATCGCAAGATACTTGGACCTTTAACCTTTAGTTGTCTCTACTATCGGCCTATGTGCCCCCTCTGGCGGGATTACGGACAATTAATTTTAAGGGAATTTTCATTTTTCAATATTTGTAAACCTTAACTGTTTGTAGATTGTTCTTTTATGTGCTAAGGTTATCAGCATTCCTACGGTTTCCTTCTTCTTTAGTTATTAACCAATCAGGAATTGTGTGTATATTTCTCTAGCCATTTAAAATTGGGGGTGTATACCGGCATCTGTCTAGCTCAAGAGAGTTCTGGAACATTCTCCTCGGAGTTGCTATAAAAGCTGAGCGCTTTAGGGCTGTATTGTCATCTTCATCACTCCGGTCTAGTGTGTGTGCACGGCGTATTTTAGGAGGCAGGGGTAGCCTTGCCGTCGTCAGAGGGCCCAACAACTCAAGGTAATGGCAGAGATCTCTTAACATGTGATAGATCCAGGCAGAGAAATTGAGGGGAAGGTTTCAAGTTCCTTTTATTAATGTAAATTTCTAAAACAACTGTTTAAATGTAAATTTTCGGCAAGTCTGAGGACTTTGTTCAAATCCCTGCGGGGAAGAACGTAATATAAGGAAACAAAGAGTGTTTACCCATTCAACTTGGTATGGGGGTGACTAAGATTTTCTAAAACTCTAAATTCTTCACACTACTTTCGTACTTAATATATCGCATCTAGTCACCCCTCTGTAGTATGTGCTTAGCCTTCGCAAACTTCGTGCCATAAGCCCATTTAATATTTTAATATCTGCCAAAATGAAGTGCAAGTGTTTCGTCTCCTAGCATTTTGTCCATGGCCGATCGTCTTAAACCTTTTATTTTTTACATTAAAGCCATTTAGAATGGGCACGCATGGCCCCTTTTAAAATTGTCATTATTTATAGACGAGTGTGTAACAGACTGTGGAGCAGAAAGGACAGTCAGTAAATATAGTTTTACCGGGCGAGTTGGCCGTGCGCGTAGAGGCGCGCGGCTGTGAGCTTGCATCCAGGAGATAGTAGGTTCGAATCCCACTATCGGCAGCCCCGAAAATGGTTTTCCGTGGTTTCCCATTTTCACACCAGGCAAATGCTGGGGCTGTACCTTAATTAAGGCCACGGCCGCTTCCTTCCAACTCCTAGGCCTTTCCTATCCCATCGTCGCCATAAGACCTGTCTGTGTCGGTGCGACGTAAAGCCCATAAAAAAAAAATGTTTTTAAAGTTTATAAGGTGTAATTTCGTTAAAATCAGGTGCCTGTGAGAGGCCGGACTGTAGTAACTTTTGGAACGTAGTCTCCTAAAATGAAAATGAGTGGAGCAAACATGCTCTTGTAAAAGTGAACCTGTTTTGAGCTAGATTGCTCAACCGTTGCAAGTTATTGTGCCAATAATTTTCCTTATTGTACCTGATTTTTGACTTTAAGTCATTCTTATTGTGGGTGCCAACGAGCTCATTGTTAACTGTTATTGTTGCTTATTCAGAGGTATCTATCAAATTTTAAACTAAAAAAAAAAAAAAAGAAGGAAAGAAATAACATTTCAAAGTTTAGTGCTTTAACTTTTACTCTGATCATTTCACTGTCTACCCATTCACCCCAGCACCTTCTTACACCTCTGTGAACCACGGAAACCCCGGAACAATTATCATCACCACCATCGGAACTTCTCATCAAATTGGAGTATGCAACAAGTAATCCTCCTCTTAAAGGAAAAATATATATAAACTCCCAGGATATGCATTTCTATTTAATGCAAATGAATCATTTGTTCCTTCGGGAAGGTCGACCGGGTAACGACATCGACCATAGGCGGCTGCTCATCGTGTTTGATGTGATTCCTGGGTAGGACTGCCAACTCTCCCGAATATACGGGAACTCCCATATTATTCTAAGCCGTAACCCGCCTCCGGTTTCAATATAAGTCGGGAGGTCGCATCTCCCCAATTTCAGAAAATGACACCAGCCTGACAGTTAAACCTGCCTCGCATTTTAAAATATTGCTTATGGAATATAATTTTACCAGCATAATCATAATTTCGTGTGGCTATTTCTAGCCAACTGCAGCCCTTATAAGGCAGACCCTCCGATGAGGGTGGGCGGCATCTGCAATGTGTAGGTAACTGCGTGTTATTGTAGTGGAGGATAGTGTTGTGTATGGTGTGTGAGTTGCAGGAATGTTGAGTACAGCACAATCACCCAGACCCCGAGCTATTGGAATTAACCAATGAAGGTTAAAATCCCAGACCCGACCGGGAATCGAACCCGGGACCCTCTGAACTGAAGGCCAGTACGCCGACCATTCAGCCAACGAGTCGGACATTTTACCAGCATGACTTCATTGATAAATAGCCATACGAGTTATGACAACACTTCTTAACGCTCCACTCGGCATGCTTGCACCTCCTCGTTTTGTTCGTGAATTGATTTTGTTTGTGATTTGATATTCACATGGAACTGTTGCTGTATTTCGTTTCTGGACCTGATTTAACCTTTAACATAAAATCCTGAGTATACACGGATTTGTAGTTTACACAAATATATAAAATCCAGAGAATACTCCGGAATAACGCTTTCTGTTCTGTACGTAACTTAAAAGCGTGAATATACTCGTTTCTTGTTGTTTCTTAATATTTCCAGCAGATGTTAATGAAATATTTCCTCTGGGTTCTCATTTTCGACAGTACAAGTCTCTTACTTAACCGGCAGTGAATGTCTGGAACTCACAAAGTGCGTTCTGGCGGTCTTTATTAGTTATTGCTTTCGAAGTGTACCTTTTACATTCTATGAGAATTCATTCAGTGAGACTGATAGTTTTGAAGATCTTCATGAGGATAGTTCAGGAGAAGATCCTTGTTTCAGGGCATTTCACACAGCCAAAAACATATAAACATATATAAACATATATTCATATTAATTACTAGCAAATGTACCCGTGCTTCGCTACGGTATTCTACATTGTATACGGATATCGACGTAAATACTGTGCGTGCAGTAAATGAGATTGTTTTAAAATTGCATGTCTCTTAGCCTTATCCGAGAAATAGCATGGGGAGGTCCCCATACGTTGTTTCCAATGTAAAGTGAGGGTTGTGGAGTTGTGATGATAACGGCAGGCTCACTTACCTACCGCCATTCACAATCGAGTTGGCAAGTTTACATTATAATAGCAGGCCCCATTGCCCACTGCGCGGTCACAATCGATTTGGGGAGTTTTAGTTACAATGGCAGACCCATTTCCTACTTTCAGGCAGATTACAGTTGAGGAGTTTTTATTATAATAGCAGGCAACTTCCCTACCACCAGTCAATATTGAGTTGTGCAGTTATCATTATAATGACATGCCCTTTTTACTGCTGCCAGCCAGCTTACTGCCAGTCACACAGAGTGAGTTTCCATGAAAATAGCAGGCCACTATGCCTAATGCTAGTCAAATTTTAGATTGAACATTTGTTTATAATGGCGGGCACCCTGGCCTAGAGCCAAACACAATAGGGTAGGGGACTTTCGAACAAAACTGCATGATTCTTTGCCTTCTGCAAGACAAATCGGGAAGTGAATTATTCATTAAAATGGTAGGCCCTCCTTACTAATGCCAGTTACACAGGAGTTGGAGAAGGACCCCATTCCTACTGCCAGCGGTCAAAGTCGGTGTAGGGAGTACTGATTACAATAGCAGACACACCCTTTCTCGATCGCTACAAATCGACATCAATGAATATATATAGATGGACATACGAAGTATATGCATGTTTACAATATTGCAGACCTTCATTTACAGATTAACTGCTGCTAAACGGTACGTCATATTGACAAAAGATTGTACCGTAAGGCGCAGTATTTAGCGATCTAAATGGCTGGTCCTATGATATTTTCTCGTATCTCATCTATTCATGGATCAGATTGAGTCAGAAACGTTGAATAGCTTGAAATTTGCTTAAGATTATCTTACATTGCATTACTTTTCGGATAATTATGTGACATAGCATTTGGCTCACATATGGGTACTGGGTGGGCCAATGTTCGTGTAGAGTTTGATCATACTATCTTTCCTGTAAGTGACTGAAAGTATGAATTATATAGGTAAAGAGTCCTAATTTACTTAAAATCGAGAAATAGAGACGAATCTAACGTATAAGCGATACAGATACGACAAAAAGTAATAAGACCAAGGTTGAATATCACTCCTAATTCAACGAAGATTGTGCCATCTGTTATGTGATAGGACTTCCCGTTTATCCCACGAAATACCTCGAAATGAAGGTCTGCACCAAAATTAAAATTGCTTCCATATTTCGATATTTTTCGGGGATAAAAAATGAAAAAATTAAAGATCTGTGAAGTTTTTCGTTCGTTACAGGCTGAAACGTATAATATTGCCAAATTTCAATTTTCTTGCTTGTCTGGCAGATTATGCTGCAATCTGGATTTTCGGTGAGGGGGTAAATTTTATGACTTTCAGGAAATTAAACCAAAAAATATGCAGACGATCATTATTACCCTCAAACGGGTATCTATACGAAAATAGTCAATGTACAGGCACACACAGTCGTTACGATTTTATTTATATAGATAGATAAGGAATCTGCTCCACGTACAACACATTTTGGCTACGTCCGCTGGACTTAACCTGCAAAACAAACTGTTCATGATATCTCACTTATTAATCCTCCTGTCGAAAAATTCACATGAGAACAAAAGTTTTAGAAATGGATTTCCATTAAGGATTGTAGATTTCGATTAATTTCGGATGTGCACATTTTGAGGAAGTGCAAAATCATGGTCCCGGTTTCGGATAAACCCCCAGTAAATTTAGGTATTCAGAAATAATATTGGCCCTAAAGCATACACAAGGACAGGCGGATTCTATATATTAAGTTTAGTAGAAATATATTCAGTAGTTTTCAAGTTATAAAAACTCATACAATCAAACCGACTAACAGATACCAAAGTTAAGAAATATGCAGATGGTCATTATTACAACTGAAACGGATAACTGTACGGAAATTCCGCCAAAATAGCCAATGTATAGACAGACGGTCGTTGCGATTATATTTATCTACATGACAGATAAGCATGGGCACGTTTGAAAGTGCAAACCTTCATTTCGAGATTTACTGCTCCGAAACGGTACATCATATCAACAAACGGTTTGCACCTTCAGACGTCCCTTTTATTGCTCTACATGTTTGGTGTTAAAACATTTTCTCGTAACTCACATATTTATGGGTTCGATTGAGTTACGATATTTGAATGGGGTGAAATGTGGGTGCATTTTCATCATTTTACATTATTTTTCACATACTTATGTGAAAGCTAGAATCATGAAATTGGGATCGCATATAGCCATTGGTCGTGTCAATGTGCGTGCCAAATTCGATGACTCTACCTTTCCCATAAGTGTGTCAAAGTAATACACGTGTAAAAAGCACAAAATTTGCGAACCATCGAAATATATAGCCAAATCTACCCTATAAGGGAGAGAGAGCGAGAGAGAGAGAGAGAGAGAGAGACGACAAAATATCACAGGACCAAAGTTGTAGATCACTCGAAATTGAACCGAGATCGTGCCATCCATTTTGTGATAGGACTTACCGTTTAGCCGCGAAATACCTCGAAACGAAGGTCTGCACCGTCATTAAATTGCCTATATTTCGATATTATTCGGCATAAAAAGTGAAATATTTAAAGATCTTGGAAGTTTTCCGTAGGTTACCGGCTAAAACATACAAATTAGCTTAATTTCAATTTTTCAGCTCGTGTGGCAGATTGTGAGGCAATCTTGATTTTGGCGGGCGAGGGGGGGGGGGGGTAAAATTTAGGACTTCCAGGAAACTATAGCTAAAAAATATGCAGGTGGTCATTATTACCCCTTAAACGGAAAGCTGTACGAAAATTTCGCCAAAATAGTCAATGCACAGACACACGGTCGTTACGATATGATTTATCTGGATAGATAAGGAATCTGCTCCACGTATAACACCTTTTGGCCTATGTCCGCTAGACTTAGCCTGAAAACCGAACTTTCATGTTATCTCCCTTATTAATCCTCCAGTTGAAAAATGTATATGAGGAAAAGAAATTAGAATTGGATTTCCAAACAGTTTGATCGATTTCCAGTCAGGTTGGTCTTGTACTTTATACACAGGGTGAAGCGTAATTCGCGCACTCAGGCGTCGCAGCGCGACTCCTCACATGCCAGCAATAAAAAAATGTCTCTTACAAAATTTCGTCTTGCGAGTATATCCGGTAGAAAACGGACGTTGAAGAGTAGCAATCTAGCAACACTGTAACCATATGTAGGGTAACTACCGCTGTCAGCACGTTCTCGTCGTTCCATACAGTTGGTGCAGTGGGTAGAGTTTTTGCTTGGCATGCAGGAGGTCGATGGTTCGATCCTGGGTTGAGGAGCATTTTTTATTTGCTAATTTCCATCTGACATTACCTACTGTAATACAGTAAGACACCGTTTCTGAGGTCACATGTATCCTACATTTACAACATTTTGTAACGCTGAAACAACAAGTACCTGGTTAGACTAATAAGAAATAGACAGCTGAAACAAACAGGTTACACATCTAGTAGATGAAGTGGTGCGAATAAATTCACGTCCACGACGTGGAAAGGGCGCCTTTCAAAGCTGACCAATGAAAACGATTGTTCGTCCATTTCTAGGATCGTAGTATGTAAGTGCAAATGGTTTCTAGAGGACCCACTGCAATCACTGTTGACGATTAAGATGCCAGATACCATACCACCTGAACTACATTAACGAAATGAAAAACATACGCCTCAACCCAGGATCGACCACTCGACCTCCTGCATGCTAACCCAAAATTCTATCCACTGCACCAACTGTTCAGTACGACTAACTTCTGCTGACAGAGGTAGTTACCCTACATGTGGTTACAGTGTTGCCAGATTGCTACTCTTCAGCGTCGTTTTTCTGCCGGATATACTCGCAAGACGAAATTTTGTAAGAGACATTTTTTTATTGCTGGCGTGTGACGAGTCGCGCTGCGACGCCCGAGTGCGCGAATTACGCTTCACCCTGTATTGTGGGAGAGTAAAAATCACCATTTCGGTCCCCTATAAAACTCCAGTCCATTCCGGGAATTTGAAATGGTATAAACCTTAAAACCTACCCTTGGAGTGGTGGATGCTAAATATAAAGTTTGGTTCAAATATCTCAGTAGTTTTCAAGTTGTAAGAAATACGCTTTACGCGCACCCGTTCTTGCGTTAAGTCCGGTGGGACTTACCGAAAAACGGTCCGTTAATGATATCTCCGTTATTAATCCTGGTATCGAAATGAAGCACATGAGAAAAAATGATTTAGAAATTAATTTCCATTAAGGCAGGTAGATTTCCATTAAGTTTGGTTGTGTATATTTTGAGGGAGTGCAAAATCACGGTTTCGGTTTGGTATAAACCCCCAATTAGTTCAGGGATTTAGAAACAATATTTGCCCTAAAACCTACCCAAGGACGGGTGGATTCTAAATATGAAGTTTGGTGGAAATATATCCAGTAGTTTTTAAGTTATAGAAAGACAAACAGACCAACAGACAAACAAACAAAGAAACAAACAAACAAACTAACTAACTAACAGACACCAAGGAAACCTACCCTTGGACAGATGGATGCTATATATAAAGTTTGGTTCAAATATTTTCAGTAGTTTCAAGTAGTAAGAAATACGCCTTACACGCACCCGCTCTTGCGTTAAGTCCACTGGGATTTGTACCGAAAACAGTCCGTTAATGATATCTCCCTTACTGAATCCTGTTATCGAAATGATGCACATGAGAAAAAAAAGGTTTAGAAATTAATTTTCATTAAGGCAGGTAAATTTCCATTAAGTTCGGTTGAGTATATTTTGAGGGAGTGCAAAATCACGGTTTCGTAAAAATCCCCACTCAGTTCAGGGGTTTAGAAACGATATTTGCGCTAAAACCTACCCAAGGACAGGTGGATTCTAAATATGTTTGGTGGAAATATATCCAGTAGTTTTCAAGTTATAGAAGGACAGACAAACAAACAGACAAACAGACACTAAAGCTAAAAATGATGCAGATGGTCATTATTACACCTGAAACGGATAACTGTACGGAAATTTCGCCAAAATAATCAATGTACAGACACTCAGTCGTTACGATTTTATTTATATAGATTATCTCGCATCAATTTCTCACTTAGTTTGAAAATAAAAGTTGCCAAAATATATTCCCAAGTCAAATTCCGCCACGGTCGATTACATTTAAGAACATCTACAATATGAGAGGTCATAGCTCTAGGTTACTGTAACTTAAAGAAACCTCTTTCGAGGAAACATTCTTGTATGCCTACGTCTCTTAAAACAAATTGTAGTTGAAGACACGATCATTCACCGTAATAAGACAAGGAATAGTCGCTTGAGTTTCAGGTTGATTTACTTTTGATGAGACACCGCCGTTCTATCTAATGTTCTACATCTTCTTAAATGTGGTCCGTATAGTCGTAGGAGTTAGCACTCACGACTCTCATCTTCGGCCGACCACGTTCTTATTTCCAATGACCCAACAAAGAATAAAAATAGCTGATAATAACACAGTGATAAATTACAGAGGGAGAATCACAATCATTTGTACAGTCCTCGAATAGAAAGTAAGACAGATAACGAATTGGCAATCACAGAGGTTTAAAGTTCGCCCGTTACAGTCTTCATCTGGGAACTGCTTGTAACCAGCCTAAGCTCACAAACAATTAAGATATCGTATTAAGATTCAGTAGATGACAGCCCTGCCATATTTCTTAAGAAGGAGGATCATCAAAGTATACTATAAAGCATGCAATTCTCATTACAACTGTATGCGTATAACAATGTTCTCTGATGATGAGGGTCGTTATACAGATGAACAAAGAAAAATTATAGTCACTTACGTTATATGAGAACTAATTCCATGGTTATTACCCACTCCTAATTGGGATGGTGCTAGGATATGATTACATTACCCCCTCGGAGTCGCCTCGATAATGGTCGAAATTGGAAACGAGCAAGTTGGCTGTGCAAACGCCATCATGTAGCTGTAAGCTTGAATTCGGGAGATAGTGGGTTAGAACTCCACTGTTCCAGCCCTGAGGTTGATTTTGCATGGTGTTCTATTTTCACACCAGAAAAATGCCGGGGTGTACGATAATTGAGGTCATGGTCGCTACCTTCCTAGTCCTAGCCTTTTACCCATTCCCAGCAGGCGCTGGTAATTATTTGGAGGGGGGGGGCGGCATGATTAACATGAACACATGCATGTGAAATTAGGAACAACTATTAATGTAAACATTCCTAGATAATAACAATGTTCACAAACAAAAAATACAGAATAATAGAAGTTGCTTGGCAAATACATTTTTAAACGAGTTTTACCTACAGTACGGAGTTTTCAATAATATTCACAAGTAAACAGAAAAATATAACTTGATTCATAAATAGTTGAATACTATAATTTTAAAAGGGCCAAAGTGTACAATCACAAAAAAGCAGAAAAACAAGTGTTATTAACCGCTAATATTTCAAAACAAATTAGCTCAAAAATTTTACAAAAATGCAGATACATTGAGACATATCAAGCAAGTATATTTGCAAAGAAAGAAATACTTCAGTAAAAAACACACGAATGAAAACTAAAAACTAAGAATGAATTTGTGCGCCTTGATCTTATAACTAATCGATGTCTCATCTTTCATTATCAAAATTATTATATTTGTAATTATGACACAGCCACAATTTTAATACACACAAAACTCCAAACCTTCACCGTGAGATTAATTGCACGTCTTGATTTCTTCTGGGAAGTAAGGCATCTTTTTGTCTCAAGTCCCTTTTCTTATCACTTTTGATGCACGCAAGTTTCTACTACTCCGTATTTGTAACGTTCTTGTAACGTTGCAGATGATCGAGCTAGAAACATCATTAAATGACTTCCTCACAAGCAACTCAACGATGTTGGTTTATGATTTTAATCCAGGAAACTTGAGAAATATTTTAACTTTACAGTATTCACAGAGTTATCTGCAGCAGCATTACAATAACACTTGAAAGCAGTTTGCACCATATTTACAAGAACAAAAGGACATTTTTGTCAGCTAAGAATGATTAAAGGTTATGGATATTTCGGCACAATGTTTTTTATTTTTCGTTCCAGTAATAATCAATTGAAATATTTACGAAGTTATCTGATCACAGTAAAAGCAGCTGTATCTAGTGAGGAAATGTGGAACACAGACAATTTTTTTATCACACTTTCTGCTGTTGATACAACAAGCTCCACTTTTATGGTGTTAAAAACTACTTCCTCCAACGTTCTGGCTACAAGCCCTTGAAACATGTATTGCGATGTTACATAGAACCTTTTTAATTGAAAAACCTAGAATTTTCAATTTTGGCACTTACACCCTTTTTAATTTATATTATTCACTTATTTTAAAGTAATATCTTACGTAAGAAGCTATCAGAAATAATCGCAAGTAAAACAATTAGATCTTGCTTCATAAATGTTCTATTAATGCATACTACGCATTTTATGATACGATGTGTTAAAGCTCTACCACGAGATGTACTGCCTGAACAGTCTCCATTGGGAAATGAAGTTCTCTGAAGGAATTCTCGCTTTCTAATCTCATTTCTTGATATAAACCCATCTTACGATCACGGGAATAGAACCAGCTTTTGGGTGGTCAGGCCGTGTGCATTTGCAGAGTTTCGCCCAGACGTGCCATTTGGGCTCATCAGGTGGATAGACACGCCCCTCCAAGACTCTGCTTAGCAGTGGCAGACCAACTGCGTGGTCCCGCCGTGTTAGCAAATAGGGATTGCTAACCTGCTAAAGGGGAAGTGAATTCTCCGTTTCAAAATATGTACTCCCCATGGAGTTACAATTTCAAAAATGGCTTTCACGGCCGCAGATCTAAGCAGAGTCCTGGAGGGGCGTGCCTATCCAGCAGATGAGCCCAAATGGCACGTCTGGGCGAAACTCTGCAAATGCACATGGCCTAACCACCCAAAAGCTGGTTCTATTCCCGTGATCGTAAGATCTGCGGCCGTGAAAGCCATTTTTGAAATAAAACTCTACCACCTCCTCGAGATTTAACGCCTTAGCAGCCTCCGAAGACTGCCAAACTCCACGTTTTCAGGGGACTTAGTTTCTTGGGGGGGGGGGATGGCACTCTGCTCAGTAAGATAATTTTTGGAGGGGCAGAAAAATGCCTTGCGCCCCAAAATCGATGCCAGCATCGTAAAAAACTACGAGTTTAACCCACTGGCAATAAAACAAACAAGTAGGTAAGTCACGCTGCGGTAGTAGGGGTTATTAGATCAGAGGTAAAGGTGACGAGGAATCATTGTAACACGGATGCTTACGCTTTCCACAGATGGACAGCGACCGCACGGATGCCCAAAGAAGTAGTGTATGGACAGGGAACGGAGATATATGCAACGCACAATGTTTCTTCCTCCAATTTGAATCTGTCGCTAAAGGGAAAATATCTAGATATGAAATTTCGAAATTCACTTCGTCTTATCCTGCCTGTCGTAACGAGTGACTAAAATAAGTAACCCCCAGGGCTCTCAACTTGGTAGCATGGATTGTCGACCATAGCACCCCTCACGAGTCCAGCATTGGTTCCCGTTAATTATGACAAACTCTTCTCCATCATCATTCCCAACTGACCTTCCTTGGTCAACAATTGTTCTCTTCTGACCCAGATGGCATTAGGCTTGCAAGGCTTACATAGTCTTCCATTTGGAAACTCTTCGTACACCTTCCCACTTTCAAAGGATTGGACCTCTTCCTTACAATATTATTAGTGTTAAGAATAATTGGTTGACTATAGGGCTACGTCAGTCTCTTGTCGGTAGATTTACTGGCACGTAAAATAATTTCTGTGGGACTAAATTCCCGCACCTCAGCGTCTCCAAAAATAGTGAAAGTAGTTAGTGGGACGTAAAGCAAATAACATAATAATAATAATAATAATAATAATAATAATAATAATAATAATAATAATAATAATAATAATAATAATAATAATAATAATAATAATAATAGTTTGACTACTTGCACATCCCTTTCAAACTATAATCGCCACCACCACCACCACTTTACCAGCAACTCTACTCTGCAGACCGTAAGAGAGGCGACAATAGAAATACATCGTAGGCTTCCGATACACCAAAATCTAGAGAAAGAACTCGCTATTCTGAAGATAACTAAATAGTCAGAGTAGTCAGAATGAACTCAGAATCTGAAGTTTGCAATCCACGTCCATTGAGTTACTAACCTATTATTGAGCATTGAATTACAAATCTACTGAACACATGAACTATGAATTGTGTTCTCTGTGATGTTCCGTTCTTCACTGAAGGTCGTGGACAGCCGATGCTCTAAGAAATACAGCATTGTTCGTCAGATTTGCAAATCAGGGGGTTCCCGTTACTACACTGGCCATAAGCAAGTACGGTGCTTTACTGTTGAGTTTAATAGCCTAGGAAACGTTCATTAAAGAGCTTAAGGATGAATACGTTTCGCTCGTTAACTTCATATGATCGCCATTCTTCTTCTTTTTTTTTTACCGCTCACCATCTGCTATCGGCAGATGTAACTAAACGTGAGAGGAATGATATGCAACTGCTCCATAAAGTCTTCACTCTACTTGTTTGAAAGGTTGAACGCATTTCGAAGGCTAACTGTAGTCTAGAAGAATGTTCTGCCAGATAAAGACGACGATTTAGCAACATCATTCAATCTGCCAATCCTATTAAAAGGTTAAAAAAATGATAGTTCGGAAATTTATGGTAATATTGGTGGCAATTAAGTTCGCAATTGTGATTATTACTTTAAAGGGAAATACTGTTATATTGCCAACCCTTCTCGACTATAATCGGAGAGAAATGTGGAATAAGTGAACTGGAGTTTGACATAGGAGATCTTACAGAAAATATGAATGCGAGCTGTCTGACACAAGTAAGTGAAAGCAGTTTCAAGCTCAGTTAGGAACCCTGTGATCACAATCCCAAAGAGAGAGGACAATCGTTTAGTTTTACGTGACTTTTGATAACGTGTTCATAGCCACGGGACCATCAGTTTCACATGAAATCCGAAACACAGGGACGTAATTTTTAACTCGAAATATCCTAAATGCGTTGGCCGGCAATGGTACCTCGGTCACCCATGTAGAAAACCCCTAAAATAAGATTGATGGTGATGATAAAAGCTTTAATGTACTAGTCTACTAAAAGTAGATAAATTTTGGTGCAATGTATGCAATTTTCACCAGTATGGAGGAACTCTGTCCGTGCTAAGCAAGTAGATATTGTTGCCTACGAGACTGATCGCATAATTACAGGGCGTCGGAGACAAACTCCAACCTTTATGGCCATCAAATGCAGCCCGTTAGACTCTGGTCAAGGAAGAGTTTTTAGAACAGCCATACCACTTGTTGATACGCCAGAAAAACGAAGGCGTGAGCTGTGGCAAAAGCAAGTACGTAATCCAACCCTGAGTTTAAAGGAAGAACCTTCTGCAGGTTTTCGTCTTCCGTATCCCGTCTGGAAGACCCTCTATCGACTGTGGACAGGTGTTTCAAAGTACAAGTCCAACGCAGTTAAGTGGGGCTATGTACAAGGAAACATGACCTGTGATTGTGGACTGCTACAGGATGAAAAACACCTTCTGGTTTTTCATCATTTACCATCACAGTGCATGAAGAAAGATGATTTTCAGGTCAATGATATAAAGCTCTCCTTATAGCCGAATACTGGAAAAACATTATTTAGCAGTGTATCTTGGCATGTACGACTTGAAACATCTAAGCCTGGGAACTTTTCTTGAAACTCTCTTAGAAGTTCACGAGGTGACTGAGTTTACACATACGAATCGTACAGAAAGACACGTTGTGACGCAGAAAATACATGAGCCATAATATCATTAATAATTAATCACAGAATTAAGGTCAGCTAGCAAGGATGCGCGCAAGCACACACATACACATACACACACACACAAAACAATGGCCGGAGTCAGCGAACAAAACATGTGGTGGCATACCGTACCATCCCCTTCCCGTGCGCGGCCAACAAGCGAGGATGTCGTTCATAGGAAAAACACGGCGCGCACTGGAGTAAAGCATATTTGATCACTCAATCAAGTATTAAGTGTTTAGGGGTTACGTCTCAAAACTCACGAGTCTCAGAATTCACGGGCTAAAATTAGTAGAAAATAGTATCAAAACCCGCGACTACAAAGTAATAGCTAAATTAACATTCTAATGTCTCAAAATTCATGATTCCGGACAGCAGGTGTCTGCGATGACCGCAGCAGGATTGAGGTACGCGGTGACTCACGCTGCCCTTCAACCCTTGTCTGTCCAGCCACTTTCAGAATTGGATTTCCCATGCATTGTTATTATATCCTATTACAGACCAAATTCTCCGAGTATAACACTGATCTTTACTCAGTTATTCTGCTTAGTGTCATCGAGCAGTGCACAACATGGAATTCACTACTTCGCAAAAGGTAAACTAAATGCAATGTATGGCGGTTATAGGTTTCATCAGCAGACAGAGAACAAGCCGGGCGAAACAGTATGTTTTCTTCTTCATAAAAGACAGTCATCCGCGTGTCCCGGTACAGTTATATTTGCAAATGACAACAGCGTTTTAAGTGAAACAGCCCACCAGTGTGTACCTGATGTCCGAGGGTTTCTCAACCTCCTGTCGCGTATATAATTTCACTAGCAAATGTATCCGTGCTTCGCTACGGTATTCTACATTGTATACGGATATCGAAGTAAATTACTGTACATGCAGTAAATGAGAATTTTTAAATTGCATGTCTCTTAGCGTTATCTGAGAAACAGCATGCGGAGGTCTCCATACGTTGTCTCCAATGTAAAGTATGAGTTGCAGAGTTCCGATGATAACGGCAGGCTCAGTTGCCTATTGCCATTCACAATCGAGTTGGGAAGTTTACATTATAACGGCAGGCCCCATTGCCTAATGCGGGGTCACAATCAATTTGGGAAGTTTTCGTTACAACCGCAGTCCTCCTTTCCTACTTCCAGACAGATTACAGTTGAGGAGTTTTTATTAAAATAGCAGGCAACTTCCCTACTGCAAGTCAAAATTGAGTTGTGCAGTTATCATTATAATGACAAGCCCCTTTTCCCAATGTCAGCCAGCTTACTACCAGTCACACCAAGTTGGTGAGTTTCCATTAAAATATCAGGCCACTATGCCTAATGCCAGTCACATTTTAGATGTGTATATTTGTTCATAATGGCGGGCACCCTAGCCTACAGCAAAATACAATCGGGTAGGGGAGTTTTAAACAAAATTGCATGCTCCCTTGCCTTCTGCAAGTGAAATCAAGAAAGGAATTATTCATTACAATGGTGGGCCCTCCTTACTAATGCCACTTACACAGGAGTTGGAGAAGGACTCCGTCCTACTGCCAGTCAAATTCAATGTGGGGAGTACTGATTACAATAGTAGACACACCCTTTATTGATCACTAGAAATCGACATCGATGTATATATCGACGTACAAAAGTATATACATGTTTAAAGTATTGCAGACCTTCATTTATAGATTAACTGCTGCTAAACGGTACGACATATCGACAAACGGATTTTACCATAAGACGCTGTATTTAGTATATATAGCTGGTACTATGATATTTTCTCGCATTTCATATATTCATGGGTCAGATTTAGTTAGAAACTTTGAAAAGGTGAAATTTGGGTAACATTGTCTCACAGTGCATTACTTTTCGGGTAATTATGTGACAGCTACAAACATAGCATTTGGCTCACATATGGCTACTGTGTGGGCTAATGATAGCGTATAATTTGATGATTCTATCTTTCTTATAAGTGAGTCAAAGTATGAATTAAGCGTGGGTTTGAACCCCACTGTCGGCAGCCCTGAAGATGGTTTTCCGTGGTTTCCCATTTTCACACCAGGCAAATGCTGGGGCTGTACCTTAATTACGGCCACGGCCGCTTCCTTCCCACTCCTAGCCCTTTCCTGTCCCATCTTCGCCACAAGACCTATCTGTGTTGGTGCGACGTAAAGCAACTTGCAAAAAAAATTATTTTGTAATACTATTTGTTCGTGGCGTCGACCTAGAAAGATCTTTTGCCCCTACTTGCACCATATGTTAGGAACCTGCGTGTATTTGGAAATTGCGGAAGTGTAAAGTGTTCAATATGAGGAAAGGAACGTTAAGGACGACACAAACACCCAGTCCCCAGGCCAGGGATATCAGTAATTTACAATTAAAAACCCCTGACCCGGCCGAGAATCGAATCCGGGGCCGCCGGGTGACAGGCGAATGCGTTTCCCCTTACACCGCGAGGCCAGAAAGTGCAGAAATTACTTACAATTGCGAAATAGAGACCAATGTAATATATAAGATATAGAGATACGACAAAAAGTCATGGGACCAAAGTTGAAGATTACACCAATTTGAACCGAGATTGTGCCATCCGTTTTGTGATAGGACTTATCGATTAACCACGAAATGCCTCAAAACGAAGGTCCGTACCGTCATTAAAATTACCTCCTTATTTCGATATTCTTCGGGGATAAAAAGTGAAAATTTTAAAGATCTTGGATGTTTTCCGTCGGTTACAGGCTAAAGCGTATAATTTTATAAAATTTCACTTTTCTAGCTCATCTGGCAGATTGTGTCGCAATCTTGATTTTGGGGGAGGTGTGTAAAAACTGGGACTTTCAGAAAACTAAAGATAAAAAGTATGTAGAGGGTTATTATCACCCCTTAAACGGAGAGATGTACGAAAATTTCGCCAAAAATAGTTAATGTACAGACACACGGTCGTTACGATTTTATTTATATAGATAGACAAGGAATCTGCTCCACGTACAACATCTTTTGGGCTATGTCCGCTGCACTTAGCCTGCAAAACAGACCGTTTATGATATCTCCCTTATTAAACCTCCTGTCGAAATGATGCACATGTGAAATAAGTTTTAGAAATTGATTTCCAAAAAGGATGGTAGATTTCCATTAATCTTGGATGTACATATTTTGCGGGAGTGCAAAATAATGGTTTCGGTTTCAGACGAACTCCCAGTAAATTTGCGTATTCAGAAAAAATTATTGGTCCTAAAACCTACCCAAGGACAGGTGGATTCTATTTGTAAAGTTTGGTTACTTTTCAAGTTATAAGAACTCAGACAAACAGACAAACAGACAAACCGACAGACACCAAAGCTAAAAAATATGCAGATGGTCATTATTACACCTGAAACGGAGAAATGTGAGGAATTTTTGCCAAAATAGTCAAGGTACAGACACACGGTAATTACGATTTTATTCAAATAGATGAGCGTCTATACGACAGTTCCACCTCTTGATGAGAGAGCAGCACGCAGTTCCGGCTGGCGCTAACAATGCACCTTTTCGCGCAATTCCAATTACGTTTTGAAATATGTCCACTCGTTATGTGGGTAGGGTGTGAATTTATCCATTCAAAGAAGAAGTGGCCCGGTTCGGGAGTTTTGAGACTGGCTTAGGTAAAGAAATCTACTCTTAATAATATTCTTGGAATGTGAATTTTGATACTCGTGAATTTTAAGACTCGTGTGTTCTGAGACGACACGGCATTTAGGTCGGAAAAGAACAAGAACTAAGTAAGGCCGGAAAGAGAATATGAGCCTGCTAGTAATTAATAAGTAACGTCAGAATTAGTTTACACCTTTACACGTTCCGAAGTTGTGAGATCCTGCGGGTGTTTCAAATGGCAGGTCCTATAGTGGAGAGCCGAATACACTCTTGTCCATATTATAGCTGATTTTTTAAATTATGAATTCGCTTCTAAGTGAATATAGAGATGAAAAAGAGTGTGCGTTCTATTAGAACAATTAGATGATATTTATTTTACCTTAACATAAATTATCTTAGCTATTTGAAGTATCCAGTTGCTAATTAAACCCTGTAAGACATCACCTGCAGTTATTTTAGCGTAGCAGTTTTTCGGTTAGCTCGTGGAGAGAGAACAAGACGAATAACATGAATCGGTTAGTCGTTTACCACGTGTTTTCATTCTTGACACAGCGAAGTTTGAGGGTGTTTAAAAAGGACACCTCGTGTCATTGAGTTTAGACATATTAACGAACTCCCGAGGGACAACATTCCAACATCTCGACATCTGTTAAAATCATTAAAAATGAGAACATTTCTTTAAAAAAAGCATCATTTTATATTCTGCCTCAACCAGTGTAGCTTTTAAAATCGGGTAGAGCAGATGCCCAGGGGCGCATGAGGTTTGGGGCCGCAAAGAATGGAGATATTTTAAATTACGATTAAAACCAACAGCGAGTTAAGTGGACTCGGGTTATTTACTGATCTGTCGATCAACTAGAGTAATACCTTTCTTTTTTGTAACACCGTTTTGAATACAGCCCAATACAGACCTACTTACGTAGCTAATATAGTTTCAACTTTTCATGCCATCAAAATGCACGTATTTACAAACGTATTAAATATTATAGAATTAACGGAATTAATAGACAACCAATGATGACGATTACGAGTGGAGATTAATAATAATAATAATAATAATAATAATAATAATAATAATAATAATAATAATAATAATAATAATAATAATAATAATAATAATGTGTTATTATTATTAATATAAACAACCGACCGGATTAACTCAGCGGTAGGGCCTTGCCTACTAATCCGGACTACGGAGATACCATGGGTTCGAATCTCACCGTCGGGCGTTCTTCAAATGGTTTTCCATTTCACTTCCAGTCAAATGCCGGAACCATACACTCTTTAAAGGCCACAGTCACTTTCTTCCCAAATTCCCACAGAAATAACCTTTATTCCTTAAACTAGTCCCAAGGTAGTGGTCGCTTCATACAGTATATTGGAGGAGCTGGGGGTCCGCATCGGTAGTCGAGGTGTTAGAATGCAGGCCTTGGGATACAAGCGTCCCGAATTCGATTCCCGGCTGGATCAAGGGATTTTTACCTCGAATGATAGATTTCCTCCAGGTGCTTGTGTGTGTCTCGCCGTTTATTTCAGCTTCCTCAGCTCTTTTGTAATGAGGTTAGCGATCATTAATGAGTGGGGTGAGGGGCTACATCACTTAGTTATTACGCCGTCTTACACATGTTAGGTTACAACAATGGTGTTAGAAGTTAGGTTCAGTTCTCATTCCAAATTTGAACGGTCTTGATACATGTCACGATATCGGAAATTTGTCCCACAGAAAATATTTGATAAGCAGGAAGTCAGCAACTGCGAGCTGTGGCGTTTAACACCCTCGCGCCCTTGGATGAGGACTTGAGGACTTCGGCTCTTTAAACCAGAGCTGCACAAACTGTGAACACTGCATATGTACTCTTTATGTCTCCTCGAAGGAGGAATGAGGAAAGACTGTTCCAACTGATGTGTTCCGTATTCAATATATTTCTGAAGCTATCGTCTCTGTCTACAGACAGTGGCGACTCCTGACTTCTAGTTTAGGGGATGTAACTGAAAAAATTGCAAACATCAACGCATACAGACCGCCATTCCAAACACATTTTTAAACAGAAAACGTTGATATGACTAACACTCGACTTAAGTTGTGTAGTTATATTCAGAGTTGGATGCGGTTGTCCATCATATTTATAATTTTGCTTTTCTCAGTAATATAAATAAACTAAATAGTTCTATTAATAGAGCCTCCGTGGCTCAGACGGCAGCGCGTCGGCCTCTCACCGCTGGATACCGTGGTTCAAATCCCGGTCGTTCCATGTGAGATTTGTGCTGGACAAAGCGGAGGCGGGACAGGTTTTTCTCCGGGTACTCCGGTTTTCCCTGTCATCTTTCATTCCAGCAACACTCTCCATTCTCATTTCGTAGCATTTATCATTCATTAATAAATCACTTTGGGAGTGGCGACCCCATCGTACTAATAGCCTATATCTGCTTCATTCATTCCATCCCTGACCCGGTCAAAGACTGGAAAACAGGTTGTGGGTTTTCATTTTCAGTTCTATTAATAATCGTTCGATTACACAATGGTTAGAATTCAATTCGGTTTGCGCGGTAGAAACGCATGATTCTGGCGCTCTTATCCATGCCTGCTGAACTGCTCTCTGTTTGGTGTGATGTCATTTCAAAATCGCATCATTCCCGCATTTTCTTTGTTTGATATTTACACCACAATCACACGAAACTGAATTATTACAACAACACACATTTGTCATATACCATCATTTATAGCACAAGAAAATAACCACTCACAAGCAAGAACTCCAGTCTTTCACTAAATAGCAAATACATCCCGGCCACACTCGATAACTTACAGGATTCTACCTTGCACCACCCCTTTGACGGATGTGGCTGTTCGTCCCGCATTCCAACAGCATGAAAGAGAACAACAACCAAGAAGGGTCTGTTGATGATGCTATTTTTTTTGCTATTTGTTTTACGTCGCGACACAGATAGGTCTTATGGAGACGATGGAATGGGAAAGGCCTAGGAATAGGAAGGAAGCGGCCGTGGTTTTAATTAAGGTACAGCCCCAGCATTTGCCTGGTGTGAAAATGGGAAACCACGGAAAACCATCTTCAGGGCTGCCGACAGTGGGGTTCGAACCCACTATCCCCCGAATACTGGATACTGGCCGCACTTACGCGACTGCAACTATCGAGCTCGGTGTTGATGATGATGATGATTGTTGTTTAAAGGGGCCTAACATCTAGGTCATCGGCCCCTAATGGTACGAAATGAGACGAAATGGAAGGACATATTAAAAGTCTAAAATTATCCACTGACCAGAATGTAAAAACGTGAGAACGAAGAATGAATGGATGGACATGAATTTAAAACAATCAGTGGTTGCGACCCGCAATGTCTCACATGCACATAAACAGACGTGACAATATAGTATTACTGACCAAGGGACTTCTGCTATAGCATAACACGGAATCGATTATGCGTGCAGTCAAAAGGGGGTCATAAATCGCAGTTATCCGCCCCTCATAACGGTACTGATCGCTAGCAAAATAGAACCATGGTATTTGTTCTGTTGCGGTACTAATCAAAAGGAGCAGAGACTTGCGGCATTCCACACATTATTGTACTACTCAGAGCTTATGAAATTCGACCTATAATACAGACCTATGTTTTTCTCACTTTGCGGCGCCATTTACAGGCAACGCAAACCTATGGTGTTCATCACATAAGAGTACTAACCACAGGGACCTCTCCCTATCCCGTGGTGTTCCTCATATAGTGGGTACTAATCATAGGCAAGGCAGAACCATGGTAGCTATCATCCCATGGTCCTGCTCATATGGTGGTACTAATCACAGGTACTGCAAAAGCCGACCGCGCGGTGCTCCTGTGTGCTGCTAATCACAAACCAATTTCGTACCTAATGTAGTGGTACTACGCACAAGTAAAAGCAACCCTCGGTGTTCTCCGCGTGGTGGTACTAATCACAAGTAGTTTCATGGTTCTAATACAGTCAACCCTTGGTCGCCCCTTTTAGTCGGCTCGCACGACAGGCAGGGGATACCGTGGGTGTATTATTCGTCTGCCTCCCCCACCCACAGGGGGTGTGTGTTTGGTCCGCTAGAGGTATTTTATTTCCCTCAAGTCCGCCGGCAAGCCGGTGAGGACCCCCCTATCCGCCACCTGGGACGCGCCACGTGGGAGTATCACCTCTCTCCCTGCTACGCCTGCGTAGCAGGTTCGTGGAGCTCGGTGTTGATGATGATGATGATGATGATGATGCTTGTTGTTTAAAGGGGCCTAACATCGAAGGTCATCGGCCCCTAATGGAACGATGATGATGATGATGATGCTTGTTGTTTTAAGGGGCCTAACAGCGAAGGTCATCGGCCCCTAATGGTACGAAATGAAAGAACAAAAATTACAAAGGCATCCACTGACCAAAATAAAAATAAAAAATGTCATGAAGAATGAATGGATGGACAGGAACCCAACAAAACACAAAACAAACAAAAACAAAAACCAGTGGATCGGATTCAATAGAGAACGAAAATAACAGTATTACCGACCAAGGTACCACTTATAAAGCACAATGATGCTTGGTGTCTAAAGGGGGTGCAAAATCCACGTCTAAGGCCCCACAGAATGGTACATGTCGCGAGTAAAATAGAACCATGGTATGTGTCATGTTGGGGTATTAATCAGAAGTAGCGAAGACTCACGGTGTTCCACAAAAGATAGTACTACTCACAAGTATTGTACTTCGTACAGGTAACGCAGACCTATGGTGTTTCGCACACAATGGCGTCACTTACAGCCAACGCAAACCGATGAGTTTCCTCACCTAGGGTACTAGTCACGGGTGCCGGTCCCAAGGGCCCCGTGGTGTTCCGCACATAGTGAGTACTAATCACAGGCAACGCAGACCCACGGTGTCGCTCATATAGTGGTACAACTCACAGGCCACGCCCAGACCCGCGGTGTTGCCCACATGGGTACAACGCACGGGTACTGGAATCCACCAGGCCAGGCTTTTTACTGCAACGAATCACAAACATATTTAGTACCATATTAGTGATACTACTCGCAAGTACATGCAACCCATGGTGTTCCCCGCATGATGGTACGAATCAAAAGTAGTTGCATGGTTCTAATTCATTCATCCCTTGGTCGCCCCTTTTAGTCGCCTCGCACGACAGGCAGGGGATACCGTGGGTGTATTATTCGTCAGCCTCCCCCACCCACAGGGGGTGTGTGTTTGGTCCGCGAGAGGTATTTTATTTCCCTCAAGTCCGCCGGCAAGCCGGTTAGGACCCCCCTATCCGCCACTTGGGACGCGCCACGTGGGAGTATCACCTCTCCCCCTGCTACGCCTGCGTGGCAGGTTCGTGGCCTAATGGAACGAGATGGACTACATGATATATGTCAGTTAAAATTTTAAAACGTATCCACTGACTAGAGTTTAAAAAATGGTGATGAAAAATGAGTATGAGATTAAAACAATCAGTGGACCTAATTCGCAATGCCTTATTTTGTAATAAAAGAGAAAATACGGGAGACAAAGGAAAAGGCATTGCCTGCTAGTACAGATATATATACATACTTTACATTAGACGTTGATGATGATGATGATGATGATGCTTGTTGTTTAAAGGGCCTAACATCGAGGTCATCGCCCCTAATGGTACGAAATGAAATAACAAAAAATTCAAATTCATCCACTGACCAAAATAAAATGTAAAAAATTGTCATGAAGAATGAATGGATGGACATGAACCCTACAAAAAAATAAACAAACAAACAAACAAACAAAAACAGTGGATCAGACTCAAAAAGAAGGTTAGTTAATTAGAGTATTACTGACCAAGGGACCATTTACAAAGCAAAATGAAGGGGTGCTAAATTCGCGTCTAAGGCCCCATAGAATGGTACATATCGCGAGTAAAGTAGAACCATGGTATTTGTCACGTTGGGGTACTAATCAAAAGTAGCGAAGACCCACGGTGTTCTACACAAGATGATACTACTCACAAGTATTGCAATTCGTACAGGGAACGCAGACCTATGGTGTTTCTCACACAATGGCGCCACTCATAGCCAACGCAAACCGGTAAGGTTCCTCACCTAGGTGTGCTAGTCACGGGCGCCGGTATTCCCGTGGTGTTCCTCACATGGTAGATACCAATCACAGGCAACGCTGACCCACGGTGCCGCTCATATAGCGGTACAACTCACAGGCTACGCCCAGACCCGCGGTGTTGCTCACATGGGTACAACGCACGGGTACTGGAATCCACCAGGCCAGGCTTTCTACTGCAACTAATCACAAACCTATTTCGTACCAATTTAGTGATACTACTCGCAAGTACATGCAACCCATGGTGTTCCCCGCATGATGGTACGAATCAAGAGTAGTTTCCTGGTTCTAATTCCATCATCCCTTGGTCGCCCCTTGTAGTCGCCTCTTACGACAGTCAGGGGATACCGCGGGTGTATTCTATATGTGCGTCCCCCACCCGCAGGGGGTAGTGAGTTTGGTCCGCGAGAGGTATTTTATTTCCCTCAAGTCCGCCGGCAAGCCGGTTAGGACCCCCCTATCCGCCACCTGGGACGCGCCACGTGGGGGAATCACCTCTCCCCCTGCTACGCCTGCGTAGCAGGTTCGTGGCAACAAGGGTCTAATGCACGTTCTGCCATCTCTGGAGTAGTTTTGGCAATTAGTAGCAGTTACTATCTCGTCGTGCTGGTTTCATCCATCTCTTGGTATCGATAATTCTTCGTTTGAATTTATATAAATAACTCCCATTAAAAAATGAACAATTAATGAACAAGGGATGTAACGCATCAATCTCATGTATGGGAAATTCGTCACTGTCTAAAGAATATGAACTAAAGAGCTCATGCTTAGTGATACCATGGTTCCGTGGCTCACAAAGAAATAGGAAGCGCCTTGGTTGCTAGTGGCTTTAGGTCGCACCGACACAGATAGGTCTTATGGCGACGATGGGATAGGAAAGGCCTAGGAGTTGGAAGGAAGCGACCGTGCCTTAATTAAGGTACAGCCCCAGCATTTGTCTGGTGTGAAAATGGGGAAACCACGGAAAACCATCTTCAGGGCTGCCGACAGTGGAATTCGAACCCACTATCTCCCGGATGCAAGCTCACAGCCACGCGCCTCTAAGCGCGCGGCCAACTCATCCTTTCCCGCACCTGGGTTGAATGGGCAAACAAGCAATATTCAAGGTATAAGTTAAACTAGCAAATTTCCAGAAATACTATGTCTTCTCTATTTAAAAAAAATCACTTATTGCATTACCTAAAACTAAAGCTAAGTTTCAGGATGAAAACCCTTATGAGCCATTTGTTGAAACCATTTCTGAAGGTCATTCACCGACGAATATACAAAGTCTGTGAAAAACAAATTTCACCTACACAGTTTGGTTTCCGAAATGCAGTTTTCTCTATTTAGCGTTCAGGTACTATTTCAGCGATGTAGAAACATAAATTATGATATTTAAGCCTGTTTTATTGACTTTCAGAAGGCCTTAAATCGAGTGCAACATCACAAGATGATTAAAATATTAAGAAGTATAGTATTGGTCTAGATGATAAGGATCTAACAATTATTGTCAACTTATACTGGAATCAGACTGCTTCTGTTAGACTGGGAGAGGAAAATACGGAAGACGTACATATCCTACGGAGTGTACGACAGGTTTGTATAATGTCTCCACTGCTATTTAACATTTGCCGGCTCCGTGGCGTAGGGTTAGCGTCCCTGCCTCTCACCCGGAGGCTAGGTTAGGGATTTTTACCTGGACCTGAGGGCTGGTTCGAAGTCCACTCAGCCTACGTTATTAGAACTGAGGAGTTATCTGACAGTGAGATAGCGCCCCGGTCTAGAAAGCCAAGAATAACGGCCGAGAGAATTCGTCGTGCTGACCACACGACACCTCGTAATCTACAGGCCTTCAGGCCTAGCAGCGGTCGCTTGACAGGCCAAGGCCCTTCAAGGGCTGTAGTGCCATGGGAGAGGGGCTATTTAACATCTATTCACAATATATAATATACAAATGGGAATGCTTTTAAATGGATAATTCATAAACAACATTCGATGTGCGGATGACTGTAATTTTTGCAGATAATTTAGAAAGTTTACAATATCTCATCGAAAGAGAAGCATTCATTAGCCTCATGAATACGGTCTTGACATTAATATAAAGAAAACCAAAGTTATGGTCGTAATTAAAAACTATATCCCCGCAAGTCATCTAGTAATTGGCCATAAACCTGTTGAACGAATCCGGAAATACACTTAACTCTGCACCATCGTTAATGATCAATGGGATCATTCGGTTGAAGTGAAGTCCCGCATTGGAAAAACTAGGACTGTTCAAAAAAAAATGGGAAAACTGTTTAAAAGTCGTGACTTAACACTAGTTACTAAAATGAGACTTCTTCGCTGCTATGTATTTTCTGTCCTCTATTACGGTGTTGAAACATGGACTTTAACGAAGTGGCTCAGTAAAATATTATAGGCCTTTGGGATGTGGCTATGACGAAAGATGCTAACAGTGTCGTGGACGGATCATGTCACAAATGCAGAGATCCTTCTAAGAAGTGAGAAAAGATAAGGGAGAACTGACCACTGGAAAAACGAGAAAGATACAATACCTCGGTAACATCATGAGAAACAGAAGTAGGTACCATCTACTGCAAGAAATCCTGCAAGGAAATACACCTGGAAAGAGAGGTATTGGCAGGAGACGAATCTCCTGGCTAGAAAAACATCAGACACTGGGTTCTCAAGACATCGGCAGAGTTACTCCAAGTAGCTCACAACAGGGAAGGCACAGCCAAGATGATTGCCGACATCCGGAACGGATAGGGACTAGAAGAAGAAGAAGAAAATTAAAATTTCATGACAACCAGTTAAAAACTTTTAGAATAGCAGGGTTTCCCTACAAACCTTTATAACATTGCAACAACATAGGAACACGTCAGCTCCAGAAAACAAAATAAGAGCGAGATCGCTCTGTCACAGGTACAACTTGAGCTTATTAGCTCCTAACAGGTACCATAGTTCAGAGAGTAAACTCCCATTTAAGTAATATATAAATAAAGGCTAGATATAAATTTCAGAAAAGAGACCACTTCTCTTATTACAAATTTAAACTAAGGGATACAACTCTTTTAGCCCATAATGGGCTATGTATCAAGTCTTTCAAATTACATGAATGATAACAAATTCAACAATTATTATGTTGAAGCAAGCACATATTGCTTATTAATAAAGGTTACCCTTCGAGAAATATACCGAAGCCAAATGCCTATACTACTTGGCCATAAGAAACAGAATTTTTTTAAAAAATCTTTACAATTGGCCGATAACTAATTTGGAAGGAGGCGGAAATCAAGCACTCCAAATGAGGGAAAATATTCCAACCCTAAGTGGACTGATGGCCCAGTAAAGCAGAGGCTAATCTCATATTATGGAGCGGCTAAGTGGAAGAAACATTTAAGGCCGAAACACACTAATTCACTTTTTATATTTACAGAAACTTAGTCACTCAGTTCAAATTGAATGGGAAAATCACGAGGGTAACCACCCGTCCTCCCTTAAATTCATCCAACTTCCCATAAGGGGATAATTATTTAAGTCCAAAGACCAGCCTAAATTACGAAGAGAAAAGCCCGAACGGTTACATTTTAAATGAAAACTGAGGAAACCTTCCCTACGATTAACACGCATTTAAATATACTTAGATAAGTTTATTGCGCCATACCTAATTAGTTGGAACTTCTTTCAGGCCGTAACCCCCACTCCAAGATGTCACGGAAGGGACCATGTCTCTCCTCAGTCGTTACGCGGATATAATCACACAGTAATGCAAGACACTGAGGGTGAAAATGCCTCAGCTTACATAGAGAGAGAGCCAGAAATATCTAGAATTTTACAATCCTTGGATCGAATTGGGAAGCTTACATTAACCAACAGAGGGTCTCAGGTTGGTCATAAATATTACGTTCTAGCTTAAGATGGGTTGACGGAAGTAGAGAGGAAATATGAGCACCTTCGGAACGAAAAATAGCAGCAGAATATAAATTTTACAAACATCGCGATACAAACTTTCTTTTAGGATTAGTTACGGTTTAACCCTTAAGAAGTCTCTTGTATATCGATGGCAGAGGCATCTAACAATAGAAGAAAAAGCTATTACAATGTCTCAAAGTTCAGAGACTTTAGCTGTGATGGACGTAGTAATATTCGAGCAACGGGACATTTTTACACACCACGGATTGTGCCTGAATGTTATCGCAATTTATCAATGCCTATTTCACCGAGATCAGCCAAACAGTTGTCCATGATTGCTCAGATGCACTTACGTAGGTGAATATATTTTCCTCGTACTTAAAAACGCAGGTCTCACGGAAGCAAGCCGAAAAACACAAACATGCTCTCTATCAGCCTGATTTTATGATCCACGTATATCCCAAGTACAAGTGTAGTGGGAAACAGAAGAAGTGAGAAAGAGAGAAAAAATAGTGGACGATAGTGTGTAGTATTGGAGGGTGCCGTTTGAATAGAAGCAGCACACTGTGAACCACGCAACTGTTGGGTAGCACTGAAGGGCTAATACTTAAAGTCTCTAGTACAATTGGAAGAGGGTATATGCGTAGTTAGAATGGCGGGGCCTGACTGATTCCCCCATTTTAGTACCGTTTCTAAAAACCGAAATCATGGCTGAATATTTTCAATTTGGTTTCCACTTCATTTGTTCAGAGAGGATGTTTTCCTAGTTGTACTTCTTCTTAAAACAAAAGTACACCGAACTGCACAAAATTGCACAGCGAAGAAATAATTAATACTTGAACGCGAGGATATTCGTAATCTGTGGATACCCAGTGGCCGAAAGGTTGATACTTGGAATCCTATCACCTACACAATATATTCTCATAATACATACATACATACATACATACATACATCAGATCAAGATGAAAGCGGAGATTCTTGCAAATAACAAGTGGAAAATCGAGTTCACGTGAATTAAGGCCCACGCTGGGAACTACGGTAACGAACTCGCGGAACATCTGGCCAAGGAAGCAGCGCGCAACAGTGAAATTCGTAAAAGTGTTTTGATTAAGGAATTGAGGGATGAGAGCTTAAGAAAATGGCAGTATGAATGGGATCTAAAGACGAAGGGTTCAGTAACAAAATCATTTTTTTTTTCAGTGTAATAGACAGACTTTCCCAACATATTTTTATTTAACACCAAATTTCACAACAATGCTAACGCGTCGTGCAAAATTTAGAGCTTGTTTTTCATCGTTTTAACACTTTAGATAGTCCCATATGTCCATGTAATGCCAGTGATCAAACTGTTGAGCATTATTTATTTCAATGTGAGTTACTTGAGAGAGGAAGGGGCGTTTCAATTAAAAATATGTATTTACAGATTCATGGCCAGTGAGCAAAAGTAGGTTAGTCAAACATTATTTTAAACAGTTCTTACGAGTTACGAACTCAACTATATTTGAACAACTGTGAAAAAGGATATAGTTTTGTTCACATTATTATTTTGTTTACTTATGCACATTATAACAGCCATAGAATTGAGAATGTATCTCACATGTAATTATACAATTAAATTACAATTTTAATATGATTACTCAAGCATGTAGTACTACTGTCATGCAATGGAGCATGCTGTCATTAAACGGTAAAAGGAATATATATATATTCATACATACATGATGATGATGATGATGATGCTTGTTGATTAAATGGCCCTAACATTGAGGTCATCGGCCCCTATGGTATGAAATGAGACAAAATGCAATTTAAAAGCACAAAATTCATCCACTGAAAAGAATTCAAAACGTGGTGAAGAATGAATTGATGAATATGAATTTAAAACAATCAGTGGATCTGACTCGCAATAACTCACAATCCCAGAAACATTATTACTGACCAACGGACTGCTTCCAAAGCACAATCCTGAAACGATGATGCTTGTCTAAAGAGGTTCAATATCCATGTCAACGGTCCCTCATAATGGCACTTATCGCTAGCAAAGCACGACCATAGTGTCTCTCAAGTTGCGTTACTAATCAAAGTTGGCGTAAACTCACGGTGTTCCAAACATTAAGGTACTACTCACAAGTAGTGTACGTCGTACAGGTAACGCAGACATCTGGTGTTTCTCACATAATGTCGCCACTCATAGGCAACGCAAACCCATAGTGTTCCCCACCTAGGTGTACTAATCACGGGCGCCGGTATTCCCGTGGTGTTCCTCACATAGTGGGTACCAATCACAGGCAATGAAGACTCACGGTGTCGCTCATATTGTGTTACTAACCAGAGGCAACGCCCAGACCCGTAGTGTGTCTTACATAATGGTACTAATCACAGGCAACGCCCAAACCCGTGGTGTTCCGCATTTAGTGGTACGAATCACAGGTACTGGAAACCCACAGTGAACCCCGCTCTGCTGCTACGAATCACAAAACTATTGAGTACCTAACAGAGTGGTACTACTCGCAAGTAAAGAGCGACCTATGGTGTTCCCCACGTGATGATACTAATCACAAGTAGTTTCATGGTTCTGATTAATCATCCCTTGGTCGACCCTTTTAGTTTCCTCTTACGACAGGCAGGGGATACCGTGGGTGTATTCTTCGTCTGTGTCCCCCATCCACAGGGGTATACGAAGAGAAAAAAAGGAAAAGAAGGAAACCGTCACTTCGAAAAATGAAGTAACGGACGAAGAAAGGCAAGGGCCACGAAGGGCGTGAAAATGAAAGACTCCCTAGGCCTCGAATGCTCTAATACCGTCGGGGTCGGAAAAGAACAAGTGTTGACCAAGGGAGGTCGGACAGGATAGATGAAAGTGAGGAGCCTGGCACAAGTAAGTGGAAGAAATGCCAGGACTCAGCTAAGGGTCCCGTGGTCGCCAACCCACACTCCCAAGTTGAAAGCCCTTTGGTCCCCTTTTAGTCGTCTCTTACGACAGGCAGGGGATACCGCGGTTGTACTCTACATATGCGTCCCCCACCCGCACTTGCACTTCTTGGTATCTGGTCACTGACATAAGACAGCGGATGTCAAATGACAGAAAGCCACAAGCATATATTACAATAGATGATAGCTCACCGCAAACATCTTAGTAGGTCCCCATAAATCGAGAGTTTTAATCTCAAGGCTCCACCCTCAAATGCTGATCCAAATCACTTACAATTTGCAGATCGTCAGATGCACCACAATAACACAAGCAGGCAATTTTCACACACGATAAGTATATAGAGCTGGTAACATTATTCTCTGCGTTCTATAATAAACCACAACTTGAAAGGAGTGTTAGGTAATTATGGCCCAATAGGATCATTTAAAATTGCGCTGTTAATTGCGTCTTAACTGTATACTCTGTTTGTAATTGCAGAGTACTGTATCCAAAAATAAAGAACAAATAGAACTGCGTAAAAAATGCTACAGTGTTCGATGCTTAACACAATGTTACACGCCCTGAAGATGGCCTCTAATTTTACAGTACCCATCTTGGCAAATTGTTTTAAATGCAGACATTCTTCGATAATGACATATCACAACCAGCGTTAAAACTCGCATGATTTATTTTATAGTGGTCCATCGCTCGAAAAGGAAAAATATAATTAAAATGGGATTCTTTCTCTGACCTGCGTGTGCGTTCTCAATTTCAAACTGCTTATTTCATGCATTAAATATTACACGGATTATGCTTTACAGGCCAATTTGTAACCTCAGGATATTATTTGACCACGCTCAATTTTACGCTTTTTGGCTTTAATTACGAGCCGTCCCCAAGGTTTAGGGGAAGCGTGCTCCCCTCTTACCCGGAGGCCTCGGAATCGATTTCCGGCAGGGTCAGGAATTCGTACGTAGATCTGAGGGCTGGTTCGAGGTCCACTCAGCCTACGTGATTACAGTTGAGGAACTATCTGACAGTGAGGTGGTGACCTTGGTCAAGAAAGCTAAGAATAACAACCGGGAGGATTCGTTGTGCTGACCACACGACACCTCGTAATCTGCAGGCTTTCGGGCTGAGCGGCGGTCGCTTGGTTGGCCATGGCCCTATGGGGCTGTTGTGTCATGGGGTTTGGTTTTGTTTGGTTTCCTTTGGTTTGGTTTGGTTCGGTTGGCTTTCATGAAATACCTTATATTTACAAAACTTTCCCGTGCTGAAATTACAGGAGATTATTTTTTCTTGTAGACGGAGAACCGCTGTTATGTACGAGTGTCATCTTTACTTAACGTCTATACTGGAGGTTTCGCGGTATCCTTAGTGACAAAATAGTAGGAAAGATTGCTTTTCTAAATGAAAAGCGTGGTTATCAGTCCATCTTAATACGTTCAGTAAACGAACCCGTGATACAACAACCCATCAGTGTCTTGGCCTGTCAACTATTCAGCAGGATGGCCTGCAGGTATTAAAAAGCCACATGGTCAGCGTGAGAACATCCTCACTCGTACTACTCGTTTTGTTTACTCTATCGGGGGCATGACAGACGAGTGATATAGCCTCTGGCTTCCCACTAAGACGACCGCGGTTCTAATATGAGCCAATGAATGTGAGGCTTTTGAAATGGAAATTCATATCCCTGTGGTACGGATTCCTCGTTAAACTGGAGGTTCCGAGGCTATGATCACGATAGAAACAGTCATCTAAAACTACAACCTTGCTTCTTTATTTGGACCACTACCTGTCGTATCACACAGCTACTCTGTTGGTCTCACGAGGCTGAGTGAACCCCCTTTGTCCAGAACTGAAATCCCTGAACTGTCCACAAATCGAATCCGAAGCCTCGCTATTCCTACTCAAGGTTCTTGATATATCCTAGAGAGCAAAATGAGGAAAGCAATACATTGTGGCGGGTTGTCAGGGTCCATAAAATTTAAGGTCACTACTTAGAGAGGTAGCATCACTATAAACTAACCCTGTAACTGGTTATTTTCATCCAGAGTTAGCTAGGTCAAGTAACGTAATGTTGTTTTGGATGAGGTCGAAGCCCCAAAGACAATACATCGTCATTGCGACATCAAAAGAAACACTGTGTGATAACATTTCAGCTTAGAACTCTGACCAGAAAGGTTGTCTCATCTGAGGTTCTGTACTGCATGAACTATACATTATAAACGTATTTTCGTTTTGAGTGCTGCATATGTCAACCTCTGTGGTGTAGTGATTAGTGTGATTAGCGACCACCCTCAGAGGACGGGTTCGATTCCCGGCTCTGCTACGAAATTTGAAAACTGGTACGAGGGCTGGAACGGGAGGTCAACTGAGTAGAGGTTGGTTCGAATCCCACCTCAACCATCCTGGAAGTGTTTTTCCGTGGTTTCCCAATTCTCCTCCAGGCAAATGCCGGTATGGAACCTAACTTCAGGCCACGGCTGCTACCTTCACTCTTCCTTGTCCATCCTTTCCAATCTTCCCATCACCCCGCAAGGCCCCTGTTCAGCATAGCAGGTGAGGCCGCCTAGGCGAGGTACTGGTCATCCTTCCCACTTGTATCCCCGATCCAGAGTCTGAAGCTTCAGGACACTGCCCTTGAGGAGGTAGAGGTGGAATCCCTCGCTGAGTCCGAGGGAAAAACCGACCAGGGTAAACAGACGAAAGAGAAGTAGAAGAAGAAGAATTGATACATGTGCAGTGGGTCAGTATTTCTCCCGTAAGCATTTCGAAACGCAAAGACGATATGTTGAAATAAAGGTGTGTCATAGATACAGATACCAGCGTGTCTGACGGACACCCGTACGCTGTGAGAAAGTATGTGTTTACAATCACTCGGCACGCATGCGATGTAAAGCAAAACGGAAAACATTGACTTTCGTTCTTCTGGACATTAACAGAACGTTGCCAGCTGTAGCATATTGTAGCAAATACACTTCTTATAAAAGGTAAGGGTGTATTCTGCCCAAAGGCAGGTTCGGGCATCCGCGGAGGTATGCCTGAGCCGGAGTTTACAAGCGGTAGGGTGGCCAGTTCCTTTTCGCTCCTCCATTCCCTCACCCCCACCACGGTGTGTGGCAACCCATCAAAATCTTGACCACTTCGGAGGTCTGACGGGATCCGGTGTTTCAACACGGCTACGGCCGTTCGCCTTTCTATAAAACCTCATGTATTTGTACAACTTTCATTTAGAGACTGCATATACTTTTTTAAATGATATTTGTTCGTGGCGTCGACCTCTACAGACCTTTTCCCACTACTTTCACCATTTGAGAGGAACCAGCGTGTAAGTATAATTGCGGAAGTGTAGAGTGTTGAATGTGAGGAAAGGAACGTTAAAGACGACACAACCACCTAGGCCAGAGATATTATCATTTACAATTAAAATCCCCTGACCCGGCCGGAAATCGAACCCGGGGCCGCCAGGTGACAGGCGGACGCGTTGCCCCCTACACCGCGGGGCCGGACTGCATATACTTAATCGCAATAGAAAAGTACATCGAAAGGTAAAGAATGCTCCTTGAGTAACACTAACAATTTAGAACTCCATTATGACTCCAATCTCAGTCATAAGATGAATGAAGAGATCAACAACGTTTGATCAAAATTAAAATTTATTTTTTACAATGTGTTTTACGTCGCACCGACACATATAGGTCTTATGACAGCGATGGGATAGGAAAGGCCTGGGAATGAGAAAGAAGTGGCCGTGGTCTTATATAAGGTACAGCCCCAACATTTGCCAGGTGTGAAAGGTGGGATTCGAACCCACTATCCATAGAATGCAAGCTGACAGCTACGTTACCCAAGTCGCGCGGCCACTTGCACGATTTGGTCAAAAGAATTCTGTTGAAGAATTATTCTACTTTACAACTTGAGTATAATAATTCCCCGTCCTCTGTAATGGAGGCTAGACTTGGGAAGGGTCCGGTCTTGTACTTTAAGGTGGTGGTGGAGATTATTGTTTTAAAAGGAAGTACAAATAGGCAACCATCCGCCAAATAATGGTAAACAGAGAGAAAAACTGGAAGGTATCCGACACTTCGAAAAATGAAGGTATGGGCCAAAGAAAGACAAGGCTCTCGAAGGGCGTGAAAATGAAAGACTCCCTAGGCCTCGAGTGCTCTAATACCGTCCAGGTCGGAAAAGAACAAGAGTTGACCAAGGGAGGTCGGATAGGATTGATGAAAGCTAGGAGCCTGGCACAAGTAAGCGGAAGCAATGCCAGGATTCAGCTAAAGGCCCAGTGGTCGCCAACCTACGGTCCCAAGTTGAGAGCCCTTGGGGCCACTTTAAGTAGCCTCTTACAACAGGCAGGGGATACCGAGGGTGTTATTCTACCACCCCCACCCACTGGGGGACATGCAGTATAATACATATATGACGCATTCTCGTGTTAATCAGGATATGAAAGGTAGAAACAATGGAAAATAACATAATTATGCCATATGCCATAATTATGCAGTAAAATGGTCGAAAGGAGGATTTAAATCCAAAAATATTACTGTTTGAAATCAAGTGCAACACATTCCAGTACTTTAAATTGTTAAACTTGGCAGTAATAGGGTCTACAGTAATCGAACCCAAAATACGCACAAGAAGTTAGGCCCTACTACGCTAGCCCCTCGCCCACGTGGTGCAATAACCCTCCTCACAACCCTACACTATCACTTCACTTCAGCGTTACGGGATAAAAACTCCATTAATTTAGTATGTGGCATTTCAGTAACATAAAATAAGAAAGCATTCCGATGTTTTTACTATGCTTAATGGCATCCACTTTAAACAATAAAAGTGATTAAGAAGCAATTACAGTATTATAGTCAGTACTTAGTTCTCGATTAATGAGCCGCGTGAAGGTTTATAAACAAGATTCTCTCCGAGTGACTATCAAAGTTTTAGTACGACTTGTCTGTCTGACGTGACAAGAATATTACAGACAGTGTCAATTCAGCTCGATAGCAGCGTAGCAACGTGGATTGATGATTGATTGATGTTTGTTGTTTAAAGGGGCCTAACATCGAGATCATCGGCCCCTAATGGTACGAAATGAGACGAAATGATATGACAACTTAAAAGTTCAAAATCCTCCACTGACCAGAATTCAAAACGTGAGGACGAAGAATGAATAGATGGACGGATATGAATTTAAAACGATCAGTGGATCCGACCCACAGTGCCTCACATGCACAGCAGATGGCACAAAACAATAGTATTACTGACCAAGGGACTGCTTCTATAGTACGATGCTGAATCGATTATGCTTATAGTCGAAACGAGTCCAAAATCCAGGTCATCAGCCCCTCATGATGGTATTCATCGCTAGGAAAGTAGAACCATGCTATGTGTAATGTTGCGGTACCTACTAATCAAAAGTAGCGGAGACTCGCGGTTCCACACATTATGGTACTATTCACAGGTAGTGTAATGCGCACACGTAACACAGACCTATGGTGTTTCGCACATTGCGGCTATTTGCAGGCAACGCAAACCTACGGCGTTCCTCACATAAGTGTACTAACCATAGGGACTCGTACTATCCCGTGGAATTTCCCACATAGTGGGAACTGAGCATAGGTAAGGCAGAACCATTGTGTCGCTCATCCCATGGTCTCGCTCATATAGGGGTACGAATCACAGGTACTGTAGGACCCACACCCTGATTCACACACTGTTGCTACTAATCATAATCCTATTGCGTACCTAACATATGGTACTACCCGCAAGTAAATGCAACCCATGCTGTTCCCTGTGTAATGGTACTAATTACAAGTAGTTTCATGGTTTTAATTGGATCATCTCTTGGTCGCCCCTTTTAGTCGCCTCTTACGACAAGCAGGGGATACCGTGTGTGAATTCTTCGTCTGCCTCCCCCATCCTCAGGGGATGTATGTTTGGTCCGCAAGAGGTATTTTATTTCCCTCAAGTCCACCGGCAAGTCGGTTACGACCCCCCTGTCCGCCACCTGGGACGCGCCACGTGGGAGTATCACCTCTCCCCCTGCTACGCCAGCGTAGTAGGTTCGTGGAGCAACGTGGATAACGAATATCAGCTTCCGTTACTAAAATATGTAAATGCGAATGTAGATTTGGTTGTATGGCATCTATGGAATCGCTCGGCTCCAATGGCTGGTGGCCAGTTGGGGAGCAGATTTGTTTAGACGCTGTCCTCAACATCACAGGGTAAAATCTCGACACATATAATTGGCATTTAAGAGTACTTAAATGAGAGATACTTGTGTCAGGAGATTTATTCGCGCGTTCAAGAAAACCATAGTTTCATGTAAAGTGTTATAGCATTTCTAGCTTTTAAGACCATCGAAGTTGAAAGGACATTCAACACATAATCATTACTTTATTATAAAACTATCTGTCAGATTGTCATTGAGGCAATAGTTGCCGAAGGTAAGTAGATTTAGTTCTCACCACTAGCTATAATTAATTCTTTTCCACTTCAAGGAAGAATGCTACATCTGTCATATTCCAGCCGCTCCTTTCCAGATCCTGTCCCTAATTAACTTTATAAACATCGCAATGCACATGGGATTTCATTAATTTCGCCCAAGAAAAGCTATACTCGATTGGAAAGCATCAATTGCAGTCGGTGGTTAAATTTGGTTACTAATATGTTGCACTCTGTGGTCAATTTCCACGGGGAAGCAGTTTTCTTCCTATTTTATAGAAATTTCCTACTCTCCGAGAAGCAGTTTGATGTCAAGAGGCATGGTTAAAGTGTTCTTTACATTAATCACACCATAACTTTGTTACTCGTCAAAGTGTATAAAATAGTCGGAACATAATTCAATCTTTATGTTTATAATCATAACTAATGGGTTTGAGGAAATGTATTTAACTAATCTATCCATGTCTATGTAGAGAAATAAGTCCTTCAACGTACTGTTAGCTTTTTTAAAATATTTTGGACTGTCTCTAACAGAATTGCATTTTCATTCAGTTTAATAAATATACTTGTTTCTGGTTTGAATGACAGTGTCCAGAAAATTGTAAGCATGTGGATGTGCATGATTCAAATTGACCATTTGCAGTACTTTTAGAAGTAGGCCTAATACTGTACTTGAAACTGAAATATCGGGAGATTCTTTGAAGTCTGTAACAACATAACTGGCAAAGTCTGTGAGTTTAGGATGGACTGGTTGGATGATAATGGATTCAGCAAAATTATCTCCAACTTCTACAGAATCGAAAAATTCCAAACAAAACGTCCACTATAATAAGTACTCTCAGACGAAGGACCCGGCGATGAAGCGTTCCGCCACCACGCATAAGTTATCCCGTCAAAGCCCAAACACAATGTATGAAATAAATGTATATATTTCCTTTCAGATTATGTTAGGTACATTACGAAAAACAATACAAAACTTAACATCTACAGGAAACAAAATACAGAGGTGTCACCTGTATGTGACATTGGTCAGTATAGTTACAATTTGCAGCTTGCGGGTAGTCTACTTACAAGTGCGAGGACAACTGCTGCCCCTAACGCATATTCGGACTGTCCAGGATGCTGAACCCTTTTAGATCCTTGGTAAGACTTGAAGGCTATGAGGTAATCAAAGCGCGAAGCAATTGTCCACAGTGTATGGCCGAACCGTACAGGTTTTCCGCGGATATGTTGTTTGGTACCGAACAGCTGTAATAGGGAACCATTACTTCATTCCACTTCAAGATCAGCTGAACAGATTTCCTCAAATTTCTGACCAAAGTGATTTAGAAATGTTAAGTATTCTCATACCTTGCGAAGTTTGTCATGGGGGTAAGGATATTCATATTATCTGAAGGATGCAAATACTGATGAATTTATAGAAATGTATTTCTTCTCATACTATTGGAAACTAAGTTATTGAAAACATCTGATTTTAATTCTCAAAGCATTCTTATAGTTCTACAAATTAATTTAGCTGGTCAACAATAGTACTATACAAACCCTTATATCAAATGAATTTATGTCTAACACATGGTTCCTGAACGGAGCATATAGCTTGGACATTTTTACGATAAGATTCTTCTTCTTCTTCAATGAACAATAACTCAAAACACTGGACTGGAGACAGTCGTGGTGTGTCTTATTCAGAAGGTTCCTCATGCACGTCACCTCACCCAATCGGAAAATAAAATTCCCCTCTGTAGCTGCCCACAATATATTGTATTTTTTTTTTCTTAGAAGATGCTGGTTAATTGTCCTAGAATGAATAGGTTCTTGCTGCATTTCATTAGAAGGTATCGGCGTACCATCATCTGCTGATATCATATCTATTTCCACTGTCAACCTCAATATTCTACCAGGAAGGGAATTGACATCGACTGAATTAGATGCTTCATCACCACTTTCCTCATCCGTAAAATGTCCGTCATTTTGAGGAAACTTAATGTCATCTATAGATGGTGAATTATTACTGTCATCTTCCAACATTTCTAGTACCTCATCCAGTGTAAAACTGAAAAGAGGAAGAAAACACATATAGGTGACACAATGCCTTTTCACGGCAATAACATATCCTTAAATTATGATATTGTGCTTAAGAATGTGTCGCTTTCATTACCGAACATTTCAGCAATTTACGTGCATAAAATGCAAAATAAAATTACCTTTTATCACACACTTTCCATACCATAATAACTTATAGTTGCTTCTCCAATTCAATCCAGTCCGTTTTCTCTTTTTTCTGAGCGAGAGCTGGCTGACCACTGCAGGCTGCAAATTCAAAAATGTTCCATTTCAAATGATAAGACCTTTCTTTAAATGCTTCCGACAGTCAGAGAATTTCAAAGCAGCCTGAAAGAACAGGAAATGTTATTAATAATAAGTGTCACCTCTAAGTGACATTGGGCTTTGACGGGTTTTTGACTCCAGAAAACTCTTCATGGTCAAACATACTTTCAATATTTAAGTGTTATGGTATACTTTGTCAGATTTAGGCAGCCTATTATTGTAGGAAGTACAAATAAATAATAATACATGCAGTATATGTACGGTAATTCTTTGACGATAAATTGTACAAGTTGGCAGATATTGTGAAATCCTTGTATCACAACTCCACGTCTCTGATCGACGTTTGGGTCCGTGACATCCCCTATACCGTACAGTTTCTAGAAAAGAAATACTGCATTTAATGATTTTCGTGACAACATACTTCAGCTCTCACACAAATTAAAACGAAGTACAAAAATGGAACTAATGTAGAGGCTGACTACGCTTGGAACACGCCTTGTCTTTGGAAAACAATCTGTTGCATTGATCCAACAACTGAACGAAGTGAATTTTCTCAGATCCAGATGGTTGTAATTATTAGCCAAGTGTTACAATGTTTTATAATTCCTATGCATAAGTTATATAAAGTACCTTTATGTACTGTAAATGAAGTTAAATTTGAATTTAAAGGAATGTAAATATTAGTCCTAAACTATACGAATGCAATCAAACATGGTAACAATAAAAACATCTGATATTTTTATTGAATTCAGTATTATGGTCTGTGGCTGGGGGAAGCTCCGTGGACATGAATGCGATGTGCTAATAGGGTCTCAGACACAAAACGTTTGGGAAACCCTGGCCTACGGCATTCCCTTCACTCCCCTACGTAACAATCACGACTGGAGCAATTGAACTGGCTTCAGTCCAAACGTAGTCACTGGAGATAACGGACGATTGACAGCTTAATATAAGCACATAACGACTTTCTCAAAGTTACTGAGGTGACAGTGGAGGACTACTGCAATCATAATTTGTGTCACTTGATCATACCATGACCAATTCACAATAACTGACAAGTTTACACAATGAAAACAATTTTAGTTTTTGATGATGATGTTTGTTATTTAAAGGGGATTAACAGCTAGGTCTCGGCCTCTAATGGTACGAGGTGTAAAGAAATGCAACGATAAAAGTTCAAAATGTATCCACTGACTAGAATCTAAAACGAATAATGATGACAAAATGTCCATGAGCCCAAAACAATTAGTGGATCCAATTCACAACGCCTTATTTTCTGAGATGATGCTTGTTGTCAAAGGGGATTCAAAGTCCAGGCCACTGATCTCTCATAATACCAATCACTGGTAAATCAGAACTATGGTATTCCTCGTATAGTGGTACTAAGCACTCATGGTATTCCTCACGTGGTGGTACTAATCACAGGTAATGTAAACTCATGGTATGTCGCATACAATGGCACCACTCATAGGCAACACACACCCGTGGTGTTTCTCACATAAGGGCACCACTCGTAAGCAACGTTAACCCATGGCGTTCCTCACATAGTGGTACTAATTACAGGCCACATGTACTCATGGTGTTGCTCGCATAGTGGTAATAATCATAAGTAATGTGGACCACGGTGTATCACACATTATGGTACCACCTATAGGCAACACAGACCCATGGTTTTTCGCACATGATAGTACTACTCTGGGGCAACTCAGGCCCATGGTGCTCCTCATATAGTGATAATAATCACAGGCAACGTAGACCCATGGTGTTCCTCACACAGTGGTACCAATCAAAGGTAACGTAGATCCATGGTATCCCTCATATAGTCGTACTACCCATAGGTAACGCAGACCCATTCTGAATACAGATTAACCATCACTATTTCGCGCAGTGCACGACACCTTCTCATACATTGACATCAGGCTATGTAGTCGAGTGCACCCGCTCCCCTGCCTCGGTGGGATGTAAACGATGGCACTAATCACAAGCAACGCCCAGGCCCATGGCGTTCCTCGCGTAATGGCACTAATCATAAGTAATCTCATGGTTCCAATCCCATCATCTCTTGGTCGCCTCTTACGACAGGCAGGGAATACTATGGTTGTATTCTTGGTCTGCGTCGCCGACCCACAGGGGTTTTTCCACAGAGTGAAAAGCGTTAAAGTTAAACTGAGTCGACAAGGAAAAGTATGGGTTCCTTCTGAAGAAATCTTACATGAAGTATTTCAGAGTGAGAAATTTTGAGAAGAGTTCCTGTCATTAAGATACAGATGCCACGGAAGGAACAGCTAGTTTTAATTTCTTCACTTATCATGTATAAGGGTAGAGACTCCGTGGCTCAGGCGGCAGCGCGCCGGCCTCTCACTGCTAGGTTCCGTGGTTCAAATCCCGGTCACTCCATGTGAGATTTTTGCTGGACAAAGCGGAGGCGGGACAGGTTTTTCTCTGGTTACTCCGGTTTTGCCTGTCATTTCTCATCCCAGTAACACTCTCCAGTATCATTTCATTTCATCTCTCAGTCATTAATCATTGCCCCAGAGGAGTGCGACAGGCTTCGGTAGCCGGCACAATTCGTATCCTCGCCGCTAGATGGGGACTTCATTCATTCCATTCCTGATCCGGTTGAATGACTGGAAACAGGCTGTGGATTTTCTCATCATGTATTAGGGTGAATAGTGATCCTGAAATAGAATATCTCAGTATGTCACTGTCAAAGCGACAAACGTGTTCGGTGAGTCACGATGGTAATGAGCTGGGTGTGAGCTCAGGAGGCACAGAGTAGCTTGTAATATAAATTAAATGTTACAACCTTGCTCAGTCCTTCTGGATCAGTGAACTTGTGATCAGATAGGAAGCGACTAAGCTCTGAGTTTTAATGACTACTGACTGAAGCACTAAGCCATGTGATATAAATATTTATGAGGAATCATACCCACTAAGTCCTTCCATGCCAAAAATCTCACTTGCAGTATCCGGATTTCAAATCACGGGCACTGTGGACAGAATCTAGCTATTGAAATGAACCCCTATATGTAGTAATTAATTGATTTTAATTTTGTTCCATTTCCTTATGAACCCGTGCTTCGCTACGGAATTCTACAACGTATACAGAATTCTAGGTGAAGTAGCGTACACGTTGTGAGTACGATTTTATTAAATTGAAGAGCTCTTAGCGTTACCCCATAAATCATTTCTCACGTGAAGAACGGTTTAGGGAGTTTTCAATGTGATGGCAGGCCCTCTTGCCTAATGCCCATCACATTCAAGTTGAAGAGTTTTAATTAAGATGGCCGATCCTCTTGCCTACTGCCAGTCACTATCGAGTTGCACAGTCTTCATTATAAATGTAAACACTCACTCTCCGCCTGCCTTTTTACATCCTCAGATGGACTGTCTATGTGGTTTTCCCGAAGTCTTAAAGGATCTATCAATGGACATTATTAACGTAATGATGATTGTTAATACGTATCTGCGTAAGTACAAATTAAACAAAAAATATAATATGAATGTTTTATTATTGGATTTTATATGTGATAATTGGGCTGCGTATAGAACCGTGTAAAAAAGTTCCATAGAGAACAGTATGTTCCCAAAATATGTTGCTCAAATTTGTCATAACAAATTCGTGAATGTTATGGATCAGGAAGGTTGTGTCTGAGCGAGAGGTAAAAATGATCTCTAGTGCAGTATCTTGCAGTGGATCTCCATGCCGTGATGGCTGATCGAGTGTGTTACCCTTTTTGTTTTGTAATTTGGTTAATCTAGTAATATTCCTTAGAGCCTCCGTGGCTCAGGCGGCAGCGCGCCGGCCTCTCACCGCTGGATTCCGTGCTTCAAATCCCGGTCACTCCATGTGAGATTTGTGCTGGACAAAGTGGAGGTGGGACGGGTTTTTCTCCGGGTACTCCATTTTTCCCTGTCATGTTTCGATGATGATGATGATGCTTGTTGTTTTAAGGGGCCTAACAGCGAAGGTCATCGGCCCCTAATGGTACGAAATGAAATAACCAAAATTTTAAAGGCATCCACTGAACAAAATAAAAATAAAAAAACCTCATGAAGAATGAATGGATGGATGGACAAGAACCCAACAAAACAAAAAAAAACTAACAAACACCAGTGGATCAGACTCAATACAGATCGAAAATAACATTATTACCGACCAAGGAACCACTCATAAAGCACAATGATGCTTGGTGTCTAAAGGGGTGCAAAATCCACGTCTAAGGCCCCACAGAATGGTACATGTCGCGAGTAAAATAGAACCATGGTATGTGTCATGTTGGGGTATTAATCAGAAGTAGCGAAGACTCACGGTGTTCCACAAAAGATGGTACTACTCACAAGTATTGCAATACGTACAAGTAACGCAGACCTATGGTGTAACTCACACAATGGCGCAACTCATAGCCAACGCAAACCGAGAAGGTTCCCCACCTAGGTGTACTAAACACGGGCGCCGGTATTCCCGTGGTGTTCCTCACATAGTGGGTACTAATCACAGGCATCGCAGACCCACGGTGCTGCTCATATAGTGGTACAACTCACAGGCTACGCCCAGACCCGCGGTGTTGCTCACATGGGTACGACGCACGGGTACTGGAATCCACCAGGCCAGGCTTTTACTGCTACTAATCACAAACCTATTTCGTACCGAATTTAGTGGTACTACTCGCAAGTACAGGCAACCTTTGGTGTTCCCCACGTGATGGTACAATTCAAAATTAGTTTCATGGTTCTAATTCAGTCAGCCCTTGGTCGCCCCTTTTAGTCGCCTCTTACGACAGGCAGGGGATACCGCGGGTGTATTCTACATGTGCGTCCCACACCCGCAGGGGGTCTGTCATGTTTCATTCCAGCAACACTCTCCAATATCGTTTCATTACATCTCCCAGTCATTAATCATTGCCCCAGAGGAGTGCGACAGGCTTCGGCAGCCGGCACAATTCCCATCCTCGCCACGGGGGCTTCATTCATTCCTGACCCCGTCGAATGACTGGAAATAGGCAGTGGATTTTCATATTGATATTCCTTACCAATTAGAGGCATTTAAAATAAGATAGAATCACACGCTGGGCTAGTGCACGGTCCTCAAATTGAAGTGAAGTCAGTTAAATATGGTTTGTACTTGGTTACTATGAAAAGTGAAAAAAAAAAAAAAATCGAGAGCATGAATGGGTGTAACTGTTCTCAAATTCAACAGCGCAGCTCCATCATTTTGTGGCTTTCTTTTTTCGTTCACATGACACTCCAACACTCAAAATTGTACCACAAAACACAGATAAGCATTCTTTTCTCGCAAATTATTAGACTTACGAAGAAAATTCATACAACGTTTTTCGGCGAATCGAATTTTATGTACAACTTGTCTTTTGCAGTGTTTAATAAGACTAATGGTTCAGCAGCTTATTCACTTTTAAGGATCCCATGCGTACGTTTTCCTATGACTTGTTTCACATTTTATTCCTCTGAAATTCCTCCTTAAGATACACTTTAACAGTAAGTACTCTGTATATTAACCAAGGGTTCCAGCTATATGCTTGCCAAATTTGAGCTCGGTCCGTGAAGCAGTTTTTACCGTGAAAGAACCCAAGATAAAGACATCAAGAGTAAAGCATGCTTCAAAACACAGAAAAAAGCATTATTTTCTAGAAAACGATTAGAAATAAGAAGAAAATGGATATACATTCCTTTTCTGGAAAATCGAATCTGCCGATGTTGAGTCCGAAACCACCATCTCCCGAATCGTGTACCCAGTTTACTCGACACAGTGCACAGTTCAATTCAGTCAATAATTACATTAACAAATGTTAATTGAAGAGCCACACATGAATGATTTTCGTCTCATAAAGATATGAAGATGGTTATGGCGATGAATCCAAGAGAAAAGTGTAGAAAATATTGAAGACTTTAATCCTCGATGAATGAGGAATTTTCGATATGGAAAAAATAAACGGTCCAGCTAATGTCTTCCGGCCTGTCCAGATACTACTGTCAGGCACGTCAACAGGCAGACATTACACCCATTTAGAATCCTCGGCGTTTGATAACAATATCCTGAGTCTGAGGATTACAGTGGTACTATTGTTTTAAGGGAAGAACAACTAGGAAACCATCTCTCTCTTGACACTAATTAGAATAGGAAAGGAGGAGGAGTAGTACTTCGTAGAATGAAGGTACCCGGAAAAGAAAGGTAAGGGCTACGAAGGCCATGGAAACTAAAGACTCTCTAGGTCTTGTAAAGCTAATATCATCGGGTTTGCAAGAGAATAAGAGTTGACCAAGGGAGGTCGGACGGGAAAGTCAAAATTGGTAGTAGTAATTTCAGACTCAGCTAGGTGGTCGCCAACCCACGCTCCCAAGGAGTCCCCCTTTTAGTAGCCTCTCACAACAGGTAGAGGATACCGTGGATGTATCAGTCAGTCAGTGATCTGCATTTGGGACTGTCGCGCAGGTGCCAGATTCCCGATCAATCCTTAACCTAGCATTTTCTTATATGATATCAAATAATTTGGAAATTTATCCAACATTCCAATCAATCAATCAATCAATCAATCAATCAATCAATCAATCAATCAATCAATCAATCAATCAATCAATCAATCAATCAATCACCACTGATCTGGTTTTAGCGTTGCCACCCATGTGGCAAACGGCCGTAGCCGTGTTGAAACACCGGATTCCTTGAGATCTCGGAAGTTAAGCAACATTGGGCGTGGTCAAGATTTGGATAGATTATCACGCGCTGTTAGGAGGGGGGGTAAGGGAATGGAGGAGCGGAAAGGACCTGGCCACCCTCTCGTACGTACGTAAACTCCGGCACAGGCACACCTCTGCGGAGGTTCGGACCTGCCTTGGGGCAGAATACACCCTTACCTTTTACCCCATGTGGCAGATGACCTATAAGTTGTTTGCCTAGTGTTGCTTAAATGATTTCAAAGAAGTTGAAAATTTAACAAATTGGTAAATTATTCCAATCCCTTATTCCTCTTCCTATAAACGACCTGCACCAGGTTTCTCTAGAGGCATCTGGGGGCGTGAGATGCCGGAAGTCGGGAATATAGAAGAAATAAGCGATCTCCAAAGTGTTGTTGCAGAAGGGTAAGTGACGCACTCGCGGTGTGCGTTGTAGTTCCGTCGTCTTCGCAGTGGCAGCTTTCTGGCGACATTCAGTACTATTTGATATTCAGAGCATGTTCATAATTTCAGTACCTGCTGTTCGTTCCACCGCTTACTCTATGATTCCTGCACTCGGCAAAGTAATAGAGGAAGAAAACATTTCTACTTCTTGGACGGACACAAATTTGATTTTAAACTCTATTTATCGCCAGTTGTGTTTCCGGGACTGAAAGAAAGAATTCCGATCTGTATAAAGTTGAAGTTATAGGTTGACAAAATAAAAAATTAGGAAAGAAAAACTAGCTCTCTGATACTGTAAATCATAAAAAGTCTACGAAGTATGCACTAATTCTTTGTGGCATTACTCTGTAAAGTTTTTCAATAGCATGGCTGAACATACTCGAGAAGCTACTAAATTGCCAACTTTGATTATCTAAAGGACAAAATATCTAGCCTATAGAATTATGTTTTGTATATTATATTACTGTTGCTCATATTTGGTTTCTGTCACTATGATGTTTTAATATTAGAATTCATTGTACAGTGTATCTATTATATTTTAATAATAATGTTATTTGCTTTACGTCCAACTACCTACTACTTACGGTTTTTGGAGACGCCAAGGTGCCGGAATTAACTCCCGCAGGAGTTCTTTTACGTGGCAGTATATATACCGCCACGAAGCTGACGTATTTGAGCACCTTCAAATACCACCGGACTGAGCCAGGATCGAACCTGCCAAGTTGGGGTCAGAAGGCCAGCGCTTCAAACCATCTGAGCCACTCCGCCTGGCGTATTATATTTTTGTCCTAGAAGCTGATGTTCTTAAATTTCATCTCTGTTGCCAAATGTAATTACAGTAATTGCACTGCACCAATTATAAGCCTTGACTCACGTACCTCTTTTTAAATAAATAAGGAAATAAATAAGTACATAAATGACAGGTTTTTCAGAAGGATGGTGAAAAGCTAACAGGGTTTTAAGGGGGAGAGAGAACCCAGAAGACGGAGAGGCCCTTTACCAGAGGAGCGTAAGAAAGCGTAGATCGATGGGCTCAGGAGATACTGGCAAGATGTCAAAGCCGCAGATGAACAAGACAGAGTCACTGAAAATTAGATTGCTTGTTAACACGCAGTCTATAAAGGCTCAATTCGAAAAAGAAAAAAAAAAAGATTCAGGAGATCGAATGAGGACGCTCTGAAAGAAGATAATCCAAACCAAAACGACGCAATGCCCAGTTCAAATAGGGTTCCCGTTGTAAAGACAACTGATTTACAAGCACCTGGAGAAGGCACAATAATTCTTAAACGTCTTTCTACTGCAACCTGTAACTTAAAAATGCGGTAGCAGCTGTTGTACTAGGCGCATAGTTAGCATTTGTTATACGTAGTTGCTAATGTGTTATAATGTTTCATCTTAAGTATGAGCCCTCAAGCTCCCAATTAGCACGTCATTCACCCAACAAGCTATCTTTTATCACCACCTCCAAAGCTAGTTAATACTTTAAACAAACACCAGGTCGGAAAGCGTTTAAACTGCGGTTTAATCACATCTCTAGCCAATTCTTGTAATATGCGGGATAAAATCTCACAAGTATGAGTTCCGTTAGTGGGTGTGTTAACTTTCAGACATGTTTATGGTAGTACTAAAAATATTCATATATATGTGAAATATTTTAAAAGCACTCGCCTTTGAATCCTATTAGAAGAAGATTGTTTCATTAGCTGTACGTCAAGTAGTGTTGTAGTTCATATTAACGAAACTGGCAAGACGATAATAATGACGATAACGATGATGATCAAGTTGTTGATTGTACGTCCCGCTAATTAATTTTAAGGTTTTCGAAGGTGCCGAGAACTTCATCACCTTCAAATACCACCGGGATTAGAAAACGAGCGTTCTTCTAACTGAGCCACTCAGTTCGACAAGGCTGAAATGAAAAACCGTTCTTCTATCTGAACCACTCAGTCCGACAAGGCTGAAATGAAAATCCGTTCCTCTATCTCAGCCACTCAGTCCGACAAGGCTGAAATGAAAAACCGTTCTTCTATCTGAACCACTCAGTCTGACAAGGCTGAAATGAAAATCCGTTCCTCTATCTCAGCCACTCAGTCCGACAAGGCTGAAATGAAAATCCGCTCTTCTATCTGAGCCACACAGTTCGACAAGGCTGATATGAAAATCCGTTCTTCTAACTGAGCCACACAGTCCGACAAGGCTGAAATGAAAAATCGTTCTTCTATCTGAGCCACTCAGTCCGACAAGGCTGAAATGAAAATCCGTTCTTCTATCTCAGCCACTCACTCTGACAAGGCTGAAATGAAAAACCGTTCTTCTATTTGAACCACTCAGTCCGTCAAGGCTGACCTGAAAAATCGTTCTTCTATCTGAGCCACTCAGTCCGACAAGGCTGAAATGAAAATCCGTTCTTCTATCTGAGCCACTCATTCCGACAAGGCTGAAATGAAAAATCGTTCTTCTATCTGAGCCACTCAGTCCGACGAAAATCCGTTCTCCTATCTGAGCCACTCAGTCCGACAAAGCTGAAATGAAAATCCGTTCTTCTATCTGAGCCACTCAGTCCGACAAGGTGTAACCCTTGATGGGGGTTATATGCATATATACCTATATAATAATAATACTGCCGAGGGAAATCACAAAGTATCGGTGACACCGAGTAATTTCAATCGCAGCGAGTTAAACGCCAAATTGAGAATGTAGGCCGTGGTAAGAAAAAGATCCCCAATAAGCATTCCAGAATAACCACAGATATCGCAGTGGAAACCATGCTAGATAATATTAGAAAATTAAAAGAGAATGTGAGGAGAAATAAGGGACATGACGGGTGAAAATAGATGAGAAACCAAGATAACATTTGAAAGCATATATTAGAATAATAAATCAAAACTAACAATTTACATGAAAGGAGAACCGTACAAATATGAAATTTTCCCAACCACATATACAAAATACAAATTCATTATAGTAAAATAAGATATCCAAGAGTAAGAAAGTAATGAGAGAGAGAATAGCGCAGGAATGGAAAGGGACGAAACAAGGAAAGGATAAATATAACTGTAAAAGGAGAAACCCAGAACAACGAGAAAAAGGGGATGTTTACAGTTACTAAATTTGAGTATGCCACCAGGAAATCTTCTGAGCAAAATCTAAATGCTATATGCAAGTCACAACCACTTCCGTTATCACTCGATTGACACAAAGCAACGTAGTTCTACAGGCGAATAATCACAACATACTTCAAGTGAACCAGTTTCACAACATTCAGAAACTCAAATGGCGAAGCACTGAACGGGTAGAAGTGTGTGTACAGTACGAGTCGTACAGTTGCCAATACACCACACGCACATTTAGAAAGAAAGTCGTTACTAAGTTCGTCAATGAAAAGTTTAAACACAAAAAGGCAAGTGAAGTTTCGGCCTGGAAATGCCATGCTCCCAGTCTGAATTGCAAGGAAAGTATCTCGCAATGCAACAAAAGGTATTTACAGTAAAGAAATCAGTTTGTCATACCTCATCAAGAACCAAATTGCACGAACTGCCCGAAAATGGAGACTTCTAGGCACATGTCCCTAAGGACTGAGTTGACGTTAGATGTTGCTCCCTCCACACAGGCCAAAGTCCATCTCAATACATTCAGAGGAAGGCCGGGTATTTATAGTGTGGAATAATGAAAAATATGTCTGGAGGATTCCAGAGGTTAGTGGAGCATGCGTGACGAAGCTGGCGATGTAACATGACGTCAGGCGGCGAAAAGGAAGTTAGTTTATCGTAGATCGTAAAGGTGGATAGAGCAGAGTTCATGCAAGGTATGATGTGTGCAAATTCACATAAGTATGTAAGTTCAAGTTGGAAAGAAAATGCGGTTTATATCATGATGAGGGTAAGTCCATATTAATCGAAGAAAAAGGTTATGTGCGTGGCGAAGTACATGACAGTAGTTGCCGGTGAAGTGAGGAGTCCGTTACATTATCCGCCGGGCACCAGAAAAAATCCGAAGGATTTTTTGTTGTTGTTGTTGTTGTCGTTGTTGTGGTTGTGAAGCAGTTGGAGGTAAATGAAGACTTCTGGTAGGAGACGAAACACGGAAGATACCGTTGAGTGGTGACGGCGAGGCGGCCCCAGGAACAGCGATGGAGGGCCCTTCCAAAAGCTGGAGCGGGGGTCGATAGCAGCCGCAACGGTATATCAAAGAGCAAAAATACTGCAAAACAAAACAAAAGGCGGCAGAAAAATGTCCAAACACAACAAACATGCCTAAATAGAAAATACAAAAAGGTAGAGGAGGAAGGGAGAAAAGAAAAGGGCTAACGCGTTAACAAAGGGAGTAGTTATAAATTAACATAGAAATATATATATAAATATCACAAACGACAATAAAAACTAAGAACAATTACAAAAGAGAAAAAGAAAATGGTTGGGAAGATGTATTTACACTCCCATTACAACCTGTGCCAATTGGGCTGGGAGGGAGACTGGAGAAACCTGTGTGGAGGGAGAAAATGAAAAAAAAAAAAGAAATTCCATAAAGGGAGAGAAAAAAAGGGGGATGAGGTAGACAAACAACAAAGAAAAGGAAAAGAACAAAAAGGTAAATAACACTGGGAGCAATATTCATTTCCAGACCAGATGGAGAAGAAAGAAAAAAATCAGAAAGAAGAGAGGTAATAACAAGAAATGGAAAACACAGGGCAAAAGAAAAAAGATCAAGATATGAAAGTTTTTAAGGATGAAATCGCTTGAGCTGATTCAGATGAAGTTTTTTAGTGTCAAACAAATCAGTAGTAGATTGCAAATATACAGTGACAGGAGTAGGGAAAGACAAAATACGGTATGGTCCAAGCCATCGAGGAGCAAGTTTGGCAGAGGTGGCATTAATTGCTGAGCTGTGTGGATGATTAGCAATGAGGACTAAATCACCAATTTTAAAGTTGGATGGCTTATGACGAGTATTATAAGCTTTTTTGTGCACCTGTTGAGCTTTTAGCAATTGATCAAAGGCGTCTTTCCAGAGTGATGAAGAGGATGGCTGATCAGAAGATTCAAGGAGGTTGTGCAGATCCCTGGTTAGGGAAAGAGGAGTGTGAAGATCACGACCAAGAAAAAGCTTAGCCGGAGTTTGAGCAGTAGAACTATTGATACTGGAATTAAAGGCTAACGCCAAAGAGGAAAGATGAGAATACCAGTCTTTCTGGAAAGAACTATGAAATATAGATAAAGCAACTTTGAGATTGCGGTGATACCTTTCCACTGTGTTGGACTGAGGGTGGTAGGGAGAAGTCAAAATACGTTTGATACCCAGTTGAAAGCACATATTAAAAAAAACACTTGAAGTAAAAATAGAAGCATTATCAGAAACAATATTAGCAGGCAAACCGGTAATAGGAAAGATTTGGTCACTGAGTAAATTAATGATGATCTTAGTAGAAATTTTCCGTAAGGGTCGAAGGACTAGAAATTTTGAGAAGGCATCCAACAAGGTAAAAATATACAAGTTGCCACGAGAAGAACGAACTATGGGTCCAACTAGATCAATGAAAAAGGTTTGGGCAGGGTGAGTGGGTGGAAGGGCAGAATGAAGACCAGCAGACTTTATGTTTAAAGGTTTAGATTTTGACACAATTCACAATTTTGAACAAAGTTGCGAATAGACTTGCGCATTTGAGGCCAAAAGAAAAGAGAGGCTATACGGTTGTACGTTTTAGTGATGCCTAGATGCCCGTCCACAGGGGAGGAATGATAATATTGCAAGATCATGGGTTGAAGAGCCTGTGGAAGCACCACTTTAGGAGAAGCTTTCTTAGTGGGTTTGTAGACCAAGAGATCTTTAAAAATGGTAAAGGGACCCTGATAAGAGGGGTCAGAGATGGATTGTTTGAGTTGGATGCAGAACTGATCGGTGAGCTGATGCGACTGACAGGATTGAAATGAAAGAGGAAAGTCTGTTAACGAAAAACAGCATTAATGGAGGAAGATGAAGGCATCATAGAGACATCCGGGGGTAAATCGTCAGTTGTACTTGACTGAGGAGCGGAAGTGTCAAATAAGCGACTACGAGCGTCAGCTACAGAATTCTCAGTGCTAGAAATGAACTTAAGGGAAAACTTGAATCTGGACAATCGCATGAGCCATCGGCCAGTTCTACCAATCTTAGGTACATTAAGTAACAACCATGAGAGAGCCTGATAATCTGTCTTGACAAGGAATTCTTTATGCTCCAAATATTCAGCAAAGTGTTCAATGGTATTTAATAAGGCCAGGGCTTCACGCTCAAAGATAGAATATTTCCTCTCAGTAGGAGAAAGAAGTCGACTGAAATAGGCGATGGGTAGAGGAACATCATTAACAACCTGAGTTAGAACACCAGCAACAGCAAGATTGGAAGCATCAGTATGCATTTCAAAAGGTAGGGAGAAATCAGGAAATTGAAGAATGGGAGCATGCATCAAAAGAGACTTAAGCTGAAGAAAGGCGTCCTGTTGAGATTGAGTCCAAATGAAAGGAGGCTCAGCAATGTGAGAAAAGTTAGGAATGAACCGGTGGTAGAAAGAAACCATGCCTAAAAAGGTGCGCGTTTGCTTGAGATTTTTGAGAGGTGGAATGTTAGAAATAGCAGAAGTACGTTCGGGATCGACAGCTACTCCCTGAGATGACACAATGTGACCTAAGAATTTTATAGAAGTTTGAGCTAGGTAAATTTTAGAGGGGTTAACTGTGAGACCAATAGAACGTAATCTGGAAAGAACTTGGTGTAGATGAGACATGTGGGACTCAAAATCTGGGCTAAATATTAAAAGATCATCGATATAAGGATAGAGAAATTTATACTTAAAATCTGAAAATAGAGAATCAACTAATCTCTGCATAATTTGCGAGACCAAGTTTAATCCGAAAGGAACTTTAGTAAACTGAAAAAGGCCAATTGGGGTGATAAATGCAGTAAGCCTGCTACTACGAGAGTCCAAGGGGATTTGGTAGTAAGCAGAATTAAGATCCAAGAGAGAAAAATATTTAGCTTTAGAAAAAAAGTGAAAGGCGTTTTGCGTTTTATGAATGGGGTAAGAATCATAGAGTATTTTGGAGTTCAATTTTCTATAATCAATGACCAGGCGCGAAGAACCATCAGGCTTATCGACTAAAAATGCCGGAGATGCGTAGTTGGAAGAAGACGGGACAATGGTACCATTCAGAAGCATTTTGTGAATAATGTCATCCATTTTGGCCATCCAAGGAGGCTAAGATGGTAAGGAGGCGAACGAACAGGTGTTTCATCAAGTAAATCAATGTGAGCCTGATAATTAACAACAGAGCCTAAAGTATCTGTGATAACATCGGCAAATTCAGATTTCAAGGCCTCAATTGCATCTAGTTGGGGAGCAGTGGCATAAATATGCTGATGACTGAATACGTGGTTCATAAGGAAATCAAGGGGGTCTACCAAAGGAATTTGAACGTGCGGATTGAAAAAAAGGAGATAGAGGCCATGGCAGTATTATAAATAAGGCCAGTATGAGCAAAAAAAATCATACCCCAGTATAACAGGAAGTGAGCAATTATTAACCACTTGAAATTCAAATGGCCAAGAAAATTTGGAAATTTTAACATTAAGTTTTAGTTGACCCACGATTTCAAGAGAGTGTTGAGATATGGAAAGACATCTGAGGGTAGAAAGGCGCAATTGAAGATGCGGATGCGTTTGTAAAAGTTGCTGAAAAAAGGAGAAACTGATTAGGGAAATTGCAGAACCTGAATCTAATAAAGCTAAGGAGGGAGTGTTATGTGACTGTATAAGAGTATACGACTGTGATTTAGTAGCAGAAGATAATATTGACGAAACATAAGGCAGATTTTGCCCAAGAGGTCGTGAGCTGCCTACTGACGACGGGAATTGAAGTTTCCCAAGGTAGAATTGGTACAATTGCGTGCTAAGTGCCCCATAGCCTGACACGGATAACAGCGAAGACGGGAGATATCACTCTGAGAAGGTGGACGAGTGGTAGAAGGCTTGCGAGTTGTTGAAGTGTTAAACTGGGGAGGTGGAGTGGAAGAATAATAAGAAAAATTACTACGGGTATTTACAATATCTAGTTGAGCAATGTGGTAAAGCTGAGGAATAGTAGTGGGTGGCGTAAAGGGATTGATGATTTGACGGAAAGCTGGAGAGGCATAAAATCGAATAAGAGAAATAATTTCCTGGGGATGTTTAGCAATAGCTAACACATCAGAATAGCCGATAATAGAGTCAAGATAATCATAAGCCGATTCATCTGGACGTTGATGACGTCTGATATATTTGTCACTCAGCTGTTGTCGAATCTCATAAGGCAGAAAATAAGTGTGTAAAACCGAGCGAAAATGAGCCCAATCAGGAGAAGACTTCATATATTGAAACCAAAAATTACTAAGATGACCAGAGGTTTTTAGGTAAAGCAACGAAAGCAATTGGGAAAATGGAGCCAAGTCAGTCTGTAGAAATTTGCGAACTAAAAAAAGCCATTGTGTCAAAGTATCAGGATCAGTCGACTGAATGAGGGGTACCTGGTCCAGACACTTAGTCAAAATATGGAAATTAAGTGGTTGATGTGAAGAAGGGGTGTGATGATATGGAGATTCATAAAAATATTGCTGAGAAGGGGATGGTGGTGGAGTTCGCAAATCGGGAGAGTAATGCTGTGCAGATTGAGTTTTATTGGCAGAAGGCGGAGGTGCCTGATTAAGTGGAAGTTTAGATTATGCAGTAAAAAGAGAAAGATCAGGATAGAGAGGGGTGTTAGGTTGAGGCGGGGTGGTAAAGGTTCAGAGGATGAACTAGAAGAAACAGTAGTAGTAAGAGTACTAGATGTGGAAGTAAGATCAGAATTACAAGTAACAAAAGGATTATAAGACATATTAGTAAAAGGATTTGGATCAGAAAAATTGAAATGGGGATCAAACGAAATGTCAGAAGTGTCCGAAGTATAAGGAGAAAAATTGTCAGAAAAATAAGCCATGTTGAAAGAGATGACAAAGAAAAAAAAGCAAAGTCTAGCGAGGAGAAACACTAAGATTCACAAGAAAGAATAAAAGAGAACTACGGCAGTAACAGGGTGAAAATTTAGAGTGGTAGTGAACTGCACAAGTTATATATTAACTGCGACTTTGTACTCTGCTACCATGTGTGACCCTTGATGGGGGTTATATGCATATATACCTATATAATAATAATACTGCCGAGGGAAATCACAAAGTATCGGTGACACCGAGTAATTTCAATCGCAGCGAGTTAAACGCCAAATTGAGAATGTAGGCCGTGGTAAGAAAAAGATCCCCAATAAGCATTCCAGAATAACCACAGATATCGCAGTGGAAACCATGCTAGATAATATTAGAAAATTAAAAGAGAATGTGAGGAGAAATAAGGGACATGACGGGTGAAAATAGATGAGAAACCAAGATAAAATTTGAAAGCATATATTAGAATAATAAATCAAAACTAACAATTTACATGAAAGGAGAACCGTACAAATATGAAATTTTCCCAACCACATATACAAAATACAAATTCATTATAGTAAAATAAGATATCCAAGAGTAAGAAAGTAATGAGAGAGAGAATAGCGCAGGAATGGAAAGGGACGAAACAAGGAAAGGATAAATATAACTGTAAAAGGAGAAACCCAGAACAACGAGAAAAAGGGGATGTTTACAGTTACTAAATTTGAGTATGCCACCAGGAAATCTTCTGAGCAAAATCTAAATGCTATATGCAAGTCACAACCACTTCCGTTATCACTCGATTGACACAAAGCAACGTAGTTCTACAGGCGAATAATCACAACATACTTCAAGTGAACCAGTTTCACAACATTCAGAAACTCAAATGGCGAAGCACTGAACGGGTAGAAGTGTGTGTACAGTACGAGTCGTACAGTTGCCAATACACCACACGCACATTTAGAAAGAAAGTCGTTACTAAGTTCGTCAATGAAAAGTTTAAACACAAAAAGGCAAGTGAAGTTTCGGCCTGGAAATGCCATGCTCCCAGTCTGAATTGCAAGGAAAGTATCTCGCAATGCAACAAAAGGTATTTACAGTAAAGAAATCAGTTTGTCATACCTCATCAAGAACCAAATTGCACGAACTGCCCGAAAATGGAGACTTCTAGGCACATGTCCCTAAGGACTGAGTTGACGTTAGATGTTGCTCCCTCCACACAGGCCAAAGTCCATCTCAATACATTCAGAGGAAGGCCGGGTATTTATAGTGTGGAATAATGAAAAATATGTCTGGAAGATTCCAGAGGTTAGTGGAGCATGCGTGACAAAGCAGGCGATGTAACATGACGTCAGGCGGCGAAAAGGAAGTTAGTTTATCGTAGATCGTAAAGGTGGATATAACAGAGTTCATGCAAGGTATGATGTGTGCAAATTCACATAAGTATGTAAGTTCCAGTTGGAGAGAAAATGAGGTTTATATCATGATGAGGGTAAGTCCATATAAATAGAAGAAAAAGGTTATGTGCGTGGCGAAGTACATAACAGTAGTTGCCGGTGAAGTGAGGAGTCCGTTACAAAGGCTAAAATGAAAATCCGTTCTTCTATCTGAGCCACTCAGTCCGACAAGGCTGAAATGAAGAATCGTTCTTCTATCTGAGCCACTCAGTCCGACAAGGCTGAAATGAAAATCCGTTCTTCTATCTGAGCCACTCAGTCCGACAAGGCTGAAATGAAAAACCGTTCTTCTATTTGAACCACTCAGTCCGACAAGGCTGAACTGAAAAATCGTTCTTCTATCTGAGCCACTCAGTCCGACAAAGCTGAAATGAAAATCCGTTCTTCTATCTGAGCCACTCACTCTGACAAGGCTGAAATGAAAAACCGTTCTTCTATTTGAACCACTCAGTCCGATAAGGCTGAACTGAAAAATCATTCTATCTGAGCCACTCAGTCCGACACGCCTAAAATGTAAAACCGTTCTCCTATCTGAACCATTCACTCCGACAAGGCTGAAATGAAAAACTGTTAGTTATTTTATCTGCAACGTAAAGCCACTAGCTGACCAAAAGCCGCCCTGACTGGTTCAGACAGTAGCGCGCTGGCCCACTGAGAACAACATCTATATTTAAGCTCCCTTAAATTCCAAGTGACTGTGTTGGGAATCGATCAAAGACCGTCAGCATAGAAGACAAGTGTATTATTAAACCTGGATCAAGATCGCTGTCTTTTAGTCCCTAAACGATTTCATCAATGACTTTTCAAACTTTCACTTGCCCTTGAAGGACAAACCTATAATTATGTCATTCCCTTCAGAGACAATAATAAATAAATAAATAAATAAATAAATAAATAAATAAATGAATAAATAAATAAATAAATAAATAAATAAATAATGTTGTTTATTGATTACATAACTCAAAGCTAGAATCATCAACGGTTCATCTTCTCAACAAAAGGAAGGTTTCACCCGCACCCAATCAATTATTACAGGTATCTTTAGGCGTGGTCGGCCCCTTGTTAATTTGTTTACAGGTCTGGTGCCCTGTACACTATACCATTTGAAGTTCATTAACCTATTAGTCTTTAAGCCATGGCTGTCGACCAACAGATCGTAACTTCTGTTAATTAAAGGGCTTGATACCAGAGGGAGGGAAGAACCTGTCAACGAGGAGCTTAATCATGGTGATTAATTTCTAGGTTGCCCCAAGAAAGGGATTAAATGGTCGTGAGGACCAGAAGGCTCCAGTGTGAGGAGAGAAGAGCCAAATATTCCGTGCGAAGACAATGGCTGTTGTAAAAATGAACCTAGATGACTAACTTTTCTTCTTTGATGCCACTTCCTTCCGCGGTAAGAGGTGGTAGACTGTCTAACGATGCGAGTACGAGCAGATCCCCCAGGATATCTCAATATTGGAGTGTGGATTGGTGACCACGAACCCTCTAAGCTGAGTCTAGCGTTGCTTCCAGTTACTTCTGTCAAGATCGTCACTTTCATCTTTATTGTTCGTTCTACCTTGGTCAACTCCTGTTCTCTTCATACTCCGTCTGTATTAGGTTTGCAAAGCCTAAGTAGTCTTACGTCTACCGAGCGAGTTGGCCGTGCGGTTAGGATCGCACAGCTGTGAGCTTGCATTCGGGAGATAGTGAGTTCGAACCCCACTTCCGGCAGCTCTGAGGCTGCTATGAAGTTGCTGAATCCCGACTAAATGTCACAGGCTTGTAGACTGTGGTCCATCTTTATTCCTAGCTCCACTACTGACCATCGGAACAGTGCACTCTTAAAAAGGCCAGCCACAGGTTCCGGTGAAACGTTGGAAGCTAGGAACACTACTGAACCACGGCTTATGAACCTGGAAAATTTATTCTACACTAGTTGCTGTTTTCGTCGTTGACGGTTATGTTTTGTGCTATTGCATCATCGCTGGATTTTCATCAGGGCGGCTGAGGTTTCAATCATGGTCAATGCATGTGGAATTTTTGAAATGGTAAGTCACATCTCTATACTTCGATCGCCACGTAAAACTGACCTCTATTAAGTCACCTTGTTTGATACACAATAATAATAATAATAATAATAATAATAATAATAATAATAATAATAATAATAATAATAATAATAATATCATCATATCTTGGAGAAGGGATAACACCACGCTTGTCAGAGAAGGCTTTACATTACGGATGAACAAAATGGAAATAGGGTACCATTTAACCAAGGGCGTCTACAACAAAAGGTCCATATCTTTCAAAGCAAAGCTGAGGCATTACTGGAGTGTCATCCGTCCAGAGGTCTTATACGTTTCAGAATGTCTTGCAATGAACAAAAAAGGCCCAATCGAGAAACTGGAGGCCAAACAGAGGAAGATTTTAAGAAAGATCTTAGGTCCCTCAGAACAATGGGGAGTTCAGAAGACGGCATAACGACGAACTATACACCCACGTAGAGAAGATTACCGATACTATCCGGAAAAAGAAGAATTACCTTTTATGGACATGCGACAGGAATGCACCAAACAAGACGGACCAACCTTCTTTCAGCAGAAGAAAACCAAAGGGGCTTGGTTCATTGAGGTGGATAGAGTCCTTGAAGAAATGGGAATCACACGTAATGACATCTAGGAGCGTGTCTCACTTAAGAAGAAACTTCAAGCGTTCCATGGTTTCCGAGACAAGCGAAAATTAAAAACAGGAAAAGCCTGGACGCAGGAGAGGAAAGAACGACACCGAGAACGCATGCGGAAGCACTGGGCAGACATCAAAGCCAGAAGTAGCCAGTTGAAATGACGTGGTCCAAAATTGGCCGATACGACATGAATAAATGAAATGTATAATAATAATAATAATAATAATAATAATAATAATAATAATAATAATAATAATACCGAGCTCGATAGCTGCAGTCGCTTCAGTGCGGCCAGGATCCAGTATTCGGGAGATAGAGGGTTCGAACCCCACTGTCGGCAGCCCTGAAGATGGTTTCCCGTGGTTTCCCATTTTCACACCAGGCAAATGCTGGGACTGTACCTTAAGTAAGGCCACGGCCGCTTCCTTCCCAGTCCTAGCCCTTTCCTGTCCCATCGTCGCCATAAGACCTATCTGTGTCGGTGCGACGTAAAGCCAATAGCAAAATAATAATAATAATAATAATAATAATAATAAAGCAAACAATCCTGGATGATCTAAATTACAAGTTACAGATATGAAAGTAGGGACAAGGTTTGCTCGTGTTTGCAGGTGGGAATAAGGGCAGGAGGCTACTCGAAATGAGGAGACACAGGCTGGGTTAGGAATGAACACTTTGGATGAAGGTAAGGTAAAGGTAAGGGTGTATTCTGCCCGAAAGCAGGTCCGAGCCTCCGCAGACGTGTGCTTGAGCCGGAGTTTACGTACGGTACCGGTAGAGTGGCCAGTTCATTTCCACTTCTCCATTCCCTTACGCTCCACCGACAGCGCGTGGCAACCCATCCAAATCTTGACCACGCCCAATGTTGCTTAACTTCGGAGATCTCACGGGGTCGGGTGTTTCAACACGGCTACGGCCGTTGGCTTTGGATGAAGATTCACGTAAGAATCGGATTCGGTGGTGGATTCATTTGAGATGAGTAGAGTTGAATGGGTTACCTAGGAGAGTAATGGACTCAGCAATGGAGGTTAAGAGAAGTAGGGGAGACCAAGGCAAGGATAGTTACGCTCGATTGTTAATAATTTAATAAGTAAACAAGGCCACAGTGCTAATTGGAAATAGAGGATGGCGGAGGCATTTAGCTAATTCACAGAGGCTTGGAGACTGAACGCTAAAAGGAATAACAGTCTATAATTAATATGTTTAATGATGATGATGATATCCTGTTTCTCTACGGGGACGGGTATGATGTGAGATGAATCTTCGTAGCGAGTTTTTACGAGCGGATGCCCTTCTTGGCGTCGACCTCATCAGAGCTGATAAGACGAAATGAATGATGTGATATATGATAGCAGGAAGGGAGGGGGTGAAACCCCATGCAGCACCAACGGGTCTGCTCGCCATCCGACGGACGAATCACCATCAACGGCGTCATATGCCCTCACTCCATCTGAGCTTTGCGGAGAGGTTTGAAATTTAACCCAGGCTTGTGGCACGCAATCTAGTGATTATAAATTGTATACCAACACTTCTCCTACCCTGCCGGCCAACATTATGATGGTGAACATTCTTTCGACCAACGAGAATCGAACCGGCTAACCACGGTGTCAGATCATATGGACCTTTCGCCTTAACGATTATGGCCGCCAAGATTTCAGGATCCAATCCCGTCTAATTGTGCTTAATTATATTAATCTTCATTTTCCAAACCTTACCCTCAGACATTTTGAAGATGTGATTTCACGTTTCTTAAAGGGTGATATTTAGGCCTAGTCACTTTCTGGGACATATTTCGTTGTTCTGTTATCATATTTCAGTCATCCCAGGGAATAACAGGATAAGTCAAAAAATTAAAGACTTCAGGAGAAGCATATTTTGTTTTTAAACAATACGATATCACTAATTGTCACCAAATGTGTTAACTCGCTGCGTCATATAAAACTTTTTAAAAGGGGACATTGCTAGCTAGTAAGATTTAGCAGCTCTCATTAACAAAGGCAGCTTTTAAATTAACTACCAATAATGAATTTATAATATAATAATATCCACATCCACAATAACACTAGAAAAAAATATTACACACAAGACAAAATGGCTTAACAGGCTGAAGCCACTTTTGTTAACAACATTCACAACGTAAAGAAGATAACTCAACTTATCTGGTTCTTAATGGGGATTGTATTCTACTTGTTAATAATATAATGCCTCAACGGCAGCAACGGCGGAGAAGGAGTCATTTGGTACGGCGAAGCTGGCGGAGGAGGCAGTCCTTCTTGAGGATAAACAAAGAAGAAACCACTGCTTTATGATAAAGAGGGATCTTTAAAGGCTAAAGGAGATACTCCCTACAGAATAAGCCTGCGGTCTAGCACAGACAGGAGGCAGTCCTTCTTGAGGATAAACAAAGAAGATGATGATGATGATGCTTGTTGTTTAAAGGGGCCTAACATCGAAGGTCATCGGCCCCTAATGGAACGAGAGAAACGACATGAGAGATGATGTTAAAATTTTAAAACATATCCACTGACTAAAGTTTAAAAAAATGATGATGAAGAAAAATGAGGGTGAGATTAAAACAATCAGTGGATCTAATACGCAATGCCGAATTTTCTAATAAAATAAGAGAATATACAGGAAAACAAAAGAATAAGACATTGCCTGGTAGTACATAATTTACGAGAGACGTTAAAATAACACATTAAAATACGCAACAAAAACTAAAGTGAAGTCAATGGGATAAAAGCTAAAGTGACACAAAACACACTAGGACAAAGGACAGCATCACACAAGATAAAACAGTCCACTATCCCTCATAAAGCGGACGACGAGGTCTGCTGACTGCTCGTCATCACGCAAGATAAGGGAGATAGTACTCGGAAGGTTAAGACTACGGCGCAGATCGACCAGGTCCACACACTCCGTAAGGATGTGCACCACGGTAAGATGGTCGCCGCAGGTACACACCGGAGGGGGTTCTCCTTTCAAAAGATGCGAGTGAGTCAAGATACCGTGGCCGATCCGAAGACGACATAATACCACGGCTTCCCTCCGCGAAGCCCGAAGGGAAGTCCTCCATACCTTCGTTGTTCCTTTTATCGCTCTCAGCTTATTGGGAAGTGGAATGGCCTGCCACTCCATCTCCCAATGGGACATAACAAGATGTCGCAGCTGGGAGCGAATATCACTTGCTGGAACCTTGAAAGGCAACGGGGGCAGTGTAACTGCCTCCTTGGCAGCCTGATCTACTAACTCGTTTCCCTCTATGCCCATGTGGCTTGGGAGCCACAGAAACGTGATTCTGGTGCCGGCATCCGAACACCCGGCCAGCAGGTCCTGGATCCGCTGCACCAGAGGGTGTCGAGGGAAACAGGTATCAATAGACTGAAGCGAACTCAAGGAGTCAGTACACAGAAGGAAGTGGCTGCGCTTATTGTACAGTGCGTACCGCAGAGCCTCACAGATAGCATAGAGCTCTGCTGTGTACACACTACAGGTTGCCGGAAGAGCAAAAAGGAACCTATCATTACCAACAACGAACGCACAGCCCACCTTCGTATCTGTCCTTGAACCATCCGTGTAGACGACGACTGAACCTGGATAGCGGCCAACAACGGACAGGAAGAGCCTCCGATAAATCGAAGGGTCCGTGTTTTCCTTTGGGCCAGTGTGCAGATCCAGGATTATTTCAGGTCTTCGTACGACCCACGGAGGTACCCCACTTGGTTGTCTGACAAGGCAAGGAAACGAAGGTACGTCAAACAATTCGGAAATGCTATCCAAGCGTATCCCAACCGGCCGCGTCGCTCGAGGACGACCAGCGTACAGCAAACGGTTGCCATTGTTGAACACGCAAGGATAGCTTGGATGAAGTGGCATCTGTCGCAAATTTGCAGCGTATGTAAGTAGAAGGTGCTGGCGCCTCAGGTGTAAAGGCGGCACACCAGACTCAGCGAGCAGGCTAGCGATGGGGCTTGTACGAAAAGCTCCCGTCGCCAACCTAACCCCGCTGTGGTGGATACTGGTCAGCTTCGCAAGAACGCTTGGTCTTGCGGAGCCATATGCTGCACTGCCGTAGTCTAACCGGGATAAAATGTGTGCCCGATAGAATCGCAGGAGCACCGTGCGGTCAGCCCCCCAAGAAGTGCTGCTAAGAAACTTAAGGATATTAAGCCTCCTAGTGCATTGCACTTTTAACTGCCGCACGTGTGGCTCCCACGATAATTTACTGTCAAAAAGGAGCCCAAGAAATCGGTAAGTGTCAACAACTGGAAGAACGACGTTGTCTAAATAAAGCTCAGGATGGGGGTGAAGAGTACGTTGACGACAAAAGTGGACAACAGAGGTCTTTGCGGCAGAAAACCGAAAGCCATGTTCTATGGTCCACTGCTCCACCCTCCTAATACCGTGTTGTAATTGTCGCTCTGCGACTGCCATATTACGCGAGCTATAGTGCAGAGCAAAATCGTCCACATAAAGCGACGGTATAACTGCTGGACCAGCAGCAGCAACAATGCCGTTGATGGCAATCACGAACAGAGTGACACTAAGGACCGATCCCTGTGGGACTCCATTTTCTTGTACGTGGTATTGCGAATATGTCCTCCCTACTCGGACACGGAATAGACGGAGGGACAAGAAATTCGCAATAAACGCCGGCAAGTTACCTCGGAATCGCCATTGATGCAGGGCTGAAAGGATACCATATCGCCATGTGGTGTCATAAGCCTTCTCTAAGTCAAAGAAAACAGCTACCAAGTGCTGTTTGCGGAGAAACGCATCCTGGATAGAGCTCTCCAGGCGTACCAAGTGGTCAGTGGTGGATCGAGCGGCTCGAAATCCACATTGGTACTCGGACAAGAGTCCTTGTTTCTCCAGACACCACACGAGTCGCCGATTAACCACCCTCTCAAACAGCTTACACAGGCAGTTTGTAAGGCAAATCGGTCTGTAACTTCCTGCATACTTAGGATCTTTGTCAGGCTTGAGGACAGGAATGACTATGCCCTCTCGCCACTGAGACGGAAAATCACCCTCCATCCAGATTCGGTTGAACACACGAAGGAGATATAATAAACTATCATCACTAAGGTGTTGCAACATCTGGTTATGGATGTTGTCTGGTCCAGGAGATGTGTCCTTGCAAAGCGCTAGGGAGCTGCGGAGTTCCCACTCCGTAAAGGGCACGTTGTAGTCCTCTGAAGCTTGAGAGGCAAAACTAAGGTGAGAACGTTCAGCCTCCCGCTTCAGAGCGAGGAAATCAGGATGGTAATTCCCGGAACCAGATACATCCGCGAAATGACTAGCGAGATGGTCAGCAATCAGGAGGGGTTCAGTGACGATGTTGCCTGCAATGGAAATTCCCGGTACAGAAGATGATCCTTGGATACCCGAAATACGTCGAAGCTTAGTCCACACTTGAGATGACGCAGTATGTGACGTCATAGACGACACATATCTCTCCCATGAAGCCTTCTTACTTTGGCGAATAAGAACTCGCGCCTTAGCGCGGAGTTTCTTAAATGTTACCAAGTTGGCCGCAGTGGGCTGTCTACGGTAATGTTTGTGAGCACGACGGCGTTCTTTGATAGCTGCTGCTATGTCTTCGTTCCACCAAGGAACGAGCTTCCGGCGAGGAGTCCCCGAGAAGAACGGAATGGACTCCTCAGCAGCAGCAGCAAGAATAACCTGGGTGATGTAAGTTATTTCCTCGCCGACGGTCCGCCTGATATCATCGTTAAAGACAGCTAGTGATGTGTACTTTGGCCAATCAGCATGTTTAAAAATCCATCGAGGGGGAGCCTCGACGGATTTGTGGTTCAGCAAAGTAAGAATTATGGGAAAATGGTCACTGTCACAAAGATCGTCGTGTGTATTCCACCGAAACAGCGGAACCAACGTTCGGCTGCATAGACTGACGTCTATGCGAGAATATGTGCCGTAACGTACACTGAAGTGTGTTGGTTCCCCTGTGTTCAAAATACATAAATCCAGCTCTGTTACTAATGTTTCCAGCTCTCTTCCCCGGGGGCAAGGTGACTCAGAGCCCCAGATGGGGTAATGGGCGTTGAAATCGCCCAACAAGAGGAAGGGAGGTGGAAGCTGATCGAGAAGATCAGTGACATCATTGATGTTAAGAGCCTCACCTGGTGGAAAATAAACATTACACACTGTAGTTATGACAGGCAGCGGTACGCGAACAGCTACAGCCTCCAGCGGGGTTCGTATTGGAACCTCCTCGCTGTAGGTATCAGAACGGACAAAAATGCCAACGCCACCGGAAGCCCGGTGAGCATAATGTCGTTCTGTCGAGTATAGTCGGAAATTTCGCAATACCGTATGATGATCTGGTCGGAAATTTGTTTCCTGAATACAGACTATACTCGCCGAATATTCGCTAATGAGCTGGCGCAACTCAGCAAGATGCCTATCATAACCGTTACAATTCCATTGTAACAGTGCCATATTGTAAATGTGGACTTCTGAGGATTAAGATAGGAGCAACGGAATGCTACCTAACCTAACCTACACTCACATCCCCATCCGAAGATGGAGATTCGTGTTCCATGTGCAGCTCCTCGTCATCAGACGAGGTGATGCAGGGCTTCAACTTCTTTGACGTAGTCCGGGTGCGGGGTTTCTGCCCACGAGGGGAGCGCGCAGGTTTCCCCGAAGGAAGACCTGCTGACGCAGAATCAGGCCCTCCAGGTGGAGGGCGCGACACCCCATTTGTAGGAGATTTGGAAGAGCGCCTATTAAGGGCGTTCTTCTTCCCCGCCGTCGATTCTTGTTTAGACGGGCTGGGAGAGGAGTTCCCAGCCCTGGTCGACGATGCCGCCTCCGCCGGCTTAGGCGCGGCTTTCGCCGACCGTGTAGGGGAAGGAGACGTTGTCTTCTTCCCCTTCTGTGCCGGCGTAGGTTTCTTAGCCGGCACAGGCAGATTGGTGGTCGAAGGCCGGGATGGACCAGCCTTCGAGCTTGTTCTCTTTGCGGCGTTGCTCGCAGGAGCAACCGCCGCCTTGGGCGCAGCGATCTTCTGGACAGGTGTTGCAGATGAAAATGAGGAACCTGGCAGGGACTGAGCTATCAAGCTGAAGTCTAGTGTCTTGGCCGGTGCATTCAGGGAATTAAACTTACGGCGCGCTTCCTGGTAGGAAAGACCATCCAGGGTCTTGATCTCCTGGATCTTCTTCTCACTCAGATAGGTCGGACAGTTCCGATCCCGAGGAGAATGAAGACCAGAGCAGTTAGTGCACTTGTACGGAGGTGTGCATTCCTCCGCGCCGTGAGCTACTTTCCCACATGTACCACGCACTGACTGATTCGAACAACGAGATACCATGTGTCCGAATCTCTGGCATTGATAGCACCGCATAGGAGGCGGGATGTACGGCCTCACATCGCAACGGTAGGTTGTCACCTTGACTTTCTCTGGCAACACTGACAATTTGAAGGAGACTATAAACGCACCCGTGGCAACGTCTTCACCGTTGACTTTGCGTGTGATACGCCGGACGTGGGTCACGCCGCGGTGCTTCATGTCTTCCATCAATTCATCGTCAGTGTTCAGGACGAGATCGCGGTGGAAAATCACTCCACGAACCAGATTCAAGGTTTTGTGCTCTTCCACTTTGACGGGGATGTCGCCAAAGTGGTCGCACTTAAGCAACCGATCTGCTTGGAGCGCAGTGCTCGTCTTTAAAAGCAAACCACCATTGCGCATTTTCTTCAGGTCCTCCAGTTCACCGTAGACACCTTCAATGTGGCGACTAAAGAGAATCGATTTCACCAGCTTGAAGTCTTGCCCATCGGTCCTGGTAGCAACCAGGAACCTAGGGAAGCTGGAACCCAAACTAAGTCGCTGCGCTTGTTCCCAAGGGGTTGCCCCCCTTAGGGAATCAAAAGTTAAAGACTTGGGTAGCGAACTACCCGAGGTGGCAGGCGGAAGTTGTTTCGACGCCATGCCCGAAATCATCCTCCCCGAATGCCACCCACTCCGATCAGGGGTCTCTGTAGCCGAACCAAGCAGCCAAGGCAATACCCACCTGGTCGTAGCAGGTATTGCCCGGGGCCCGATGTTGAACGATGCCTAATACGGGATGACTGAGGCAATGAGCACTAGGACTCCCTTCCTCCAGTCACCCGCAATAGCATGTACCCCATAGCGTGTACAGAGCACTAACAATAGGAAAAATAAATAAAAATAATTAATAATAATATGTCCTTCTGGCATTCGGCTGTGCGGGGACCTGCGTTGTCAGGCGGATACCACTGCCCGGGTACATGACACTCCCACCCGCCGCGTCCTGGATGGTTGCTGGCACGGGCTTTCGAGCGTAGTCGCACACATAGGAGCTCCATCGCCGGGCAGCACGCACATCAAATTTTGAATGGTCTACATCTGACCCTCGGAAAAATAATAAAAAAATAAAGAGGGGACCATGGCCACATGACCCTTTAAGTCGCCTTCTACGACAGGCAGGGATTACCTATGGATGTATTCAGCCTCTCCCATCCACAGGAGGTCCATCACATTATACCAAACCGCAATCCATGTCCGCGCCAAGGTCGCCCCTTTTTGTCGCCTCTTACGACAGGCAGGGGATACCGCGGGTGTATTCTGCATGTGTGTCCCCCACCCGCAGGGGGTAAACAAAGAAGAAACCACTGCTTTATGATAAAGAGGGATCTTTAAAGGCTAAAGGAGATATTCCCTACAGAATAAGCCTGCGGTCTAGCACAGACAGGAGGCAGTCCTTCTTGAGGATAAACAAAGAAGAAACCACTGCTTTATGATAAAGAGGGATCTTTAAAGGCTAAAGGAGATACTCCCTACCGAATAAGCCTGCGGTCTAGCACAGACAGGAGGCAGTCCTTCTTGAGGATAAACAAAGAAGAAACCACTGCTTTATGATAAAGAGGGATCTTTAAAGGCTAAAGGAGATACTCCCTACAGAATAAGCCTGCGGTCTAGCACAGACAGGAGGCAGTCCTTCTTGAGGATAAACAAAGAAGAAACCACTGCTTTATGATAAAGAGGGATCTTTAAAGGCTAAAGGAGATACTCCCTACAGAATAAGCCTGCGGTCTAGCACAGACAGGAGGCAGTCCTTCTTGAGGATAAACAAAGAAGAAACCACTGCTTTATGATAAAGAGGGATCTTTAAAGGCTAAAGGAGATACTCCCTACCGAATAAGCCTGCGGTCTAGCACAGACAGGAGGCAGTCCTTCTTGAGGATAAACAAAGAAGAAACCACTGCTTTATGATAAAGAGGGATCTTTAAAGGCTAAAGGAGATACTCCCTACAGAATAAGCCTGCGGCCTAGCACAGAGAGGAGGCAGTCCTTCTTGAGGATAAACAAAGAAGAAACCACTGCTTTATGATAAAGAGGGATCTTTAAAGGCTAAAGGAGATACTCCCTACAGAATAAGCCTGCGGTCTAGCACAGACAGGAGGCAGTCCTTCTTGAGGATAAACAAAGAAGAAACCACTGCTTTATGATAAAGAGGGATCTTTAAAGGCTAAAGGAGATACTCCCTACAGAATAAGCCTGCGGTCTAGCACAGACAGGAGGCAGCCCCTCCACTGGACTTTGGGTGCTGTGGGCTAATAACTCGCACAGTTGAATTAAACTCATTATAGAAACCAGACGAAATTTATGCCGGTCGGGTTTTATGGAGGCATTGGCGGCAGATAGAACAAACTGGAGAAATTTCGTCGAGGCCCTATGTTCCACCTGGGATTAAAGGAAATGAATCAAGTAAGTCTACAATAATCTGGAAGTAAAGTTTTCAGAATTATGATGAAATGTGTCAAGTTGTTGGTGTCAAAAGATAAGAGCACTGAATTAGCAGGTTACCGCAAAAAAATAAAAAATAATAATAATCGGAAAAATTAAGTTGATGATGATGATGATGATGATGATGATGATGATGCTTGTTGTTTTAAGGGGCCTAATATCGAGGTCATCGGGCCCCTAATGGTACGAAATGAGACGAAATGCAATGACAAAATAAAAATACACACAAAATCCTCCACTGACCAGAATTCAAAACGTGAGGACGAAAAAATGAACGGATGGATATGAAGTTAAAAACAATCAGTGGAGACGACCCGCAATGCCTCAGTCTCAGAAACTGACGGAAAACAAGAGTAATACTGACCAAGGGGCTGCTTCTATAGCTCAATACTAAATCGTCGATGCTTGCAAGCTAAAGGGGTCCAAAATATAGGTTATAGGCCTCTCATAACGGTAGCTTACTTATCGCTTGGAAAGTAGAACCATGGTATTTGACATGGTGCGTTACTAATTAACAGTATCGTAGACTCGCGGTATTCCACACATTATGGTACTACTCACAGGTAATGAAATTCGCACAGGGAATACAGACCTATGGTATTTCACACATAAAGGCGCCATTTAAAAGCAACACAAACCTATGGTTTTCATCACATAGGTGTACCAACCACAGGGACTCGTACTATCCCGTGGTGTTCCTTATATAGTGGGTACTAATCATAGGCAAGCCAGAACCCTGGTGTCGCTCATACAGTGCTACTAATCACAGGTACCGTAAAAGGCTGACCGCACGGTGCTCCTGATTGCTACTAATCACAAACCTATTTGGTACCTAACATAGTGGTACTACGCGCAAGTAATAACGACCCATGTTGTTCCCCGCGTGCTGGTACTAATTTCAAGTAGTTTCATGGTTCTAATCCAATCATCCCTTGGTCACCCCTTTTAGTCGCCTCTCACGACAGGCAGGGGATATCGTGGGTGTATTATTCGTCTGCCTCCCCCACCCACAGGGGGTGTGTGTTTGGTCCGCGAGAGGTATTTTATTTCCCTCAAGTCCGCCGGCAAGCCGGTTAGGACCCCCTATCCGCCACCTGGGACGCGCCACATGAGAGTATCACCTCTCCCCCTGCTACGCCTGCGTAGCAGGTTCGTTGAAAAAATAATTTATCTAGTTCTTCGATATGAGTGATCTAAAAAAAGGGTCTTTCCTATTTTAAGATCATATTTTCTGAATTTTGTATAATTTTTACATCTTTCGAGCCATTCTTACCACAGTGAAAGTCAACATGGCTCAGATATCAATATTACTAACTGTAAGATATTGTTATTGCTTCTTGCAATCATCAAAAATGATATATGTTACTAAAATGTGCTCGTTTCTCCTTCAATGTAACTGACAACTTTGAGGTCACACGTTCTCCAAGACTTCCGTGATGGGTTAAGGAAAATAAAATCTTGAACACCTGCAGAGAGTTGGTTAACCACTAATAAGTCAAAGTGCGAAACTTGTAACGAATTCACTTCCATGGTAGTTTCCACAACATTAAGCTCTGACCTTAGCAGAATGAAACTGACCTCCAGGTGCCTAGTAGTTGGAACACCGCATCAGGTCAATACCTCTTAGGCTTCCTAAATGAAGGTGATTGAGCAGCACTTGGCCCGACTGCAATTAATATTTTACTTCTCATACAGAACTGTCTTTATCCCTGGCGTTTAAGGGTCATCAACGCACGTAGTGGGAGATTATTTGATGCTTCTGATGGGATTTCCCCGACGGGAATGTATTATTCTCGTAAGAATAACAAGACCTAGGGATTCATAAGATGATGGAGAGTGAGTACAATTATCTGATTCTTCCATCTCAGTTTTAAAAGTGCAAGGGTCATTACACAGCCTCACTTTCGTATTCAAGTTGGTAGTGTTCTGCTCCCACGGTCACCATCGAGTCAAAGCTACTTAGAACGAGATAATAGTTAAGTTTGTATTCACCAACATTATCTCGGATAACGGGTGTTATCTCGGTGTAAAATGTTAGTGGAGATTGGTTGGCCGATAAAATGGAAAATACCCTTCCAGGATTGCAGCTCGTAGACGACTGGAATATCTAATTGATAGAGAAAATCACAGCGACGAGTAATATGATCAAGATTATGCAATTAATAAATGTCCTAGGTGGATAAAGAACGTGCGACATATTTCGAGGACAACGACGAAACTGATTTTCAGACACATTTTAGGTTATCTAAAGATTTCAGTGTTATTCATGATGGAACATCACCCGGAATTTCCAACAAATAGTTAGGCCTAAGATGAATTCTCGATTATAGCGTATATCTTGCACGGTACATGACTGCGTGACTTTTTAATGAAGAGTTAAGAAATACTGCGCCGGCCCCGTGGTGTAGGGGTAGCGTGCCTGCCTCTTACCCGGAGGCCCCGGGTTCGATTCCCGGCCAGGTCAGGGATTTTTACCTGGACCTGAGGGCTGGTTCGAGGTCCACTCAGCCTACGTGATTAGAATTGAGGAGCTATCTGACGGTGGGATGGCGGTCCCGGTCTATAAAGCCAAGAATAACGGCCGAGAGGATTCGTCGTGCTGACCACACGACACCTCGTAATCTGCAGGCCTTCGGGCTGAGCAGCGGTCGCTTGGTCGGCCAAGGCCTTTCAAGGGCTGTAGTGCCATGGGGTTTGGTTTGGTTTTTTTTTTTTTTAAGAAATACTGCCTTATTTTTTGAGTGGCATATATACTGCCTTATTTTTTGAGTGGCATATATAATGTGTAAGCTATATTTTGTGTTCTTACTCTGTATGTTGTTAATGCTTTCTGCCACCAAATTCAATAACAATTCACTCTCTTGGAAAGTCATATTAGGTTTCCTCCTTCGTGTCTGCTCAATAGCGACATAATTTATGCAAATTATTTGCAAAATCCGAATGGAATCAAAAACTTGTTTATATATCGTCAGTGGTGACAGCACGTAGTCATTTGGTTTTCGTGCGTCGTTATGAAACATTTGCAGTTCAAACTCAGACTGAAACGAAAACTTAGTTTTGGTAAACCGAGATAATGTATTCTGTGCTGAATACAGAAGTGAGAGTTATCCGAGATAACGACATTATCCGAGTTTTGGAAATCTAATATAACCGCAAAAGTAACTAACGTTGGCGAATACGGGCCTAAGTGAGCACATCTACCCAAGAGAATGTAGTCAAGAGGTCAAGTCCCCGCTAGCGCCAAGATAGGCTCATGTGCTGGTGAGTATCGATTGAAGGAAGAGGTCAACAAGACTTGTAACGTAAGTGCATAAGGACTAACTTCATCTTTAGTTTCATGTTTGCTTTTTCGCTGCTTGTGGAAGATGGAAATGGAATATGAGTATTAGGAATATTGGTGGTAGTAATTGTTATAATACTCTAAGTCAGGTAGGTTTGCAGGATGTCCCCAAGTGTATTTGTAAAGGGTTAATTTGTCGTAAAAGAAGGCCTCACAACAAAAGTTGTAGGAAAGTTAAAGATGATGATGATGATGATGATGATGATGATTGTTGTTTAAAGGGGCCTAACACCTAGGTGATCGGCCACTTATGGCACGAAATGAGATGAAATGTAATAACAATTTAAAAATCCAAAATGCATCCAGTGACCAGAATTCAAAATTTGATGATGAAGAATGAATAGATGAATATGAATGTAAAATAATCAGCGGATCCAACTCACAATATTAAAAAATAATTCCAAAGTCAATACATTGACTAGAATTCAAAAAGGCGAAAATGAACAATGATTATGAACTTAAAACTATCTTTCTTCGTTATTTATTTTACGTCGCACAGACGCAGATAGGTCTTATGGCGACGATGGGATAGGAAAGGCCTAGGAGTGGGAAGGAAGCGGCCGTGGCCTTAATTAAGGTACAGCCCCAGCATTTGCCTGGTGTGAAAATGCGAAACCACGGAAAATCATCTTCAGAGCTGCCGACAGTGGGGTTCGAACCCACTATATCCCGGACGCAAGCTCACAGCTGCGTGACCCTAACCGCCCGGCCAACTCGCCCGGTCTTAAAACAATCAGTGGATCCGACCCACAACACCCCACCTTCCCAGAAACTAACTTAAAAAACAATAGTATATAATGACCAAGGGATTGCTTCCAAAGCACCCTCCTAAATCGATGATGCTTGTTGTCTAAAGGAATCCAAAATCTAGGTCAACGGCCCTTCAGTAAAGTAAAACCATGGTTTTTCTCATGTAGCGGTACAAATCACAAGTAATGTAGACTCACACATTGTGGTACTACTCACAGGTATTGTAAAACGCAGAGGTAACGCAGACCTATGGTGTTTCTCACATAATGGCGCCACTCATAAGCAACGCAAACCCATGGTGTTCTCCATTTAGTGGTACTAATCACAGGGACCCGTACTATCCCGTGGTGCTCCTCACATAGTGAGTACTATTCACAGGCAACGCCCAGACCCGTGGTGTTCCTCGAAACGCAGCTCCATGATGTCCACAACCAGATGCTGAAATACCCCAGTGAGTGTAGCCTCATTTTTTCTGCTTGAGGTGTTCCAATCGAACCTGTACAAAGGGAACCCTTCGTCATAGTGGCGGATACTATACACGGGTACTGTAAACCCATAGTGGTCCACCCACAGATCAAGGGTATTCCTCACATAGTGGTAATAATCGGAAGAAAAGCCTTCTTCTTCTCTTCCTTGCGTTATTCCCTTGTTTTAGCGGGATTCGTATGTCTAGTAGGCTTACATCTTCTCTTTATATGTCGGTGGAAAGCATCTTCTCAGTGAGACCAAAATTGTTCATATCAGCGTCCACCCGATCTTTCCTTCACCGAGCACGTTGCCCGTGCGGTTATGGTCGCATAGCTGGGAGCTTGCATTCGGAACTTAGTGGATTCGAACCCCACTGTCGGCAGCATTGAAGATTGTTTCCCGTAATTTTCATTTTCACACCAGGCCCACACAAGGCCACGACCGCTTCCTTCCCTATTCGATCGTCGCCATTAAGCCCAATCTGAATCCGCGCGAAGTAAAGCCAATTGTAAATTTAAAAAAAAATGGTTCTCTCATCTCGTCTTTGGACGTCCACTAGGTCAGTATTCTGCCACTGCCATGTTTGTGGATATCCTTGTCACTACTGAGACCGAACCATCTGAGGTGGATCTCTACGAGGTCTTTTCAGATATTGGTGCCACACCGAGAGTGTTCTGAGTGTTCTCATTCCTGACCCTATCGAGTTTCGTCTGTCCAGTCCAACAACGGCGTATTCTAATTTCTACAGTGTGTAGAATTTGTGTATGACGCTGGGTTGTTGACCTGCATTCGGCTTCATATACTGTAGTGCGGCTGGGCGGTCAACAGAGCGATATATTTTTAATTTTTAATACGTCGACATCTTTCTATCACACCGTATACCTATAACGTCTCTCCCGCTCATCCACACTGCATTTGATGCTTGATGATGCTTGTTGTTTAAAGGGGCCTAACATCGAGGTCATCGGCCCCTAATGGTACGAAATGAAATAACAAAAAGGTCAAACACATCCACTGACCAAAATAAAATAAAAATTGTCATGAACAATGATTTGATGGACATGAACCCAACAAAAAGCAACCAACCAACCAACCAACCAAACAAACAAACAGTGGATCAGACTTTAAAAAAAGATCGAAAATAATAGTATTACTGACCAAGGGACCACTTATAAAGCACAAGGATGCTTGATGTCTAAAGGGGTGCAAAATCCATGTCTAAGGCCCCACAAAATGGTACATGTCGCGAGTAAAGTAGAACCATGGTATTAGTCATGTCGGGGTACTAATCAAAAGCAGCGAAGACTCACGGTGTTCCACACAAGAAGGTACTACTCACAAGGTTTGCACTTCGTACAGGGAACGCAGACCTATGGTGTTTCTCACACAATGGCGCCACTCATAGCCAACGTAGACCGATAAGGTTCCTCACCTAGGTGTACTAACCACACATCCCGTGGTGTTCCTCACAGAGTGGGTACCAATCACAGCCAACGCAGACCCACGGTGTCGCTCATACAGTGGTACAACTCACAGGCAACGCCCAGACCCGCGGTGTTGCTCACATGGGTACGACGCACGGGTACTGGAAACCCACAGGAGAACCCCCTCCAGCTGCTACTAATCACAAACTTATTTCATACCTAATACAGTGGTACTACTCGCAAGTACAGGCAACCCATGGTGTTCCCCGCGTGATGGTACGATTCAAAATTAGTTTCATGGTTCTAATTCAGTCAGCCCTTGGTCGCCCCTTTTAGTCGCCTCTTACGACAGGCAGGGGATACCGCGGGTGTATTCTACATGTGCGTCCCCCACCCGCAGGGGGTAGTGTGTTTGGTCCGCGAGAGGTATTTTATTTCCCTCAAGTCCGCCGGCAAGCCGGTTAGGACCCCCCTATCCGCCACCTGGGACGCGCCACGTGGGAGTATCACCTCTCCCCCTGCTACGCCTGCGTAGCAGGTTCGTGGCACACTGCATTTGCCCTCCCCTGCACCTCCTGCAGTAGTCACCATCACAGGGTATCCAGGATCCTAAATACTTGAAGGATTGGGTTCACTTCAACTCTCCGCCATCAATGCTGATGGTTGCACTGTCATCACATCCACAGGCCATGTACTCTGTTTTGGTTATGTAGACGAAAGGTGTCCACGAAATGTCACTGTAATATTTGTCCCAAATGAAATATAATAATTCATTTTACTCAAATAAAGTGTAAAATATGGGGTAAATTAAGAAATAGTAAGAAATATTTTACTTTCAGGATACAGTATGGATACATACTTTACTAACTTACAACTCTTTTTCTGCTACTACTACTACTACTACTACTACTACTACTAAACGTTTTCATTCCTCCCCTGAAGGGGGAGGCGGGCCTCTTAGACGGTGACTCCGTCTCTCAGGCCGGGAGATTTGTTACGGTGAAGGAGATGTGCGGAGAAGGTAAGGAGGTAGGCGGCCCCACGAACTGTCCCGCCATTCGCCTTAGTGCAGGAGAATGGAAAACCGCGGAAAACCATTCTCAGGACAGCCGACGGGTGGGACCAGGCGTGAAGTCCGGCACTGTGCCCCAGGCCCGTCTCCCGAATGCAGAGGCGTAGAGGCACGGTAGAGCCGTGGCCAAATTTCCTCTGCTCGGTTGGCCGGTCAGAGTACAGAGCGTATGGGACAACAACCCACTCTGCATCTACCGACGCTTTTTTTTTTCTGCTAAGTCGTAGCGCTTCCGTATGTGTTTTGTTTGTCTAACACTTTTGCGTGTGATGTCTTTGCTCACTAAAGATGTTTGAATTAATTAGGTGTCGTTTCCTTTATGTTGCTCATTCGTTTTGTGCCCTAACTCATTCATTAAACGATATATGTATTGGTCCAGGGTTTATGCTCTTTTGCTGTTTGAACTGCCCGCGCTAGTCATATTGACAAAGATAATGACAATTCATTCGTCAATGCAAGCGCTGGACCTCAAGAAAGAAACAAAAGACGGCACGAGCAGCGGAATACAACACAAAGGAGTCCTATCTACGGCCCGTAAGTACGTATACATATTTCTCTAGTAACGACGGTATTTCTCAATTAACCGCAGATTTTTCACTTTATTGGTGTAAAAGCAATTATTATGTTCCATTTGGGACAAATATTACAGTGACATTTCGTGGATACCTTTGGTCTACATAACCCTCGGTTTTATCGAAGTTCAACATCTTAATACTAATATTATAGAAGCGATTCATCTATGACTGCGTTAAGCCTTACAGTTTTCCGCGTAATCTTGCGGTATACAGAAGAGCTCACGTTACATCTAACTGTAGCATTTTGATGATGATGATGATGATGATGATGATGATGATGATGATGATGATGATGATGATGATGATGATGATGATTCTTGTTTAAAGGGCCTAACATCGAGGTCATCGGCCCCTAATGGTACGACATGAGACGAAATGGAATGACAAATTAAAAGTCTAAAAAATTCTCCACTCACCAGAGTTCAACGCGTGAGAACAAAGAATGAATGGATGGACATGAATTTAAAACAATCAGTGGATGCGACCCGCAATGTCTCACATTCACATAAACTGACGTGACAAAATAGTATTACTGACCAAGGGACTGCTGCTATAGCATAACACTGAAACGATGATGCTTGCAGTCTAAAGGGGGTCCAAAATCCAAGTTATCGGCCCCTCATAACGGTACTTATCGCTAGGAAAGTAGAACCATGGTATTTGTCGTATTGCGGTACTAATCAAAAAGAGCAGAGACTTGCGGTACTCCACACATTATTGTACTACTCAGAGGTTATGAAATTCGACATACAATACATACCTATGTTTTTCTCACTTTGCGGCGCCATTTACAGGCAACGCAAACCTATGGTGTTCATCACATAAGAGTACTAACCACAGGGACCTTCCCCTATCCCGTGGTGTTCCTCATATAGTGGGTACTTATCACAGGCAAGGCAGAACCATGGTAGCTATCATCCCATGGTTCTGCTCATATGGTGGTACTAATCACAGGTACTGCAAAAGCCGACCGCACGGTGCTCCTGTGTGCTACTAATCACAAACCTATTTGGTACCTAATATAATGGTACTACGCGCAAGTAAAAGAGACCCATAATGCTCTCCGCGTGGTGGTACTAATCACAAGTAGTTTCATGGTTCCAAGACAATCATCCCTTGGTCACCCCTTTTAGTCGCCTCTTACGATAGGCAGGGGATACCGTGGGTGTATTCTTCGTCGGCGTCCGCCACTCACAGAGGGTTGTGTGTTTGGTCCGCGAGAGGTATTTTATTTCCCTCAAGTCCGCCGGCAAGCCGGTTAGGACCCCCCTATCCGCCACCTGGGACGCGTCACGTGGGAGTATCACCTCTCCCACTACTACTCCAGCGTAGTAGGTTCGTGGACTGTAGCATTTTACTGCTAGTTTTAATCTCGGTTATGAAAAGGAGGAGAAATAATTCCGAACCTTGGTAGATTCCGAAATGTGTGTCCGGCTCCAAGGCTGAATGGTTAGCGTGCTGGTCTTTGGTTGCAGCGGTCCCGGGTTCGATTCCCAGCAAAGTCGGGAACTTTAACCGTAATTGGTTAATTTCGATCGCACGTGGGCTGGGTGCATGTGTCATCTTCGTCATCATTTCAACCTCATCATGACGCGCAGGTCGCTTACGGGAGTCAATTCGAAAGACCTGCACCTAACAAGCCGAACTTGTCCTCGGACACTCCCGGCACTAAAAGCCATATGCCATTTAATTTCATTTTTTCCGAAATATATGGAAAATGAGTCTGATATTCCACTTTGTCCACAGAATAGTTTCTTATAGTTTTCACACTGAAAAGTGCAAACCATATTAAATAGTCTTGGCGACGCAAAAATGGAAGAGGACTAGATTTGGCAAGATAGTGACCATGGACTTAATTAAGGTACAGCCCAGGCATTTGCGTGGTGTGCAAATGGGAAAGCAGATAAACCCATCTTCAGGGCTACCCACGGTGGGATTCAAGCCCACCATCTCCCGAATGCAAACTAGCTACACGACCGAATCACGAAGCCTAATCTCTCTGTAATAATTACATTTAATGATATTTCACATTCCTTAGGAAAATGTCGCGATAGTAACTCATTTCAAGGCCCAGGGCTCCTTCCCAGTCCCAATCTGATAGTATGAGCACACTACTACTACTACAGCCACCTCAAGAACACCAGTAATCAGACACGTTTCGACACAGTCAGGTACACAGCGGTGAAGGTCTGCAATCTCGTAAACCCCTGAAACTAATCAACAATAATATTATAACCTGACTTACCGTGGTTAATTGACCTGTTATCTTATTACTGCAGCAACTGCTCCAAACCAAATCAACCTACAACGGGTGCACTATCAAGTACAGTACCAAATTATCCTTTTGTACAATATAAACCAGTCCGCCTCTGTGGTGTAGTGGTTAGCGTGATTAGCTGCCACCCCCGGAGGTCCGGGTTCGATTCCCGGCTCTGCCACGAAATTTGAAAAGTGGTACGAGGGCTGGAACGGGGTCCACTCAGCCTCGGGAGGTCAACTGAGTAGAGGTGGGTTCGATTCCCACCTCAGCCATCCTGGAAGGGTTTTCCGTGGTTTCCCACTTCACCTCCAGGCGAATGCCGGGATGGTACCTAACTTAAGGCCACGGCCGCTTCCTTCCCTCATCCTTGCCTATCCCTTCCAATCTTCCCATCCCCCTACAAGGCCCCTGTTCACCATAGCAGGTGAGGCCGCCTGGGCGAGGTACTGGTCATACTCCCCAGTTGTATCCCCCGACCAAGAGTCTGAAGCTCCAGGACACTGCCCTTGAGGCGGTAGAGGTGGGATCCCTCGCTGAGTCCGAGGGAAAAGCCGAACCTGGAGGGTAAACAGATGATGATGATGATGACAATATAAACCAACCTCAGAGCGGAGGTGCATAAAGAAGACCTCCCGCCTGGAGCTGGACAAAAACAGACTGCACTGAAACTCTTGAATTTAGCTTACACTGCTTGCTACGTTACATTACATTCTGTAAATTACAGTAGCTCTTATCCCTTCAATCCATCTCTCTCAAATCAATCAATCAATCAATCAATCAATCAATCAATCAATCAATCAATCAATCAATCAATCAATCAATCAATCAACATTGATCTGCATTTAGGTCAATCGCCCAGGGGGCAGATTCTTCATCTGTTGTTTTCCTATCTTTTTCTTAAATGATTGCAAAGAGTTTGGTAATTTATTGAACATCTCCCTTGGCTAATTATTTCAATCCCTAACTATAAACGAATATTTGCACCAATATGGCTGAATAGTTAGCATGTTGGCATTTGGTCACAGGGGTCCCGGGTTCGATTCCCGGCAGGGTCGGAAATTTTAACCATCATTTGGTTAATTTCTCTGGCACGGGGGCTGGGTGTATGTGTCGTCTTCATCATCATTAGGACGCGCAGGTCGCCTACGGGAGTCAAATCAAAAGTATAAAATCAACATAATCAACATAATCATCCATAAAACAAAACTAATTAAATAAATCTTGTTCTCGGACACTCCCGGCAATAAAAGCCATACGCCATCATTATCTTCATACTTTGATCTTTCCTACTTTTAAAAACACCACACAAACTCATTTCTCTACTAATGTCATTCCACGGCATCTCTCCACTGACAGCTCGGAACATACCACTTAGTCGAGCAGCTCGACTATCAAACAAAAAGCTAGTCTAATAGATCGAATTGGTATAAACAAACAGAAAAAGACCTTCAAGAATTAGGATGACACCATCTGCAGGACCGAGATGCAATAAGGAAAACTGCGCAAATACGGAGTTTCGAGGAAGAATTGAGAAAGACCACACAACATACATGATCCGAAGAAAAGAACAATGAATCAGTGTACGAAAGAATACTGGGAAAACCAACCTATATTGATTCCGCATGGTCCTAAGCGACCCATTCGCGAAGAAGAACAAAAAGACGATTGATTTATTAGTAGATTAAATACAATAATTGTCGTGCAGAAGAGGATCTCTGGGCTAGGAAAAAGTAGGTCGAAAAGGGGCGGTCTATTAAGAGAGATTTCTTGAAGGAATAGCAAACAATTTACAGGAAATGAAGAAACTAGACCGTCCTAGTTCTCTACAGATCGTATGGTTTCTTCTTGTTGTTACGTAGGATGCACCGAGTTGTGGTTGGCATCTTGACATTCCAGTTACCTCTTATTTGAAGCAAAATATACTGAGAACTGAACACAACGCCAGCCCCCCAAGAAGAAGGAAAAGCAGACAATCGATATTCAGGATATCAGGTTAGAATATGACAATTCTTCTTCTTTTTCCCGGTTAATGGCAAGGAATAATAATAATAATAATAATAATAATAATAATAATATAATTATTTAATAGTAATAATTATATAACTATGAAAACTTGGATTTAAGATTCTTAACACATGTTAACTTATTTGGTATTATTATTATTATTATTATTATTATTATTATTATTATTATTATTATTATTATTATTATTATTGGTTTAACGTCGCACTAACACATCGGAGGTTTTCGGTGATGAAAAGTTGGGAAGGTGGCCTTGATTAGGGTGTGAAATTGGAAATCAAGGATTCAGGGCTGTCGACGAATGCAAGCACACAGCTACGTGACCATAACCGTAGGGCCAACTCGCTCGGTTATTATTATTATTATTATTATTATTATTATTATTATTATTATTATTATTATTAAGAGCCTCCATCATGGCTCAGGCGTCAGGGCGCCGGCCTCTCACCGCTGGGTTCCTTGATTCATATCCCGGTCACTTCATGTGAATTTTGTGTTGGGTAAAGCGGAGGTGGGGCAAGATTCTCTCCGGGTACTCCGGTTTTCCCTGTCATCTTTCATTCCAGCAACACTCTCCAATATCATTTCATTTCATCCGTCAGTCATTAATCATTGCCCCAGAGAGGTGCGACGCACTTCGGCAGCCGGCACAATTTCTATCCTCGCCGCTAGATGGGGGCTTCATTCATTCTATTCCTGACCCGGTCGAATGACCGGGAACAGGCTCTGGATTATTATTATTATTATTATTATTATTATTATTATTATTATTATTATTATTATTATTATTATTATTATTATTATTATTATTACCGTGTTTTGATGGTAGTTATGCATGAAAGAAGGTGCTGGGTGGTGAATAGGTCTCAAGCTACTAAAGTGAAATTAGTTTTAAAATTTAACAAGGTTATATTTTCTTTTCAAAATTAGGTAACAACAAATAGAACAGGTACTTAGTAGCCGAAACACGATTGAAAAATACATTTACATAGGTACCCCATTTGGGGATTCAAAAGTCAGAAACATAATTCTTGAGCAAAGAGCCCAACCTTACAATGAACACCATACAACAAAGGGGCCGAAAACCCCCAAACATGCCAGAAACATTTGCTTCCAATTACACCCAAAAGCCTCCTTGAGGCAGAGACACAATTTTCAATAAGGGGCAACTTCCCCTTAAAATCCAAGCCTATCATAGGCCACTCCGAACTCCACTTTTAAGCTGTCCTCCAAGGACGTATACACAGGGGTAAAATACCCAACCTACTGAGGTCTGTTAAATGACAAGAAAGTTAATACATGACCTCTAAAATACAATTTGAGAGGAGGCGAATTTGCACTCCTAATACACTTTGCTTAAGACCTACTTGGCACTAGGCCGTTAATACAAGGGCTAATCCCATACTACAGAGGTGACTTAATAGCAATTTACATTACATTACGGAAGAATTGGTTGAGAAAAATAAGTTCACCTCAAGACGATGTGAGTGGGAGCTCGAGAGGGTTAAGCACTCTCTATCCCGATATGTCGTTTTAAAAGAGGATATATGAAAAGAGTAGTTACATTTTAGGAAAAGGTTACATGGTTGAACGCTTAGAACCCGCCCCGAAAGTTAAACTGCTGAGCTAGCAAAGAAAGAAGTTATTAATCGGCCATTACCTTGTTGTTGACCGCTGCCGAAGAAAGAGGCGCTTCCCGCCGCCTGCTATGTACTTAACACACTGAAAGATGGAACAGAAGTGGCGCAGAGACCCAAAAATCAGCAGTTTATATCCTCTCGTGGAAGGTTCTAGGCGTTAGGGGAAAGAAAACACCCTCCCACAAACTCTTTATTGGGTAGGACCCCGCAACAGATTCAAGTTGGGGGAAGATACACCAGATTGGTCAGAAATTAATAGAAGAAATTCGGGATTGGATACATTCATAACAAGGGGAAGAAAGGGGTAAATATTGCCAACTTAAACAATGACAGAAAGAAATTTAACAAAGAACAAACTCTTGAAATTAAATTTTCTCCAAAAAAATAGTTCTTTGACTCCGCACTAGATTGCACTATTGTAGATCTTCAGTAGTGTCCTCTAGAAGAGAAAGTTCACACTTCTTACTTCAAGTGAAACAAAACCACATCAAAAATGACACAGTTCAAAAACTCAAAATTTTCCACGTGGTGACATCTTCTGAGAAAGTAGAGAATTAATAGCGTAGATAAAGTTCAGACTTCCTCCAGCAGAGGAGTTTCAACTGGCGCACATTTTAAATTAGCGGAGTGGAGGTGTACCGCCCGGTACAGACCTCCCCCCCAAAAGTTCCTCCCGGGGTGACACATGAAATTGTTTGCAAACATGGTCCAAGTTTTGATGTAGATATGGAGATTAATTGCCCAAAAAAAATTTATAAGGTTTTCTTAATTTGGTTTGATTTAATTTCAAAATTTTGTTGTTGCAGATGAAGAATAGTTTTTAAGTTTGTAGAAGTAGAATTCTGAGGATAATCTTTTAAAAGGTGATGAAAAATTTTGCAATGTCCACCAAATTTGTTGTTGAATTCCCAAGTGTAGTCATCTCTAATAGTGACTGTCCATGTAGTTGATGTAGGCTAAGTTGGATGGCCAGACCGGCCGTTGCAGCTTGCGTCCAAAGGGAACCGCTCGGACCCCTCAAGTACCCTGAGATACCGCTCGCCCGCACTATGAGGGGAGCAGAGGTGTTGAAACACGCCGCGCCCGCGGTGAACATATACAGGCTGCGGGCAAGTAGCAGGTCGTGCGCCGCACATCAGCCTTGGCCGGGAGGAGAGCTCCGGCTCGCCGTGCACACGTCGTCCTCGCTGGGGCCGAGGGGGCCCGTCCTCGGACCCAACCGCGGCACAGCGCCGCGCGGCTGCGGGGGCACTGAAACATTAAAGCTAGGCGGCAGAATTGTGTTGGACCATCATCATGGTTTTGAGGGCACAGGCTTGGTGAGGAGGTTGAGGGGTCAGCGGCGTGCAGATATCCATGGCATTTACTCAAATCAAGCCACAGTGTGTATTGAAGCAGGAGACGGGAGCGTGGTAATGGCCGAGGCAAGGACAGAATGGCAGTTTAACGGATCGGGGAAGGTTTTACAAGAGGCTTACATATAAGACCAAAATATTATAGAAGGGGCAGAAAGCCTTAAAAGTTGAACTCAAAAAAAAAAAATATAACCTTCATATTCCTTTCAAATTATATGAAGCAAGTTGACACAAAATTTACACTGGTTTCACCTGTGACAGGTGAACCCTAAATATCCTCTCGGTGGCTGGATTGCTTACTAACAACGTAACTGGCGTAAAAAAATCGAGAATGATACAAGGCCCATGAAATCTGGGGGCAAGCTTGCCCGCGGGAACAAAATTCTTGACCATCACTTGGTCACCTACCTTCAAAGTGGTGGGTCTCCGTCCACGATCATACTTTTCTCTAACCTTTTCATGAGATACCTTAAGATTGGCTTTAGCCTCCTTCCAATGATCTTTAATATTATTCGGATCTATTGTCTCGGGTAGAATGTCACTCAGAGACCAGAGGTTAGAGAGCGGCGAGTTGGGAACAAACTTGAACATCAAAGAAGCTGGAGTGAATTTATGTGATTCATGAACCGCCGAATTCAAAGCAAAAGCTAACCAATGCAGGGACGTGTCCCACCTGGAATGATCATCATGATGATAGGCAATCAGTGCGGACCTGAGATTACGATTAACCCGTTCAGCCAGAGATGGTTGAGGGTAATACGCAGAAGTAGTTACATGAGAGATGGATAAGTCAAAACAGAATTTACGAAATAAATTAGATGTAAAAGCCTTAGCATTATCAGATACAATATATTGGCACGGACCAAAAGAAGCAAAAATAGAATTTAGGCAAGTAATGGTAGACTGAGCGGTAGCCAGCTTAGTCGGAAATAACCAAGAAAATCTGGTAAAACCATCTACACATACAAAGATGAATTTGTTGGCATTTCCCTCCGACTGGGGGAAGGGTCCTACATAATCAATATACAGGCGTTCCATGGGGCGCGATGCTTGATGCGAAGACAAAAGGCCTACCTTGGTGGACATGGTGGGTTTACTAATCAAACTGGATTTACAAGCCTTTACTAGTTCACGGATTTCACCGTCCATACCTTTCCAGATGAACATTTCACGAATCTTTTCACGAGTTTTAAAGATTCCAAGATGCCTCCCTAATGGGGTCTCACGATAGTACTTGAAGATCATAGGCACAAGAACAGCTGGAACGACAACCTTCATCATCTTGTCATGCCTCGAAGGGCAACATAAAACACCATTCCTCAGAACATAAGGGACAACATGTTCCCCAGAAGAAAGGGTTTCCATTATCGGAGCCAGCGTCGGATCTTCATGTTGGTATTTCTCGATATCCCTAAAGAGCATGGGGGCATCAGTTAAAATGGCATTAACATCAAATAGTGTGGACTCGGGAGGTGATGAACGGTCGACCTGTTCATGGTTCTCAACGACGTTTGAAAACATACGGCTGAGTCCATCAGCAACAACATTTTCAGTACCTCGGATATGCCTGACATCGAATTGGAAGGCAGAAATACGGATGGCCCAACGGGCTATACGACCAGTACGACGCGGCCTACCTAAGACCCAGCTTAAGGCTTGATTATCTGTCTCCAGGTCGAATTTAACATATTCCAGATAGAGACGGAACTTCTCTAAGGCGAATAAGACTGCCAAACCTTCGAGCTCATAGATGGAATACTTGGCTTCTTGAGCCGACAAAGTCCTAGATGCATAGGCGATGGGTCGCCTCCCTAGTTCAGTCTCTTGAAGAAGGACTGCAGCTACTGCTGACGACGATGCGTCGGTTTGGACAATGAATTTCTTTGAGAAATCAGGCATAGCAAGGACAGGGGCATTACAGAGAGCTAATTTCAGATCTTCAAAAGCGGCTTGTTGAGAAGGTCCCCACTCGAATTTGATGCCTTTCCTACGAAGAAGGTTTAAGGGCGCCGCTCTATTAGCAAAGTTAGGAATGAACTTTCTGAAGAAATTCACCATACCAATGAACCTGGCGATACCTTTAATGTCCTTGGGAGGTTTAAAATCACGGATGGCCTGTGTTCTAGAATGATCGACTGCTACACCATCGGGTGACACAATATGCCCTAGGAATGACATAGAGGGCTTAGCAAAGGCAACCTTGGACAACTTAACAGTTAACCCAGCCTTACGAAGGCGATCGAGAACTTCTCGCAGATGATCTAGATGTTCTTCAAAAGTCTCTGAAAATACGACGACATCATCTAAATAGTGATATAAGTACTCGAATTTGATGTCGGAGAAGACCCTATCTAGTAGCCTAGTGAGCACAGCTGCTCCCGTAGGGAGCCCGAAAGGCACGCGGTTGTATTCATATAAATTCCAGTCCGTGGCAAACGCTGTAAGGTGTTTAGACTCTTCGGCAAGGGGAATTTGATTGTAGGCCTGATTTAAGTCCAAGATAGTAAAGAACTTGGACTTACGAAACCATGAAAAACAAGAATGAAGGTCAGGAAGGGGCACCGATTGCAACACCACCTTCCGATTGAGAGCCCTATAATCAATGACAGGCCTGAAGCCTCCTTGGGGTTTCGGAACTAGAAAAATAGGCGGAGAATACGCCGACTTAGAAGGCCTAATAATACCATCCTTCAACATCTGATCGATAATTTCTTTCAGAGCCTTCATTTTAGGTGGAGATAGCCTATACGGTGGAAAACGGACAGGAATCGAATCCGTGACCTCAATTTTGTATTCGATCAGGTCAGTAACACCAAGAGTATCAGAGAACACCTCGGGAAACGACTGACACAGTTTGCGAATACTATCAGCCTGCTCCTCAGGTAGATGTCTAAGGTCTAACAACATCTCATCCTGGGTAGGCGAAATAGAAGAACATGACACAGAATTACACTTTAATAGTGGTATTTTACAACTAGAAGCTAATTTGAATGTGCACGGCCTAGACTGGAGATCGAGCACAAGACCAGTGTGAGAAATAAAGTCAGCTCCCAATATAATGGGGCAAGACAATTGTTTGGCCACAAACAATTTAATTTTCCAAGTGAATTTAAAAATACGAATTTTGACCAATAAGGAACCTAGAATTTCTAATGGAGATGAATTAGCCGAAACGTATTGAACAGGAGAAGAGACATAGTCAGGAAGTTTACAAACCGATTTCAATTTAGAATACCATTCAGCCGAAATAATCGAACAAACACTGCCTGAATCTAAGAGAGCTGTAATAGGCTCGTTATTTAACTCAATCTTAAGAAAAGGAACCGGTGCGGGGGAATCCGCCGCAATCCTAAGACACTCTTTGGGACCTTCAAAAGATAAATTTGAAAATTGCTCGTTCTCTAAATTTACAACCTGTTTACCAGGGGCTGAGTCTCGGGAAGATGGATTAGTTGACTCAGCCGAAGCCACTAGTCACTTTTTATTATTGGCATAGGTAGGATTTGCACCAGAAGTTGAGCAGGAGGGGGTGCTATTCGAGTTTGGGCAATTCTTGGCGATATGTGAGAAAGCCCCACATTTAAAACAGCCTTGTGCTGAACCAGCTCCATTATTTGCCCTACTAGTTTTGACCAATGGACATTTATTGCGAAGATGGTCAGGCGACCCGCAAGCATAACATTTACGGGGTGTGACTGGTCGGCGAGGAAGGCGGGGGTTCTTTCGCTACACGCAAAGAATCGGCGTATCTAACTCCTTCCGCTGAGACGGCCAACGCTTCAAGTTCAGAGAAAGTTTGCGGGCACGCCGCGAAACACAAGTATGACCTATAGGGAGGTGAAATTCCCTCTACAATAGCCTGTACAATCTGATCTTCAGGAAAATGAAGGGCAAACACCCTAGTATAAAACTTAATGTCCTGTATGAAATCAGCCAAGTTTTCATCCAAGCGCTGTACACGGTAATAGTACTTCTGAATCAGGGAGGACCTGGCCCTAGCCGGGATGAAGTTAGCTAGCAAATGGGCATGGAAATCCTCAATAGATGATTGCTCGGCAATGGCTCTTACGATTTTATCAGAGAGAATACCAATAGCATACGGATAGATAATTTGCAAAATTTGACATGGAGAAAGAGAAAACACAAGGGCATGATCCTGAAATTCAACCAGAAATCTTAAAAATGAAATTATTTCACTGGTGGTATTAACCGAAAACTTAGAGATACCTCTGAGCAACATTGCCAATGGATGAGGCAAGCTGCTAAACCCGGGTGACATAGTAGGTAAAGGTTTCAATGGCAAGGAAGTTAATTCAGAACGGATGTTACTCAACGATGCACGGCGTTCAGGCTCGTTGTCCAATGGGGCAGAGATAGTTTGGGCAGCGATGGTTTTCCTATTTACTTCTCCCTTAGGAGGTTCTTCCTCACTACCTACATTCACTATGGTGGGTTGATCAGATTTGGGAGGAACTTCCCCAGTCAACAATTGAGTGACCTTGTTAGATAATTCAGACATATTTTCAAGCAGCGTACTAGCTTCCTTCCTCTGAACGTCATTCAGTTTTAGAGACAACAGATCGTTAACCCTATTCGAAAAATGATATAGCCTGCCTTGCACACGCTTAATTTGATTGGGAGAAGGATCATTTTCATCAAAAAAACTAACTACAGAAGCTAGCCCAGTAATATTCTCCGTGATCGTGGAAAGAGAGTCGTCAATTTCTTTCTCTCCCAAATTGGGGATGGAAATGGGCAAATCTAGGGACTCTCTAAGCTTGTTAGTGTCTACTGCAACCGTGCCTCCAGACTGCACATTTCTGATAGTTAATTCATAGATCAACTCCTCTTTGCGCAAATAATTAAGATGGAGAACATCGCGAGGGCCTGGCATGATGACAGAACAATTTTGAAAAAGTCAAAAAATTCCAGCAACTGGGAAAATAGTTAGAGTTCGGAACAAACAATATTTAGCCGTCAAAAGGGGCTAAATTGAGACCCATTCAACCACGCTCTGCTACCACTTGTTACCGTGTTTTGATGGTAGTTATGCATGAAAGAAGGTGCTGGGTGGTGAATAGGTCTCAAGCTACTAAAGTGAAATTAATTTTAAAATTTAACAAGGTTATATTTTCTTTTCAAAATTAGGTAACAACAAATAGAACAGGTACTTAGTAGCCGAAACACGATTGAAAAATACATTTACATAGGTACCCCATTTGGGGATTCAAAAGTCAGAAACATAATTCTTGAGCAAAGAGCCCAACCTTACAATGAACACCATACAACAAAGGGGCCGAAAACCCCCAAACATGCCAGAAACATTTGCTTCCAATTACACCCAAAAGCCTCCTTGAAGCAGAGACACAATTTTCAATAAAGGGCAACTTCCCCTTAAAATCCAAGCCTATCATAGGCCACTCCGAACTCCACTTTTAAGCTGTCCTCCAAGGACGTATACACAGGGGTAAAATACCCAACCTACTGAGGTCTGTTAAATGACAAGAAAGTTAATACATGACCTCTAAAATACAATTTGAGAGGAGGCGAATTTGCACTCCTAATACACTTTGCTTAAGACCTACTTGGCACTAGGCCGTTAATACAAGGGCTAATCCCATACTACAGAGGTGACTTAATAGCAATTTACATTACATTACGGAAGAATTGGTTGAGAAAAATAAGTTCACCTCAAGACGATGTGAGTGGGAGCTCGAGAGGGTTAAGCACTCTCTATCCCGATATGTCGTTTTAAAAGAGGATATATGAAAAGAGTAGTTACATTTTAGGAAAAGGTTACATGGTTGAACGCTTAGAACCCGCCCCGAAAGTTAAACTGCTGAGCTAGCAAAGAAAGAAGTTATTAATCGGCCATTACCTTGTTGTTGACCGCTGCCGAAGAAAGAGGCGCTTCCCGCCCCCTGCTATGTACTTAACACACTGAAAGATGGAACAGAAGTGGCGCAGAGACCCAAAAATCAGCAGTTTATATCCTCTCGTGGAAGGTTCTAGGCGTTAGGGGAAAGAAAACACCCTCCCACAAACTCTTTATTGGGTAGGACCCCGCAACAGATTCAAGTTGGGGGAAGATACACCAGATTGGTCAGAAATTAATAGAAGAAATTCGGGATTGGATACATTCATAACAAGGGGAAGAAAGGGGTAAATATTGCCAACTTAAACAATGACAGAAAGAAATTTAACAAAGAACAAACTCTTGAAATTAAATTTTCTCCAAAAAAATAGTTCTTTGACTCCGCACTAGATTGCACTATTGTAGATCTTCAGTAGTGTCCTCTAGAAGAGAAAGTTCACACTTCTTACTTCAAGTGAAACAAAACCACATCAAAAATGACACAGTTCAAAAACTCAAAATTTTCCACGTGGTGACATCTTCTGAGAAAGTAGAGAATTAATAGCGTAGATAAAGTTCAGACTTCCTCCAGCAGAGGAGTTTCAACTGGCGCACATTTTAAATTAGCGGAGTGGAGGTGTTCCGCCCGGTACAATTATTATTATTATTTATACATCGAGTTGAGCCTCTATGGACTGCGTGGTAACAACCAACTTCATTTTAGTGTCTAGGTCTTGTTCTTGTTCCGGATTTGACTTCCTGCCAGTATCCTCTGAGCACTGAGGCGAGTGCCTGTTCCGGATTCTTCAGACAAAGGCCTTTTCCGTCTTCTGGAAGTTGATGCCATTTTGAAACCTTGATAGTTGTTCACCAATCTTCTGAATGCGTTCCTGTCATGAATTTCTTGGTCTGAAATACCAATCGACCTCAGATGTTTTTCGCATTCCTGTACGATAATGAGATGCACCCTTGCATTTGTCACCTGTTACGAACTAGAATCGTCTCCGTACAGGACATAAAGGCCCATAGACGGGTGGAAGGTAAAGGCTTCCACTATCTGTAATCTCAGAATTAGGTGGAGTGGAGTGGTTAGCTCTACGCCCGGCCGCCTTTGAGCTCAGGAATTAACCTGGTACTCAATTTTGGTGTAGGCCATGTGCACCTCGGGAAGTGGAAATCTCGTTTCTTTTTCGTTGACTTACTGATAGGGAATCGAACCTACGTCCTTCCGGGTAAACCGAACACGGCATTGCCGCCTCGGCCAAGAAGCTCCTTTACAAACTAGAGATAAACCATGATTGTATTCGAGGACCAGTAGTAGGTGACTTTATTAGTGGCGAAATTAGGACAGCAGTGCTCTCTCTAACATTTAACAAAACGATATGAAATGTAGTAAAATTGCAAATAAAAACGAATAGAAACAAAATAAAATATGATCATACTGTTTTACAATACTTGATAAATTAGAGAAATTTATAAGTTTAAAGAAATAGGAAAAGATTATTAGTTATTCATTCGTACAGCACGCACACATCACATTCTTCTTTTCTCCATCTTGCGTTCCGGCCTTCTAAGGACCACGTTACAATTTCAATTCTTCCTCCTTAGTTCTTTCGTTTTCTTCCAGTATTCTTTCATTGTTTCACTGTGCTTCTTTTTCCTGTCTTCAGTCCACTTTGTGCCTGTTTTCTTTTCCTTCCTCCCTTGGAATCCTTCCATTTGTAAGGCTTTCTTCCTAAAAATATTTCTTTCCAATAATTCTTCTTCTCGTATGTTGTTCCTTTCCAGGTCTTTCTTGACTTCTTGAATCCATCACATCACATCCATTCATTCCATAACGACAGCAATATTCTACTTACGGAGCTCGATAGGTGCAGTCGCTTAAGTGCGGCCAGTATCCAGTATTCGGGAGATAGTAGGTTCGAACCCCACTGTCGGCAGCCCTGAAGATGGTTTTCCGTGGTTTCCCATTTTCACACCAAGCAAATGCTGGGGCTATACCTTACATAAGGCCACGGCCGCTCCTTCCCACTTCTAGCCCTTCTCTGTCCCATCGTCGCAATAAGACCTATCTGTGTCGGTGCAAGGCAAAACAACTAGCAAAAAAAAATAAAAATATTCTACTTGATTTTCTGAGCGTTGAAATGAAATCTGATGTGAGTTTGCTTTTAAAGATCTTTACTATATTGGAAAATTAGAGGGATATAAGACACCAGCAATTGACATAGGGAGGCGGATCAAGCAAGCGGAAAAGGGGAACACTAAATAACAAATAGCTAGCAAAATAACTTTGAAACTTTTTTTTTTTTGCTTTACGTTGCACCGACACAGTTAGGTCTTATGGCGACGATTGGCTAGGAAAGGCCCAGGAATGGGAAGGAAGCGGCCGTGGCCTTAATTAAGGTACAGCCCCAGCATTTGCCTGGTGTGAAAAATGAAAACCACGGAAAACCATCTTCAGGCTGCCGACAGTGGGGCTCGAACCCACTATTTCCCGATTACTGGATACTGGCCGCACTTAAGCGACTTAAACTTTGAAACTACAAAGTATGAAGACCTCGGAAACTGTCCGATGGCTTATTAACATTTCCCTTCTGAAACTGTCATCAAGAAACAAAATGTTAAGTTATATACAATATTTTCTTAAGTTCACTATTATTTACTCCTTCTTCCTGGCCTTAATCCCAATTAATAGGGTTCGGTACTTGATACGGATTTGGCCAAGTTTTACGGTCTGATGCCCTTCCCGACGCCAATCCTATGTGGAAGGATATTCATTATTCATTGCCCTCTTGTTTAAAACTAATGAGAGTACGAATTAAGGACTCCGATCGTTAATGGGGGTGCATGTTTCTTGTACAGTGTTTCTAATAATCAAATAATATTTACAGTTGGGTCAATACTGAGCAACCTAAATGCGAACTTAATACCATGTAATAGGTAGGCTGCTTTTGTTTTCAGCTCTTATTTATATGCAAGCCGTACGCAGACAATCTCATGTTGTCGCTAATATATTAAAGGGGAATTCAATCATCAATCACAGACGCACGGGCAGACATTCAACAGCACGACCAGGTGTTAGGATCTTAGTCAGACGTAATAATATTCAAATCAAGTTATTTCCCCTGAGGTTACAGAAAGGTAATTTATATTTCTATCAATAAAGGCTACCTGAAATTAAATTCAAGTAACTTAGAACATTCGGCAAACGTGAGAATCACCTTTAAGGAAAGTTCATTGACTTCAGTGTTCATCATTAGATGAGTTATTCACGAGATGTCAAAACATCGGCGAGAAGTCACGTATCTTATTAGACAACTGTCACCGCCAGGGCTGGATAGTCGCTGTAATTGATGTGATGAATAAGGATTGTTTTAAAGGTCCAAACAACATGGTAATCTCTCCTCGCAGTTATGTCAATAAACACTGACTACGATTATTCAATGAAAAGTAGGTGAGAAAAAAGTTGACAATAAATGCTCCTACTGCACGAAAAGTGAGAATTTCCAAACACCTATTTTCTTGCCAACGGTTTAACTTTGCTAGAACAATAGACCCACTTTGTGAAAAGGGAAGATAGAAAAGACGATACGATAATGAACAGTACGCGTTCCATAAAGACCTACCTATCAACAGAGTAGTAAAATCAGGCTGAATATGTACGGATGAATGATACAGAGATGCTAAAAAGGACACTGAGAAGACATCCTGGTGGACAAAGGGGACGTGATCAAAGTGGCTAGATGGTACAGAGATATACAGAGGTGTGATTTTCGAATACTTTCATTGTCGAATTACTTATTAATTGCCTGACCATAAGTAGCTTTTTATGTTCCAGTGGAGATCTTCTACGTGTTAGTTGTTGTCTGTTACACTAAATTATAGAAGACAAGTTATATTTTCTTTAAATTGCTGATGATGATGATGATGATGTTTGTTGTTTTAAGGGGCCTAACATCGAAGGTCATCGGCCCCTAATGGTACAAAATGAAAGAACAAAAATTTCAAAGGCATCCACTGACCAAAATAAAAATAACATATGTCATGAAGAATGAATGGATGGACAGCAACCCAACAAAACACAGCACAAACAAACAAAAGCCAGTGGATCGGACACAATACAGATCGAAAATAACATTATTACCGACGAAGGATGATGATGATGATGCTTGTTGTTTTAAGGGGCCTAACATCAAAGGTCATCGGCCCCTAATGGTACGAAATGAAATAACCAAAATTTTAAAGGCATCCACTGACCAAAATAAAAATAAAATATGGCATGAAGAATGAATGGATGGACAGAAACTCAACAAAACACAAAACAAACAAACAAAAACCAGTGGATCGGACTGAATACAGATCGAAAATAACATTATTACCGACCAAGGAACCACTTGTAAAGCACAATGATGCTTGGTGTCTAAAGGGGGTGCAAAATCCACGTCTAAGGCCCCACAGAATGGTACATGTCGCGAGTAAAATAGAACCACGGTATGTGTCATGTTGGGGTATTAATCAGAAATAGCGAAGACTCACGGTGTTCCACAAAAGATGGTACTACTCACAAGTATTGCAATACGTACAAGTAACGCAGACCTATGGTGTGTCTCACACAATGGCCCAACTCAGAGTCAACGCAAACCGAGAAGGTTCCCCACCTAGGTGTACTGATGATGATGATGATGATGATGCTTGTTGTTTTAAGGGGCCTAACATCGAAGGTCATCGGCCCCTAATGGAACGAAATGAATGACATGAGACATGAAGTTAAAATTTTAAAAAGTATCCACTGACTAGAGTTAAAAAAGAATGGTGATGAAGAAAAATGAGGGTGAGATTAAAACAGTCAGTGGATCTAATACGCAATGCCTTATGTTCTATTAAAATAAGAGAAAGGACAGGAAATTGAAGGAATAAGGCATTGCCCAGTAATACAGATATTAACACATAATTTACGTTAGACGTTCAAATAACACATTAAAATGCGCAACACAAAATAAAATGAAGTCAATGAAATAAAAGCGCAACTGACATAAACAACACTAGGACAAAGGACAACATCACACACGATAAAACAGACCGCTATCCCTCATAAAGCGGATGACGAGGTCTGCTGACTGCTCGTCATCGCGCAAGATAAGGGAGATAGTACTCGGAAGGTTAATACTACGGCGCAGATCGACCAGGTCCACGCACTCCGTAAGGATGTGTACCACGGTAGGATGGTCGCCGCAGGTACACACCGGAGGGGGTTCTCCTTTCAGTAGATGGGAGTGCGTCAAGATACCGTGGCCGATCCGAAGGCGACATAATACCACGGCGTCCCTCCGCGAAGCCCGCAGGGAAGTCCTCCATACCTTCGTTGTTCCTTTTATCGCTCTCAGCTTATTGGGAAGTGGGATGGCCTGCCACTCCATCTCCCAATGAGACATAACCAGATGTCTCAGCTGAGAGCGAATATCACTTGCTGGAACCTTGAAAGGCAACGGGGGCAGTGTAACTGCCTCCTTGGCAGCCTGATCTGCTAACTCGTTTCCCTCTATGCCCATGTGGCTGGGGAGCCACACAAACGTAATTCTGGTGCCGGCATCCGAACACCCGGCCAGCAGGTCTTGGATCCGCTGCACCAGAGGGTGTCGAGGGAAACAGGTATCAATAGACTGAAGCGAACTCAAGGAGTCAGTACACACAAGAAAGTGTCGGCGCTCATTGTCTAATGCGTACCACAGAGCCTCACAGATAGCATAGAGCTCTGCCGTGTACACACTACAGGTATCCGGGAGAGCAAAAAGAAACCGATCATTGTCGACAACGAACGCACAGCCCACCTTCGTATCTGTCCGTGAACCATCCGTGTAAACGACGACTGAACCTGGATAGCGGCCAAGAACGGACAGGTAGATCCTCCGATAAATCGAAGGGTCCGTGTCTCCTTTCGGGCCAGTGTGCAAGTCCAGGATGATTTCAGGTCGTCGCACAACCCACGGAGGTACCCCACTTGGTTGTCTGACAAGGCAAGGAATCGAAGGTACGTCAAACAATTCATAACTGCTATCCAAGCGTATCCCAACCGGCCGCGTCGCACGTGGATGAGCAACGTACAACAAGCGGTTGCCATTGTTGAACACGCAGGGATAGCTCGGATGAAGTGGCATCTGTCGCAAATTTGCAGCATATGTAAGTAGTAGTTGCTGGCGCCTCAGGTGTAGAGGCAGCACACCAGACTCAGCGAGCAGGCTAGCGATGGGGCTAGTACGAAAAGCTCCCGTCGCCAACCTAACCCCGCTGTGGTGGATACTGTTCAGCTTCGCAAGAACGCTTGGTCTTGCGGAGCCATATGCTGCACTGCCGTAGTCTAACCGGGATAAAATGTGTGCCCGATAGAATCGCAGGAGCACCACGCGGTCAGCCCCCCAATTAGTGCTGCTAAGAAACTTCAAGAGGTTAAGCCTCTTGGTGCATTGCACTTTTAGCTCCCGCACGTGTGGCTCCCACGATAATTTACTGTCAAAAAGGAGCCCAAGAAATCGGTAGGTGTCAACAACTGGAAGAACGACATTTCCTAGATAAAGCTCAGGATGAGGGTGAAGAGTACGTTGACGACAAAAGTGGACAACGGAGGTCTTTGCGGCAGAAAACCGAAAGCCATGTTCTAAGGTCCACTTCTCCACCCTCCTAATAGCTTGCTGTAACTGTCGCTCTGCGACTGCCATACTGCACGAGCTATAGTGCAGAGCAAAATCATCCACATATAGGGACGGTATTACGGCTGGACCAGCAGCAGCGACAATACCGTTTATGGCAATCGCGAACAGAGTGACACTAAGAACCGATCCCTGTGGGACTCCGTTTTCTTGAACGTGGTATTGCGAATATGTCCTCCCTACTCGGACACGGAATAGACGGAGGGACAAAAAATTCGCAATAAATACCGGCAAGTTACCTCGGAATCTCCATTGATGCAGGACTGAAAGGATGCCATATCGCCAGGTGGTGTCGTAGGCCTTCTCCAAGTCAAAGAAGACAGCTACCAAGTGCTGTTTGCGGAGAAACGCATCCTGGATAGAGCTCTCCAGGCGTACCAAGTGGTCTGTAGTGGATCGAGCGGCTCGAAATCCACATTGGTACTCGGACAAAAGTCCTTGTTTCTCCAGACACCACACGAGTCTGCGATTTACCATCCTCTCAAATAGCTTACACAGGCAATTTGTAAGACAAATCGGTCTGTAACTTCCTGCATACTTAGGATCTTTGTCAGGCTTGAGGACAGGGATGACTATGCCCTCTCGCCACTGAGACGGAAAATCACCCTCTGTCCAGATTCGGTTGAACACACGAAGGAGATATAGTAAACTATCATCACTAAGGTGTTTCAACATCTGGTTATGGATGTTGTCCGGTCCAGGAGACGTGTCCTTGCAAAGCGCTAAGGCGCTGCGGAGTTCCCACTCCGTAAAGGGCACGTTGTAGTCCTCTGAATCATGGGTGGCAAAACTAAGGTGATGACGTTCTGCCTCACGCTTCAGAGGGAGGAAATCAGGATTGTAATTCCCGGAGCCAGAGACATCCGCGAAATGACTAGCGAGATGATTAGCAATCGCGAGGGGATCAGTGGCGACACTGCCTGCAATGGAAATTCCCGGTACAGCAGATGATCCTTGAATACCCGAAATTCGTCGAAGTTTCGTCCACACTTGAGATGATGGAGTATGTGACGTCATGGACGACACATATCTCTCCCATGAAGCCTTCTTACTTTGTCGAATAAGAACTCGCGCCTTAGCGCGGAGTTTCTTAAATGTTACCAAGTTGGCCACAGTAGGCTGTCGACGGTAACGTTTATGAGCGCGACGGCGTTCTTTGATGGCTGCTGCTATTTCATCGTTCCACCAAGGAACGAGTTTTCGGCGAGGAGCCCCCGAGAAAAACGGAATGGACTCCTCAGCAGCAGCAAGAATAACTTGGGTGACGTAAGTTATTTCCTCGCCGACGGTCCGCCTGACATCATCGTGAAAGACAGCTAGTGATGTGTACTTTGGCCAATCAGCATGTTTAAGAATCCATCGAGGGGGAGCCTCGACGGGTTTATGTTTCAACAAAGTAAGAATAATGGGAAAATGGTCACCGTCACAGAGATCATCGTGTGCATTCCACCGAAACAGTGGAACCAACGTTCGGCTGCATAGACTTACGTCTATGCGAGAGTATGTGCCGTAACGTACACTAAAGTGAGTTGGTTCCCCTGTGTTCAAAATACATAAATCCAGATCTGTTATAAGTGTTTCCAACTCTCTTCCTCGGGGACAAGGCGTCTCAGAGCCCCATATGGGGTGATGGGCGTTAAAATCGCCCAATAAGAGGAAGGGTGGTGGAAGCTGATCTATAAGATCAGCGACATCATTGATGTTCAGATGCTGGCCGGGTGGAAGATAAACATTACACACTGTTGCTATGACAGGCAGCGAGACGCGAACAGCTACAGCCTCTAGAGGGGTTCGTAATGGAACCTCTTCGCTGTAGCTATCAGAACGTACAAAAATGCCAACGCCTCCGGAAGCCCGGTGAGCATAGTATCGTTCTGTCGAGTATAGTTTGAAATGCCTCAAGACCGTATGATGACCAGGTCTGAAATTGGTCTCCTGAAGACAGACTATACTCGCTGCGTACTCACTAATAAGCTGACGTAACTCAGCAAGATGCCTGTCATAACCGTTACAATTCCACTGTAACAGTGCCATAGTGTGGACTATAAAAGGAGTGTTAGGTTATGAGCGAAAAAATGCTCGTAAGCCTAAACACTATCTAGTTCTACATCCGTAGATGTAGAGGACAGTGCGACATCCATTCCGTCATCGAAAGATGGCAGGGGTGTCGCCCAGAACTTCGACGCATTTCGGGCGCGAGGGGGTCCCCTACGAGGAGAGCGCGCCGGTTTTGGAGCAGGAGTGCCTCCTGGCGCAGACTCATATCCCCCAGATGGGGGGCATGACTTCTCCTTCGCAGGGGAAGTCCGAGAGCGCTCAGGACGGGCGCTCTTCTTCCCCTTCTTTTTTTCGAGTTTAGACGGGCTGGGAGATGGTTTCCCAGCCCTGGTCGACGATGCCGCCTCCGCCGGCTGGGGCACGACTTTCGTCGACCTCCTAGGGGGGGGAGACTTAGTCTTCCCCCCTTGCTGTGCCGGCTGGGAACTGCCAGCCGGCACAGACTTCTGGTTGGTCGAAGGTGGGGTGGTCCCCCCCTTCGAGCTTTGACTATTCGCGACGTTGCTGGGAGCAGCAACAGTCGCCTTGGGCGCAGCGGTCTGGACAGGTGTCTTGGTCGTAAATGACGAACCTGGAAGACTCTGAGCTATCAAGCTATAGTCGAGTGTACGGGCAGGTGTATTCATAGAATGAAACTTACGGCGCGCTTCCTGGTAGGAAAGACCATCCAGGGTCTTGATCTCCTGGATCTTCTTCTCACTCAGGTATGTCGGACAATTCCGTTCCCGAGGAGAATGAAAACCGGAGCAGTTAGTGCACTTGTATGGAGTTGTGCACTCCTCCGCGCCGTGAGCTACTCGTCCACATGTACCACATACAGCCTGATTCGAACAGCGAGATACCATATGTCCGAATCGCTGGCATTGATAGCATCGCATAGGAGGCGGGATGTACGGCCTCACATCGCAACGATAAGTTGTTACCTTGACTTTCTCTGGTAACACTGACAACTTGAAAGAGACAATGAAGGCACCAGTGGCAACGTCTTCACCGTTGACCTTGCGCGTAATGCGCCGGACGTGTGTCACGCCACGGTTCTTCATGTCTTCCATCAACTCGTCGTCAGTGTTCAAAATAAGGTCGCGGTGAAAGATGACTCCGCGAACCAGGTTCAAGGACTTATGCTCCTCCACTTTGACGGGGATTTCGCCAAAGTGCTCGCACTTAAGCAACTGATCAGCTTGCAGTGCTGTACGAGTCTTTAGAAGCAAACTACCGTTGCGCATTTTCTTAAGTTCCTCCAGTTCGCCATAGACGCCTTCGATGTGTCTACTAAACAGGATCGACTTCACCAGCTTAAAATCCTGCCCATCGGTTCTGGTAGCGACCAGAAACCTAGGGAAGCTGGATCCCATTCCTTCACGCTGCGCATGTTCCCAGGGAGTTGAACCTCTCAGGGAAGCAAAAGTTAAAGACTTAGGTGGGCGACCACCTTGTGAGAGCCGACTTCGTTTGGAAGCCATGCCCGATAGCATCCTCCCCGAATGCCACCCACTCCGATCAGGGGTCTCTGTAGCCGAACCAAGCAGCCAAGGCAATACCCACCTGGTCGTAGCAGGTATTGCCCGGGGTCCGATGTTGAACGATGCCTAATACGGGATGACCGAGGCAATGAGCACTAGGACTCCCTTCCTCCGGTCACCCGCAATAGCATGTACCCCATAGCGTGTACAGAGCACTAACAATAGAAAAAATAAATAAAAATAATTAATAATAATATGTCCTTCTGGCATTCGGTTGTGCGGGGACCTGCGTTGTCAGGCGGATACCACTGCCCGGGTACATGATACTCCCACCCGCTGCGTCCTGGGTGGTTGCTGGCACGGGCTTTCGAGCGTAGTCGCACACATAGGAGCTCCATCGCCGGGCAGCACGCACATCAAATTTTGAATGGTCTACATCTGACCCTCGGAAAAATAATAAAAAATAAAGAGGGGACCATGGCCACATGACCCTTTAAGTCGCCTTCTACGACAGGCAGGGATTACCTATGGATGTATTCAGCCTCTCCCATCCACAGGAGGTCCATCACATTATTCCAAACCGCAATCCATGTCCACGCCAAGGTCGCCCCTTTTTGTCGCCTCTTACGACAGGCAGGGGATACCGCGGGTGTATTCTACATGTGCGTCCCCCACCCGCAGGGGGTAGTGTGTTTGGTCCGCGAGAGGTATTTTATTTCCCTCAAGTCCGCCGGCAAACCGGTTAGGACCCCCCTATCCGCCACCTGGGACGCGCCACGTGGGAGTATCACCTCTCCCCCTACTACGCCACCGTAGTAGGTTCGTGGCCTAGGTGTACTAAACACGGGCGCCGGTATTCCCGTGGTGTTCCTCACATAGTGGGTACTAATCACAGGCAACGCAGACCCACGGTGCTGCTCATATAGTGGTACAACTCACAGGCTACGCCCAGACCCGCGGTGTTGCACACATGGGTACGACGCACGGGTACTGGAATCCACCAGGCCAGGCTTTTACTGCTACTAATCACAAACCTATTTCGTACCGAATTTAGTGGTACTACTCGCAAGTACAGGCAACCTATGGTGTTCCGCGCGTGATGGTACGATTCAAAATTAGTTTCATGGTTCTAATTCAGTCAGCCCTTGGTCGCCCCTTTTAGTCGCCTCTTACGACAGGCAGGGGATACCGCGGGTGTATTCTACATGTGCGTCTCCCACCCGCAGGGGGTCTCTTTAAATTGCGTCAGTGGCGATATTATAGTCAGTAGACTCTTCTATCAGTATTAAATTCCAATGTTGAGAATTGTTAATTTCTCTTTTGAGTGTAATTAGATAAAATGGAATTACATGAAGTGGTTCTGCGATATTTTGCTTTATTTGAGCGCTGGTTCAATTCGCTGTGATTTGTACTATTTACTATCCAAACTATTGGAAATTGATGTTGTAGGATTAGCAATAGACCAAAATAGAAATATCAGGAATATTACAGTATTTCACAAGGTTTAGTAAGTAGGATGAATACTAAAAGAGAGTTACATGGAATACATGAATAACAGTAATGCCATTCCTTATGCAGCCAGACCCTGTTATGAATGAAGTGAAAATGTTGCTCATAGAGTTGGTAGGTGCGTGCACTTCAGTGGGCTTGGCAGGCTGATATGTAATAGCAACATTCTGGCTGGGTGAGGAAAGCAACGGGAAACTGCATCACTCCTCATTTGCATAGAATACCCCTTCAGTGACGCGTAGGCCATCTATGATAGCTGATGGAGGAGTTGTTGAGGATCAAACCAAACATCAGATTGAATACATACATATTTATTTTGAAAAACGATAATTTTGTCTGTACACTTCAAATTTTGGTGATGATAATGATGATGATGATGATTGTTGTTGTTGTTGTTGTTGTTTAAAGGGGCCTAACATCTAGGTCATCAACGCCCTTCAATTTTTGCTCCATACTTCGTTTTATTTCGGGCTAAGTATAGAAAAGTCGAAACTAGGTTCAGCTCGATGATTGATTGATTGATTGATTGATTGATTGATTGATTGATTGATTGATTGATTGATTGATTTATTGATTGATTGATTGATTGATTGGCTCAATGCCTTTTAGGTTGTTTTTCTCGTACAATTTGCTTTACGTCGCACGGACACAGATAGGTCTTATGGCGACGACGGTACAGGAAAGGGCTAAGAGTGGGCAGGAAGTTTCCGTGACCTTATTTAAGGTATAGTCCCAAGATTTGCTTGATGCGAAAATGGAAAACCACGGAAAAATCATCCTCGGGACTGCTGACAGTGCGGATCGAATCAAATATACTCCCGAATGCAAGCCCACAACTGCGCGACCCTAACCGAACGACCAACTCGCTCGGTATTAGTTAGCTAGTTAGTCCGGAGATCACGTGAAAACTGCTTAACAAGTCTGGAAACACCGTATTTTTCATGAATAGCCCAGTTATGCAGTAGGCGATTATGTTATTCCATACGGCTGATCTCCCTGTGGGTGGGAGCAGTAAAATAACACCCACAGAATCTCCTATCTGTCGTAAGAGACGACTAAATGGGGCCCTAAGGGCTCTTAAGTTGGGAGCGTGAGTTGGTGACACCGGGGCCCTTGGCTGAGTCCCGACATTGCTTCCACTTACAGTAGAATTCCATTAGTCCGGCATCCAACAGTTCGGAACGCCCGATGGTCCGGCACCATTCCAGGATTTTTTTAAGGTTATTATCTCTTAATAATGCTCTCTCGTGAACAATTTGATGCATTATTTGTCGAAACCAACCGAAGTGTATTTTTTATTATTTCAGAGTTGATAATGCAAATGTATCTGATACAATCCACTTGTTATGCATTGATTTACTTAAGTATCTCTATCTCTGGAAAAAATGTGTATTCAGCCTAGAAGGCTGTGTGCTATACTGAGTACTGGAAAGCCAACCATATAATAAAAAAACAGATTTCAAAAATTGAATGTATGGCCACGTTCAAAAACGGATGGAAACATGCCTTCAAAACTTGAAGCGGACAGAAGAAAAAGAGAAGTTGTAGATGGAGAGACTCTAAATGGTAAAGGAAGACAGATAAAAACATCGATTAACTCCGGCATTATTATGGAATGGCAATAAGAAACAACACGTTTGAAAAGAGGAGTGTGTTATTAAACTAATGATTCTGCTGATCAACATTTTACTGCAAAACGCCGTGTTTCAGCTCTTTTCGCTGTACGCCTTAACATATATCGTAGTAAGAGGTACCGCCCGATAGTCCGGCATTTTCGGTAATCCGGCACCGGGCCGGTCCCGAACGTGTCAGACTATCGGACTTCTACTGTACATGTGCCAGGCTTCTCACTTTCACCTATATTATCCTACCTCCCTTCGTCAACTCTTGTTCTTTTCTGACCCCGACGGTATTAGACCACTCGAGGCCTAGGGAGTCTTTCATTTTCACGTCCTTCGTGGCCCTTGTCTTTCTTTAACCGATACCTTCATTTTTCGAAGTGTCGGATCTCTTCCAATTTTTTTCTCTGTGATTAATGTTTTATAGAGGATGGTTGGCTAGTTGTACATCCTCTTAAAACAATAATCACCACCATCACCGTATACAGCTGAGTAGCAATATCAAAAGGACTAAAACAAGAAATATCAATAAGCTAGCATCGAAAACTGTAAATAAGAATTTGTTGTGCAAAATATAATGACTAGTTTTTTATGTTTTAAAAGTTTTCACCGAAAGGGGAATAATAATAACTATGTTTGCATTTTGAACTACATCTATGCCCGCTGCCACTCCGTGGATCGTCACGATCGGTAATCAACAATAACATTACTCTAACGGTTGTTAGTTATGTTATGTCTCTTCTGCTGGCACTCAACTCTGCTACGTGGTGCTACAGCAGCTGCAAGTGTGCAAAAACTAACCCGTCAACAACGGCTACTGCAGCCGCATATAACATGGCAAACTAAAAGTGACGCCGAGGTGTAAAAAGTACAGTACATTTAAGAACTTTCCTCATTTACCAATGAACGTGGTCGCTAAGAAATACGAACAGAGTCTTTTATAACTGGAAGTAGAATTTATCAAGTTGTGGACGTTTCCAGAAACCTGATCCAGTGCACTGCCCTGTATCAAGCCAGCGCTGTTTGAGTAAGTAATGGGAACGAGTTTTCTAGAACAATATATTAAGATACTGGCACGCAGCCTCTTTACAAAGTTGAATGTGTGACCACAGTAGATACTGGGTGGGATGGATACAAGAAACGATTCTTCCACAAACACAGTATTTATCTCAAGTCTCACTTCTATTTCTTCTACACACTCATTGCTGCAACGCCGCTTAATGAGTTTTATGGTTATATCTTAAAGAGGTGTATTTCATTAAAGAATGATATAATAAGAAGTCAAGCAGAAACACTAAGCATGGATTTCAAAGGCCAGATGGAGAACCTAGAACTAAGAGAGAGGACATTTTTAAGGACGATCATACTAAAATTTTAGGATAATAAGATAATATATGATGATGATGATGATGAGGATGATGATGATGATGATGATGATGATGCTTGTTGTTTAAAGGGGCCTAACATCGAGGTCATCGGCCCCTAATGGTACGAAATGAAATAACAAAAAATTCAAATTCATCCACTGACTAAAATAAAATAAAAAATGTCATGAAGAATGAATGAATGGACATGAACCCTACAAAAAAAAAAACGAAAACAAACAAACAAACAAAAACAGTGGACCAGACTCAAAGGTAGTTAATTAGAGTATTACTGACCAAGGGACCATTTATAAAGCACAATGATGCTTGATGTCTGAAGGAGTGCCAAATTTACGTCTAAGGCCCCACAGAATGGTACATGTCGCGAGTAAAGTAGAACCATGTTATTTGTCATTTTGGGGTACTGATCAAAAGTAGCGAAGACTCACGGTGGTCCACACAAGATGGTACTACTCACAAGTATTGCAATTCTTACAGGGAACACAGACCTATGGTGTTTCTCACACAATGGCGCCACTCATAGCCAACGCAAACCGGTAAGGTTCCTCACCTAGGTGTACTAGTCACGGGCGCCGGTATTCCCGTGGTGTTCCTCAGATAGTGGGTACTAATCACAGGCAACGCTGACCCACGGTGCCGCTCATATAGCGGTACAACTCACAGGCAACGCCCAGACCCGCGGTGTTGCTCACATGGGTACAACGCACGGGTACTGGAATCCACCAGGCCAGGCTTTTTACTGCAACTAATCACAAACCTATTTCGTACCAATTTAGTGATACTACTCGCAAGTACATGCAACCCATGGTGTTCTCCGCATGATCGTACGAATCAAGAGTAGTTTCATGGTTCTAAATCAATTATCCCTTGGTCGCCCCTTGTAGTCGCCTCTTACGACAGGCAGGGGATACCGCGGGTGTATTCTACATGTGCATCCCCCGCCCGCAGGGGGTAGTGTGTTTGGTCCGCGAGAGGTATTTTATTTCCTTCAAGTCCGCCGGCAAGCCGGTTAGGACCCCCCTATCCGCCACCTGGGACGCGCCACGTGGGAGTATCACCTCTCCCCCATTGTCCACCAGGATGTCTTCTCAGTGTCCTTTTTAGCATCTCTGTATCATTCATCCGTACATATTCAGCCTGATTTTACTACTCTGTTGATAGGTAGGTCTTTTAACCCTCTGAATCCGTCCAATCTCGGTTTCAAGGAATTAGGGTCCATGTTTGTCGTTCATCATGAACTTGGTCTTCTCTGTTGAGACCGTAAGTCCCTTCTTGCTAGCGATCTTTTCTAGGAGGTTGATCTGTATGGCCGCTTCCTTTAGGTTTCCTGAAAGTATTGCAAAATCATCAGATAAAGCCAAGCAGTTGACTTTGATTCCTCCTGATTTTCTTCCTAAGCAGATCAGGGTTAACCCTTGATTTTCATGTTCGGAATTCCAAATTCTCACAATATTCTCCAGGACACAGTTGAATCATAGTGGTGATAATCCATCAAATGATTGAGACAATTCTCCCATAAATTTATTATTATTATTATTATTATTATTATTATTAGTAGTAGTAGTAGTAGTAGTAGTAGTAGTATAGTAGTAGTATTACTATTATTATTATTGTTACGGGGATACCCGTGGAACAGCAGAGGTGAAAGAAGGTGCGGGCTGGAATGGGTGTAACTACCAAGCAGAGATATTGATTAAAATTGAATTAAAGGTTATATTTATATTTTCGACAATAGCAAAACTTAACAATTTTGACATAGAATTTGAACATTCAACGAATAACAACAAGTTAACAAATCAGGTATAAGACCAGGAAAGCCAAGATTTAGAGACACTTTAACGATCTGGGCTTCAAGCCCCACTTCTTACAATTCCTGAGCTCTCAGCTCACAACCACATATTTATCAAAGGGAAGAAACCCCCACATTACATGGAGCACTTGCTCCCACCTAGCACTGTCAGGTCTCCTAGAGGCACATATCCAAATACAAGAAAGAGCTGACCCGCTCTCAATTTTTCAAGCCTATCAAAGGCCACAACGAACTTTACTATTAACTGCCCTCAAGACACACTTACAAAGAAACAGGAGTATCTTGTACCCAACCTAATGGGCCTTAGTAGAAAAATAATAGGTTAAGTTAATGGCCCGCAACACCAAGTAGAATGGAGGCGAGTATTTGCACTCCTACATGAAATCTTTTAAAACCTAAGAGGCACTAGGCCGATGAACCAGGGGCTATTCCCAAACTATGGAGGTGACTCGTATAAGAAAATTTAATACCTTAAGGAAGAAAAAGTTACCAAAACGTAGTCACCTCAAGGCAAAAATGAAGGGGAGCTCGAGAGGGTAAAGCACTCTCTATCCCCGATTTACAGTTAAAGATATGTGAAGTTTTACAAAAGTGACGGCAATTTACATGTTTGTAGATTGGTTACATAATGAAGGTTTCGGACCTTCCCCGCGGGTTAAACTGCTGAGCTAGAAAGAAATAAAGATGGTTAAGTGGCCATTACCTTGGTGAAGAGCTGCTGCCGGATGAAAGAGGCGCTTCCCGCCTCCTGCTACACTTCCATACACTAGGCTAGATGTTGTTCGAGTGGCCAGGAGCCGTGAAAATCAGCAGTTTTTATACTCTCGGGGAAGATTCGAGACCTTTCAAGAATAATTAAGACACACCAACAGTCGTTTATTGGGTAGCTTAGAGTTACACATCAAAATCGAAGGACATGTTTGGTCAAAAATTAATTACAGAAATTCTGGATTAGCTCAATTCAAAACTGGCGGAAAGAAAAGATTAATATTGCCAACCCACAAATGAGAAAACGAAATTTAGTAAAGATAAAACTTATGAATACAAAATTTCTTCAATTAAAGTCCTTCCACTTCGCACCAGGGTGCATGGTCTTAGTTTTTTGTAGACATCTATCAGAGACTGTCCACACTTCTTGATCAATAGAAAACAAAACAAGTTGAACTCCACACAGTACTGACAACTTCATAATTACAAAATTTACGGTAGTGACATCTTCTGAGAAAACTAATGAGTTGATACAGTTGTTAAAGTTCAGAGTTTCTCCTGTAGAGGAGTACTTTAAGGCGGAAAATTTAAATGTGCGGCGTAGAGGTTACCAGCCGGTACAATTATTATTATTATTATTATTATTATTATTATTATTATTATTATTATTATACGTGTTAAACCACCTTTCGTTTCCTTAAGATTTTACAAGACATTTTAGAGCTGGATTTTTGTCCTAGAAAGTTATTCATTATCGTGCCAGTAAATCTTCTGACACAAGTCTCTCGCACGGAAGCACTCCTAAACTCCGATTGCCTGCGCTGCGATTCAATCCTGCAACTTAAACTATAGAAGACCGGCGCATTAACCAAATACAGCCGACCAACAATAAAGCCCGTAGCAAACTTTTCAAATATAAACGTACTTAGTTATATCATCATGCACGATAATGCAAGGCCGCATGCAGCCAAACAGAAATAAAGCCCGTAGAATTTTTTTCAAATATAAACGGAAGTTGTTCCATCATTCTGCACGATAATGCAAGGCCGCATGCAGCAGGAGAGATGTGTGATTTATTCAGTCGCTGAGGTTGGGAAGTACTTCAGCACCCTCCATACTCACCATATTTAAGTCCCTGCGACTTTTACCTCATCCCTAATGGGATTCGCTTGCGAACAGTTGAAGACTTTTGCACGCAGTTGATTGCTGTTTTCGCAACATCCAGAGATAGACACTGCCGACGGTATCCAAAGGCTTCTGCGTCGCCGGGAACATGTTGTACGTAACGTTGATGGCTACGTCGAAGGCCTGGAAACCTACAACTTTGTATGTATACTATATATCTAGAAAATAAATAGTTGCCACAACAAAAAAACAACATATGTAGTGAGGTGAAACTTCGTAGCGAGGTTTTACGACCGGCTGCCCTTTGTGACGTCAATCTCATTAGACAAGCTAATGGGATGAAATGAATGGCGTGATATATAATAGTAGGAAGGGAAAACCCGGTGCCGGCACATAGCTTACTCCTGTTAATTAGCACCAAGGGGTCTGTTCAAGCCATTACGTCTCCATCCGACGGACGATTCACTATTAACAGCGTCATATTCCCTCACTCCATATAAGCACCGGGGAGAGGTTTGGAATTTAATCCAGGCTTTTGGCACACAGTCTGGCGATTAGAAATTGTATGCTACCACCTCCCCTACCCTGACGACCAACATTCTGATAGTGAAAATTTTTTCGACCAGCGGGACTCGAACCGGCTAACCTCGATGTCAGACCGTGGTCAGCCAGCGGGCTTATAAACAGCCTATGTATAGACAAAATCTGAAGGTGTCTACTTTAACATTATAATGCTTATATAGGCTGCTAAAACATTATTTTAATGCTAAATGCCCTCAACTTGTTAATGAAATACACATCGCACCATCCAGTTTGCTTCTTCAGATGTTTATGGTAAGCTACGAACACTCGATTTTCTTTCAGTGTTGTACGACGGGTAAAATCCAATTAAAATTACTATGATCCCTATCACTCAGGGGATTTTAACTTCTGAGACATTTTTATGAGATTATATTATTAATATCATGTGGAGAAATGGAGGTAAACAAAGAACGCTAACCCGTCATCTTTGTATTTATAGCTCAACATAATACAGTTAACCAGAATCAGGGCGTCTCGTTTCTTCTCTACATGTAAAGAGCAGTAATTCACTGCTGTGATAACAATTTAATGCTGTTGAAATAAAAAGGATGACTGGTCCTGCACACAAGGGTCTGCCTTGAGCTGCACGCACTACGACAAGAAGACTAATGGGTGTCCTTACAGCAGGCGCGTACAACCGGCGGCCTGCCATCCATAACGAACATCAGGTTGGAGAACTCGTATTTGTTTCCATTACGTTTTCTAGTAACGTACCCATCCTTGTTTATAACCTGTTTAGGAATGTTATCGTGGTTTCAGGTTATGCTGCTTATCGTACAGAACAAACAACGGCAGAGGGGCAATCCAACGTAATGTCTATGGCCACGGAAATGAATAAATACATAAATAATAAACAGAATTTAAATTTAAAAATGAACAGAGAGAACTGATCCAGAGGGCAAAAAGTAACCAGAAATACATACAACGAGAAATATTTGTCAATAAATACAAAATTGAAACATTTTAAGACTGTAGTCCAACCTGAAATAACTTATGGAAGTGAAACATTATTTAAACTAAGGCAAAAGAATAACATAAACAAAATTTTAAAAATAGAAATAAGAATAGTAAGAACATGCATTAATAAGAAGTACCAAAAAGAAGGAGAATAGCGTATCATCCTAAATGCAGCAGTATATCAGGAAATGGAACCTGTAAGGGATTTCATAAGAAAGAAGAGAATATCATTCATTGGTCATCTGTTGAGAAGACCTCAAGACAGGCCAATACACAGAATTATGGAGAAGTTTTGGAAACAAAAACAACAACAGAACACTGGAGGATTTAAAGAATAAATCAAAGTAAATAAATTGAAGAAAAGCTAGATTCTTAACAAAAAATGATAAAAGAGAAAAAGCTAAAGGGTTATTTTCAGAAGAAGAACAACAACGAAGATCAGATAGAATAAAATACTGGAAGAACAGAAGGGAGAAAACATAAAACATCGTAGAAGACCGGACAGAAAATGACTACTGTGGTCCAATGCGGCCATAAAAGCGCAACAATAATAAAACAGAATTAGTCACTTTTGTTCGTTACATGAAATTTTTGTCCATGAACATATTATTGGTCCACCTCTTTGGTGTAGAGGTTAGTGTTCTGTCAACCCCGGAGACCCGGGTTCGTTTCCGGGCACTGCCACGAAATTTGAAAAAGTAGTACAAAGGCTGGAACGGGTTCAACTCAGCCTTGGGAGGTCAACTGAGTAGAGGGGAGTTCGATTTCCTCCTCAGCCATCCTCGAAGTGGTTTACGTGATTTCCCACTTCTCCTCCAGGCAAATGTCGGGATGGTACCTAACTTAAGGCCACGGCCACTTCTTTCCCTCTTCCTTATCTACCCCTTCCAATCACCCCATCCCCCACAAGGCCCCTGTTCAGCATAGCAGGTGAGTCTGCCTGGGCTAGGTACTGGTCATCCTCCCCAGTTGTATCCCCCGAGCCAGAGTCTGAAGCTCCAGGACACTGCCCTTGAGGCGTTAGAGGTGGGATCTCTCGCTGAGTCCGAGGGAAAAATCAACCCTGGTGGGTAAACGTATTAAGAAAGAATAACACATTATTTTATTTAGAACTTAACATATTCCGTTATCTGTCGGGAGGCTGGCTGTATCCTCAAATGACACTTGTGACCTGAAATTATCATCTACAACCTAAAATGAACCAGAGTGGCCCGTCCATGATACAGAGAATATAGGGAAACCGCAAGAAACCGATGACGGTGCGATAATGAGGGATAACAGATATGGCGAGCAATGAGGTAGTTTTTCATTACTTCCCTCACTAGACGACAAAGTGCTACTCCAGCACGACTGATCCAAAGCTAAACAAATAAAAAGAAAAGAAATCATTAGCATAAACGTACAAAGAAAGAGAAAAATCGTAATGAAAAACAAATTAAATGCAAACTGAAAAATGTAAGTGAAATCATAAACAGAACACAGCACATAAAATAGTACCGTAACAGAGAAACAATATTATGGCAATAAACAGTTACCTATGAACATGAGCTAGAAGCCAAATATTATGTACATTTACACTATAATAATAAAAATAATAATAACCTAATATTAATTATAAGAAGCAACAGTGTTCTTGAGCTGCACAGTAAAATGGCTATGTTACTTATCTACCTATCACAATCACACAACCTATCGTACGTCATCAATTGCACGAAACAGTCAGAGGTATTCAGCAGGTAATCTCTGCATGCAGTCTTAAATTTTTATATAGTCTTAGAGTTCCTGACAGCAGTTGGAAGTGAATTCCAAAGTCGTGACCCAGCCACAACAAAGGATCTATTGTACCCTGAAGAGTGGTTGAGGGGAATAGCGAGGGAAGTGCCAGATCTAGTGTTACAATTATGGAATGTTGATAAGAAATTGAATTTTGAAAAATGTATTTGGATGGATTTCGATATATCAACGTAACTACGTGAAACTTTCATTGCCTGTCGGGCTTCAGCCAGGAAAGTGTTGTGCGGCTAAATAAATTACTAACTAAAGTTTAAAGCAAATCGAAGACCAGAGTTCAATGCTCACGGAAGTTTCGTACTTTGTTCACGTCATCGAGGACAATGTCGCAATGGTCAAGTATTGCTAGTATCAGAGCCTGGAAAAGTTTTATCCTTACGTCTCGTGGCAAAATGTCCTTATGTCGTTTCAGAGGGTGTAGCGTCGCGCACATCTTTTTACATGTATTTCTTACGCGTGCAGACCAGGCAAAAGTTTCAGTCAAGCTCATACCTAGGTTCCTCACTTCCTTGCCGAATGGGATTACGGTTGCATTTAATGTCACCGGAGGAATAATATAATTTTTATATAATTATGACATTTAATAATTTCTGAGGACCGATTATAATTGTTTGAGTTTTTTAGGTTTGAGAAGGAAAGAGTTTTCACAGCTATACGCACTGCGTTGTTGAAGGTCGGAGTTAATATCCCTCATTGCATTCGATATACATTTTACATTAACGTGACAGTAAATTTGAAGGTCATGAGTGTAAAGGTGCAATCTATTATATTTTATTTTAGAGCAGATATACTTAATATAGTAAAGTAAAGAGATTATTATTATTATTATTATTATTATTATTATTATTATTATTATTATTATTAAGAAATACATATATCGCAAGTGTAATAATAAAGTTAACATAATTACCCAACAACAACAGCAAACAAACAAACAAACAAATAAACAACAAGAGTATAAGAAGCAATTCCATGGGGAAAAAAAGTGTTACAAGAAATACTACTAGTTTAACATTCTACTGTAAATCCTTCATCATCACACATAAGTTAATTATTTCTAGTACTTAACACTATGGCTTACAATACCATAGGTTGAGCTTACTACTAGCTTAACATTAAAAAAGAAAACGCTATTTGTTCGGGGCGTCGACCCATGTGGATCTTTTTCCCCTCTAGCTTAACATTACAAGTTATAGCAAGGTAAGGTTAAAACACAGAGGTCAAATTGGAGAGGAATGACCTAACAGACAGACATACAGTACAGTCTGAGATGAAAGCGATCGATTTCCTTGAGAAACAGGGAATATGATAAATCAGCATTCTTCGCGGACCACTTTTATATTTTCCATGGACCCCCGCGGGCTCGCAGACCACACGCTGGGAACCACTGTGATAGACTATATTGATGATGACCATGATGACGACTGATTGTATTTTAAAGACGTTAACAATATATGTGTCATTCAAGATGGTAGGTTCTAACCTGGATGTCGGGAGTCCTGAAAATCGTATTCTACAGTTTCTCATTTTACGTTAATTGAGGGTACGGCGGCTACCTTCCTAATTTTAGCTGTTTCCATTTCAGCGTAACCTAAAGCCTGCTAATGTGGCGTTAAAATAGTTACCAATAATAGTTACATTCCAATAATCCTTAAAGGGTTACAAGCCTGCCAAGCGAATTCTGTCCATCCAGATCGCTTTATATTTTCTAGTGGTACGAAGTCTGCGTAACAACGCACTTCACCACATTTCTTGGTCACACTGTAGAGTTCTCTGACTCTCAAAGTTGCGAGTTCCCAAATGTAGTAGCAGTAATAAACGGAAAAGCCTCTCAGACTACTTAAGAGATTACGTGGGTACCTAGTAAAAATGGTCCTTCGGGCATCAAAGTCCTAAACTTTGAGTTGGACTTAGCAGAGTTTGATACAGACATGCTCCTGAGTTGTGTTTTTTGGAGATGACAATGTTTCTTTAAATTGTCTGAATTATTGATATCGGCCATCTATAAATATGAACGACAAGGTGATACGGTTCGTCTTATCTTACTGAAGAGCTTCGAGCACATATTTCCGAAACACGTCGCCTGGAACTCACTGGCCTCAATCCCATAGTGGTGTTGATCTCTTACTGAGGAGGGTTGGATAGAGAGGATGTAATACGGGTGCCTGACACGAAGGGGGGGGGGGGGGAAGCAATGCCATCTCAGAGCTTCCTTCAGCCTACTATTTTTATCTCCTTGTTATCCCTGGGAAAGAAGAGTGCTTACCTATTCAGAAACAACGGTGTAAGCTGAGTTAAAGTTCGTAAGCCAATGTTAGAAAATGAATGCTAGTCTTCGGTCACCGAAATATCCTCGGGTTGAAGAGATAATAACTAAGGGCCGGTATTATAATGAAGGTTTAAACTGACACTTGACTTAAACTGTAACTTGAGTTTAAACCGATGTTGTGTCTTGTAATGGCCGGCCTAAGTTAAACTGAGGTGAAGAAGGAAATATACGATCTTGGTAGCAGTGACTTGCGAGAAAAGATGACTGTCGATAATGTTTTGCAATGACTTACAAGAAAAGATGACAATAGATAATGTTTTGTTTACTTCTTGTAGGTAAACTGGCGGATAGAAACAATAAACGTTGTCCCAATTTTACTTGTAAGGAAATAGAATTGCTTGTGCAATTAGCACAGAAATATTTATATAGTCCGTGAAACAGTGGCCCTATGAATTCCTCCAAAAACTCCCATTGTAATAAACATACTACCGCAGGCATAAAACCGCAGCTATTAGTAGCTGACTGAGGGATTCTAAAGCATGATTTCTGAAATAGAAGGAAGTTACTTTATTTTCTAAAATTTACACTTTTGACTTTCACACAGTTCAATAAGTCATTTTTACATTCTTACCTTTTTGTTGCATGTTTTATTCCAGTACCAATTTGCTGAAATAGGGTTATGACAGTCTGTTTTTTGAAAGCCTAAACCTATTTAAAAACTCTGTTTCGTTCCATATGTGGAAGTGACGTGCCCTTGCTCGAAAAACTCGTGGTGCCCGTAGTCTTTCAGTAATTTGAACCACTTCTTCATCGCTTAGTATTTCTTCGAACACCTCAAAAATATCTTCGAGATCCATTTATTCTGCCATGTTGTAAGGTTATGTATTCTTAAATTACAGTTTAGACGGGAGATGAGTGGCAGTAAAATTGCTGCTTTTTCCTTGGTTTCCCATTTTCACACCAGGTAAATGCTGGGGCTGTACCTTAATTAAGGCCACGGCCTCTTCCTTCCAACTTCTAGGCCTTTCCTATCCCATCATCGCCATAAGACCCCTCTGTGTCGGTGCGACGTAAAAGCCCCTAGAAAAAAAATTGCTGCTTGCTTGTTGTTTTAAGAGCCCTAACATCGAATGTCATCGACCCGGCAGTAAAATTAATATCTAGGTAAGATGAAGTTTTATAATACGCGACTAACAGATAAACCGAAGTTTAAACTGAACCAACTCCCCTGAAGTGTTCAAATATGTATGTATTACATTTTGATACGAGCTGACAAGTAGAGGCGATAAAGGTTTGCTCGATTCCCCACTCTTGACTCACGTATGACGTGGCTGGGGATACTGGAAGTGCTAATCTTCCTTTGCTACAGAGGCCTTCATGGCTAGAGCCCTGCACGGATGCGGATAAATCCGCGGATATCCGCGAAGGTAGTGTCTTGGCGGATACAAACTGTATGGCAGTGCGGACAATTTTGCTGATCATTTCTAAATAACGACGATTATGTATTTTCACTCTGGTATACTCTTATTTTTTCTTGTGGTTAAGCGACTCTTGACAGTGGTATGGGAGAATGGTGATATATAAAGAGCCCTGAGACCATAAATCTGACTTAAGCCTAACTGGTTCCTGCCCGTAATTAATGGAAGGAAGGAACAAAGGTCAGTATGTCGGTAATTGTAGCAAGAGAAAATCCCTCCTAAATCTGTGAGTGGATGGGGTCTGGTGCCAGGTGTCAGGACTATAGTATTATGTTAACAGATTTATTCGTTTCAATATCTTGGGTTTAATAACTTATACTGCAGTTAAATATTTACAATATCGGCGGATAACCATTCGCGGATGCAGAGCGGATGCGGATATTATTTTCTATATCCACACAGGGCTCTAATCATGGCCTGTACTAAGATGTCTATATTTGCTTTGCTTTTGGTATTTTAATTATTTTCCGTTTAAATCTTGATTACGTCTTGTGGCCGGATATAGCAACTGAACAAGCTGAAAATAACATTTAAAGATCGGTGGGCTAAATAGCTCATAATTATATTCAACGTAAAACAATGAAATATGATGCTCATCACAAAAAGATAACGTTTTATCTAGATAAGCGCGTGCAATGTGAATTTCCTTTATTGGCAAAAAATATGTAGGCACGAGCTTGGCCACATTTTTTCTTTCACACATTTTGTTCAAGTGTAAAATCGCTCATGAACTGAAACGCACATTTCGACTATTATAAAATTAACCAAGCTATATGTTTCTTACTATTCGCAACCATTCTCTTTATAGCACCGAATATGAGGTTATGCTTGTTAGTGTTCAGCACGAAATACATAGCCACTACACATTTAATTATCTTCTCACAAAAACCTGTAGTTATTTTTAATACCTTTAGCTAGATGATGTTTCGTTCTGTACTATAAGAATGAAACTCAATTCTTATGCAATTGCATATCCTAATCTATACCTCACAACCACCCTTGTGAGTGGGAGAAGTAGAACTCGTCCACGGTATCTTTGTCCTGAGAGACGACTGAAAGGGGAACCCCCAGGGCGTCGGTTGACGACCGCAGGGCTCCTATCTGAGTCTGACACCTCCTCTTTCCAACCCAATCTTCCTTGATCAATTCTTGTTCTCTTCTGGCCCCTGAAGTTTTGGTCTCTTTCTTTTGTCGATACCTTCAATCATTGAACAAACATTAATACAGATTGATTGATTGATTGATTGATTGATTGATTGATTGATTGATTGATTGATTGATTGATTGGATTTCACCCTATTATAATTGACTTATGAGGAATTCGTCCTACTTTTTTATTTTTCTTCTTTTCACGCCGCACCGTCATTGGCCTTCTGCGGGGCTCAGTGGCTCAGATGGTTTAGGTACTGGCCTTATGATTCCAACTTGGCAGGTTCAATCCTGGCTCAGTCCTCTGGCTGGTATTTAAAAGTGCTCAGCCTCGTGTCGGTAAATTTACTGGCACGTAAAACAACTCCTGCGAGACAAACTTCCGGCACCTCGGCGTTTCCGAAAACCGTCAAAAAGTAGTTAGCGGGGCGTACAAAATATAGCATTATTATTATTATTGATAGGTCTTATGGTGACGGTGGGATAGCAAAGGGCTAGAAGTGGGAAGGAAGCGGCCGTGGCCTTAATTAAGGTACAGTCCCGGCATTTGCCTGGTGTGAAAATGGGAAACCACGGAAAACCATCTTCAGGGCTGCCGACAGTGGGGCTCGAACCCACTATCTCCCGATTACTGGATATTAGCTGCACTTAAGCGACTGCAGCTATCGAGCTTGGTATAAGAAGTATTAAACAGGTGGAACCAAGTATTGTATTCTGTCAAGTAGTAGAAACTGATTCAGTTAGTGGGATATAATAATAATAATAATAATAATAATAATAATAATAATAATAATAATAATAATACATGCCAGGGTCCATGGCTAAATGCGTAACATGCTGGTGTTCCGTCCAAAGGGTCCCGGGTTCGATTCTCAGCCAGGTCGGTGATATTAACGGTCATTCCTCTGGCTCACGACTGGCTCACGACTGAGTAACTGCGCCCTCTTCAATATTAAAATTCACCTTATGGCTATTGTACACCATCAAGTTTTTCAGAACAATGATCAATAGCACCAACTCCCAGGCGATTACTTTCTTCTAAAAATAAGGCCATGTCTCACACCAATCAAATTAAATATCTTGGTTTAACAATGGACAAATGCCTGGCGTGGAGAGGAAATATACAATAGGCCCCGTAATGAGCGTGGCTGACCAAAAACCTCTGCTTTATAGTAACAGTCATACTAATATACGCTGTATAACTTTTATACCAGGTTTATACACCGTTTGTGTGCAATTTGTTACTAATAAACCGCGTATAAGCCTCCTGTGTATACATCTGAAGACCATTTATCATGTAAAGTCAATAGTAAAGACGTTGGCCAGCGACTGACTTCGTGAGTGCACATACAAATTTCCAAAGATGACTGTAAAGACACATACTGAACTTTTTTTATCATTCACATCTGAAATCAAACTATCTACGTTGAGCTGAAATGTACCAGAAGTGAAAAAATTACCAATATAATGAAGATGAAACGGGAGTTATGACATGATAGGTTGCATGCAATGAAGATTCCTTCATTTGACGTAACTTTTCATTATATTAACGTTTTCACACTCAATTACCTTTTACCATTATTTTTGTTAATGGTATTAGATGCGGCTTGAAATTTCGTACAAAACTCGATGTTTACCTATTTCAACCGATAACATTCAGATTTATGCACAGATAACCAGCAAAAGCGGTCATAAAATCGATGAACGTGAAGAAATACGTCAGTGAACTGCAGAAAGAGATTGCTATGGCTTGGAACAAGCGTATACGTACAGTATAGTAATACAATGCGTAGGCTTATACCACGTTTATCAGTATGAACAGAGTTTATTCAATGTATAACTACGCAAGTGTTAAACAAATGAAAAAGATGTTCTTATAAGTAATACTGTAAATATATTTCTATTTCCATTATCAAACCCCAAGGCGCAACAGACCCGGAGGACTTCAGCCTACCAAGTGACCGCTGCTCAGCCCTAAGGCCTACAGATTATGAGCTGTCATGTGGTCAGCACGACGAATCCTCTCGACCGTTATTCTTGTCTACTTCTATTAAGAGAAATAATTTTATTTAGCATATATTACGCCCATGCTGCTGAACGGTTGTGAGGCCTGGTGTTATATTCCCAAGACTCCATTTCATTAATTAGAAGTTTTTCAGAATAAATTATTAGGAATAATGGCTAGAGTCCCTATCCTGAGATCTAACAGAAGGATACGATCTGGAGTTCGTATTCTGACTCTTAAAACTAAATAAAATAGCTAAGATGACCAAGGCTCCTCAATTCTTAAACATGTCACAGGGACCAAGATGCCGACCACTCGGTACAAACATCAGGGCCCTTGGCTCACTTATGAGCTGGTTTAAGTTTCTCTTTCAGTCTTTCCTAAGTTATTACAATCTGCCTCACTAAATAACTCAGAATTGACCCTGAAAAGGCCCGTTTCTTGTGTAGCGAAGTTCACACTTCCATTCATTAAATTCATGCAATATTCTTTTCCAAAGTCTTCCAGCGAAGAGAGGTTTTCAGCTCTGACTTGGAGGCAAATACCGCCTCCAGGCCAGATAGATTTTCCCCCGCCAATGCAGTAAAATAGAGATTTTTCCGACTCATCGAGTAATCCTATGAAAAAGATGAGTAAGAGGGCATAGTTTCCGCCCTGAAACTCTCTATTTATTAGCCTCCAGCAAAAAATACTTTTGAAGACTTCTTAAAACTTTTCAAGTATTACAAGCGATTTCCACTGAAAAATTCTTGTGAATTCTTGCGAAGTCTCGAATATGACAAAAGTTTGATCGTGCACAAAGAGAATTAAGTAGGTTCCCATCCTCACAGATGCGCATCGTCTGTAGGACGACAACTCGAAAGACCTGCACCAGGCCTCTACGTAAATCACACGTCATTATTATTATTATTATTATTATTATTATTATTATTATTATTATTATTATTATTATTATTATACATATGTCTTCCCCTTCGTCCCGTTTCTTGCTACTGGGTCGAAGATGGAGTGAGGAGAATTTATATGGCATGATTTTACGGCCGAATGCCCTTCCTGACGCCAACCTCAGTCGAGGAGCTAATGGAGATGAAATTAATGATAGTGAATGAAACTGGGTAAAGAAGTGGAAAGAATCGGCTGTGGTCTATAAATAGGAACTGTCCCAGCATTTGCCTGGAACTAAAACTGGGAAAACGCACGAAACCATTCACAGGACAGCCAACAGTGAGAGTCAAACCCACGCCTCTCCCAAACGCAGAGCTTGGCTCCATAGCCGTAGTGCCTTAACACGCGCGGCCACTCAGCTCAGTATTCTTATTATTATTACTGTACATATCGTGCCATATTTACGTTTAGAGAAAGTCATTACATTCCACTCGTCCAGGAGCCTCGTGTCTACAGAGATGACTTTGATTGCCTTGTTAATTCACATCAGACAAGTGACAGGAAATACCGAACGTAGAGGAATGGGAAGATAGAAAGAAAGCTATTTCATCCCTCAAGTAATAGCCTCGGCTGTCGGATAATGTAGGGTCAAAGGACGTGGACTGGATGGAGAATATTAAAAAGGTCTATCACAATGTAATGACTACATGATTTTATTCCATCTGTATAAAATGTGAACTCGTTCGGTACGGTAAACCTTTAGGACGATCATGTTCTTGTAGCGTGTTGATCTCGTATGCATTCTTCAGGAGTGGTTACAAATCTGATAATTCCGAATGGTTTACCACACTGATTTATAGCGAGGGAACTTCTGAGATTGTGAAATGACCCGTTCGTCGTTAAAAGTCTGATTTATTAATTTTATTAACTCTGGCGAGGGCTGACGTAAAATATAGATCCTTAGAATCATCTTCCTATTCAATGGTAGATTTTCCATCGACCACTTAATATTGCGCAGGCGAACAAGACACTGAGTGCTGCTTTGAATGATATCAACAACATAGTGTTTTCCCAATATCGAAGTGGGAGGGGTTCTTCACATGTCAAAGTGGGAAAGGGTGCAGACTGATAGCTCAAGACCTGGTGTACGTCGGCCATCATTCAAGCACTATAAATACCTGTGAATCACCTTTCAAACAAAAGGCACATGCTGCAGCAGGCATGTGTAAAGGAAGACCATTGCAGCAATCAGAGTCATAAACGCAATTTACACAGATATATTATCTTTGGAGACAGCAAAGCACCTCCTTGCAACTAAAGTTATCCCCACACTGACGGATGGCAAGTACATAATATGAAGCTACTTTAAAAGAGAATGACCATTAACTGCTGGAAAAACTGAAGTCTTCTGTATTAATGAAGGTTGGCCGAACTTTTGGTAAAATCAGTTGGACCGAGCTCGGATCCAGCGTTGAAGTGACGACGGATGCCGACACCCGCGCTCTCGCCTCGCCCAGGCCCGACTCGTTAGCGCAGACCCACTTTCCTACCAAGCCCGACACGCCCCGATCCTCATGTCCGAGGGGAAGATCGGGACACCGCCGCAACTGCGGTGCTCTTCGCGTTCCAAACCCTATCTTCTTGCTAGAGGATTCCAGGGAACTCGAACGCTCATGCAGAAAAGAAAACTCTTTCCCGATCTCCCGACGGCGTTTCTGGGTCCTGTTGGGTTACCCCGACGAGCTACTCATTCGAGGGGCCCGACTTGTTACGGTTCCGCTGCCGGGTTCCGGAATAGGAACCGGATTCCCTTTCGCCCCATGGGGTCCTAACACTGTAGTCTCGGACCCCATCGACATCGGATTTCTCCTAGGGCTTAGGATCGACTGACTCGTGTGCAACGGCTGTTCACACAAAATCCTGCTCCACGTCAGTCCTCCAGGGCCTCGCCGGAGTATTTGCTACTACCACGAAGATCTGCACCGACGGCGGCTCCAGGCAGGCTCACGCCTAGACCCTTCTGCGCTCACCGCCGCGACCCTCCTACTCGTCAGAGCTTCACGGAGCGGGCCGCCGAAGCGAAACCGCACACCCCTCATTGCCGAGCTGACGGCAGAGTACAGGATGGGGATTCGAGTACTGACCAATTACTCAAGTTTCCCATCCAGTAATACTTTCTTCGACCTCGGCCACGCTGATCTGCAATTTTCCCTTCCAAATTCAGCTTCACAATGTTGTATCTGTCATTCCTCATGACATATCAGAGATTCGTTATCTTACGTTTCTTGAAAATGTTGATCAGTTCTTGATACTGCATACGATATTTTTTTTTTGTATTTGCTTTACTTCGTACCGATACAGATAGGTCTTATGGCGACAATGGGAAAGGAAAGGACTAGGAATGGGAAGGAAGTTGCCGTGGCCTTAATTAAGGTAGAGCCCCAGCATTTGCCTGGTGTGAAAATGAGAAACTACGGAAAACCATCTTCAGGGCTGCCGACAGTGAGATTCAAACCCACTATCTCCCGAATATTGGATACTGGCCGCAGTTAAGCGACTGCAGCTATCGACGTCGATAGCAGTGGGATTTGAACCCACTATCTCCCGGATGCGAGCTCACAGCTGCGCGCCCCTAACCGCATGGCCAACTCGCCCGGTGATACGAATTAGAACTTCTTTATTGGTGATATGATCAACTCATGAAACACGAAGCTTGAATTTCATATGCCTCTACTCTCCGGAACGCTTTGCTCTTCAGTATCCAATTCTCGACATCGTATAGAAGTATACAAGTGATGCTAAATTGCTGAGAAAATGTTTTCAGGTGCCAAGAAAGATTATCTCCAGGCCGGTATACGAATTAGCGCGGGAGCCGCTCGTTACAGAAGAACTGAGACTATCGCATCGCCTACCGGCAACACATAGCTACCAAGAAATGCTTGCAAAAGATTTGTTTTCGTTCTTGTTGTTTAACGTTGCACTAACACATCGCAGGTTTTCAGTGATGCAAGGACAGACAAAGGCTAGAATTTGGAAGTTAGCGTCCGTGGCCTTCATTAAAATACATCACGGAAGAACCATCTTCGGAGCTGCCGACGGTGGAGTTCAAATCTACTATCTCCCGAAAGCAAGCTCACAGTTGCGTGGCCCTAACCACATGGCCAACTCGCTCGGTGATTGCTGCCCTCTCTTATCCCCTGCAGATATTGGAGGGGCACGTGGTCAACGTTGTAATATTCTCATTCATTTTACTTTCATGCCATAACCAAGAAAAAATATTTATGCAACTGTCACTAGTGAGGTGTTGTACAAATAAAAGTGTACGGAAAGTAAGCTACTGAAGCTTAAAGTGTACGAAATGATAAGTGTGGAAATGGGAAACAATGGAAAAAATCATCTTCATGGCTTCCGACGGTGGACAACCCACTTAACGCAAACAACAGCTTCACGACGCTAACCGCACGGCCATCTTTCTCGGTTTGCGAGGGGAAATTAACAGCGAGAGAAAATAGGACTTCTACGCAACAGAAACGATGCTCAATAGAAACCAGGAGAATAATGAACAGCCACGGAGACATGTGCTTAATTGTTACTCGATGCATGGTTTCCACAGTAAAATTTGCTCGAGACCTGGACTCTACCGAGCAGCGGGAGATTGTTTCTGTTCTTTGTTCAGACAAAAACGCGAGAGTTTTGTACAAGAAGGTCAACAAGCGAGACTGAATACTGCACAGAAGATTTACATTTTATGGTGTAGTAGTTAACGTGATTAGCTGTTATCCCCGGAGGCCCACGTGCGATTGCCGCCTCTGCACGAAATTTGAGACCAAGGACCAAGGGGAATGTTTTCAATCCCCTTCCCGAAGGGAAGGGGCGGGCCACCTAGAAGGTTACACCTTCTCTCTGGCCAGGAGATTTGGCGGGGTTTGGGGATTTGTTGGAGTTGGGTGATGAAAAGGGGGAGCTTTGTTTTTTGGAGATGTGGCCTCTTGGCTAAGGGGTGTAGCTCTGTTCTCTGCTTTTTATTGTGCTTTGTATTACAGATACGTATATTTGGTTACAAGTATGAGTTACAATAATGTTACAATACAGTTGTTTAAAATTTATTGTTGGGAGTTAGGGAAGAGGAGGTGTATGATTTGTTGATAGAAGGAGGAGAAGTTGAGCAGGGATGTAAGTAGTACGTGGAGAAGGTAGGAATGGTTGTGTGGGTTTGGTAGGTGGGGTTGGGTTGGGGGTTGGGAAGCCGGGCGCGGTTGCGTGAAGTGGTAGTGCGAGATGGGGGTTGCGAGGGAGATCGAGATGACTCCACTCGGTGGTGGCGGCCGAAGAGTTTTATCCCTTGCTGGATGAGGCGCTGAGCTTCTTCTGATGTCTGGAGCTGGAGTCTCAGCATGTAGGTGGGCCCGGCTTCATTGTAGATCCGGGATGCTCGTCTTAGATGAAGTCCTGCTAAGCGTAGTTCATGGCTGATGAGGTTCAATGGAATTCCTGGCTTCACGCCCCGGACGAAGCACCTGGGGTTGCACTCAGGCGGTGGTGGTGGCGGCGGAGATGTTCTATTGCACTCGGGCACTGGTGGTGGTGTTGTTGGTCTTGCTTTTTCAGTTGCTTTCTTGGCGGGTGGCTGGGCCGTTGTGTTTGGTGGGCTGGTTGGAGTAGTGGAGATGGGAGACATCATAATTGGGGAGGGGTGGGTCATGACTATGGTGGTTATGGGAGTATTGGATGAGGTGAGAGTAGGATTAGTGGCGATGGTGGTGGTAATGGTAGTGGTAGGGGTGGTATATGTATAGGGCGGGGGCTGTAGTGGTGGGGTGTATGGGGGTGACTTGGTGCCTGGTTTCGGTGACTGTGGTGGAGGAATGCATAAGGGTGGCTGGGTTCCCGGTTTCGGTGCAAAATCATTCTCCATATGTTGAGGGCACGGTTCCACTACGTGCGGAAATCCTTGGATGTAGATGCCCCATTTCAGAGCCTTCTGTACGTCGTTCTCCGTGGCAAGTTGGACTAATACTCGTTCTGTGGGAATAAAATTTTCCAGTATCCTGGAGAGATTTTGGACTGGGACGCCTCTACTTTGGAGATATCGGAGGAGATCTCCGTCCGTGAGGGCGAGATCTACGCCTCGTATAATGCAGTTTGGCATTTTGGGGAGGCCGACTTCCTTCTTGGTGTCAGGTCTAATTATGCTGATTGGTACGGCGGGGTTCCGTGGCGTTCCCCTGCCGTAATAAAATAGGCGTAGATTCGGTTCAACTGAGTGGAGGAGGGTTCGTTTCGCACCTCAGCCATCCCCGAAGTGGTTTTCCGTGGTTTCGCCTTTTCTCCTCCAGGCAAATGCTGGCATGGTACCTAATTTAAGGTAACGGCCACTTCCTCCCCCTTTCTTTGCCTATCCCTTCCAAACTTCCCATCCCCCCACAAGGCCCCTCTTCAGCATAGCAGGTGAGGCCCCCTGACGAGGTACTGGTCCACCTCTCCAGTTGTATACCCCGACCCGAAGTCTCACTCTCCAGGACACTGCCCTTGTGGCGATAGAGGAGGGATCCCTCTATGAGTCCAAGGGAAAAACCAACCCTGGAGGGTGAACGGATCAAGAAAGGAAGATCTCCAGTTGATCCCTGAGTAAAGAAGGGACATTTAGTCAGCACGAGATGAAATACATTACAATACGATTGTTGTTAAGACAGTGCACAGTACTCTGCTGAAGAACATGGTAAGGAAATATTTTTGTCACGATGACTAGAGAACTTTTTTCACTGAAGGCTGATTGTAAAGCTTAGTGTAATGTTGTACGTCTCCATTAGTCACGCACTAGTTGCCTAGCCCAGTATGGTGTAGTGTAAGAGACAGAGCTAGCATGTATTCATTCTACGGTGTTCATTACAACAAGTATTGGCATAATGTAGAGTCTCATTTGATATAATCAGCATTTGTAAGAGCTACTTACAACTTTGTATCTTAATCAATGAGATGGCACATAGACTGCTCGAACGTCAGAGATCGCAACAGAAATTTTCTCCCGATTCAAAGAGACATAAAGTAAAGTCACGTGAATAAAATATACAGTACCGAGCGAGCTGACCGTGCGGTTAGGGGAACGTAGCTGTGAGTGTTCATTCGGTAGATAGTGGGTTCGAACCCCACTCTAGCAGCCCTGAAATTGGTTTCCGTGGTTTCTCATTTTCGCGCAATGAAAATATTGGGGCTGTACCTTAATTAAGGCCATGGCCGCTTCCTTCCCGCTCACAGTCCTTTCCTGTCCCATCGTCGCCAAAATACCTATCTGAATCGGTGCGAAGCAAAGCCAATTGCAAACATGAAATATACAGTATTCAATGATACAAACAGCACTGACATTACAAATATGCTTTGAATATTAAACAGTTCTGAATGTCACCAGAAGCCTACCACCGCAACAACAATAGATGAGATACAGCCCATACAGTGAGCGATCACTTGTCATTTTGCAATAACACTTTGGAGATCGCTGACTTTAATAATAGGCCCTAATAACGTTAATAATAATAACAATACTAATTTGAGGATAATAAGATAATAGGTATATACATCAAGAATGAAACACCGTACAAGAAAATTCAAACACTCTCAGATAATATGCAAAAAAGGATAAATTTTTACGGTCATCTTCTCAGAATGAACTCTAACAAATTAACCAAACAAATCTTTGACTTCTTCCGTAACCGTAAAACAAAATCCAACTGGTTTAGAGGAACTGAAAAAGGCCTATTAGAATTAAAAATTACAAAAAATCCACTATTCGATCGAACAGCCAAAGTAATAATTACAGACGAAAATGTAAGGTTCTAAGACAAATCTACACTAAAAGCCAAACCTATTACTGTATCTCGGAAGTCGAGAGGAAACGAATATCAGAAAGAATGAAACATACTGGGCAACAACAAACAGAGAAATGATTGATTTAACGTACCCCAAAGAGGATGAAACGAAAGAAGAAGAAAATTGGTTTTACGTCCCACTAACTAATGCTACTGTTTTCTGACCCCGAAGTGCAGAAATTTTGTCCCTTGGGAGTTATTTTATCTGGCGGTAAATCTGCTGACAGTTCGGCCCCGCGATGTAGGGGGCAACGCGTCCGCCTGTCAGCCGGCGGCCCCGGATTCGATTCCCAGCTGGGTCAGGTGTTTTTAATTGTAAATTATTAATATCCCTGGCCTGGGGACTGGGTGTTTTATTGTCGTCCTTAACGTTCCTTTCCTCACATTCAACACTTTACACTTCCGCCATTTACAAAATACACGCAGGTTCCTCACATATGGTGCAAGTAGGGGCAAAAAAAATTTCTAGGTCGACGCCCCGAACAAATAGCATTTTTTTAAAATCTGCTGACACGGGGCTTACGTATTTTTGCACCTTCAAATACTACCGGACTGAGTCAGGTTCAAACCTGCCAACATAGGGTCAGATAGTCAGCGCCTGAACCGTCTGAGCTAGTCAGCCCGGCACCGCTTAATTCCCCGTACCATCCCCATGCCCCAGATCTCAAGTCCCCCGATGCCTAAATATATAGCATTCTGAAAGTATTTATTTATTTATTTATTTATTTATTTATTTATTTATTTATTTATTTATTTATTTATTTATTTATTTATTTATTTATTTATTTATTTATTTATTTATTTATTTATTTATTTATTTATTGCCGGGCTGAGTGGCTCAGACGGTTAAGGCGCTGGCCTTCTGACCGCAACTTGGCAGGTTCGATCCTGGCTCAGTCCGGTGGTATTTGAAGGTGCTCAAATACGTCAGCCTCGTGTCGGTAGATTTACTGGCACGTAAAAGAACTCCCGTGGTAATAAATTCCGGCACCTCGGCGTCTCCGAAAACCGTAAAAGAGTAGTTAGTGGGACGTAAAACAAATAACATTATTTATTTATTTATTTATTTATTTATTTATTTATTTATTTATTTATTTATTTATTTATTTATTTATTTATTTATTTATTTATTTTCTAGTGGTTTAATGTCGCACTAACACATTGAAGGTTTTCGGCGACACAAGTATGAGAAAGGGCTAGAAGTGGGAAGGAAGCGGCCATGGCCTTAATTAAGGTACAGCCCTAGCATTTACCTGTTGTTAAGATGAGAAACGATGGGAAACCATCATCAAGATTGCCAACGGTGGGATTCGAACTCAGCATCTCCCAAATGCAAGCTCACTACTACGCGACCCTAACCATACGGCCAACTCAATCGGTATTATTATTATTATTATTATTATTATTATTATTATTATTATTATTATTATTATTATTATTATTATTATTATTATTATTATTATTATTATTAAAGTCAGAGTTTTTATGGGATGGTATTAACAAGGTGTGCGCCGGCCACACAACCTACCAGTTGTTTGAAACCGGAAACTATAAGTCCTACGACCTGTTTGTTGACGCGGTAACTAATAATCTCTGGAGTTAGGACAAGTGGTTACCCCTTCTTCACCGCCTAAAGAGAAAGAATTACTAGCTCTGCTTGGGCACTACTCGTCCCTGTCTTCTTTTTTATAAGAGAACTCCAATTCCTGGCTCATTCATCACTGGTAATAAGACGTGTTTGTTGAGCAGGCGATGTAGGCCTATACAGAAAAGTTTTATCACCTGTCATACCGGGAGCGTCTCTGTTATTCGATTAAATGGAGACAGTAACTGAAACTTATGTTTATTTTACCGTGCGCTCCCCAATAATAGAATTCCATACAACGTGACTAGCATATCTTTGACTTGGTTGCATATAGTAAGAGAAGAGAAAAATAAATTTGTGTTTTCCAAGCACGGTTAGATAATTAACCAAGTAATAACACAGCATCTTCGTCTATTACAGGCAATGCCTTGTCGCTAGCCACATTTGACGATCTCCTGCTAGCCTCTTCTGTGAACCACATGCCAGTTCACCGACGAAATTCCTGATTTATGACACGAAGATCCATAATATTGATTATTCATTTATTCATCATTACGGAAAAATATGGGGTACTTTTAACACAATCTACCTGTCTTTCTATCCCTTGGCACTGCCTTCGTGATGTCCAGGCCGTACTGTAACGAGCGCGGGAAAGCAATCAGCTGATCGTTAGGGGTGGGGGGTGAGGGGAAGTTTAGCACATGAGTTAGTAGAGTTAAACATAGATTTTCGCAGTTTTATTCAAATTTTTAACGATGGTCGCGTGTTCACTCAGATATATGTGAGAACGAGTCCTCATCGACTGCATTATTAAGTGGAAAGTCATTAATTAGTGAAGAAAACTTAGTAATAAAATAATGCTATTTGCTTTACGTCCCACTAACTACTTTTACGGTCTTTGGAGACGCCGAGGTGCCGGAATTTAGTCCCGCAGGAGTTCTTTTTACGTGCCAGTAAATCTACCGACACGAGGCTGACGTATTTGAGCACCTTCAAATACCACCGGACAGAGCCAGGATCGAACCTGCCAAGTTGGGGTCAGAAGGCCAGCGCCTCAACCGTCTGAGCCACTCAGCCCGGCAGAAAACTTAGTGTGAGCGTGTATTTATGTGAAGCTATAGGTTAAGAAGATCGTTCTTCAGTGTTTAAATTTTGTAGCTTATTTGTGTACTGTTATATTTATAGTGTAAAATTAATTGAGTTGGTGCATTCTGTGTTTTATTATTAACCACGAATTGTATATACTTGAATTAAGATGATCAGTGAGGGAAATCACCATGCGTAAGAGTTGCTGTGTGCCTGGCTGCAAAGCCAATTATAAACAAGAAGAGTACACTCCGGTATTAGTGTTTCCTTCTGATGAAAAACAAGTTAAGTTATGGAAAAAGGCTATTCCCAGGGGGAATTTAATAGTTAATCACAACACAGTTGTGTGTATTAGGCACTTTCCTGAAAATCACATCCTGAGAGAAATAATAAAAAATTAACTCACCATCTGGACGGGACACTCTTATGTCATAAACACGGGTAACATTAGGTAGGCCCTATATTTTTTATGTAATCAGACCTACGGCTTATCTGAATTCGGTGTATTTGAAAATGCAAGTCTTATTTGTGAGTATCACCGAGCTCGATAGCTGCAGTCGCTTAACTGCGGCCAGTATCCAGTATTCGGGAGACAGTGGGTTCGAACCCCACTGTCGACAGTCCTGAAGATGGTTTTCCGTGGTTTCCCATTTTCACGCCAGGCAAATGTTGGGGCTCTACCTTAATTAAGGCCACGGCCGCTTCCTTCCCATTCCTAGACCTTTCCTGTCCCATCGTCACCATAAGACCTATCTGTGTCGTTGCGACGAAAAACAAATAGAAAAAAAATTATAAGTATCAAACAGCGGTGTGATTTATGTAAATCTTATCTTCTGACAGATTCAGATCTTATTTATGAATTACCTCCAGAAGTAAGATATCTGAATTTCCTAAATCGAGGGGGCTTAAAGTATCCATCAGACATGTCAACAGAACTTGGAATTGAGGTGTACAAAGTATTTTGTGTGTTAGTGTCAGATACATATAAGATGGTATTTCTAAATTCAGACGATCCTAAGTGTGTCACAAAATCCCTGGCTTTGGAGTCAATGCAGTTGGCAGATTCCCTAGTCATGTGTGACTGCGGGAAGTAATTGGTAGACCTGGCCGGACAGTGTAGGCCTATATATATTTGGGTGAATATATTTTTAAATAATTTTTCCAAAATTCACACCGACTTGTGTATTCAACAAAGTGCTTCAAAGAGAGCAGACCTACTCCATACTGGTGTAACTTCCTGTAAGAGGTCCAGGAAAGCTGCAGTGTTCATGGAGTGGAAACAGCGAGGTATAGAAATAATTTATATTTGTAATAAATATTAATGGTAATTGGCTGCATGTTTTCTGTCAGTGTGTATGATGTGAATGTTCCAGTTGACCAGAAAATGGATAAAATCGCAAGAATATGTCTCAAAGTGTTAGGCTGTACTCACGCAAACGAACGTATATACGCGAGAAATAGAACGTTACGGAGAAGGATATGCACTGTATGTCAGAATTAACAAATATTTGAGGATAGGTTTTGGTTTTATAAGGTGTTAACAGTTCTTTAAGTCATTTAAACCAGTGTGTTATTCAAGCGGAGCGTATGATTATCGCCTTCAAGTCCCCCCCAAAGCGTGACGTCATCAGAGGTACAGTACGGCCTGGACATTACGAAGGCAGTGCCCTTGGTCATTTTTTTCGAAAAAGGAGAAGTGTTAGGAAAATGCTGCAGACATTGGGCTGGGAAGACATGAGAGTAAAGAGACGAGCTACTCGACTAAGCGGTATGTTCCGAGCTGTCAGTGGAAAGTTGGCGTGGAATGACATTAGTAAACGAATAAGCCTGAGTGGAGATTATTATGAAGATAATGTGGGAATTCAAGAGGATGAATTGGGGCAAATATTCATTTATAGAACGATGGATAAGGTATTGGAATAATTTGTCAAGGGAGGTGTTCGATAAATTTTCAAGTTCCTTGAATACTTCTTCTTCAACTGTTTAACCTCCAAGGTCGGTTTTTCCCTCGGAATGAGCGAGGGTCCCACCTCTACCGCCTCAAGGGCAGTGTCCTGGAGCTTCAGACTCTGGGTCGGGGAATACATGTGGGGAGGATGACCAGTACCTCGCCCAGGAGGCCTCACCCGCCATGCTGAGTAGGGGCCTTGCGGAGGGATGGGAAAATTGGAAGGGATAGACAAGGAAGAGGGAAGAAAACGGCCGTGGTCTCAAGTTAGGTACCATCCCGGCATTTTCCTGGAGGAGAAGTGGGAAACCACGGAAAACCACTTCCAGGATGGCTGAGGTGGAAATCGAACCCACCTCTACTCAGTTGACCTCCCGTGGCTAATCACACTAACCACTACACCACAGAGGCGGACTCCTTGAATACATTTAAGAAAATTGGTTACTTTCCACTCCCGTAAAATGTTTTTGGATCTTTAATTCTCCTTCCTCGCTCTTCGTAGCTTCTCAAGTTGTTACACGGGTGTATCCCTCATTCCGCAATTTACGTCCTACAGACTTATCTCCCTCTTCGACACTCTCTCCTCCTTTGTGCAATTCCCTTGACCATACAGGGTTTAGTACCTTGCCGAACAGCCTCTAAGGTCCATCCTCTCAATGTGTTCATACTCTCCTTTTACTCATGATAGTTGTTATTTTCGTGACTCTTTCATAAAGATCCTGATATGGTTCAGTGACTCGACGTCTTCATAATAATAATAATGCTATTTGCTTTACGTCCCACTAACTACTCTTTTACGGTTTTCGGAGACGCCGAGGTGCCGGAATTTAGTCGCACAGGAGTTCTTTTACGTGCCAGTAAATCTACCGACACGAGGCTGGCGTATTTGAGCACCTTCAAATACCACCGGACTGAGCCAGGATCGAGCCTGCCACGTTGGGGTCAGAAGGCCAGCGCCTCAACCGTCTGAGCTACTCAGCCCGGCCGACGTCTTCATAGACATGATGCTGCTAAAATCTTAAATGCTGCGATTAACGTGCGTCATTTTATTATTGTTTCTATTCATATGAAGTCACGACGATGCAATAGGATTGGAAAAAAGTGGCCGTGGCCTAAACTAAGGAATATAATTTACCTGGTGTGAAAATGAGAAAAACCGGAAAAATCATATTTAGGGCCGCCGACAGTAGGTTTGATTGATTGATGTTTGTTGTTTAAAGGGGCCTATCATCGAGGTCATCGGCCCCTAATGGTACGAAATGAGACGAAATGGAATGAGAACTTAAAATTCCAAAATCCTCCTGACCAGAATTCAAAGCATGAGGACGAAGAATGGATGGATGGACAGATATGTATTTAAAACGATCAGTGGATCCGACCCACAGTGCCTCACACGCACAGAAGCTGGCACAAAACAATCGTATTACCGACCAGGGGACTGCATCTATAGCACGATGCTGAATCAATTATGCCTATAGTCGAAATGGGTCCAAAATCCAGGTCGTCAGCCCCTCATAATGGTATTTATCGCTAGAAAAGTAGAACCATGCTATGTGTAATGTTGCGGTACTAATCAAAAGTAGCGGAGACTCGCGGTATTCCACACATTATGGTACTATTCACAGGTAGTGTAATGCGCATTTGTAACACAGACCTATGGTGTTTCGCACATTGCGGCGCTGTTTGCAGGCAACGCAAACCCATGGCGTTCCTCACATAATGGACTAACCACAGGGACCCGTACTATCCCGTGGAATTCCTCGCATAGTGGGAACGGAGCATAAGTAAGGCAGAACCATGGTGTCGTTCATCCCATGGTGTCACTCATATAGGCGTACGAATCACAGGTACTGTAGGACCCCCATCCTGATTCACAACTGTCGCTACTAATCACAAACCTATTGCGTACCTAACAGAGTGGTACTACGCGCAAGTAAATATAACCCATGGTGTTCCCTGCGTGATGGTACTAATTTCAAGTAGTTTCATGGTTCTAATTGAATCATCCCTTGGTCGCCCCTTTTAGTCGCCTCTTACGACAAGCAGGGGATACCGTGGGTGAATTTTTCGTCTGCCTCCCCCACCCACAGGGGGTGTGTGTTTGGTCCGCGAGAGGTATGTTATTTCCCTCAAGTCCGCCGGCAAGCCGGTTAGGACCCCCCTATCCGCCACCTGGGACGCGCCACGTGGGAGTATCACCTCTCCCCCTGCTACGCCTGCGTAGCAGGTTCGTGGGACAGTAGGTCTGGAACCTACCATACCCTATCGCGCGTTGTTCTTAGAATAAATAGGTACAGGATTATCAGGCATACAAGTACAACATGTCACATCATTTGAGCGTCAAGGATTAAAAGATTGTGAAAATGGGGGCTCCTAAAGAGGGGGCGCTCAGAGGCCGTCGGATTCACCGTAACCTTAAAACGTTATTGAATGTAATAGGGGAATAGTTTAAGCAGGGTGCGAAATCAGAAGAAAATGGTGGGGGGAGGAGAAGGAACATAGGGCTTAATTACTAGTGTTTACTTAAGGCAATAACCGGCAGGGGAGGGGGTATAAAATTCCCCAGTAAGTTAACACCTCCCTCTCCCAGAAAAATGTAAATTTTAAATCTTTTTGTTTGAATTTTGTTATAACAAGAGATAAACATTAGAAAGTTATTCCAATCAGCTGAGACGTTTATGAGAGACTGTTCCTTTCTTAGGAAACGCCAGACCGAGCGTAATGTGTCCTGATTTATTGTGTTAATAGTGGGACCTTTCTCTGCTGACTGAACGAATTTGTCAGCTTGTACACTCCTGAAGTGAATATGTCCCTGTTGGCTACTTATCGGAAATACACGCTCCTCAAGAAGTACAGGAGTGGTGTAAGCTCGAGCAATGACAAGAGAGGAGAGTTTCAAGTAAGTTACACTTTGTCCACGTTTCAGATGGACTTGCCAGAGTGAGGCTGCAGGTCTGGATTGCCACTGCTGCGTTGTTTTATTGGTCAAGGTCTGGCAGTCGTTTGTATTATTGCTGATGTTTTTATGAAAATATGCGCAGTAAAAATCATTCATTTCAGTAATAAATTATATGTGTTCTGCATTTTTCTCGTTATTTTATAATGAGATTCCGCCCGGGAAATTTTAGTGGGGGGGGGGTCTTTGAGATAAAATCGTCGGTGGGGGAGAAATCCCTCCCTCCCCCCCCCCTCCGCGATTACGCACCCTGAGTTTAAGGTTGTCCTTGAATGTAAACTATGACTTATTTTCAAGTTAACCACTACAGCGCACGCCATTATAAGATTTATACCACTGGTTTGATAAATACTGTTACCGAGTTTTGTGGTAGTTATACGTGAAAGAAGGTGCGGGGTGGTGAACAGGTCTCAAGCTACTAAAGTAAAATTAATTTAAAATTTAACAAGGTTATATTTTCTTTTCAAAACAAAGAAATAACAAGCATGGCAGGTACAAAGTAGCAAGTCCAAAGGGTAGTTACAATATTTACAGGATTTGGGCTTCGCGCCCTGACTTCACAATGCTAGGGCAATCAGCTCAGTTTTACCCCACACACACAAGTTTCAACAGAGGGGCAGAAAACCCCATTCATGCCTAGGAGCCCTTGCTCCAAATTACACTGAAAAGCCTCCACGAGGCATACAATACTCAATTTTCAAAAGAGCCACTCGCTCTCAAATTTAAGCCTCTCCCAGGCCACACCAAACTCCACCTTCAAGCTGTCCTCAACGGACGTAAACACAGGGGTAAAATACCCAATCTGCTGAGGTCTATTAAATGAAAAGGAGGTTAATTAAATGACCTCTAAAATAACAATTTCAGAGGAGGCGAACTTGCACTCCTAATACACTTTGATTAAGACCTACTTGGCACTAGGCCGTTAATACAAGGGCTAATCCCATACTAAAGAGGTGACTTAAGAAGAGAACAATTTGTTTTACGTTAACGAAGAATAGGTTGAGAAAAATAAGTTCACCTCAAAACAATATGAGTGGGAGCTCGAGAGGGTTAGCACTCTCTATCCCAGTATGTAGCTTTAAAAGAGAATATATGAAAAGAGTAGTTACATTTAGGAAAAGGTTACATGGTGGAACGCTTCGAACCCGCCCCGAGAGTTAAACTGCTGAGCTAGCAAAGAAAGAAGTTATTAATCGGCCATTACCTTGTTGTTGACCGCTGCCGAGGAAAGAGGCGCTTCCCGCCTCCTGCTATGTGCTTTATACACTGAAAGATGGAACAGAAGTGGCCCGGAGACCCTAAAATCAGCAGTTTATATACTCTCGCGGAAGGTTCTAGGCGTTAGGGGAATGAGAACACCCTCCCACGAGGATTTTATTGGTTCATCTATAAACCCCCTACACAATACTAAGAAGAAACACATAATTGGTGGAAAATTAATTTAAGAAATTCGGGATAGGCTAGATTTAAAACAAGGGGAAAGAAGGGGTTAATATTGCCAACTTAACCAATGACTGAAAGAAATTTAGCAAAGAACGAACATTTGAAATAAAAATTTCTCCAACAAAATAGTTCTTTGACTCCGCACTAGGGTGCACTATTGTTGATCTTCAGTAGTGTCCTCTAGAAGAGAAAGTTCACACTTCTTACTTCAAGCAAAACAAAAACACATAAAAAATGACACAGTTCAAAAACTCAAAATTTTCCACGTGGTGACATCTTCTGAGAGGGTAGCGAATTAATAGCGTATATAAAGTTCAGACTTCCTCCAGCAGAGGAGTTTCAACTGGCGCAAATTTTAAATTAGCGGCGTGGAGGTGTACCGCCCGGTACAAATACAACATGGTAATATGATTCCAACTTTAAGACAGGTAATAAATATGATAGTGTATAAAATTGCAGGTACTGGCCGTGACTTGGTTAATTATTGTGGAACACCTTGTTGTGGAGGGTCATTGTCTGGAGAGGCTCGGAAACAGTGGAACTGGCCGCTCATTAACCGTCTCGTCTTAATGAGCATTCCTCCCCAATGAAGTAATTTTGGAAAGAAAACAATGATGATAATGGATAATAAAACTGGTGTTATAAGTTTATATACCGTCCTGGCCCACTGTTCATTTATTATAACAGGTTGTAGGTAGCCCTAGTGTCATCGGTCAATATTCAACCAGAATTTAGGGCAACCAACATTCCTCAATCGCCCTTATTTCTTCCAGATTACTTCTGGCTTTAGAAATGAGCGCTCAAAATGTTGTCAGCCATCGTCGTCATTCTATGTAAAGATCATCTTTTTGGTGCTCCTACAGCTTAGAAAATTATAGCAGTCTATTTTATTTCTGATGTAACGTCATTTAGACAAAAAAAAAAAAGCCATTATATTATACTTGACCAGAGCCTCCGTGGCTCAGGCGGCAGCGCGCCGGCTTCTCACCGCTGGGTTCCGTGGTTCAAATCCCGGTCACTCCAAGTGAGATTTGTGCTGGACAAAGCGGAGGCGGGACAGGTTTTTCTCCGGGTACTCCCTGTCATCTTTCATTCCAGCAACACTCTCCAATATCATCTCATTCCATCTGTCATTCATTAATCATTGCCCCAGAGGAGTGCGGCAGGCTTCCGAAGAGCCGGCACAATACCAATCCTCGCCGCTGGATGGGGGCTTCTTTCATTCCATTCCTGACCCGGTCGAATGACTGGAAACAGGCTGTGGATTTTCATTATACTTGACCAGAAGAGATCAGTTGTGCCTGGCTGAGTGGCTCAGACGGTTGAAGCGCTGGCCGTCTGACCCCAACTTGGCAGGTTCGATCCTGGCTCAGTCCTGTGGTATTTGAAGGTGCTCAAATACGTCAGCCTCTTGTCGGTAGATTTACTAGCACGTAAAATAACTCCTGCGAGACTAAATTCCGGCTCCTCGGCGTCTCCGAGAACCGTAAAACCAGTTAGCGGGACGTAAAAATAGCATTATTATTATTATTATTATTATTATTATTATTATTATTATTATTATTATTATTATTATTATTAAGAGATCAGTTTACAAAGTGAGCCGACCCCTAATGCAAGTTCACAGCTGCGTGCCCCTAACCGTACGGCCCACTCACTCGGTAAAACATAATATTAGTGTATAAAATAATATTTATCAAATTTTATGCAGTGTTAAAAATTATAGTACTCTAATGTATGTTAAAATACTAACATAATCTACCAGTATCTTATGCACAGGAATAAATACTTGTTTAACCCCGTTGAAACACTAGAACAGTGCATTAGAAGCTCCCTTCACCATTCCAGAGATGAAAGCAGCCGACTGCCTGTTACTCACAGCAAGAGTAACAATCCATCACAAACTAGGGTTGACGAAGAGTACTGTACATGGAATGTTCCTTAGGATGCTAGGGTTGTTGACCCCTAGCGGCCCTTTAAACAACTTTATAAATATATTCCTCGCCCGCGTAGGTTTCTGGTCGGAACCGGATCTATTAACATTGTATCACCAGTACACATTATCCAGATACGGTACTTTAAATAAACAAAAATAATGTCTTCCAAATAGAACACTTCCCTGGCACTGAAATCTGGAGGAGCTTTGGAATGAGAGCAACAAACAGGTAATTTACTGTACTGTTATAAAGGCAGGGTTTTAAATGCATTTCCCCTAACCTCAGCTAGGACTGAATAGAAGGACATCAATTAACAAAATCCGTGAGTTTAAAACAAACAAAGAAACAAACAAACAAGCAAACTCCCATTGTGCTACAGCCCCGATGAGCTTTGGTAGCGACCCCTGCTCAGCCCGAAGGTCCGAACATTACGAGGGGATGAATGGTCAGCGGGATGAATCCTCTCAGTTGAAATATTTGCCTTTCTAAGACGGGGACATTTTCTTTCCGTCAGATAGCTCCTCAATGCTAAATGAACCTCCAGGCAGCTCCCAGACCCAGGTAAAAATCCCTGACCTGATCGAAATCAAACGCGGGACACCGGGTAAGAGGGAGGCACGCTATCCCATAATAATAATAATAATAATAATAATAATAATAATAATAATAATAATAATAATAATAATAATAATAATAATAATAATAACTGTACCGGAGGTACACCCACCCCGTGCATTTAAAACTAGCGCCTTGGAGAAGGCCATCTAGAACAGGAAATCTGAAACTCACTTTGGAAATAGTTTGAGCATTTCTCCACAGATGGCATTACTATCGACTGATGTTGTGCCCTTTGGGGTGAAGATGAACTATTCATTTTCAAGTTAATTTTGTATGTCAAGGTTTCCTAAACTGAATTGTCTAGGCCTATAGTTTGCTTTTGGTGTTCAAAAGTTTTCAACACTTTTATCTCTTCGCGCCAACTTAATTCGTTAGCCAATTAGAAAATGTGTACGTTTAAGTAACCAAGCACGGTTTTTGATATTTATTTGGTTATCCAATAAAATTATGGGTGTGTCAGGGTTTCGACCCAGAGAAATCGGAACCTTCCACTCCGCTATAAAATCTGGCACTTTCCGGGCCATGTTGTCTTTGTGATCGCTCCAGTCTAGAGTGTGTACGTAACGGAGGCAGGGGGAAAGACTCCCTCGTCCATCTTCGGGACGTCCCCCAGCTCAAGGTGATGGCAGATTCGGCTTAAGAACGTAATAGTCTTTGAAAGCTAGCTCGAGGGGAAGGTTTCCAATTTCTTTCGCAATGTAACTTTCATTTCTTAGTGTAAATTCTCACTCAAATCTAAAGAACTTACTCGAAACAGGGAATAAAAAGTGATACGCTCAATTTGATATTGAGGTGACTGATTTCGTAACCTTTATCTCTTAATTTTGCAAACTTTCTTGCAATCTAGTCACCTCCGTAGTATAGGCTTAACCTCTGTAACGTCGTGCCATGAGCCCACATAGGGTTTTCATGTGAATTTCAAGGAGTGTAGGTGTTCGCCTCCTAACATTTTTCTTTTCGGCAAGTAACGTTAACATTTTGTCTTTACCAAAAACCATGTAGAATGGGTACTTGTTACCCCTGTTAAACTCAACTCAATTTCATTCATTTCAAGGCAATTAGACTATTGAGCCGATAAGACGGTGTATACTGTTTAATTTTGTTAAAAGTAGGTTGTGCCTCTGATAAACAGGAAAAGTGTAAAATTGTAGAACAAAGATGCTCTTCCTACTGGTGTAAAAGAAGTTGGGAGATCCTCCTCCTTGACTGTTGGTTAAAAGGAACAGTAGCGCTCATGTAAAATTTTGTAATTAGAGAGCTTCAAGCTCGGGTTGTTAAATGGTTATTAATTGATTATTCTGATTTTTTCTAACATTGTTACCCTAGCTCACAAGGTAGTTTTGTACCTGATTTATTATTTGCTTAGCAATATGTAAAGTTTAAGTAGAAAAGAAAAAAAGAGAAAAATATACAGCTCGAAATGTAAAGTTTTAAATTAATCTTCTGACTTATCAATATCCACCCATTCATGCCCGCACCTTCCTTCACCTCTGTACACCACGGTATCCCCGTAATAATAATAATAATAATAATAATAATAATAATAATAATAGTAATAATAATAATAATAATAATAATAATAATAATTGTACCGGGCGGTACACCTCCACGCCGCTAATTTAAAATTTGCGCCAGTTGAAACTCCTCTGCTGGAGGAAGTCTGAACTTTATATACGCTATTAATTCGCTACCTTCTCAAAAGATGTCACCACGTGGAAAATTTTGAGTTTTTGAACTGTGTCATTTTTGATGTGTTTTTGTTTTGCTTGAAGTAAGAAGTGTGAACTTTCTCTTCTAGAGGACACTACTGAAGATCAACAATAGTGCACCCTAGTGCGAAGTCAAAGAACTATTTTGTTGGAGAAATTTTTATTTCAAATGTTTGTCTTTGCTAAAAAAAATTCAGTTATTGTTTAAGTTGGCTGTATACCCCTCTCTTTCCCCTTGTTTTGCATTTAACCAATCCCGAATTTCTGTTATTAATTTCTGACCAATCGTAGGTATCTTCCCCCAACTTGAATATGTTGCTGTATCCTACCCAATAAAAAGTTTGTGGGAGGGTGTTTTCATTCCCCTGACACCTAGAACCTTCCGCGAGAGTATATAAACTGCTGATTTTAGGGTCTCCGGGCCACTTCTGTTCCATCTTTCAGTGTATTAAGTACATAGCAGGAGGCGGGAAGCGCCTCTTTCCTCGGCAGCGGTCAACAACAAGGTAATGGCCGATTAATAACTTCTTTCTTTGCTTGCTCAGCAGTTTAACTCTCGGGGCGGGTTCTAAGCGTTCCACCATGTAACCTTTTCCTAAATGTAACTACTCTTTTCATATATTCTCTTTTAAAGCTACATACTGGGATAGAGAGTGCTAACCCTCTCGAGCTCCCACTCATATCGTTTTGAGGTGAACTTATTTTTCTCAACCTATTCTCGTTAACGTTAAACAAATTGTTCTTTTCTTAAGTCACCTCTTTAGTATGGGATTAGCCCTGGTATTATCGGCCTAGTGCCAAGTAGGTCTTAATCAAAGTGTATTAAAAGTGCAAGTTCGCCTCCTCTCAAATTGTTCCCTTAGAGGTCATTTAATTAACCTTCTTTTCATTTTATAGACCTCAGTAGATTGGGTATTTTACCCCTGTGTTTATGTCCGTTGAGGACAACTTGAAGGTGGAGTTTGGTGTGGCCTGGGAGAGGCTTAAATTTGAGAGCGAGTGGCTCTTTTGAAAAGTGAGTGTTGTATGCCTCGTGGAGGCTTTTCAGTGTAATTTGGAGCTAGGGCTCCTAGGTATGAATGGGGTTTTCTGCCCCTCTGTTGAAACTTGTGTTTGGAGGTAAAACTGAGCTGATTGCCCAGGCATTGTGTTTTCAGGGCTCGAAGCCCAAATCCTGTAAATATTGTAACTACCCTTTGACTTGCTACTTTGTACCTGCCATGCTTGTTATTTCTTTGTTTTTGAAAAGAAAATATAACCTGGTTAAATTTTAATTAATTTTACTTTAGTAGCTTGAGACCCGTTCACCACCCCGCACCTTCTTTCATGCATAACTACCACAAAAACACGGTAACAAGTGGTAGCAGAGCGTGGTTGAATGGGTCTCAATTTAGCCCCTTTTGACGGCTAAACATTGTTTTGTTCCGAACTCTAACTATTTTCCCAGTTGCTGGAATCTTTTGAGTTTTTCAAAATTGTTCTGTCACCATGCCCGGCCCTCGCGATGTTCTCCATCTTAACTATTTGCGCAAGGAGGAGTTGATCTATGAATTGACTATTAGAAATGTACAATCTGGAGGCACGGTTGCAGTAGACACAAACAAGCTTAAAGAGTCCCTAGATTTGCCCATTTCCATCCCCAATTTGGGAGAGAAGGAAATTGACGACTCTCTTTCCACGATCACGGAGAATATTACTGGGCTAGCTTCTGTAGTTAGTTTTTTTTATGAAAATGATCCTTCTCCTAATCAAATTAAGCGTGTGCAAGCTAGGCTGTCTCATTTTTCCAATAGAGTTAACGATCTGTTGTCTCTAAAGTTGAATGACGTTCAGAAGAAGGAAGCTAGTACGCTGCTTGAAAATATGTCTGAATTATCCAGCAAGGTCACTCAATTGTTAACAGGGGAGGTTCCTCCCAAAAGCGATCTACCCACCACAGTGAATGTAGGTAGCGAGGAAGAGCCTCATAAGGGAGAAGTTAATAGGAAAACCATCGCCGCTCAAACTATCTCTGCCCCATTGGACAACGAATCTGAACGCCGTGCATCGTTGAGTAACATCCGTTCTGAATTAACTTCCTTGCCATTGAAACCTTTACCTACTATGTCACCCGGGTTTAGCAGCTTGCCTCACCCATTGGCAATGTTGCTCAGAGGTATCTCTAAGTTTTCGGTTAATACCACCAGTGAAGTAATTTCATTTTTAAGATTTCTAGTTGAATTTCAGGATCATGCCCTTGTGTTTTCTCTTTCTCCATGTCAAATTTTGCAAATTATCTATCCTTATGCAATTGGTATTCTTTCTGACAAATTAGTAAGAGCCATAGCCGAACAGTCATCTATTGAAGATTTTCATGCACACTTGCTTGCAAATTTTATTCCCGCCCGCGCGAGGTCTTCTCTGATTCAGAAGTACTATTATCGTGTACAGCGATTGGATGAGAACTTGGCTGATTTCATACAAGACATTAAGTTTTATACTAGGGTGTTTGCTCTTCACTTCCCTGAGGATCAAATTGTACAAGCTATTGTGGAAGGTATTTCACCATCTTATAGGTCATACTTGTGTTTCGCGGCGTGCCCGCAAACTTTCTCTGAACTTGAAGCGTTGGCCGTCTCAGCGGAAGGAGTTAGGTACGCCGATTCTTTGCGTGTGGCAAAAGAACCCCCTCCTTCGTTTAGTAATACTCGGCCTCCACCTCGCCGACCAGTCACACCCCGTAAATGTTATGCTTGTGGGTCGCCTGACCATCTGCGCAATAAGTGTCCACTGATCAAGTCTAGTAGGGCAAATAATGGAGCTGGGTCAGCACAAGGCTGTTTTAAATGTGGGGCTTTCTCACATATTGCCAAGAACTGCCCAAACTCGAATAGCACCCCCTCCTGCTCAACTTCTGGTGCAGATTCTACCTATGCCAATAATAATAAGTGACTAGTGGCTTCGGCTGAGTCGACTAGTCCATCTTCCCGAGACTCAGCCCCTGGTAAACAGGTTGTAAATTCAGGGAACGAGCAATTTTCAAATTTATCTTTTGAAGGTCCCAAAGAGTGTCTTAGGATTGCGGCGGATTCCCCCGCACCGGTTCCTTTTCTTAAGATTGAGTTAAATAACGAGCCTATTACAGCTCTCTTAGATTGAGACAGTGTTTGTTCGATTATTTCGGCTGAATGGTATTCTAAATTGAAATCTGTTTGTAAACTACCTGACTATGTCTCATCTCCTGTTCAATATGTTTCGTCTAATTCTTCCCCATTAGAAATTCTAGGTTCCTTATTGGTCAAAATTCGTATTTTTAAATTCACTTGGAAAGTTAAATTGTTTGTGGCCAAGCTCTTGTCTTGCCCCATTATATTGGGAGAGGACTTTATTTTTCACACTGGTCTTGTGCTCGATCTTCAGAGTAGGTCTTGCACTTTCAAATTTGCCTCTAATTGTAGCATCCCTTTATTAAAGTGTAATTCTGCATCATGTTCTTCTATTTCGCCTACCCAGGATGAGATGTTGTTAGACCTTAGACATCTACCTGAGGAGCAGGCTGATAGTATTCGTAAGCTGTGTCAGTCGTTTCCAGAGGTGTTTTCTGATACTCTTGGTGTTACTGACCTGATAGAATACAAAATTGAGGTCACGGATTCGATTCCTGTCCGTTTTCCACCGTATAGGCTATCTCCACCTAAAATGAAGGCTCTGAAAGAAATTATCGATCAGATGTTGAAGGATGGTATTATTAGGCCCTCTAAGTCAGCGTATTCCTCGCCTATTTTTCTAGTCCCGAAACCCCAAGGGGGCTTCAGGCCTGTCATTGATTACAGGGCTCTCAATCGGAAGGTGGTGTTACAATCTGTGCCCCTTCCCGACATTCATTCTTGTTTTTCATGGTTTCGTAAGGCCAAGTTCTTTACTATCTTGGACTTGAATCAGGCCTATAATCAAATTCCCCTTGCCGAAGAGTCTAAACACCTTACAGCGTTTGCCACGGGCTGGAATTTATATGAATACAACCGCGTGCCTTTCGGGCTCCCCACGGGAGCAGCTGTACTCACTAGGCTGCTAGATAGGGTCTTCTCCGACATCAAATTTGAGTACTTATTTCACTACTTGGATGATGTCGTCGTATTTTCAGAGACTTTTGAAGAGCATCTAGATCATCTGCGAGAAGTTCTCGATCGCCTTCGTAAAGCTGGGTTAACTGTTAAGTTGTCCAAGGTTGCCTTTGCTAAGCCCTCTATGTCTTTCCTAGGGCATATTGTGTCACCTGATGGTGTAGCCGTCGATCATTCTAGAACACAGGCCATCCGTGATTTTAAACCTCCCAAGGACATCAAAGGCATCGCCAGGTTTATTGATATGGTGAATTTCTTCAGGAAGTTTATTCCTAACTTCGCTAATAGAGCGGCGCCCTTAAACCTTCTTCGTAGGAAAGGCATCAAATTCGAGTGGGGACCTTCTCAACAAGCCGCTTTTGAAGACCTTAAATTAGCTCTTTGTAATGCCCCTGTACTTGCTATGCCTGATTTCTCGAAGAAATTCATCGTCCAAACCGACGCGTCGTCGTCAGCAGTAGCGGCAGTCCTTCTTCAAGAGACTGAACTAGGGAGGCGACCCATCGCCTATGCATCTAGGACCTTGTCGGCTCAAGAAGCCAAGTATTCCATATATGAGCTAGAAGGTTTGGCAGTCTTATTCGCCTTAGAGAAGTTCCGTCTCTATCTGGAACATGTTAAATTCGACCTGGAGACAGATAATCAAGCCTTAAGCTGGGTCTTAGGTAGGCCGCGTCGTACTGGTCGTATAGCCCGTTGGGCCATCCGTATTTCTGCCTTCCAGTTTGATGTTAGACATATCAGAGGTAACGAAAATATTGTCGCTGATGGACTCAGCCGTATGTTTTCAAACGACGTCGAGACCCAAGAACCGGTCGACAGTTCATCACCTCCCGAGTCCATACTATCTGATGTTAATGCCATCTTAACGGATGCCCCCATGCTCTTTAGGGATATCGAGAAATACCAACATGAAGATCCGACGCTGGCTCCGATAATGGAAACCCTTTCTTCTGGGGAACATGTCGTCCCTTATGTTCTGAGGAATGGTGTTTTATGTTGCCCTTCGAGGCATGACAAGATGATGAAGGTTGTCGTTCCAGCTGTCCTTGTGCCTATGATCTTCAAATACTATCATGAGACCCCATTGGGGGGGGCATCTGGGAATATTTAAAACTCGTGAAAAGATTCGTGAAATGTTCATCTGGAAAGGTATGGACGGTGAAATCCGTGAACTTGTAAAAGCTTGTAAATCTTGTTTGCTCAGTAAACCCACCATGTCCACCAAGGTAGGCCTTTTGTCTTCGCATCAAGCATCGCGCCCCATGGAACGCCTGTATATTGATTATGTAGGACCCTTCCCCCAGTCGAAGGGAAATGCCAACAAATTCATCCTTGTATGTGTAGATGGTTTTACCAGATTTTCCTGGTTATTTCCGACTAAGCTGGCTACCGCTCAGTCCACCATTACTTGCCTAAATTCTATTTTTGCTTCTTTTGGTCCGTGCCAATATATTGTATCTGATAATGCTAAGGCTTTTACATCTAATTTATTTCGTAAATTCTGTTTTGACTTATCCATCTCACATGTAACTACTTCTGCTTATTACCCTCAACCTTCTCTGGCTGAACGGGTTAATCGTAATCTCAGGTCCGCACTTATTGCCTATCATCATGAAGATCATTCCAGGTGGGACACGTCCCTGCATTGGTTAGCTTTTGCTTTGAATTCGGCGGTTCATGAATCACACAAATTTACTCCAGCTTCTTTGATGTTCAAGTTTGTTCCCAACTCGCCGCTCTCTAACCTCTGGTCTCTGAGTGACATTCTACCCGAGACAATAGATCCGGATAATATTAAAGATCTTTGGAAGAAGGCTAAAGCCAATCTTAAGGTATCTCATGAAAAGGTTAGGGAAAGGTATGATCGTGGACGGAGACCCACCACTTTGAATGTAGGTGATCAGGTGATGGTCAAGAACTTTGTTCCCGCGGGCAAGCTTGCCCCCAGATTTCATGGGCCTTGTATCATTCTCGATTTTCTTACGCCAGTTACGTTGTTAGTAAGCAATCCAGCCACCGAGAGGATATTTAGGGTTCACCTGTCACAGGTGAAACCGGTGTAATTTCCGTGTTAACTTGCTTCATATTATTTTGAAAGGAATATGAAGGTTATATTTTTTTTGAGTTTCACTTTTAAGGCTTTCTGCCCCTTCTATAATATTTTGTTTTATATGTAAGCATTTGTGTGAAACCTCCCCCGATTTGTTAAACTGCCATCCTGTCCTTGCCTCGGCCATTACCACGCTCCCGTCTCCTGCTCCAATACACACTGTGGCTGAATTATATTAAATGCCATGGACATCTGCACGCCGCTGACCCCTCAACCTCTTCACCAAGCCTGTGCCCTCAAAAAGATGATGGTCCAACACAATTCTGCCGCCTAGCTTTAATGTTTCAGTGCCCCCGCAGCCACGCGGCGCCATGCAGCAACTGGGGCAGAGGACGGGCCCCCTCTTCTCCAGCGAGGACGTCAGGTGCACGGCGAGCCGGAGCTCTCCTCCCGGCCAAGGCTGATGCGCGGCGCACGACCTGCTACTTGCCCGCAGCCTGTATATGTTCACCGCGGGCGCGGCGTGTTTCAACACTCTGCTCCCCTCATAGTGCGGGCGAGCGGTATCTCAGGGTACTTGAGGGGTCCGAGCGGCCTCCCTTTGGACGCAAGCTGCAACGGCCGGTCTGGCCATTCAACTTAATCAACATCAACTACATGGACAGTTACGATAAGCAATGACTACACTTGGGAATTCCACAGCAATATTTGGCGGCAATTGCAAAAAAAATTTTTTTCTTCACCTCTAAGTATTAAAAGTTTATCTTCAGAAATTCAACTTCTACAAATATAAAGACTTTACTTCACCTGCAACAACAAAATTTTGAAACTGAATCAAACCAAATTAAGAAATCTTATAAATGCTTCTGCAATCAATCTTCATATCCACAGCATAACTTGGACCTTGTTTCAAACAGATTTCATGTGTCACCCCTGGAGGTACTTTTGGGGGGGGAGGTCTGTACCGGGCGGTACACCTCCACGCCGCTAATTAAAAATTTGCGCCAGTTGAAACTCCTCTGCTGGAGGAAGTCTGAACTTTATATACGCTATTAATTCGCTACCTTCTCAAAAGATGTCACCACGTGGAAAATTTTGAGTTTTTGAACTGTGTCATTTTTGATGTGTTTTTGTTTTGCTTGAAGTAAGAAGTGTGAACTTTCTCTTCTAGAGGACACTACTGAAGATCAACAATAGTGCACCCTAGTGCGAAGTCAAAGAACTATTTTGTTGGAGAAATTTTTATTTCAAATGTTTGTCTTTGCTAAAAAAATTTCAGTTATTGTTTAAGTTGGCTGTATACCCCTCTCTTTCCCCTTGTTTTGCATTTAACCAATCCCGAATTTCTGTTATTAATTTCTGACCAATCGTAGGTATCTTCCCCCAACTTGAATATGTTGCTGTATCCTACCCAATAAAAAGTTTGTGGGAGGGTGTTTTCATTCCCCTGACACCTAGAACCTTCCGCGAGAGTATATAAACTGCTGATTTTAGGGTCTCCGGGCCACTTCTGTTCCATCTTTCAGTGTATTAAGTACATAGCAGGAGGCGGGAAGCGCCTCTTTCCTCGGCAGCGGTCAACAACAAGGTAATGGCCGATTAATAACTTCTTTCTTTGCTTGCTCAGCAGCTTAACTCTCGGGGCGGGTTCTAAGCGTTCCACCATGTAACCTTTTCCTAAATGTAACTACTCTTTTCATATATTCTCTTTTAAAGCTACATACTGGGATAGAGAGTGCTAACCCTCTCGAGCTCCCACTCATATCGTTTTGAGGTGAACTTATTTTTCTCAACCTATTCTCGTTAACGTTAAACAAATTGTTCTTTTCTTAAGTCACCTCTTTAGTATGGGATTAGACCTGGTATTATCGGCCTAGTGCCAAGTAGGTCTTAATCAAAGTGTATTAGGAGTGCAAGTTCGCCTCCTCTCAAATTGTTCCCTTAGAGGTCATTTAATTAACCTTCTTTTCATTTTATAGACCTCAGTAGATTGGGTATTTTACCCCTGTGTTTATGTCCGTTGAGGACAACTTAAAGGTGGAGTTTGGTGTGGCCTGGGAGAGGCTTAAATTTGAGAGCGAGTGGCTCTTTTGAAAAGTGAGTGTTGTATGCCTCGTGGAGGCTTTTCAGTGTAATTTGGAGCTAGGGCTCCTAGGTATGAATGGGGTTTTGATGATGATGATGATGATGCTTGTTGTTTTAAGGGGCCTAACATCGAAGGTCATCGGCCCCTAATGGTACGAAATGAAAGAACAAAAATAACAAAGGCATCCACTGACCAAAATAAAAATAAAAAAATGTCATGAAGAATGAATGGATGGACAGGAACCCAAGAAAACACAAAACAAACAAACAAAAACCAGTGGATCGGATTCAATCGAGAACGAAAATAACATTATTACCGACCAAGGAACCACTTATAAAGCACAAAGATGCTTGGTGTCTAAAGGGGGTGCAAAATCCATGTCTAAGGCCCCACAGAATGGTACATGTCGCGAGTAAAATAGAACCATGGTATGTGTCATGTTGGGGTATTAATCAGAAGTAGCGAAGACTCACGGTGTTCCACAAAAGATGGTACTACTCACAAGTATTGCAATACGTACAAGTAACGCAGACCTATGGTGTGTCTCACACAATGGCCCAACTCAGAGTCAACGCAAACCGAGAAGGTTCCCCACCTAGGTGTACTAAACACGGGCGCCGGTATTCCCGTGGTGTTCCTCACATAGTGGGTACTAATCACAGGCAACGCAGACCCACGGTGCTGCACATATAGTGGTACAACTCATAGGCTACGCCCAGACCCGCGGTGGTGCACACATAGGTACGACGCACGGGTACTGGAATCCACCAGGCCAGGCTTTTTACTGCAACGAATCACAAACATATTTCGTACCATGTTAGTGATACTACTCGCAAGTACATGCAACCCATGGTGTTCCCCGCATGATGGTACGAATCAAGAGTAGTTTCATGGTTCTAATTCATTCATCCCTTGGTCGCCCCTTTTAGTCGCCTCGCACGACAGGCAGGGGATACCGTGGGTGTATTATTCGTCAGCCTCCCCACCCACAGGGGGTGTGTGTTTGGTCCGCGAGAGGTATTTTATTTCCCTCAAGTCCGCCGGCAAGCCGGTTAGGACCTGAATGGGGTTTTCTGCCCCTCTGTTGAAACTTGTGTTTGGAGGTAAAACTGAGCTGATTGCCCAGGCATTGTGTTTTCAGGGCTCGAAGCCCAAATCCTGTAAATATTGTAACTACCCTTTGACTTGCTACTTTGTACCTGCCATGCTTGTTATTTCTTTGTTTTTGAAAAGAAAATATAACCTGGTTAAATTTTAATTAATTTTACTTTAGTAGCTTGAGACCCGTTCACCACCCCGCACCTTCTTTCATGCATAACTACCACAAAAACTCGGTAACAATAATAATAATAGTAATAATAATAATAATTCATTGTTACGGCCATCGATGGGCCACTTTTACACAGTTTACTTCTCTTTTTTAACAAGTTGCTTTACGTTGCACCAACACAGATAGGTCTTATGGCGACGATGGGATATGAAAGGGCAAGGAATGAGAAGGAAGCGGCCATGGCCTTAATTAGGTACAGCCCCAACATTTGCTTGGTGTGAAAATGGGAAACCACGGAAAACTATTTTAGGGCTGCCAACAGTGGGGATCGATTCCACTATCTCCCGAATGCAAGCTCACAGCTGCGCGCCCCTAACCGCACGGCCAACTCGCTCGGTGGTACATCTGTCCTTCAGCACCCCAGACTCATGTCTCTTTCTTTGTACTCCCACCAAAGTCTCCCCCTGTGGGTGGGGGCGGTAGAATAACACCCACAGTATGCCATGCCTTTCGTAAGAGGCGACTAAAAGGGGCCCAGGGACTCTGTACTTTATAGTGTGGGTTGACGGCCACGGGGGCCTTAGCTGAGTCCTCGCATTGCTTCCACTTACTTGTGCCAGGCTCCTCACTTTCATCTATTCTATCCGACCTCTCTTGGTCAACAGGCTAGGAAGTCTTCCATTTTCACGCCCTTCGTGGCCCTTGTCTTCCTTTAACCGATATCTTCATTTTTCGAAGTGTCGGATCTCTTCCATATTTTCTCTGTGATTAGTGTTATATAGAGGATGGTTACCTAGTTGTACTTCCTCTTAAAACAATAATCACCACTGCCACTCCCACCAAAGTCGCTTAATTCTTTGACTTCTCCTTCTTCGCTCTTCCACCGACCCGTTTCGCGACTTGGAATTTTTTTGTTTTCTTCCCATGAATACTTGATCTTTTGCTATATCCCTCTCCGACTTCAGTGGTGCGGTCAATTATACATTGACCGTTTGTTTCAAGGATAGCAGGTTCGTTCCTGTCTGAAGTCGGTGGTCTGTGAAAACATTTCAATCTCTACCACTGAGGGCAAATCCCTCCACATCGGCGTCTCCTAAAATCGCAAAAATTAGCTTAGCTAGAGGGACGTAAAACCAATATCGTTATCAGTTGACCTCACAAGACTGAATGAATCCCATCCCAGACCTCAATCAAGGTATAAAATCCTTGAGCAAACTGGAAATCGAACATGTGGCCCTGAGGTAATAGATAAACATGCAACTCCTACACCAGGGGGCTGGGCTTTATGTATATTTGTATTAAATAATTACCAGATGGATAGGAGAGATTATATACTATTTATCCTTCCTTTCAGGTGAGTAACCGGTGGACAACAACGTGTTCTTTGGAGTTTGCCACACCATCCACACTCACAACAGGTATGATATCATTCATTAATAAAAACCTCTTTGATATTCATGTATCCACAAAGTAAGTTCTCTGGTAATTATACTATGTGTACCATTCATATTAGAAATTACCGTAAGATTCATAACCAATAATCAACAATGTTTAGGCTATAATTGAATTCCGTGTAGCTGCATAATTAGTTATAGTTTCATGCTGCCAGTGTGCTTAATTATCAAGAGATTTTCAGTCACTCTCAACTGAATAATAAAATAGATCGTGACGTTTAGCGGTCATTTTTTAATATAATGATATTTTAATATAATTCCATGTATTGGAATTATAGGCAATATTAACTCTACACGTATCTCCAATCACCGACGTTAGCGACATAATCGGTTAATTACTGGCTTACTATTCCCAAGATGCGAGTTCAAACTTGACAAGTTCGGTGAAATTTGAGGGTGCTTAAATGTCACAACTCCTAGTCGCTTGTTTCTGGCACATTAAAGAACTCCCATAGCAAAAGATTCCATTAAAATCGTCAGCAGTTAGAACGGGTCAGAACGTAGTTTAAACTACTGTACTACTAAACTACTACTAAGGTTATAAACAAGTAATTAATTAACCTTCTACTTCATAATACAGAATCGCTATCAGGCAGGTGTTTTTTTTTTTGCTAGGGGCTTTACGTCGCACCGACACATATAGGTCTTATGGCGACGATGGGATAGGAAAGGCCTAGGAGTTGGAAGGAAGCGGCCGTGGCCTTAATTAAGGTACAGCCCCAGCATTTGCCTGGTGTGAAAATGGGAAACTACGGAAAACCATTTTCAGGGCTGCCGATAGTGGGATTCGAACCTACTATCTCCCGGATGCAACAGGCAGGTGTCGATTATAGATAATGATGATAATGATGATGACCATCATCATCGTAATTATTAATCATCCGAACATTATGATTACGGGTCGGTGGAGGCTAGGAAGAATATACGGGCTGTTTCGCCTGCATGTTCGAATGGTTCCAAGTATGAAAACATTTTACGTCATCATGGCTTTTTCTACAGCCTGGTTGAAAACTGGGGAGTCACAGAAAACCAAATTCAGGGCTCCCGACAATGGTGTTGGAAACCACCATCTCCCAAACCGCGTGGCTAACAAAGTAACGTACACTCTAATGCAAGGCCGCGTCTGAAGTTAAATGTTTCATCGAAGACAACTGATGACAAAGCAGTTTTGTTTGAGTGCGTTGTTCTGATGTATTTACATCAAAATAAGTGGATAGATGCAATAGAATATAAGTAGTCCGCCTCTGCGGTGCAGTGGTTAGTGTGATTAGCTGCCACCCCGGAGGTCCGGGTTCGATTCGCGGCTCTGCCACGAAATTTGAAACGTGGTATGAGGACTGGAATGGGGTTCACTCACCCTCGGGAGTTCAAGTGAGTAGAGGGAGTTCGATTCCCTCCTCAGCCATCCTCTAAGTGGTTTTCTGTGGTTTCCCACTTATCATCCAGGCAAATGCCGGGATGGTACCTAACTTAAGGTCATGGCCAATTCCTTCCCTCTTCTTGTCTATCCCTTGCGATCTTTCCATCCCACACAAGGCCCCTGTTCAGCATAACAGATGAGGCCGCCTGGCGAGGAACTGGTCTTCCTCCACAGTTGTATCTCCCCAATCCAAAGTCTCGCGCTCCAGGACACTGCCCCTGAGGAGGTATTGCTGGGACCTCTCGCTGAGTCCGACGGAAAAGCCAACCTGGACAGAAAGAAAGAATTAAGTAATAACACGAAACCGACAACACTGTCGCAATAAGCAGCTGTGATACGTTGAAATTCTTGATATTTTAATATAGGATTGGTCACCGATTCATGAACGTAATAGTTTTCAGTATTTTCATAGCTGCAGTTTTAAATAACGAGATATAGCTATTTCTAGCCAAGTGCAGCCCTTGTAAGGAAGACCCTCCGATGAGGGTGGGCGGCGTCTGCCATGTGTAGGTAACTGCGTGTTATTGTGGTGGAGGATAGTGTAATGTGTGGTGTGTGAGTTGCAGGGATGTTGGGGACAGCACAAACACCCAGCCCCAGGACCAATGGAAATAAACAATGGAGGTTAAATTAAAATCTCCGACCCGGCCGGGAATCGAACCCGGGACCCTCTGAACCGAAGGTCAGTACGCTGACCGTTCAGTCATCGAGTCGGAAAATAACGAGATGAAGCAGTGCGAGATCTATCCACCTAGCTGTATGGTCATCTCCAACAGAATGAAAAGCATTACCTTTATTTTCAGATCCAGTATACAATAGTGTCACGTGTTTTCACATCGAGTAATATTTCCACGGAGGGCGTTATCCAATACGCAACGAACGTCTGTAAAACGAACTGCAATCTAAGTTCAATGGGTGGTATAGAACCTCGTAATTCACAACATCACTGCGAGTGCACGCTGCTTGCATATAAAATGAACCACGACTGGAAATTACCGCACGCGCTAAGAATGTCCTCAAGCTGTACTCAAGTATCAGCACTCTTGACCTTGCGAGGTCTAGAGTGTGCTAGGCTCCTCCTTCATTTTATTCATAGGATTATTATTCCAATGGCAAGTGTAAAAGAATTCAAGATTCCTTGTGAGACATGCAACTTTCTCACTCAAACTTAAGTGGGCCTAATGAAACATTTATGAAGTTCAAAAATCATCCCTAAGAAAGGATTCTTCTTAGATTCGTTCCGTCGGGTTTGGCCGACTGTGAAGGTAGACCACATATCAAGGCCTAGACCGAAATACGTCGGGCAACTAACGGAGGAGCTGGGCTGCCAATATTCTACGTGGAGCTTAAGAGAATGGCACAAGACCGGGACTCTTGGAGAACTGCTACCAACCAACCTCTGGGTTAACAACCTTAGAAGAACACCAACACAGCTACAGCTTCTTCTTCTTCTTCTCCAAGCAGTGAGCAAGTGGCCACGAGATTTGGGTCACGTGGCTGTCAGCTTGCTTTCGGGAGATAGTGGGTTCGAACCCCACTGTCAGCAGCCCTGAAGATCGTCTTCCGTGGTTTTTAATTTTCACACGAGGCAAATATTCGAGTTGTACCTTAACTAAGGCCACGTTCGTTTCCTTTCCACTCCTGCCCTATCCTATCCCATCGTCGCCATAACACCTATCTGCGTCGGTGCGACGTAAAGCAAATATTGTCGTCTCCAAGAGCTGTGTTCGTTACGGAGTCATCTACACTGCCCAGATCGACCAGCTTGGACTTTTTTCTTTCTTTTTTCATTTTTGTTTTGTTATTGTAAATATGGATATAAGTCTTTGTTGCAAAACTTGTCTTTTATATGTAATAATAATAATGTTATTTGCTTTACGTCCCACTAACTGCTTTTACGGTCTTCGGAGACGCCGAGGTGCCGGAATTTAGTCCCGCAGGAGTTCTTTTACGTGCCAGTAAATCTACCGACATCTTTTTATATGTAGCCGATGTAAGTGCTTCTGGCATAAAAATACATAAAACGTTCGTCCTTCGCTAGACGACTCCAGCCCGCCTGGTTACCATGGTCGTTATATCGTTTTAAGGTTCAAGTCTCTATGGCCTGACACCATGGTTAGCCGGTTTGAGTCCTGTTGGTCGAAAAAGTTTTCACCAACAGAATGTTGGCCGGTAGGGTAGAAGAGCTGGTGTGATATACAATTTTTAATCACCAGATTGTGTGCCAAAAGTCTGGATTCAATTCCAAACCTATCCGAAGTGTCCATATGGAATTAGGGCATATGCCGCTGTTGATGGTGATTCGTCCGTCGGATGGGGACGTTAAGCCTTGGCACTGTTCGACAGGAGTAGGCTATGTGCCGGCTCCGAGTTTCATCCTCTCCCTTCCTATCATCATGCATCACGTCATTAATTTCATCTCAATAACTCCTCTGATGAGGTTGACGTCGGCAAGGGCATCCGGTTGTAAAAACTCGCTACGAAATTTCATCCCCCCTTCACACCGACCTCGTATAGAAACGGGACAATGGTTGGACAAACCTCCGAGAGATGATTCCGCTGTTAAATTTCTTTAATAATTAATTACTAATTTCATTACTAATTTCATTACTAATATTCTTAGTCTTATTTTTTTTCGAGATAGGACGACCTCAGTAACGGCGCCAGAATGCCCGTTGACTCCGCAATGTTGGTACATTTGCATCACTTTGCGATCACATACATCTCAAATGAACTATCAAATCAAACACACTTCCAAAGTCTCGACGTACTCATCAAAGGCAAGCATTACGCCGCTATCCAGAGACACATCCCACAGAAACCATGTCTCTAACTCACCGCCATTTTTTTAGTGAAGCCAATTTAACATTGTGATGCGTTTGTTAAACTGTATAGTCTGTATTTAAACTGTTCTCATCCAACCCAAGTTCCTGTACCGTGGCTTTCTATCACCAGTTAGTCACATTGCCATGAAAGGTCCCATTTTGTAAAGATGTTGCTCTTTGACCTTCCTGTTTTCTATATGTACAGAGCTGGCAGCATGGTCTTACGGACCAAATGCCAAAATATAAAAGGGAAAAAAGTCTTGACGTGACAACATTTCACTCCGCAGTCCTGCATACACGGAGGGGCGTTTATCACAGACTGTTTCTGGGAAACTATAAGTGATAGTTTCGATATTGCTGAGTAGTTTAAGGCCTCAGCTAAATGCATCGTCATCAGTCCTAAGACTGCTCAGTTGCCATAAAACATGTTTAAGATCATCCTGTTATTTGACGCTTCCTTCGTTGAAACGTAATTCTAAATGCCACAGCGATGATGCAACCTCTCACTGCGGGGATCTCATGCTTTGAGAATTCAATTTCGCACACTCATTGCATTTCGGAGCGCTGTAATGAATGGCCAGTCGGCCGAATTAAAAACTCCGGTCCCGTTTCATGCATAAATAGACAAACTAACAAATATAAGTGGCACAGTGAGTACAAGTGTATTTTGTAAATAAGTGACTGTGAACATTACAATTTTGCAACAAAATTTCATTTCGCGATTTCAGCAACCTTTCAACAATTGCCAACAAAGTTGTACACTGTGAAGAGAGTTCAACGAGACAAACATGATGGTGAAAGAGTGGCAAAAGCAACTTCATGCGATCTCGACGATGAAGTTAGCACGCCGGTTAAGTCAATCCCACGACGCCGTAACGTCATAATAGCTTTCAACGGTGCAAGAGAGGGCGACTGAGACAAGTGTCTTCGCGGATGCAAACTGTATGGCAGTACGGATTATTTCGCTGATAATTTCTAAATAATATTTATTGATTTTCACTCAGATATACTCTAGAAACCTCGACAAGTCAGTCTTTCATATATTTCATATAGCTATTTTTGCTTGACATCGGTATGGTAGAATGGTGATATATAAAGAGCCTTGAGTTCATAAAGCCATAAATCTGACCTAAGCCTAACTGGCTCCTACCCGCATATAGTGAAACGAAGGAATAAAGGTTCAGAAATAGAACCGCTCAGTATGTTGGTATTTGTCACAAGAGGAAATAAACGTGTCACTGTAGGGCGCTGGAGCCAGGTATCACGCCTATTGTATTATTAACAGATCTATCCGTTTCAATGCCTTGGGTGTAACATCGTTAAATAGTCGCAATATCTGCGGATAATTATTTATAATAGACGAGCTGCTCGCCTCCTTACTCCCACGCCTTCCCAGTTAGCAAAATTTCATAACGCTACTCTTTTGTCGGAAATCACCCAGAAAAAATCGTTCTGATTTTCTTTGAATCTTTTCTACTTCTCGTATGAAGCAAGCCTGGTGTGATTCCCATACAGTGGAACCATAATCTCAGCGGGGTCTTACCAGGGACTTATACGCCATATCCTTTACAGCCTTACTAAAATACCCTCTTTACTAGAGCCCGGATTTTTTAGTAATATCCTAGGGGGAAATATGTGCATAAACATGCAGTAAGTATAATTGAAATACATACTAAAATCACCGCCGTCTCAATCCTATATATATATATATATATATATTAAGACGGCGGTGACTAAAATGTGTAGGTTGATATTCATGAAATATATAATTAAATATGTAATATTAATAAATTATGTAATGTTATTAATGCACTAAATTTACGAAAAATGTTCGTATATTGCTTTTGTCCGACTCGTTGGCTGAATGATCAGCGTCCTGGCCTTCGGTTCAGAGGGACCCGGGTTCGATTCCCGGCCGTGTCGGCGATTTTAATCGCTTCTGATTAATTCTTATGGCTCGGGGACTGCGTATATATATGTCCGTCCCAAAACTCTCCTCTTGATATTCAGATAACATACCACACTATCAACCACCGCAGAAACACGTAATAGTGAAGGGCATCCGGCCATAAAACAAGGTCAAATCCACATGTGCGACGCAGTTCACGCCCGCGAACCCACAGGCGTGGGAAAAAGCGGTAGGAAAATAAGAATAAGAATAAGTTCGTATATTCCTTTCATTATGACTTATGGTTATGATATGAGACAATATAATTTTATTAATTCCTCTATGTTTTATAACAAAGTCATCGTAGTTGCTTTAGATAATTCATACATCTATTTTTTTCTAATCTTGACGGTATTACATAATCAAATGAAACGTATTATCAAAATACTTGAAGTATTTAACAATCATGTAACTTTTTTTTTGCTAGGGGCTTTACGTCGCGCCGACACAGATAGGTCTTATGGCGACGATGGGATAGGAAAGGCCTAGGAGTTGGAAGGAAGCGGTCGTGGCCTTAATTAAGGTACAGCCCCAGCATTTGCCTGGTGTGAAAATGGGAAACCACGGAAAACCATTTTCAGGGCTGCCGATAGCGGGATTCGAACCTACTATCTCCCGGATGCAAGCTCACAGCCGCGCGCCTCTACGCGCACGGCCAACTCGCCCGGTATAATGTAACGTATGCCCACTGAAAACCGCGGAGCATATCACACAATGTATAGCTAGTTTGCTGTTACCCTCATGCCCTGAAAACAAGTAAACATAACTATATTTTTCTTTCTTTCTTCAATTCTTAATCTGTTTACCCGCCAGGGTTGGTCTTTCCCCCGGACTCAGCGAGGGATCCCACCTGTACCTCCTCAAGGGCAGTGTCCTGGAGCGTGAGACTTTGGGAAGGGGACACAGCTGGGGCGGAGTACCAGTACCTCGTCTAGACGGCCTCACCTGCTATGCTGAACAGGGCCTTGTGGGGGGATGGGAAGAATGGAAGGGATAGACAAGGAAGAGGGAAGGAAGCGGCCGTGGCCTTAAGTTAGGTACCATCCCACATGTGCCTGGAGGAGAAGTAGGAAACCACGGAAAACCACTTCGAGGATGGCTGAGGTGGGAATCGAACCCTCCTCTACTCAGCTGACCTCCCAAGGCTGAGTGAACCCCGTTCCAGCCCTCGTACCACATTTCAAATTTCGTGGCAGAGCCGGGAATAGAACCCGGGCCTTCAGAGGTGGTAGCCAATCACACTAACCACTACACCACAGAGGTGGACTATTTATTTTTTATTACAAATTGCTTAACGGCGCACCGACACATATAGGTCTTACACCGTCGAAGGCGTAGGAAAGGGCAACGAGCGGGAATTAAGGTACAGTCCCAGCCATTTACCTGGTGTGAAAATGGAAAACCACGGAAACCCGTCTTCAGGGCTGTAGTGTTCGAACCCACTACCTCCCGAATGCAAGCACGCGCCCCTAACCGCACGGCCAACTCGCTCGGTGTTATTAAATAAAGTTAAACAGAATCTTCCTTTAAATCCCTATAAAGTATCACTTATAGTGCGGTAATTTATTTTAATCGTGATGCCCAGTGTGTGACCAAGTGTGACCATGTTTTACATTGTTATGTTTTCGCGCTGATCTAATAAAATCGTTATGTGCGCTGAGAAGGACCGTTCAACATCGCAGGAAGTCACCGGTGAATCTTAAAAGACAAAACTATCTGGGTGAAAGATTTTCCAGGGACTCGTCCGTTCCCCACTAATGATCTTGCAAACATACAAAGAGCTTGAATGACCTAGATTTCGTTCCAAGACTGCATGGAGTCTGTTAGAAACTCTGACTAATGAAAGGCACCTAGCCATTTCAGATTCTGAGAAAGGATTAATGATGTTGTATGCATTCAGGCACTCGGACCTACTATATTTCATAGACAAAGAGTTAGAAAACCCAATTTTAAAGGAATCTTAAAGCCAACTTTAGGAATTGAAATATATTACATATGACATTGATTTCACAAATTAGTTTACTAAAATTAAAAGAACTGATAAAATATTTAAATATTTTAAATAATTACGTACGTATGTGCAAAATTGTTACTTTGTGACAAAATATGTAAAAACATATTTACTGATATTATCTAGAACTATGTAAAACGAAATACAGGTACAACCATATCAGAATCATAATTCGCCGACATTTTTCATTTTCGGCTGTCTACAAATAATAATAATAATAATAATAATAATAATAATAATAATAATAATAATAATAATAATAATAATAATTGTTACCATGTTTTGGTGGTAGGTAGAGGTGAAAGAAGGTGCGGGCGTGAATGAGTCTCAAACTACGGAATCAAAGTTACTATAAAATTTAACAAGGTTATATTTTCTTTTCAAAATTAAGTAATAACAAAGAACAGGTACTTAGTAGCCGAAACACAATTTGAAATGTACAATTACAGAGATTACAGAATTTGGGCTTCGAGCCCTGAGTTCACAATTCGTGAGCAACTAGCCCAACTTTCCGATATACAAATTTTAACCAAGGGGCAGAAGACCCCAATCAAACCCTGGAGCACTTGCTCCGAATTACACAGTAAAGCCTCCTCGAGGCATACAAAAATTGAATTCCAAAAGCGCAATCTGCTCTCAAAGTGTAAGCCAATCACAGGCCACACCAAACTTCACCTTCAAGCTGTCCTCTAAGGACATATACACAGGGGTAAAATACCCAACCTACTGAGGTCTATTAAATGAAAAAGAAGGTTAATTAAATGACCTCTAAAATAACAATTTGGGGAGGAGGCAAACTTGCACTCCTAGTACACTTTGATTAAGACCTACTTGGCACTAGGCCGTTAACACAAGGGCTAATCCCATACTAAAGAGGTGACCTAAGAAGAGAACACTTTGTTTTACATTAACGAAGAATAGGTTGAGAAAATAAGTTCACCTCAAGACAATGTGAGTGGGAGCTCGAGAGGGTTAGCACTCTCTATCCCAATATGTCGTTTTACAAGAGAATAGATGAAAAGAGAAGTTACATTTTAGGAAAAGGTTACATGGTTGAACGCTTAGAACCCGCCCCGAAAGTTAAACTGCTGAGCTAGCAAAGAAAGAAGTTATTAATCGGCCATTACCTTGTGTTGAACGGCTGGAGAAGAAAGAGGCGCTTCCCGCCCCCTGCTATGTACTTAACACACTGAAAGATGGAACAGAAGTGGCCCGGAGACCCAAAAATCAGCAGTTTATAACCTCTCGTGGAAGGTTCTAGGCGTTAGGGGAAAGAAAACACCCGCCCACAATGTTTTTTATTGGATAGGACCCCGCAACAGATCCAAGTTGGGGGAAGATACCCCTGATTGGATAGAAATTAATTGAAGAAATTCGGGATTGGATACATTCATAACAAGGGGAAGAAAGGGGTAAATATTGCCAACTTAAACAATGATAGAAAAAAATTTAACAAGGAACAAACTCTTGAAATTAAATTTTCTCCAAAAAATAGTTCTTTGACTCCGCACTAGGTTGCACTATTGTAAATCTTCAGTAGTGTCCTCTAGAAGAGAAAGTTCACACTTCTTACTTCAAGCGAAACAAAAACACATCAAAAGTGACACAGTTCTAAAACTCAAAATTTTCCACATGGTGACATCTTCTGATAAGGTAGAGAATTAATAGAGTAGATAAAGTTCAGAGTTCCTCCAGCAGAGGAGTTTCAAAAGGCGCACATTTTAAATTAGCGGCGTGGAGGTGTACCACCCGGTACAGACCTCCCCCCCCAAAAGTTCCACCAGGGGTGACACATGAAATAGTTTGAAAACAAAGTCCAAGTTTTGATGTTGATATTAAAATAAATTGCAGAAGTATTTGAGAAATTCTTAATTCAGTTCCAAAATTTTTGTTGTAATTGGTAACGTAAGGTTTTTATGTTTGTAGAAGGCGAATTTCTGAAGATAATCTTTTAAAAGGTGATGAAAAACTTTGCAATGTCCACCAAATTTGTTGTTGAATTCCCAAGTGTAGTCATCTCTTATAGTGACTGTCCATGTAGTTGATGTAGGCTAAGTTGAATGGCCAGACCGGCCGTTGCAGCTTGCGTCCAAAGGAGGCCGCTCGGACCCCTCAAGTACCCTGAGATACCGCTCGCCCGCACTATGAGGGGAGCAGAGGTGTTGAAGTACGCCGCGCCCGCGGTGAACATATACAGGCTGCGGGCAAGTAGCAGGTTGTGCGCCGCACATCAGCCTTGGCCGGGAGGAGAGCTCCGGCCCACCGTGCACATGTCGTCCTCGCTGGAGAGGAGGGGGCCCATCCCCCTCCCCAGTTGTTGCACGGCGCTGCGCGGCTGCGGGGGCACTGAAACATTAAAGCTAGGCGGCAGAATTGTGTTGGACCATCATGTTTCTTTGAGGGCACAGGCTAGGTGAGGAGGTTGAGGGGTCAGCGGCGTGCAGATATCCATGGCATTTACTCAAATTACGCCACAGTGTGTATGAAGCAGGAGACGGGAGCGTGGTAATGGCCGAGGCAAGGACAGAATGGCAGTTTAACGGATCGGGGAAGGTTTTACAAGAGGATTACATATAAGACCAAAATATTATAGAAGGGGCAGAAAGCCTTAAAAGTTGAACTCAAAAAAAAAATATAACCTTCATATTCCTTTCAAATTATATGAAGCAAGTTGACACAAAATTTACACTGGTTTCACCTGTGACAGGTGAACCCTAAATATCCTCTCGGTGGCTGGATTGCTTACTAACAACGTAACTGGCGTAAGAAAATCAAGAATGATACAAGGCCCATGAAATCTGGGGGCAAGCTTGCCCGCGGGAACAAAATTCTTGACCATCACCTGGTCACCTACCTTCAAGGGGGTGGGTCTCCGTCCACGATCATACCTTTCCCTAACCTTTTCATGAGACACTTTAAGATTGGCTTTAGCCTTCTTCCAAAGATCTTTAATGTTATCCGGATCTATTGTCTCGGGTAGAATGTCACTCAGAGACCAGAGGTTAGAGAGCGGCGAGTTGGGAACAAACTTGAACATCAAAGAAGCTGGAGTAAACTTGTGAGATTCATGAACCGCCGAATTCAAAGCAAAAGCTAACCAATGCAGGGACGTGTCCCACCTGGAATGATCATCATGATGATAAGCAATCAGTGCGGACCTGAGATTACGATTAACCCGTTCAGCCAGAGATGGTTGAGGGTAATACGCCGAAGTAGTTACATGAGAGATGGATAAGTCAAAACAGAATTTACGAAATAAATTAGATGTAAAAGCCTTAGCATTATCAGATACAATATATTGGCACGGACCAAAAGAAGCAAAAATAGAATTTAGGCAAGTAATGGTGGACTGAGCGGTAGCCAGCTTAGTCGGAAATAACCAGGAAAATCTGGTAAAACCATCTACACACACAAGGATGAACTTGTTGGCATTACCCTTTGACTGGGGGAATGGTCCTACATAATCAATATACAGGCGTTCCATGGGGCGCGATGCTTGATGCGAAGACAAAAGGCCTACCTTGGTGGACATGGTGGGTTTACTGAGCAAACAAGATTTACAAGCTTTTACAAGTTCACGGATTTCACCGTCCATACCTTTCCAGATGAACATTTCACGAATCTTTTCACGAGTTTTAAAGATACCCAGATGCCCTCCTAATGGGGTTTCATGATAATACTTGAAGATCATAGGCACAAGAACAGCTGGAACGACAACTTTCATCATCTTATCATGCCTCGAAGGGCAACATAAAACACCATTCCTCAGAACATAAGGGACAACATGTTCCCCAGAAGAAAGGGTTTCCATTATCGGAGCCAGCGTCGGATCTTCACGTTGGTATTTCTCAATGTCCCTAAAAAGCATGGGAGCATCTGTTAAGATGGCATTAACACCAGATAGCATGGACTCGGGGGGTGATGAACTGTCGACCTGTTCATGGTTCTCAACGTCGTCTGAAAACATACGGCTGAGTCCATCGGCAACAACATTTTCGGTACCTCTAATATGCCTGACATCAAATTGGAAGGCAGAAATACGGATGGCTCAACGGGCTATACGACCAGTACGACGCGGCCTACCTAAGACCCAGCTTAGGGCTTGATTATCTGTTTCCAGGTCGAATTTGACATGTTCCAGATAGAGACGGAACTTTTCTAAGGCAAATACGACTGCCAACCATTCGAGCTCATAGATGGAATACTTGGCTTCTTGAGCCGATAGAGTCCTAGATGCATAGGAGATGGGTCGCCTCCCTAGTTCAGTCTCTTGAAGAAGGACTGCAGCTACAGCTGACGATGACGCGTCCGTTTGGACGATGAATTTCTTTGAGAAATCAGGCATAGCAAGGACAGGGGCATTACAGAGAGCTAATTTCAGATCTTCAAAAGCGGCTTGTTGAGAAGGTCCCCACTCAAATTTGATGCCTTTCCTACGAAGAAGGTTTAAGGGCGCCGCTCTATTAGCAAAGTTAGGAATGAACTTTCTGAAGAAATTCACCATACCAATGAACCTGGCGATACCTTTAATGTCCTTGGGAGGTTTAAAATCACGGATGGCCTGTGTTCTAGAATGATCGACTGCTACCCCATCGGGTGACACAATATGCCCTAGGAATGACATAGAGGGCTTAGCAAAGGCAACCTTGGACAACTTAACAGTTAACCCCGCCTTACGAAGGCGATCGAGAACTTCTCGCAGATGATCTAGATGTTCTTCAAAAGTCTCTGAAAATACGACGACATCATCTAAGTAGTGATATAAGTACTCGAATTTGATGTCGGAGAAGACCCTATCTAGTAGCCTAGTGAGTACAGCTGCTCCGGTGGGGAGCCCGAAGGGCACGCGGTTGTATTCGTATAAATTCCAGTCCGTAGCAAACGCTGTAAGATGTTTAGACTCTTCGGCAAGGGGAATTTGATTATAGGCCTGATTCAAGTCCAAGATGGTGAAGAACTTGGCCTTACGAAACCATGAAAAACAAGAATGAAGGTCAGGAAGGGGCACAGATTGCAACACCACCTTCCGATTGAGAGCCCTGTAATCAATGACAGGCCTGAAGCCTCCTTGGGGTTTCGGGACTAGAAAAATAGGCGATGAATACGCCGACTTAGAGGGCCTAATAATACCATCCTTCAACATCTGGTCGATAATTTCTTTCAGAGCCTTCATTTTAGGTGGAGATAGCCTATAAGGTGGAAAACGGACAGGAATCGAATCCGTGACCTCAATTTTGTATTCAATAAGGTCAGTAACACCAAGAGTATCAGAGAACACCTCGGGAAACGACTGACACAGTTTGCGAATACTATTAGCCTGCTCCTCAGGTAGATGTCTAAGGTCTAACAACATCTCATCCTGGGTAGGCAAAATAGAAGAACATGACACAGAATTACACTTTAATAGTGGTATTTTACAATTAGAAGCAAATTTGAATGTGCACGACCTAGACTGGAGATCGAGCACAAGACCAGTGTGAGAAATAAAGTCCGCTCCCAATATAATGGGGCTAGACAATTGCTTGGCCACAAACAATTTAACTTTCCATGTAAACTTAAAAACACGAATTTTGACCAGTAAGGAACCTAGAATTTCTAATGGAGATGAATTAGCCGAAACGTATTGAACAGGAGAAGAGACATAGTCAGGAAGTTTACAAACCGTTTTCAATTTAGAATACCATTCAGAAGAAATAATCGAACAAACACTTCCTGAATCAAAGAGAGCTGTTATAGGCTCGTTATTTAATTCAATCTTAAGAAAAGGAACAGGTGCGGGGGGATCCGCCGCAATCCTGAGACATTCTTGAGGGCATTCAAAAGATGAATTTGAAGGCTGATCATTCTCTGCATTTACAACCTGTTTACCAGGGGCTGAGTCTCGGGAAGATAGATTAGACGACTCAGCCGAAGCCACTAGTCACTTTTTGTTATTGGCATAGGTGGAATTTGCACCAGAAGTTGAGCAGGAGGGGGTGCTATTCGAGTTTGGGCAATTCTTGGCGATATGTGAGAAAGCCCCACATTTAAAACAGCCTTGTGATGACCCGGCTCCATTCCTTGTTCCACTTGACTTGATCAGTGGACACTTGTTGCGCAGATGGTCAGAAGCATATCATTTACGGGGGTTGACTGGTCGGCGAGGTGGAGGCCGAGTATTACTAAACGAAGGAGGGGGTTCTTTCGCGACACGCAAAGAATCGGCGTATCTAACCCCTTCCGCTGAGACGGCCAATGCTTCAAGTTCAGAAAAAGTTTGCGGGCACGCCGCGAAACACAAATATGACCTGTAGGGTGGTGAAATCCCTTCCACAATAGCTTGTACAATTTTATCCTCAGGGAAGTGAAGAGCAAACACCCTGGTATAAAACTTAATGTCTTGTATGAAATCAGCCAAGTTTTCATCCAAGCGCTGTACCCGATAATAGTACTTCTGAATAAGGGAGGACCTAGCCCTAGCAGGGATGAAGTTAGCTAGCAAATGGGCATGGAAATCCTCAATAGATGATTGCTCGGCAATGGCACTTACGATTTTATCAGAGAGAATACCAATAGCATACGGATAGATAATCTGCAAAATTTGACATGGGGAAAGAGAAAACACAAGGGCATGATCCTGAAATTCAACTAGAAATCTTAAAGAAGAAATTACATCACTGGTGGTATTAACGGAAAACTTAGAGATCCCTCTGAGCAACATTGCCAATGGATGAGGCAAGCTGCTAAACCCGGGTGACATAGTCGGTAAAGGTTTCAATGGCAAGGAAGTTAATTCAGAACGGATGTTACTCAACGATGCACGGCGTTCAGGCTCGTTGTCCAATGGGGCAGAGATAGTTTGAGCAGCAACGGTTATCCTATTAACGTCTCACTTGGGAGGCGCTTCCTCACTACCTGCATTCACTATGGTGGGTTGATCAGATTTGGGAGGAACTTCCCCAGTCAACAATAAAGTGACCTTACTAGATAATTCGGAAATATTTTCCAGGAGCGTACTAGCTTCCTTCCTCTGAACGTCATTCAGTTTTAGAGACAACAGATCGTTAACCCTATTCGAAAAATGATATAGCCTGCCTTGCACACGCTTAATTTGATTAGGAGACGGATCATTTTCATCAAAAAAACTAACTACAGAAGCTAGCCCAGTAATATTCTCGACGATCGCGGAAAGAGAGTCATCAATTTCTTTCTCTCCCAAATTGGGGATGGAAATGGGCAAATCTAGGGACTCTCTAAGCTTGTTAGTGTCTACTGCAACCGTGCCTCCAGATTGTACATTTCTAATAGTCAATTCATATATCAACTCCTCCTTGCGCAAATAATTAAGATGGGGAACATCGCGAGGGCCTGGCATGATGACAAAACAATTTTGAAAAAGTCAAAAAATTCCAGCAACTGAGAAAATGGTTAGAGTTCGGATCAAAACAATGTGTAGCCGTCAAAAGGGGCTAAATTGAGACCCATTCAACCACGCTCTGCTACCACTTGTTACCATGTTTTGGTGGTAGGTAGAGGTGAAAGAAGGTGCGGGCGTGAATGAGTCTCAAACTACGGAATCAAAGTTACTATAAAATTTAACAAGGTTATATTTTCTTTTCAAAATTAAGTAATAACAAAGAACAGGTACTTAGTAGCCGAAACACAATTTGAAATGTACAATTACAGAGATTACAGAATTTGGGCTTCGAGCCCTGAGTTCACAATTCGTGAGCAACTAGCCCAACTTTCCGATATACAAATTTTAACCAAGGGGCAGAAGACCCCAATCAAACCCTGGAGCACTTGCTCCGAATTACACAGTAAAGCCTCCTCGAGGCATACAAAAATTGAATTCCAAAAGCGCAATCTGCTCTCAAAGTGTAAGCCAATCACAGGCCACACCAAACTTCACCTTCAAGCTGTCCTCTAAGGACATATACACAGGGGTAAAATACCCAACCTACTGAGGTCTATTAAATGAAAAAGAAGGTTAATTAAATGACCTCTAAAATAACAATTTGGGGAGGAGGCAAACTTGCACTCCTAGTACACTTTGATTAAGACCTACTTGGCACTAGGCCGTTAACACAAGGGCTAATCCCATACTAAAGAGGTGACCTAAGAAGAGAACACTTTGTTTTACATTAACGAAGAATAGGTTGAGAAAATAAGTTCACCTCAAGACAATGTGAGTGGGAGCTCGAGAGGGTTAGCACTCTCTATCCCAATATGTCGTTTTACAAGAGAATAGATGAAAAGAGAAGTTACATTTTAGGAAAAGGTTACATGGTTGAACGCTTAGAACCCGCCCCGAAAGTTAAACTGCTGAGCTAGCAAAGAAAGAAGTTATTAATCGGCCATTACCTTGTGTTGAACGGCTGGAGAAGAAAGAGGCGCTTCCCGCCCCCTGCTATGTACTTAACACACTGAAAGATGGAACAGAAGTGGCCCGGAGACCCAAAAATCAGCAGTTTATAACCTCTCGTGGAAGGTTCTAGGCGTTAGGGGAAAGAAAACACCCGCCCACAATGTTTTTTATTGGATAGGACCCCGCAACAGATCCAAGTTGGGGGAAGATACCCCTGATTGGATAGAAATTAATTGAAGAAATTCGGGATTGGATACATTCATAACAAGGGGAAGAAAGGGGTAAATATTGCCAACTTAAACAATGATAGAAAAAAATTTAACAAGGAACAAACTCTTGAAATTAAATTTTCTCCAAAAAATAGTTCTTTGACTCCGCACTAGGTTGCACTATTGTAAATCTTCAGTAGTGTCCTCTAGAAGAGAAAGTTCACACTTCTTACTTCAAGCGAAACAAAAACACATCAAAAGTGACACAGTTCTAAAACTCAAAATTTTCCACATGGTGACATCTTCTGATAAGGTAGAGAATTAATAGAGTAGATAAAGTTCAGAGTTCCTCCAGCAGAGGAGTTTCAAAAGGCGCACATTTTAAATTAGCGGCGTGGAGGTGTACCACCCGGTACAATAATAATAATAATAATAATAATTGTACCGGGCGGTACACCTCCACGCTGCTAATTTAAAATGTGCGCCAGTTGAAACTCCTCTGCTGGAGGAAGTCTGGACTTTATTGACGGTATTAATTTTCTACTTTCTCAGAAGATGTCACTACCTGGAAATTTTGGAGTTTTAGAACTGTGTCATTTTTTATGTGTTTTTGTTTTTCTTGAAGTAAGAAGTGTGAACTTTCTCTTCTAGAGGACACTACTGAAGATCAACAATAGTGCACCCTGGTGGGAAATGAAAGAACTGGGTTTTTTTTTTTTTTTTTTTTTGGAGAAAATGTAATTTCAAAAGTTTGTTCTTTGCTAAATTTCTTTCAGTCATTGGTTAAGTTGGCAATATTAACCCTTTCTTTCCCCTTGTTTTAAATCTAGCCAATCCCGAATTTCTTAACTTAATTTTCCACCAATAATGTGTTTCTTCTTCGTATTGTATAGGGGTTTTCTCGGTGAACCAATAAAATGATTGTGGGCGGGTGTTCTCATTCCCCTAACGCCTAGAACCTTCCGCGAGAGTATAAAAACTGCTGATTTTTGGGTCTCTGCGCCACTTCTGTTCCATCTTTCAGTGTGTAAAGTACCTAGCAGGGGGCGGGAAGCGCCTCTTTCTTCGGCGGCGGTCAACAACCAGGTAATGGCCGATTAATTACTTCTTTTCTTGCTTGCTCAGCAGTTTAACTCTCGGGGCGGGTCCGAAGTTTTTCCATTATGTAACCTTCCTTAAAATGTAAAGAAACTTGTATCTATTCCATCTTTTAAACTGCATATCGGGATAGAGAGTGCTTAACCCTCTCGAGCTCCCAATCATATTGTTTTGAGGTGAACTTATTTTTCTCAACCTATTCTTCGTTAATGTAATGTAAATTGGTCTTCTCTAAGTCACCTCTGTAGTATGGGATTAGCCCTTGTATTAGCGGCCTAGAGCCCGATCAGGTTTTAAACGAATGTATTAGGAGAGCAGATCGCCTCCTCCCAAATTGTTATTTTAGAGGCCATGTAATTTTCCTTTTTTTTTAATTAATAGGCCTCAGTAGGTTGGGTATTTTACCCCTGTGTCTAGGTCCGTAGAGGACAACTTGAAGGTGGAGTTTGGTGTGGCCTTTGATAGGCTTAAAGTTGAGAGCGAGTGGCTCTTTTTTGAAAACTGAGTGTTGTATGCCTCGAGGTGGCTTTGCTGTGTAATTTGGAGCAAGTGCTCCAGGGTTCGATTGGGGTCTTCTGCCCCGTTGTTGAAATTTGTATATCGTAAAGTTGGGCTAGTTGCTCAAGAATTGTGTTTTCAGGGCTCGAAGCCCAAATCCTGTAAATACTGTAATTGTACTTTGTTGCCTTGCTACTCCGTACCTGCCATTCTTGTTATTTCTGAATTTTGAAAAGAAAATATAACCTTGTTAAATTTTCAAACAATTTTACTTTAGTAGCTTGAGACCTGTTCACCACCCCGCACCTTCTTTCACCTCTAACTACCGCTAAAACACGGTAACAAGTGGTGGCAGAGCGTGGTTGAATGGGTCTCAATTTAGCCCCTTTTGACGGCTAAACCTCGTTTTGTTCCGAACTCTAACGATTTTCTCAGTTGCTGGAAATTTTGATTTTTCCTGTTTCAAAATTGTTCTGTCATCATGCCTGGCCCTCGTGACGTTCTCCATCTTGGGTATTTGCGCAAGGAGGAGTTGATTTACGAGTTAACTATCAGAAATGTGCAATCTGGAGGCACGGTTGCAGTAGACACAAACAAGATTAGAGAGTCCCTTGATTTGCCCATTTCCATCCCCACTTTGGGAGAGAAAGAAATTGATGACTCTCTTTCCACGATCGTCGAGAATATTACGGGGCTAGCATCTGTAGTTAGTTTTTTTTGATGAAAATGATCCTTCTCCTAATCAAATTAAACGTGTACAAGCCAGGCTGTTTCATTTTTCAAATAGGGTTAACGATCTGTTGTCTCTAAAGTTGAATGACGTTCAGAGGAAGGAAGCTAGTACGCTGCTTGAAAATATTTCTGAGTTATCTAGCAAGGTCACTCAATTGTTAACTGGGGAAGTTCCTCCCAAAACTGATCACCCCGCCACGATGAATGCTGGGAACGAGGAAGAGCCTCCTAAGGGAGAAGTCAATAGGATAACCGTTGCTGCTCAAACTCTCTCTGCCCCATTAGACAACGAGTTTGAACGTCGTAACTCATTGACTAATGTACGTTCTGAATTAACTTCTTTGCCACTTAAACCTTTACCGACTATGTCACCTGGGTTCAGTAGTTTGCCCCATCCATTGGCAATGTTGCTCAGGGGTATCTCTAAGTTTTCAGTTAATACCACCCGTGAAGTAATTTCATTTTTAAGATATTTAGTTGAATTTCAGGATCATGCCCTTGTCTTTTCTCTTTCCCCATGTCAGATTTTGCAAATCATCTATCCCTATGCACTTGGTATTCTCTCAGACAAAATAGTAAGAGCCATTGCCGAGCAATCATCTATTGAGGATTTCCACGCCCATTTGCTAGCTAACTTCATCCCGGCTAGGGCCAGGTCCTCCCTTATTCAGAAGTACTATTATCGTGTACAGCGTTTGGATGAAAACTTGGCTGACTTCATCCAAGATATTAAATTCTATACTAGGGTGTTTGCTCTTCACTTTCCGGAGGATCAGATTGTACAAGCCATTGTGGAAGGCATTTCACCATCCTATAGGTCATATTTGTGTTTCGCGGCGTGCCCGCAAACCTTCTCTGAACTTGATGCATTGGCCGTCTCAGCGGAAGGAGTTAGATACGCCGATTCATTGCGTGTCGCGAAAGAACCCCCGCCTTCTTTTAGTAATACACGGCCTCCTCCTCGCCGACCAGTCACACCCCGTAAATGCTATGCTTGCGGGTCGCCCGACCACCTTCGGAACAAGTGCCCATTGCTCAAGTCCAGTGTGACCAGGAATGGAGCTGGTTCATCACAAGGCTGTTTTAAATGTGGGGCTTTCTCACATATCGCCAAGAATTGTCCCAATTCGAATAGCACCCCCTCCTGCTCAACTTCTGGTGCAACTTCCAACAACAATATAAAGTGACTAGTGGCTTCGGCTGAGTCGATTAATCCATCTTCCCGAGACTCAGCCCTGGGTAAACAGGTCGAAAATTCAGGGACAACTCAATCTTCAGAGTTATTTTTTGAATGCCCCAGTGCGTGTCTTAGGATTGCGGCGGATACCCCCGCACCTGTTCCTTTTCTTAAAATTGAGTTAAATAATGAGCCCATAACTGCTCTATTAGATTCAGGCAGCGTTTGTTCTGTTATTTCGGATCAATGGTATTCTAAATTGAAATCTGTTTGTACACTACCTGACTATGGCTCATCTCCTTTCCAATATGTTTCGGCTAATTCTTCTCCATTAGAAATTCTCGGTTCTGTAAATGTCAAAATTCGTATCTTTAAATTTACATGGAAAATTAAATTGTTTGTGGCTAAGCACCTGTCTTGCCCCATCATATTGGGAGCTGACTTTATTTCTCACACTGGTCTTGTGCTCGATCTTCAGAGTAGGTCGTGCACATTCAAATTTGCGTCCAATTGTAAAATTCCCTTGTTAAAGTGTAATTCTGTATCATGTTCATCTATTTCGCCTACCCAGGATGAGATGTTGTTAGACCTTAGACATCTACCTGAGGAGCAGGCTGATAGTATTCGTAAGTTGTGTCAGTCGTTTCCAGAGGTGTTCTCTGATACTCTTGGTGTTACTGACCTTATTGAATACAAAATTGAGGTCACGGATTCGATTCCTGTCCGTTTTCCACCTTATAGGCTATCTCCACCTAAAATGAAGGCTCTGAAAGAAATCATCGATCAGATGTTGAAGGACGGTATTATTAGGCCCTCTAAGTCGGCGTATTCGTCACCTATTTTCCTAGTCCCGAAACCCCAAGGGGGCTTCAGGCCTGTCATTGATTATAGGGCTCTCAATCGGAAGGTGGTGTTACAATCTGTGCCACTTCCTGACCTTCATTCTTGTTTTCCATGGTTTCGTAAGGCCAAGTTCTTTACTATCTTGGACTTGAATCAGGCCTATAATCAAATTCCCCTTGCCGAAGAGTCTAAACATCTTACAGCGTTTGCCACGGACTGGAATTTATACGAATACAACCGCGTGCCTTTCGGGCTCCCCACGGGAGCAGCTGTACTCACTAGGCTGCTAGATAGGGTCTTCTCCGACATCAAATTTGAGTACTTGTACCACTACTTGGATGATGTCGTCGTATTTTCAGAGACTTTTGAAGAACATCTAGATCATCTGCGAGAAGTTCTCGATCGCCTTCGTAAGGCTGGGTTAACTGTCAAGTTGTCCAAGGTTGCCTTTGCAAAGCCCTCTATGTCATTCCTAGGGCATATTGTGTCACCTGATGGTGTAGCAGTCGATCATTCTAGAACACAGGCCATCCGTGATTTTAAACCTCCCAAGGACATTAAAGGTATCGCGAGGTTCATTGGTATGGTGAATTTCTTCAGGAAGTTTATTCCTAACTTCGCTAATAGAGCTGCGCCCTTAAACCTTCTTCGTAGGAAAGGCATCAAATTCGAGTGGGGACCTTCTCAACAAGCCGCCTTTGAAGATCTTAAATTAGCTCTCTGTAATGCCCCTGTTCTTGCTATGCCTGATTTCTCAAAGAATTTCATCGTCCAAACCGACGCGTCGTCGTCAGCAGTAGCTGGAGTCCTTCTTCAAGAGACTGAACTAGGGAGGCGACCCATCGCCTATGCATCTAGGACCTTGTCGGCTCAAGAAGCCAAGTATTCCATCTATGAGCTCGAAGGGTTGGCAGTCTTATTTGCCTTAGAAAAGTTCCGTCTCTATCCGGAACACGTCAAATTCGACCTGGAGTCAGATAATCAAGCTTTAAGCTGGGTCTTAAGTAGGCCGCGTCGTACTGGTCGTATAGCCCGTTGGGCCATCCGTATTTCTGCCTTCCAATTCGATGTCCGGCATATCAGAGGTACCGAAAATGTTGTTGCTGATGGACTCAGCCGTATGTTTTCCAACGACGTCGAGACCCATGAACCGGTCGACAGTTCATCACCTTCCGAGTCCATACTATCTGATGTTAATGCCATCTTAACAGATGCTCCCATGCTCTTCAGGGATATCGAGAAATACTAACGTGAAGATCCGACGCTGGCTCCGATAATGGAAACCCTTTCTTCTGGGGAACATGTTGTCCCTTATGTTCTGAGGAATGGTGTTCTATGTTGCCCATCGAAGCAGGATAAGATGATAAAAGTTGTCGTTCCAGCTGTTCTTGTACCTATGATCTTCAAGTATTATCATGAGACCCCATTAGGAGGGCACCTTGGTATCTTTAAAACTCGTGAAAAGATTCGTGAAATGTTCATCTGGAAAGGTATGGACGGTGAAATCCGTGAACTAGTGAAGGCTTGCAAATCCTGTTTGCTTAGTAAACCAACCATGTCCACCAAGGTAGGCCTTTTGTCTTCTCATCAAGCGTCGCGCCCCATGGAACGCCTGTATATTGATTATGTAGGACCCTTCCCCCAGTCAAAGGGAAATGCCAACAAGTTCATCTTTGTGTGCGTAGATGGCTTTACTAGATTTTCCTGGTTATTTCCGACTAAGCTGGCTACCGCTCAGTCCACCATTACTTGCTTAAATTCTATTTTTGCCTCTTTTGGTCCGTGCCAATACATCGTGTCTGATAATGCTAAGGCGTTCACATCAAATCTTTTTCGTAAATTCTGTTTTGACTTGTCCATCTCTCATGTAACTACTTCTGCTTATTACCCTCAACCATCTCTGGCTGAACGGGTTAACCGTAATCTCAGGTCCGCGCTTATTGCCTATCATCATGAAGATCATTCCAGGTGGGACACGTCCCTGCATTGGTTAGCTTTTGCTTTGAATTCGGCGGTTCATGAATCACATAAATTTACTCCAGCCTCTTTGATGTTCAAGTTTGTTCCCAACACGCCGCTCTCTAACCTCTGGTCTCTGAGTGACATTCTACCTGAGACAATAGATCCGAACAACATGAAAGATCTTTGGAAGAAGGCTAAAGCCAATCTTAAAGTGTCTCATGAAAAGGTTAGGGAAAGGTATGATCGTGGACGGAGACCCACCCCTTTGAAGGTAGGTGACCAAGTAATGGTCAAGAATTTTGTTCCCGCGGGCAAGTTTGCCCCCAGATTCCATGGGCCGTGTGTCATTCTCGATTTCCTTACGCCGGTTACCTTGTTATTAAGCAATCCAGCCACCGAGAGGATATTTAGGGTTCACTTGTCACAGGTGAAACCTGTATAATTTCTGTGTTAACTTGCTTCATATTATTTTGAAAGGAATATAAAGGTTATATTTTTTTTTTGAGTTTTCACTTTTAAGGCATTCTGCCCCTTCTATAATATTTTGTTTCATATGTAAGTATTTTTGTAAACCCTCCCCGCACCGTTGAACTGCCATTCTGTCCTTACCTCGGCCATTACCACGCTCCCGTCTCCTGCTATGCACACTGTGGCTTGCTTATATTATATGCCATGGATATCTGCACGCCGCTGGCCCCTCAACCTCTCCACAAAGCCTGTGCCCTCAAGAAAGATGATGGTCCAACACATTCTGCCGCCTAGCTTTAATGTTTCAGTGCCCCCGCAGCCGCGCGGCGCCGTGCGGCGACTGGGTTAGAGGATGGGCCCCCTCTTCCCCAGCGAGGACCACATGTGCACGGCGAGCCGGAGCTCTCCTCCCGGCCAAGGCTGATGTGCGGCGCCCGACCTGCTACTTGCCCGCAGCCTGTATATGTTCACCGCGGGCGCGGCGTGCTTCAACACCTCTGCTCCCCTCATAGTGCGGGCGAGCGGTATCTCAGGGTACTTGAGGGGTCCGAGCGGCCTCCTCTGGACGCAAGCTGCAACGGCCGGTCTGGCCATCCAACTTAATCAACATTAACTACATGAACTATTACTATCAGCAATTACTGCACTTGGGAATTCAACAGCAATATTTGGTGGACCTTGCAAAATTTTTCTTCACTTTCAAGTATTAAAAGTTTATCTTCTGAATTCAACTTCTACAAACATAAAGACTTTACTTCACCAGATACAACAAAAATTTTGAAACTGAATCAAAACAAATAAAGAAAATCTTATAAATACTTCTGCAATTAATCTCCATATCAACATCAAAACTTGAACCTTATTTTCAAACAAAAGTTTATGTTCTTCTGTGTTGCCCCTTGCAGGAACTTTTTTTTTGGGGGGGGGGGGGAGGTCTGTACCGGGCGGTACACCTCCACGCCGCTAATTTAAAATGTGCGCCAGTTGAAACTCCTCTGCTGGAGGAAGTCTGAACTTTATTGACGGTATTAATTTTCTACTTTCTCAGAAGATGTCACTACCTGGAAATTTTGGAGTTTTAGAACTGTGTCATTTTTTATGTGTTTTTGTTTTGCTTGAAGTAAGAAGTGTGAACTTTCTCTTCTAGAGGACACTACTGAAGATCAACAATAGTGCACCCTGGTGGGAAATGAAAGAACTGTTTTTTTTTTTTTTTTTTTTTTTGGAGAAAATGTAATTTCAAAAGTTTGTTCTTTGCTAAATTTCTTTCAGTCATTGGTTAAGTTGGCAATATTAACCCTTTCTTTCCCCTTGTTTTAAATCTAGCCAATCCCGAATTTCTTAACTTAATTTTCCACCAATAATGTGTTTCTTCTTCGTATTGTATAGGGGTTTTCTCGGTGAACCAATAAAATGATTGTGGGCGGGTGTTCTCATTCCCCTAACGCCTAGAACCTTCCGCGAGAGTATATAAACTGCTGATTTTTGGGTCTCTGCGCCACTTCTGTTCCATCTTTCAGTGTGTAAAGTACCTAGCAGGGGGCGGGAAGCGCCTCTTTCTTCGGCGGCGGTCAACAACCAGGTAATGGCCGATTAATTACTTCTTTTCTTGCTTGCTCAGCAGTTTAACTCTCGGGGCGGGTCCGAAGTTTTTCCATTATGTAACCTTCCTTAAAATGTAAAGAAACTTGTATCTATTCCATCTTTTAAACTGCATATCGGGATAGAGAGTGCTTAACCCTCTCGAGCTCCCAATCATATTGTTTTGAGGTGAACTTATTTTTCTCAACCTATTCTTCGTTAATGTAATGTAAATTGGTCTTCTCTAAGTCACCTCTGTAGTATGGGATTAGCCCTTGTATTAGCGGCCTAGAGCCCGATCAGGTTTTAAACGAATGTATTAGGAGAGCAGATCGCCTCCTCCCAAATTGTTATTTTAGAGGCCATGTAATTTTCCTTTTTTTTAATTAATAGGCCTCAGTAGGTTGGGTATTTTACCCCTGTGTCTAGGTCCGTAGAGGACAACTTGAAGGTGGAGTTTGGTGTGGCCTTTGATAGGCTTAAAGTTGAGAGCGAGTGGCTCTTTTTTGAAAACTGAGTGTTGTATGCCTCGAGGAGGCTTTGCTGTGTAATTTGGAGCAAGTGCTCCAGGGTTCGATTGGGGTCTTCTGCCCCGTTGTTGAAATTTGTATATCGTAAAGTTGGGCTAGTTGCTCAAGAATTGTGTTTTCAGGGCTCGAAGCCCAAATCCTGTAAATACTGTAATTGTACTTTGTTGCCTTGCTACTCCGTACCTGCCATTCTTGTTATTTCTGAATTTTGAAAAGAAAATATAACCTTGTTAAATTTTCAAACAATTTTACTTTAGTAGCTTGAGACCTGTTCACCACCCCGCACCTTCTTTCACCTCTAACTACCGCTAAAACACGGTAACAATAATAATAATAATAATAATAATATGCCTTTGCTGATGAGATGTAGTATTTACAGTGCATTATGTCTTCAGGTGTGGACTGGAACAAATTTGTTACTTTCATTGTCCTGTCTCAGTTTCATCCTTGGTTTTGACAATATGAAAGTGACCGAGGTGTGAGTGATTCCTTATGCAGCCAGTCCCTGATATTAATGGTATGAAAATATCGCTCATAGAATCGGTTGGTAGCTGCAGTCGCTTAAGTGCGGTCAGTATCCAGTATTCGGGAGATAGTAGGTTCGAACCCCACTGTCGGCAGCCCTGAAGATGGTTTTCCGTGGTTTCTCATTTTCACACCAGGCAAATGCTGGGGCTGTACCTTAATTAAGGCCACGGCCGCTTCCTTCCCAGTCCTAGCCCTTTCCTGTCCCATCGTCGCCATAAGACATATCCGTGTCGGTGCGACGTAAAGCCAAGGGAAAAAGAAAGAATAGGTTGGTGCATGAATTTCAAAGGGCTTGGTAGACTGATATGTAATACCAATTTCTGTCTCGGTGAGGAAAGCAACGGGAAAATTCTTCACTCATTTCCTTAGTATGCCTCTTCAGTGACGGCTAGCTATATATGACAGCTGTTGGCAGAGCTGTAGAGGATCAAATCAGCCTTCGGGCTGAATACCCAACATATTAATAATAATAATAATAATAATAATAATAATAATAATAATAATAATTGTACCGGGAGGTACAGCTCAACGCCGCGCATTCAAAATTAGCGCCTAAAGGAACTCCTCTATCAATCACAAATGAAACTAATAACACAACAAGTTGGAACTTTAATCAGATGTCTCCACTGAAATATTAAGTAATTTTGTAATTGTGCGGTTTCCTAAACTGACTGAATTTCTCCTTGTTTTGTTTTGATATACATCAAGAAGTTTGGACATTTTTCCACAGATGACACTCCCAAAAAAAACTATGAGCATGCACCCTGGTGCAAGGTGTAAGAACTTAAAGAAGTTTTGTATTCCTAGGTTTTCCATAACTGATCTATGTTCATTTACTTTTGGGTTGGCAACTCTCCTTTTTTCTTTCCGCCAATTTTGAATCTGGCCAATCAAAAATTTCTGTACTTAATCTTCAACCTATCACAGGCTTCTTGTTCGATTCTGAGTGTTACTTTGAGATTAACCAATTAAATTGAGAGGGTGTGGCTGGTTTAGTCTTGAATGATCTCGAACCTTCCCTGAGGGTTTATAAACTGCGACTTTTGACGTTTCTTGGCCAATTGATCGTCGTCAATGAAGACTAGGTTAGTCAACGACTATGCTGGTGTGATATAGGCCATATTGGGCCAACGCAGTTCTTGGGGCAGGGGTGCGCCATCTCTCCCCAAATGTCGGGAGAGTTGGCGCGCTACATTTCCGGGAGAGATGGCGCGGTATTCTTTGAATTTCTATTTAGGTATAAAATGTGTTTCCATCCTCCGATCAGTTTGTTAATAAAATATAAAATATATTGTAGAGCCTATAAGATTGTTTTAAAATTCTGTGTCAAATTATACTAATTATGGAGAAGAGGAAGCAGCTACAGCCTAATCGAAGTTTGTGGTACATGCCTTTAATGAAACTTTAAAGCGTAACATCTCCAACAAAAGAGAAATTTCAGTGAACGAAAAGAATACAGTGCAAAGAAAAATTGCAACCACTGCCACAACGGGAAAGAGTAGGAAAGGAGAAAAACCTCATTCCAATGAAGCAGCCAAAATGATTCAAGATGGGCAAAATAATGCAATATCCGATGATTGCAACAAGTGTGTGGAGTGCTGGGAGAACTATTATTTGACAAAAAAGAAAGAATGATTGGATTAAGTGCACCGTCTGCAACAAGTGGCTGCATGGATTGTGTTCAGTGTATAAGAACTTGTGTAATTATTGTGGACGAGAGAGATTAAGCAAAAACATATCCTAAAAGGACTGAGGGATAAATCTTGAAGTTTAAATAATTAATTGATTTATTAATGACCAAGAAATAATAGACAAGTGAATGTAAATAAGGTAAATAAATGTATTAAACCTGTAATCATAGTTTACTTCCTAATTTCATCCCTCCTTAGCATATCAAGTACATAACACCATCTCACCCGAACACTACGGGAGAGATAACGCAGGTGATACACTTTCAAATAAACGATCTCTTTCTGTAATCTACTTACATTCAGATCATTTCCTTCAAAAGGCAGTGAGGAGAGATATAAGGAATGACGTCTAGCATAAAAATAAGCTAATCGAAATGTTGGCGAAGACTTACTGCACGATCATTACAAAATGTGCGCCATCTCTCCCCGACTTACTCTATATTAACACCTACTGTGTGAGGTACTTTCAACACATCAACTCAGTAATTAAAACTGAGAGGACATTTCCTCTTCGTGAAACGCATAACCTAACTTTAGCATCATACTAGTGATGGGATAATCAAATACTTTCAATAATCGAATAACCTCCATCCGATTATTAAAATAATCGAATAAATAATCGAATAAAATAATCGAATGCGTTTCAGATACCATTCAGTTGTAGTGATGGGATAATCGAATACTTTCAATAATAGAATAACCTTCATCCGATTATTAAAATAATCGAATAAATAATCGAATATAATAATCGAATGAATTTTAAATATCATTCAGTTGTAGTGATGGTGTAATCAAATACTTTCAATAATCGAATAATCTCCATCCGATTATTAAAAATAATCGAATAAATAATCGAATAAAATAATCATATGAGTTTCAAATACCATTCAGTTGTAGTAATGGGATAATCGAATACTTTCGATAATCGAATAAGCTCCATCCGATTATTAAAATAATCGAATAAATAATCGAATAAAATGAAATAATCGAATAAACTATTATTTTGTATTCGATTATCCCACCACTACATCATACCATTGTCAGCTATCCATCTCACAACAACGTCCAGATCTTTCTTGCAGTCGCTCACAATACTGTAACTTATTTGCTATGCTATACAATATAACATCATCCGCAGAAAGCAATATCTGTGATTCCAGTTCATTACTCAATTCATTTTCATACATAAGACAAAATAAAGGTTCTACAACAGTGCCTTGCGGACACCCCACGCCGCATTCTTGATCGTTACAAGATAATGCTTCACCTACTCTAATTCTCTGAGTTATGTTCAAGACGCCTTGCAAGCTTTCACCTCACTATTAACATCTAAGTCTTCTTCTATTAAAGCACTGGAACAGACTCAAAGCTGTTACAGACAGTTAAGCAACATCGGGCGAGGTCACCCACTGGTAGGGTGGACTTACGACCGCATGTTTGTTTCACTCTCACGGATGCCGGAAAAGTGCGAACACGGAAATTTGCGAACACACCATTGCGCACACTAGGGATTATTACTACTGATTAGGGTTGGTAAATATTTCGTTGCAGGAAATATGCAAACACTATCCTGAGAATCCTATCTACCCTGGATTAGCTTTCCGATTTTAAGATTATATTTGCAACCTTCAATACCATGTCACAAACATCTACCAGGTAGTTTCACTGATCTCTATACATGGATCGCTGATGGCAGCTCTCCGCTGCAGGAGAAAGTGCGCCAAGTTGAGCGCGCGGTCCGCCATGTTGGTGTACCCAACTTAGAGCTCTCCGTATGGGGAAGCAATGATAATATAATCAATTTTAAATCGCAATTAATGGCGCATTGGAACAAGTAAAAATATAGGGACATGTTCACTCAAAGCAAAAGGACATTGGGAACACCGACACGTCATTCCGAGGTCAGTAAATCTCCGGGATAGCAATAAAAATGAGTGTAAAATAACGGCCGACAAATATTAACTTAGGTGCTGAATACATGCAATTAGCGATCGGTAATACAATACGAGTAAAAAACAGTTTCTGGAAAGATTGCTGTAAATTTTATACGTGTATGCCAAAAAATTATGCATTCTTAAGGGGCGGTATGGCTCAATTTTTCGTATTTTGAGCCAAAAACTCGGTTTTTCTTTTTATCCATACAAAAATTGCCCTATTCTTCCTCTTCCTTCAGAAAATGTTTTTATTTTAGCCATTCCGGTTTGTTTAAAGCTTGTAGAAGCCATTTAATATGAGCCCGCACGCCATTTAAAAGCCCAGAACCACACCCACCTCTCCTGTAACGGCATAATGATAGTTTACTGTGTGTTTCTTGCTGGATATTCAAGTATTTCGCGGCGTATTTGCCGTAGAAGTACACTTCGGCATGCTGACAGTCACTTGTTTACTACGTAATCAATACAATGACGTTATGTTAGAAAATAGTGTAATTTGAACTGACGGAGAGAATGTTGATGATGCTGATGATGATGATGCTTGTTGCTTTAAGGGGCCTAACATCAAAGGTCATCGGCCCCTAATGGTACGAAATGAAATAACAAAAATTGCTAAGGCATCCACTGACCAAAATAAAAATAAAATATGGCATGAAGAAGGATTGGATGGACAGGAACTCAACAAAACCCAAAACAAACAAACAAAAACCAGTGGATCGGACTCAATACAGATCGAAAATAACATTTTTACCGACCAAGGAACCACTTATAAAGCACAATGATGCTTGGTGTCTAAAGGGGGTGCAAAATCTACGTCTAAGGCCCCACAGAATGGTACATCTCGCGAGTAAAGTAGAACCATGGTATGTGTCATGTTGGGGTATTAATCAGAAGTAGCGAAGACTCACGGTGTTCCACAAAAGATGGTACTACTCACAAGTATTGCAATACGTACAAGTAACGCAGACCTATGGTGTGTCGCACACAATGGCCCAACTCAGAGTCAACGCAAACCGAGAAGGTTCCCCACCTAGGTGTACTAAACACGGGCGCGGGTATTCCCGTGGTGTTCCTCACATAGTGGGTACTAATCACAGGCAACGCAGACCCACGGTGCTGCTCATATAGTGGTACAACTCATAGGCTACGCCCAGACCCGCGGTGTTGCACACATGGGTACGACGCACGGGTACTGGAATCCACCAGGCCAGGCTTTTACTGCTACTAATCACAAACCTATTTCGTACCGAATTTAGTGGTACTACTCGCAAGTACAGGCAACCTATGGTGTTCCCCGCGTGATGGTACGATTCAAAATTGGTTTCATGGTTCTAATTCAGTCAACCCTTGGTCGCCCCTTTTAGTCGCCTCTTACGACAGGCAGGGGATACCGCGGGTGTATTCTACATGTGCGTCCCCCACCCGCAGGGGGTAGTGTGTTTGGTCCGCGAGAGGTATTTTATTTCCCTCAAGTCCGCCGGCAAGCCGGTTAGGACCCCCCTATCCGCCACCTGGGACGCGCCACGTGGGAGTATCACCTCTCCCCCTGCTACGCCTTCGTAGCAGGTTCGTGGGGAGAGAATGTTGTACATCTGCCAAATAGTACTCAATTTATATCTGCCACACATGTATACTTTGATAGTTTAAATATGTTATGTATTTGTATTATTTACATTTAGGAATTCGTATTTGTGTTAATCGTAGTAGTACAAGCATGGTTCCCTTGTTTGTTTATATTTTACTAACATGCAGAAGTAACATGTGGTTTCAATTCAGCGAGTGATATATCTAAACTAGTGATTTTTCATTGATGTATTTCATCTTAATTCCTTTGTAAATGTGTGGGGTATTGCAATAACACAGCACAGAACACCCGTGGAACTACAATCAGGAGGCCTGGCACAATGAACTAAGCATAAACAAAGCAAGCGCTCTCCACGTGGTCCACTGCACCGTGCGCTCCCTGCCATCGTACTAAGCTAGTCATCTTCTATTCGGCTTACAGCTACACAAGCTACCAGCCATCCATGTATAGAGATCAGTGGGTAGTTTTGTAACTAATGCGAACAACAGTGGGGATTTCCGCTGCGGCTGGATCCACCACCGGTTTTGGGCGCATACCTCTACCTTTAGAGATGGGCACTATCGACTGATAACTATCGAACTAGTCGATAGTTTAAACTATCGTAACAGTCGACTACTTTAAAAAACAAGTCGACTGAATTCAGTCGCATTCCCGCCACGCATCTCTCTACGTTTCACTGTCCAGTCAGCACAAAACAAGTCCACTGAATTCAGTCGCATTCCCGCCACGCATCACTCCACGTTTCACTGTCAGTCAGCACAAAACAAGTCGACTGAATTCAGTCGCACTCAAGTCACAGCGACATGGAAGCGAATCGGTTTATGTTCACTTCGGATATGTAATATATAATTATGTTAACTTCATATGTACCTACGATATATGGCGATTTTCTCTTGTCGTTTATATGCTCTTTATTTCGTTGCATATTTGTTTATGTTAATTACGTTAATCCCTATTCATACATAAGGTATAACCATAGCGATCGCTATGGTATAACTATAATAATAATAATAATAATAATAATAATAATAATAATAATAATAATAATAATAATAATAATAATAATAATAATAATCTGAGTAATTATGATAATAATCTAGAAAATACGGTAGTGTTGTGTTTGGCTGTTCTCATCTACAGTATATCTTGATTGTGTACTACAGCAACGCGTTTTACATATTATTATTGTTAACATTGTTCGGGAATAGAGCCTCATTGTCGTCTTTCTACGTTTCACTGTCCATTTAGCACCAAGAAAGGCCATTCGTATGATGTTGGTTCGTATTAAGGGCATCTCTCTATTTATTAGCCCTGTGTACGAACGAGTGCATAAATCGGATTTTAATGCGTGTCTATACAAGTGATTTCTAATTATTGGTACATTGCGTTAAAATGAGCCGAATTCGTAAATGTACTACTCTCCACTTTTGATACGGAGAGTTTCGACTGGAAACATTCGAATGTTTTTCATGGACTGACTAGTTGCGTTATATGAATACTTTTATTCGACTGAAATCATTCGACTGTTCAGTCTTCTCGACAGGAAGTAATGAATACTTTTGCTCGACTGAAAACATTCGACTATTTAGTCGATAGTTCGAAGGGACTATCGCCCGACTAGTCGATAGCGGTTTTCAGTCGATAGTGCCCATCTCTATCTACCTTTGTTCACTTTACTTTTAACCTCCATAGCGTTAGCAGTATTGAGTATGGAAATTGTTACCTCGATCAAGGGTAGGCCCTCCGCTCATTATAATAGTTACGCGTACCGTAAGTATAGAGAAACAAAAGCAGCTGTTGTTACGTGGCTATGTTTACGCCAAAAGTCATGTGACGTAAGGGATTGATGCGGTCGAAGAATGAACAAGTACCTTATGTACCCAAACATTTGTGTGAACCACCTGATGACGCCGCTCAGGAAGTGAAGAAGCAAGTGTGTAACGCCAAGAAGAGGGCTCGAGAAGAAACAACACAGTTATGTAAGATATACATCGATGAAATAGGAAACCTACATAAAAAAGTTAGTAAAGAAACGTCCTTATTTATATTATACTGACTTTCGTATTATATTAACACGAGTATAAAGTACATGTGCCATATGGTAAAATAAAGCAAGAATGAATTTTGTATCACAAATTATATTATAGGTCAATAAATGACAATATGTGTCTGCCTCTGTGGTGTAGTGGTTGGTGTGATAACTGCCACCTCCGGAGGCCCGGGTGCGATTCCCGGCTCTGCCACGAAATTTGAAAAGTGGTACCAGGTCTGGAACGGGGTCCACGCACCCTCGGGAGGTCAACTGAGTAGAGGTGGGTTTGATTCCGATAGAGGTAGGAACCCTCGCTGAGTCCGAGGGAACAACCCTGGAGGGTAAACCGATTAAGAAAGAAGGAGACGAAATGCCAATATGTAATGTATATTTACGAAATTCATATATTTACTATTGTTGGAGGTCTTCTACTCTCTTGACCAAAAGTGCTTTTTTCGTGATTTTTAGCTTTATATGATACTTAAAAGCAAATCTTGACCGAACAAAAATTATAGAACGTAAAATTGGTTATTATGATTTTTTTAAATGCATCGTAAAGTTAGAAATAAGAAAAATAAGAATTAGACAACATACTTCGATTTTTAATATATACTTTATTAATATAATTAAGATTTTATAATTAATCAATTTTGTCGTTTCAATTTATGACTTTGTGACAAAAATGCCCCACGCAGAATCGTTGAAGAGGACCTTGCGAAATCAGCGGAGTAACGAGCGTGGAATCAACAAGAGCCAAAACAACGTGGTGACATTCTCAAGGAAGAAATCGTGAAAATGGCTGATGGTAGCAGTTTTCTCCTAGTAGATGATGCCCTGTTCCCCAATAAGAAGAAAAAACCTACATTCGCCCGTTCCTTCTTATTAAAGAATTAGTTCCACAGTGGTGTCCCAGTAAAATCAATGTCGATTATGAGGCAGCTGCAACTTCGGCTCTACATCAAGTGCCACTTCCATATGAAGAAATGCTTATGGAGAAAATTTCAAAGTCTGGGTCTACACGAGGTATACCGTCAGAGTGAAGGGTTAAGGTTTCACGTCACCATGTGTGCGGCACTGGCATTTTTGAAACTGGAGGATGTAGATGCCGGACGGCTCCAGATTCAGCTCCCGACAACCAAAAACTCTTCGAAATTTTTGACTACTTTGTGGATAGATTGCTACAAAATGAAGAGATCGCCCTAGAAATGTGGAGTTGCTACGGTAAGAGACAGAGAACCACGAATGATGTAGAAGGATGGCATAACAAATTAAATACTATCGTTGTAAACCCCCACCCCAGAGTCAACATGCTGGTGGCATGTTTGAAGGAAGCGGAACACACAAATTCCATATACATGAGGTTAGAAATACATCTTGAAGGGAATAAGGGAAAGAGGAGATACTTGAAACTGAACGACAGGATTGAGAAAATCATAAAAGTATATGAAGACACAAGAGGCATTAGGTCCTGCTTAAAAGCCATTTCTTAAATTCAGAAATTGAAATAAATTACGGTGACCCACATGTAGATATATACGTATGTAAAAATGACGAAGCCTATAAAAGCCGATTTTAAACGACGAATGTATGAAAAAATGACGAAGCCTATGAAGATTGATTTTAAACATGCCAACATAGTAAGATGATAATTATCATTTTGGCAGTCCAAATCCTGTGTAAAGTGTGATGGAAATCAGTTTCAGTAAGTTGTGTGGATTGAAGATTGTTTTATTTACAGGGATCGCTTACATTACTTGTCTTGTTTCTTATTTTCAAAGATAGTGTTCGCAAATCTCCGACAACGAAGTATTCACCAAGACTTGGGAAACCCTGGTCACATAGTAATAATCCCTAGTATGCGCAAATTTCCGCTTTAATGATGTTTTCGCAAATTTCCGTGTTAGCACTTTTCCGCACACCCACTCTCACAGCACCACTACTATTAAATAGATGCTTAACAAGCACGCACTGCGCATACGCGCCCGGCCACACTCTGTCCAATAAATGATTAAACCATACTCCGACCCAAATTCTTCAACAATATTAACGCAGGAGTACACACCATTATGATGAGGCTCTCAAAACCAATACTGGTTGACAGGCCACAACATTCGCGGCTTAGCGACTCACGTCACTAAGGGCCGGTTCTACCACCTACTGGTAAAGTAGCGCGTAATTTGCCCTCCGCGTAAAAGGATGTTTCCGTCCGACCACTCCCAGGTAGCGCTATCGGCAGCATAAATCGTCGTTACCCGGCGCGTAATTTCTCGGCCACTTCGAGGGCCCGATAAGACTTTACCTGCCGGGCAAGTTCTGAGAGCTGAACATTATTAGCTGTATTTCTGGTGATATGCAACTCAAATTAGCTTAGTATACTGAAAAAAGCAGTATATTGTAACAGTGATAGATATTGTATTGCAGGATTTTGAACATTAATGCTTCCCTTTAGTTGCAACGGTCACACCAGCCTCTCGCATCGGTAGCGCAGGGAACACATTTTATACGTCAAGCTTTCGTAAAGAAACTCTAAAAGGATGTAAAATCAAAATCTATTTGGAAATCATTTCAAATGGGCTTTAATTTTCTGCTTTTTCAGTTTTCGGACACGAGATATATATTACAGTATGTATCCTACATAACTCAAGCGTCTTCGTAGCGTAGTGGTTAACACGTACGCGTCGTAATACGAAGTGTGGAGGTTCGAGTCTTTATTATGACGAATCTTTTTTATTTCCATTATTAGCGTTGTGTTAATCTGTATGCCTCTTTTCATACGTTCTTATCACAATATTATGTCTACTAGGAAAATTGCTTTATATGTATGCTACCTATAGCAAGTGATGTTATGATTAATAGCATATAGGACTGTCGCCCAGGTAGCAGATTCCCTATTAGTTGTTTACATAGTCTTGTAAATTATTTCGAAGAAATTGGAAACTATTCCATTCCCGAATTAATCTTCCTATGAATGGATATTTATCCCGATTAGTTCTTTACATTTACAGTACCTTCCAACTTTATCTTCATAAAGTTAAAAATTGAAATGCTTTATCAATAAATGGAAGCATCTGGAACTAAACGAGGTCACAGAACTAGTTGCAAATAGAGCATCGCGGAGATACTTAATCAATTCACAGAAGCCTGCAGATAGAATGCTCAAAGGCAATAAGTCCGTAAAGAAGATGTGTGTGTGTGTGTGTATATACGTATATGGAAGCGCGTAAAAGAGAGTTAAGAACAACGGCAGGGAACGAAAAAACACTTTAAAATGTAAATTAGAAATGCGATGAAAACCTGCGTACCTTCTATTACAGAGCGAGCGACTTGACCAGTCTACTACGAGAATACCTTTCAAAAACGCTGCCTTGCATGGCAGGTTATAACTGGCGTAAGAAAATGTAATCTCGAGATTTTAATCCCAATTAGGTATTGATATTGAAGATCATAGATTAAAATCACGAAAGCTTGACATGAATCGTTGTCCATAACTCTTAAGACTCCCCTTATTAGGCTTTTTGGTGATAATCAGCAGACGCAAGCACAGGGAAATAAGACAATCGAAATGGGTTTCATGCATCTGACGATAGATAGCACCACACTCGAAAGCGAGAAATCGCTGAAAATCAGTCTAGCCAACTTCGTATATCGGTGTCTAGCTCCGGGTAGCTACCTAGCGCTTGCGCGGAGGTGGTTGGACGCAAGCCAAAGTACCAGCCGATTTACACCTCCAGGTAGTTTACCTCCCGGGCAGCTGCCAGCCACTTTACCAGCAGATGGTAGAACCGGCCCTAAGTCGACGAAAAGACTGGGTCTTCCTAGAAATTTAGCCACCCATTCAACCACACATGTTTTACAAATTAGCCTCAGATTACAAAGATCGTTATTTATAATCAGTGCTCTGTTGTAACTAGAAGTAATATAATCATAGCAAAATTCCGTTACTTCAAGACAGTATAAAACTAGGAATTATGAAATATGTAGGCTACCATATGTCTTGGTTGACTGTAGAGTTGCGTGTCTAGAAAGTGGCAGTACTGTAATTATAGGAAGATCATCATTCTTCTTCCAAGAATATAATTGAATGCAGATCTCGTTTCTCATTACTTGAGAGTAAATACAACACATGATTGACTAGATGTTGCATGCTCCTTCGCATTACACTTGCTCACTCATCTGTAGAACGATCAAACTGCGTGATTTCCAAAGGTCCCAGGAATTTTAAAGAAATTTAATCCACAATTTGTAAGTCAGTCACATGTAACAGGGTAAATAGTTTTAATAATCGTAAAGCCTAAGTTAAACAGTTACTTTTTATATACATCTGGAGCCAAAAGTGTTCGAAATTTGACCGTGCTGAGTGGCTCACACGGTTGAGGCGCTGGCCTTCTGACACCAGCTTGTCAGGTTCGATCCTGGCTCAGTCCGGTGGTAGTTGAAGGTGATCAAATACGTGGGCGTCGTATCAGTAGATTTACTGGCACGTAAAAGAGCTCCTGCGGGACTAAATTCCGGCTCTTCGTCGTCTCCGAAAAAAGTAAAAATTTGTTAATGGCCAAGTTATTATTATTTTATTCGATTTTTTTTCGTTATAGCTCATCTGTTCTCTTTCTACGACTAACTTATTTTAGAGTAATTAAGTTAGGCGCTCGTTTCCTATGCACAAGATACCAGAATCGAACCCTGGTACAGTCAGTTAGCATTTTACAGTGCGCAAATATGAATTATTCTTGTTTATAGACTTTGACAGATAAATAGATAGGTAGATAGATAGATCCGACTCTGAGATGAATAGTTAGCGGCACAGTCTTCGGGTCAGAGATTCTTGGTTTCGATTCCTATCACTATCAACCATCACAGAGCCACATAACAGTGAATATATTCCTCTACGTACAGTAGGTATCAGAAAGGGCCCGTGGTCGTTAAACTGAACCAAATCTGCTTGTGTAACACCAGGGTACGGTAAAAGTGGTAGAAGTAGATAGATAGATAGATAAGTAGAGAAATAGATAAATTGATAGATAGATAGAGAGATAGATAGATAGATAGATAGATAGATAGATAGTTAGATAGTTAGATAGATAGATAGATAGATAGATAGATAGATAGATAGATAGATAGATAGGTAGTGTCTTTACTGTGGTGAAATAAGTAATTTCATGTGGCTATTTCTTGCCTGGTGCAACCCTTGTAAGGCAGACCCTCCAACGAGGGTGGAAGGTGATGATGATTGTTACCGTGGTTTGGTGGATTAGCAGAGGTGAAAGAAGGTGCGGGGGTGAACGGGTCTCAAAATACGAGATTAAAGTTAATTTAAAATTTAACAAGGTTATATTTTCTTTTCAAAATTAAGCAATAACAAGCATGGCAGGTACAGATTAGCAAGGCAACAAAAGTATAATTACAATATTTACCGGATTTGGGCTTCGAGCCCCGAATTCACAATTCTTCGGCAATCAGCCCAACTTTACACCAAAATAAGTTTTAACAGAGGGGCAGAAAACCCCATTCATGCCCAGCAGCACTTGCTCCAAATTACACAGAAAAGCCTCCTCGAGGCGTACAACACTCAATTTTCAAGAAAGAGCCACTCGCTCTCAAACTTTAAGCCTATCAAAGGCCACACCAAACTCCACCTTCAAGTTGTCCTCTAAGGACATAAACACAGGGGTAAAATACCCAACCTACTGAGGCCTATTAAATGAGAAAAGGTTAATTACATGGCCTCTAAAATACCAATTTGAGAGGAGGCGATCTGCACTCCTAATACATTTTGTTTAAAACCTAATCTGGCTCTAGGCTGCTAATGCAAGGGCTAATCCCATACTAAAGAGGTGACTTTAGAAAAAAAACAATTTACATTACGTTAAGGAAGAATCGGTTGTGAAAAATAAGTTCACCTCAAAACAATATGAGTGGGAGCTCGAGAGGGTTAAGCACTCTCTATCCCAATACGTAACTTTAAAAGAGAATAGATGCTAAGAGTCTTTACATTTTAGGGAAAAGTTACATGGTGGAAACGCTTCGGACCCGCCCCGAGAGTTAAACTGCTGAGCTAGCAAGAAAAGAAGTTATTAAACGGCCATTACCTTGTTGCTGAACTGCTGCCCGAAGAAAGAGGCGCTTCCCGCCCCCTGCTACGTACTTTACACTTTGAAAGTTGGTACTGAAGTGGCGCAGAGACCCTAAAATCAGCAGTTTATATACTCTCGCGGAAAGTTCGAGGCGTTTCAGGAATAAGAACACCCTCCCACAAAAACTTTATTGGCTAGGGTTAAGCAGCATATTCAAGTTGGAGAAGATACACCTGAATGGTTATAAATTAATTAAAGAAATTCGGGATTGGCTAAATTCAAAACAAGGGGAAGGAAAGGGTTATACAGCCAACTTAAACAATAACAGAAAGAAATTTAACAAGAAACAAACTTTTGAAATAAAAATTTCTCCAAAAAAACAGTTCTTTCACTTCGCACTAGGGTGCACTATTGTAGTTCTTCAGTAGTGTTCTCTAGAAGAGAAAGTTCACACTTCTTACTACAGGTAAAACAAAAATACATCGAAAACGACCCAGTTCAGAAACTCAAAAATTTCCAAGTAGTGACATCTTCTGAGAAACATAAAATTAACACCTTAGATAAAGTTCAGACTTCCTCCAGTAGGGGAGTTTCAACAGGCGCACGGTTTGAATTAGCGACGTGGAGGTGTACCACCCGGTACAGACCTCCCCCCCCCCAAAAGTCCCTCCAGGGGTGACACATGAAATTGCTTGAAAACAAGGTCCAATATATGATGTTGCTATGGAGATTAATTGCAGAAGCATTTATAAAAATTGTCTAAATTTGGTTTGATCCAGGTTCAAAATTCTTGTAGTAACGGTTGAAGTAATGTCTTTATGTTTGTAGAAGTTGAATTCAGAAGGAAAATTTTAGTTTTTAAAGTGGAGGAAAGATTTTCTAAGTCCACCAGATATTGCAGTAAAATACAAAAAAAAAAAAAAACAAAAAAAAAAGGTAGTAATGTTGAACTGGAATGTCCATATAGCTGAATATGTATTTTAAACGTTGATAAGTTTGACGGCCAATCCAGCCGCCGATGCTTGAGTTCAGAGGAGGCCGCTCGGACCCTTCAAGTACCCTGAGATACCGCTCGCCCGCACTATGAGAGGAGTAGTGGAGTAGAAGCACGCCGCGCCTGCGGCGAACATGCAGGTCGCGGGCCAGTTACAGGTTGAGCGCCGCACATCAGCCTTGGCCGGGAGGAGGACTCCGGCTCGCCGTACACAGGTTGGCCTCACTGGGGAAGGGCGGGCCCGTACCTCGCCTCAGGAGCGGTACGGCGCCACGCTGCTGCGGGGGCACTGAAACAGTAAGGCTAGGCGGCAGAATTTTGTTTGACCAGAATGATTTTTTTTTTGAGGGCACAGGCTTTGTGGAGAGGTTGAGGGGCCAGCGGCGTGCAGATATTCATGGCATTTATAAGCCACTGTGTGTTGTGGAGCAGGAGACGGGAGCGTGCTAATGGCCGTGGCAAGGACAGGATGGCAGTTTAACAGTGCGGGGAAGGTTTACAATAAATAATTACACACAAAGGAAACAGATTCCAAGAGCAGAAGGCCTTAAAAGTGACACCCCTCAGAAAAAAAATATAACCTTCCTATTTCATTCAAAATTATATGAAGCAAGTTAACACAGAATTTACACCGGTTTCACCTGTGACAGGTGAACCCTAAATATCCTCTCGGTGGCTGGATTACTTAATAACAACGTAACCGGCGTAAGGAAATCGAGAATGATACACGGCCCATGAAATCTGGGGGCAAGCTTGCCCGCGGGAACAAAATTCTTGACCATCACCTGGTCACCTACCTTCAAATGGGTGGGTCTCCGTCCACGATCATATCTTTCCCTAACCTTTTCATGAGACACCTTAAGGTTGGCTTTAGCCTTCTTCCAAAGATCTTTAATGTTGTCTGGATCTATTGTCTCGGGTAGAATGTCACTCAGAGACCAGAGGTTAGAGAGCGGCGTGTTGGGAACAAACTTGAACATCAAAGAAGTTGGAGTAAACTTGTGAGATTCATGAACCGCCGAATTCAAAGCAAAAGCTAACCAATGCAGGGACGTGTCCCACCTAGAATGATCTTCATGATGATAGGCAATAAGCGCGGACCTGAGATTACGATTAACCCGTTCAGCCAGAGATGGTTGAGGTTAATAAGCAGAAGTCGTCACATGAGAGATGGACAGGTCAAAACAGAATTTACGAAAAAGATTTGATGTGAAAGCCTTAGCATTATCAGACACAATATATTGACACGGACCAAAAGAAGCAAAGATAGAATTCAGACAAGTAATGGTGGACTGAGCGGTAGCCAGCTTAGTCGGAAATAACCAGGAAAATCTTGTAAAACCATCTACGCATACAAGGATGAACTTGTTGGCATTTCCCTTTGACTGGGGGAAGGGTCCTACATAATCAATATACAGGCGTTCCATGGGGCGCGACGCTTGATGAGAAGACAACAGGCCTACCTTGGTGGACATGGCTGGTTTACTAAGCAAACAGGATTTACAAGCCTTTACTAGTTCACGGATTTCACCGTCCATACCCTTCCAGTTGAATCTTTCACGAATCTTTTCACGAGTTTTAAAGATACCACGATGCCCCCCTAATGAGGTCTCATGATAGTACTTGAAGATCATAGGTACAAGAACAGCTGGAACGACAACTTTCATCATCTTATCATGCCTCGATGGGCAACATAAAACACCATTCCTCAGTACATAAGGGACGACATGTTCCCCAGAAGAAAGGGTTTCCATTATCGGAGCCAGCGTCGGATCTTCACGTTGGTATTTCTCGATATCCCTAAAGAGCATGGGAGCATCTGTTAAGATGGCATTAACATCAAATAGTATGGACTCGGGAGGTGATGAACTGTCGACCGGTTCATGGGTCTCAACGTCGTTGGAAAACATACGGCTGAGTCCATCAGCAACAACATTTTCGGTACCTCTGATATGCCTGACATCGAATTGGAAGGCAGAAATACGGATGGCCCAACGGGCTATACGACCAGTACGACGCGGCCTACCTAAGACCCAGCTTAAGACTTGATTATCTGTCTCCAGGTCGAATTTGATATGTTCCAGATAGAGACGGAACTTTTTCTAAGGCAAATAAGACTGCCAAACCTTCGAGCTCATAGATGGAATACTTGGCTTCTTGAGCCGATAGAGTCCTAGATGCATAGGCGATGGGTCGCCTCCCTAGTTCAGTCTCTTGAAGAAGGACTCCAGCTACCGCCGACGACGACGCGTCGGTTTGGACGATGAATTTCTTTGAGAAATCAGGCATAGCAAGGACAGGGGCATTACAGAGAGCTAATTTAAGATCTTCAAAAGCGGCTTTTTGAGAAGGTCCCCACTCAAATTTGATGCCTTTCCTACGAAGAAGGTTCAAGGGCGCCGCTCTATTAGCGAAGTTAGGAATAAACTTCCTGAAGAAATTCACCATTGCAATGAACCTGGCGATACCTTTGATGTCCTTAGGAGGTTTAAAATCACGGATGGCCTGTGTTCTAGAATGATCGACTGCAACACCATCAGGTGAGACAATATGCCCTAGGAATGACATAGAGGGCTTAGCGAAGGCAACTTTGGACAACTTAACAGTTAACCCAGCCTTACGAAAGCGACTGAGAACTTCTCGCAGATGATCTAGATGTTCTTCAAAGGTCTCCGAAAATACGACGACATCATCCAGGTAGTGATACAAGTACTCAAACTTGATGTCAGGGAAGACCCTATCTAGCAGTCTAGTGAGTACAGCTGCTCCCGTGGGGAGCACGAAAGGCACGCGGTTGTATTCGTACAAATTCCAATCCGTGGCAAACGCTGTAAGGTGTTTAGACTCTTCCGCTAGGGGAATTTGATTATAGGCCTGATTCAGGTCCAAGATAGTAAAGAACTTGGCCTTACGAAACCATGAAGAACAAGAATGAAGGTCAGGAAGGGGCAGAGATTGCAACACCACCTTCCGATTGAGAGCCCTATAATCAATGACAGGCCTGAAGCCACCTTGGGGTTTCGGGACTAGAAAAATAGGCGAAGAATACGCCGAATTAGAGGGCCTAATAATACCATCCTTCAACATCTGATCGATGATTTCTTTCAGAGCCTTCATTTTAGGTGGAGATAGCCTATATGGTGGAAAACGGACAGGAATCGAATCCGTGACCTCAATTTTGTATTCAATAAGGTCAGTAACACCAAGAGTATCAGAGAACACCTCTGGAAACGACTGACACAGCTTACGAATATTATCAGCCTGCTCCTCAGGTAGATGTCTAAGGTCTAACAACATCTCATCCTGGGTAGGCGAAATAGATGAACATGATGCAGAATTACATTTCAATAATGGAATTTTACAATTAGACGCAAATTTGAAAGTGCACGACCTACTCTGAAGATCGAGCACAAGACCAGTGTGAGAAATGAAGTCAGCTCCCAATATAATGGCACAAGACAAGTTCTTGGCCACAAACAATTTAATTTTCCATGTAAATTTAAAAATGCGGATTTTGACATTTACAGAACCTAGAATTTCTAATGGAGATGAATTAGCCGAAACATATTGAACAGGAGATGAGCCATAGTCAGATAGTTTACAAACAGATTTCAATTTTGAATACCATTCAGCCGAAATAATAGAAAAAACGCTGCCTGAATCTAATAGAGCAGTTACAGGTTCATTATTTAGCTCAATTTTAAGAAAAGGAACAGGTGCGGGGGTATCCGCCGCAATCCTCAGACATTCTTTGGGGCATTCAACAGATGAAATTGAGGACTGAATTTTCCCTGAATTTACGACCTGTTTACCAGGGGCTGAGCCTCGGGAAGAGGGATTAGTCGACTCAGCCGAAGCCACTAGTCACATTTTATTATTGGCATTGGTGGAATTTGCACCAGAAGTTGAGCAGGAGGGGGCGCTATTTGAATTTGGGCAATTCTTGGCGATATGTGAGAAAGCCCCACATTTAAAACAGCCTTGTGATGAACCAGCTCCATTATTTGCCCTACTAGATTTGATTGATGGGCACTTGTTCCGAAGATGGTCAGGCGACCCGCAAGCATAACATTTACGAGGTGTGACTGGTCGGCGAGGTGGAGGCCGAGGATTACTAAAAGAAGGAGGGGGTTCTTTCGCGACACGCAAGGAATCGGCGTATCTAACTCCTTCCGCTGAGACAGCCAATGCTTCAAGTTCAGAGAAAGTTTGCGGGCACGCCGCGAAACACAAATATGACCTATAGGATGGTGAGATACCTTCCACAATAGCTTGTACGATCTGATCCTCCGGGAAGTGAAGAGCAAACACCCTAGTATAGAACTTAATATCTTGGATGAAATCTGCCAAGTTTTCATCCAACCGTTGTACACGATAATAGTACTTCTGAATAAGGGAGGACCTTGCCCTAGCCGGGATGAAGTTAGCTAACAAGTGGGCGTGGAAGTCCTCAATAGATGATTGCTCGGCAATGCCTCTTACTATTTTGTCCGAGAGAATACCAATTGCATAGGGATAGATGATTTGCAAAATCTGATATGGAGAAAGAGAAAAAACAAGGGCATGATCCTGGAACTCAACTAAAAAGCTTAAAAATGAAATATCTTCACTGGTAGTGTTAACAGAAAATTTCGAGATACCTCTGAGCAACATTGCTAAAGGATGAGGCAAGCTGCTGAACCCAGGTGACATAGTTGGTAAAGGTTTAAGTGGCAAAGACGTTAATTCAGAACGTACATTATTCAACGAGGTACGGCGTTCAGACTCGTTGTCCAATGGGGCAGTGGTTGTTTGAGCTCCAACGGTTTTCCTATTGACTTCTCCCTTAGGAGGCTCTTCCTCGCTACCTACATTCACCGTGGTGGGTTGATCAGTTTTGGAAGGAACTTCCCCAGTTAACAATTGGGTAACTTTACTGGACAATTCAGAAAGATTTTCGAGAACCATACTAGCTTCCTTCCTCTGAACGTCATTCAACTTCAGAGACAACAGATCGTTAACTCTATTTGAAAAATGAAATAGTCTGGCTTGCACACGCTTAATTTGATTAGGAGAAGGATCATTTTCTTCAAAAAAAACTAACTACAGATGCTAGCTCAGTAGTATTGTCAGTGATCGTGGAAAGAGAGTCGTCAATTTCTTTCTCTCCCAAACTGGGGATGGAAATGGGCAAATCAAGGGACTCTCTAAGCTTATTTGTGTCTACCGCAACCGTGCCTCCAGATTGCACATTTCTGATAGTTAATTCATAGATCAACTCCTCCTTGCGCAAATAGTTAAGATGGAGAACATCGCGAGGGCCAGGCATGATGACAGAACAATTTTGAAAAAGGAGAAATAAAAAATTCCAGCAACTGGGAAAATAGTTAGAGTTGTAATCAAAGCAATGTTTAGCCGTCAAAAGGGGCTAAATTGAGACCCATTCAACCACGCTCTGCTACCACTTGTTACCGTGGTTTGGTGGATTAGCAGGGGTGAAAGAAGGTGCGGGGGTGAACGGGTCTCAAAATACGAGATTAAAGTTAATTTAAAATTTAACAAGGTTATATTTTCTTTTCAAAATTAAGAAATAACAAGCATGGCAGGTACAGATTAGCAAGGCAACAAAAGTATAATTACAATATTTACCGGAATTGGGCTTCGAGCCCCGAATTCACAATTCTTCGGCAATCAGCCCAACATTTACTCCAAAATAAGTTTTAACAGAGGGGCAGAAAACCCCATTCATGCCCAGCAGCACTTGCTCCAAATTACACAGAAAAGCCTCCTCGAGGCATACAACACTCAATTTTCAAGAAAGAGCCACTCGCTCTCAAACTTTAAGCCTATCAAAGGCCACACCAAACTCCACCTTCAAGTTGTCCTCTAAGGACATAAACACAGGGGTAAAATACCCAACCTACTGAGGCCTATTAAATGAGAAAAGGTTAATTACATGGCTTCCAAAAAAAACCAATTTGAGAGGAGGCGATCTGCACTCCTAATACATTTTGTTTAAAACTTAATCTGGCTCTAGGCCGCTAACGCAAGGGCTAATCCCATACTAAAGACGTGTCTTTAGAAAAAAAACAATTTACATTACGTTAAGGAAGAATCGGTTGTGAAAAATAAGTTCACCTCAAAACAATATGAGTGGGAGCTCGAGAGGGTTAAGCACTCTCTATCCCAATATGTATCTTTTAAAAGAGAATAGATGCTAAGAGTCTTTACATTTTAGGGAAAAGTTACATGGTGGAAACGCTTCTGACCCGCCCCGAGAGTTAAACTGCTGAGCTAGCAAGAAAAGAAGTTATTAAATGGCCATTACCTTGTTGCTGAACTGCTGCCCGAAGAAAGAGGCGCTTCCCGCCCCCTGCTACGTACTTTACACTTTGAAAGTTGGTACTGAAGTGGCGCAGAGACCCTAAAATCAGCAGTTTATATACTCTCGCGGAAAGTTCGAGGCGTTTCAGGAATAAGAACACCCTCCCACAAAAACTTTATTGGCTAGGGTTAAGCAGCATATTCAAGTTGGTTATAAATTAATTAAAGAAATTCGGGATTGGCTAAATTCAAAACAAGGGGAAGGAAAGGGTTATACAGCCAACTTAAACAATAACAGAAAGAAATTTAACAAGAAACAAACTTTTGAAATAAAAATTTCTCCAAAAAAAACAGTTCTTTCACTTCGCACTAGGGTGCACTATTGTAGTTCTTCAGTAGTGTCCTCTAGAAGAAAAAGTTCACACTTCTTACTACAGGTAAAACAAAAATACATCGAAAACGACCCAGTTCAGAAACTCAAAAATTTCCAAGTAGTGACATCTTCTGAGAAACTTAAAAATTAACACCTTAGATAAAGTTCAGACTTCCTCCAGTAGGGGAGTTTCAACAGGCGCACGGTTTGAATTAGCGACGTGGAGGTGTACCACCCGGTACAAAGATGTTTGTTGTTTTAAGGGGCCTAACATCTAGGTCATCGGCATATGATGGTACGAAATAAAATGACAAATTTAAAGTTCATAATCATCCACTGACCAAAATAAAAAAATGGCATGAAAAATGAACGGATGGAAATGAATTTAAAACAATCAGTGGATCCTACCCAAAAACTACCATAAAAATTAGTATTACTGACCAAGGGACCACTTCTAAAGCACAATCCTGAATCGAGGATGCTTGTTGTTTAAAGGGGTACAAAATATAGGTCAACGGCCCCTCATAATAGTACTTATGGTATTTGTCATGCTGGGGTACTAATCCAATGTAGCGTAGACTCACGGTGTTCCACATATGATGGTACTACTCACAAGTATTGGACGTCGTACAGGTAACGCAGACGTATGGTGTTTCTCACATAATGGCGCCACACATAGGCAACGCAAACCGATGGTGTTCCTCACTTAGGTGTACTAATCACGGGCCAGGGTAATCCTGTTGTGTTTCTCACATAGTGGGTACTAAGCGCAGGCAACGCAGACCTACGGCGCCGCTCATATAGTGGTACTAATCACAGGCAACGCCCAGACCCGTGGTGTTGCTCACGTGGGTACGACTCACGGGTACTGGAAACCAACAGTGAACCACTCTCTGCTGCTACTAATCACAAACCTATTTCGTACCTAATATAGTGGTTCTACTCGCAAGTACAGGCAACCCATGGTGTTCCCCGAGTGATGGTACGATCAAAAATAGTTTCATGGTTATAATTCAGTCATCCCTTGGTCGCCCCTTTTAGTCGCCTCTCACGACAGGCAAGGGATACCGTGGGTGTATTTTTCGTCTGCGTCCCCCACCCACAGGGGGTAGAGAGATAGAAAAAAGAAGAAGAAGAAGAAGGGATCCGTCACTTCGAAAAATGAAGTAACGGACGATGAAAGGCAAGGGCCACGAAGGGCATAAAAATGAAAGACTCTCTAGGTCTCGAATGCTCTAATACCGTCGGAGTCGAAAAGAACAAGAGTTGACCAAGTGAGGTCGGATAGGATAGACGAAAGTGAGGAGCCTGGCACAAGTAAGTGGAAGCAAGGCCAAGACTCAGCTAAGGGTCCCGTGGTCGCCAATCTACACTCCCAAGTTGAGAGCCCCTTGGGCCCCTTTTAGTCGCCTCTTACGACAGGCAGGGGATACCGCGTGTGTATTCTACATGCGCGTCCCCCACCCGCAGGGGGTAGTGTGTTTGGTCCGCGAGAGGTATTTTATTTCTCTCAAGTCCGCCGGCAAGCCGGTTAGGACCCCCCTATCCGCCACCTGGGACGCGCCACGTGGGAGTATCACCACTCCCCCTGCTACGCCAGCGTAGTAGGTTCGTGCTCATCGGAGAAGAAAATGTCAGCCCACTGCTGAATTTTAGGAAATATCTCCAACATTATTTGCGGATGCTGCTTGTCGTCCACGCATGTCATCATCTCTCAGCTCGTTGACGGCTGTTGGTTTAAAGGATTTCAATCCAAGATCCTTCTTCATGTGTCATTACTTGTTTTCGGGATTCCTAGCAAAGAAGACCGTTTGCAGATTGACTTGTTTGGTGACCGAAGCACTGATGCGTCCAGTCCTGCACATGTGGTATGTCATTTGGTTGGTGCTCCAGGCCTCAGCTAATCTTTGATACATCCCAATAAAACAGTTTCTTTTCCCAACGCAGTATTGCCACTTTAGGAGGTGCGGTATTGTGGAATCGTCTCGTGAGATCTCACTGCACATCCTCCATGGTCTTGCCAGTATGTGGACGTTCATGAGCCCAAATACTGGCAACAAGATGCTCTTCCACACTATATGAGCTTGTGTCAGCCATCTCTGCAAAAGAAAAACCGAATTAGGGTTAACACGATAATATTTCTGGGGAAGGATGATGATGATGATGCTTGTTGTTTAAAGGGGCCTAACATCGAGGTCATCGGCCCCTAATGGTATGAAATGAAATTACAACAAAAAGGTCAAAATCATCCACTGGCCAAAATAAGAAAAATGTCATGAAGAATGAATGGATGGACATGAAACAAAAAACAAAAAAACAAAAAAACAGTGGGTCCAACGCAAAAAAAGATCATATATAACAGTATTACTGACCAAGGGACAACTTATAAAGCGCAATCTTGAATCGAGTATGCTTGATGTCTAGTGGGGTTCAAAATCCAGGTCTAAGGCCCCTCAAAATGGTACTTATCGCTAATAAAGTAGAACCATGGTATTGTAACGGTTCAAATCCCGTTACAAGATGATATCTGTATTTTTATTATTTTATTATTTTATCTGTATTATTATTATTATTATTATTATTATTATTATTATTATTATTATTATTATTATTATTATTATTATGTCAGTATTATTATTTTATCTGTGATATTATTACTATTATTGTAATTATCAGTCTTATTCAGTTCTATTTTGCAATGCCTGTTGCTTGCAAGATTGTACTTAGATGTATGCATATATACGTATGTGTAGAATAACACTCAATACCTGTACAGTGAGAATTGTTGTATATATCAGAGATTGGATGTGACGTTGGTGCATTGTGCAATATTGTTGGCGATTCTGCCAAGTCATCGCCACTCCATGGCTACGTCATCGTGAGCTTTTAGAATATTCGCTCAGAGAGTCAGCCGCCCCGGGCTATTTCACCACTGGATGTAATATCTGTCGCGTAGGTGGGAGTATGTCATTGTTATTTCTGGAGATTACATAGCTGTGTCAACCTACGTCTATATAAGGTGGGTGCATATTGTAGCGTCAGTCATTAGTTATACGGATGCAGTACAGTGAAGAAGTCTACTAGATCAAGAGGCCTTAGTTGGTCAGTCAACGAGTGTGAACGAGAGATGGTGAAGACTTAGTGAGCCATTAATTATTGGTCACTGAGAGAGTGAGACCAAAAGGTTGGTCGCTCACTTAGTTGAAGACACGGACGCAAGGGCTTACCATAGAGTCAGAGAGGGCAACCCTGGACCTGCCAAGAGGTGATGTCATATTGACTTACAAAGAAGTCAGATGATATGGAGAAGAAGCAGTCACAAGGATGTATCACCAAGTTAGGCGTGACACATCTACAGTAAACACCAGATCAAAGGAATACGTCATAATTACACTAAAAGTGTTGAAGGTACAGTCAAGTGAATCAGTGAGGGAAATATTTCGTATAAATTGTTAAATGTCCGGTCAAGAAGAATTCAAATTCATGCCTAGTTTCTTTCAGTTGCAATGTCATAATTTCATATTCTCATCTGTTTTATCGCAACAAGACTCACTATTTTTTTGATATATTATTTAAAGAATATATATTGTTCTATCAAACGAATTCATGGTTTTATTTCAATGAAAGTAAAATATCTTAACCTCGAAATTAATGGGGAAACCGAACGCCGATCTCCTTTTCCCAGAACTTATATGGTATGTTGTCAAAAGTAAGCTTATTACCCCACACCCTAGAGATAGTCAAGAGTCTCATTGTATTATTGCTGCACTGAGTGGCAGCTGGCGCCCTTCAAATAACGTATGTGTAAGTAAGCAGGTAACAAGTAAGTGTGAGTACAAGGTTCGACGAGTGTGTATTTTATTTAATGAATGTTAATTTTCATAATTTCCATTTTAAATGCAGATATTCAGATTTTTCAAGTTAAATGCAGTTTTATATGTTTGTAAAATTAGTAAGAGGGTTAGGAAAGTCTCAGTATTTGACATGTTTGGGTACTAATCAAAAGTAGCGAAGACTCACGGTGTTCCACACAAGATGGTACTACTCACAAGTATTGTACTTCGAACAGATAACGCAGACCTATGGTGTTTCCTACACAATGGCGCCACTCATAGCCAACGCAAACCGATGAGTTTCCTCACCTAGGTGTACTAGACACGGGTGCCGGTCCCACGGGCCCCGTGGTGTTCCTCACATAGCGGATACTAATCACAGGCAACGGAGACCCACGGTGTCGCTCATACAGTGGTACAACTCACAGGCAACGACCAGACCCGCGGTGTTGCTCACATGGGTACGACGCACGGGTACTGGAAACCCACAGGGGAACCACTCTCTGCTGCTACTAATCACAAACCTATTTAGTACCTAATATGGTGGTACTATTCGCAAGTTCAGGCAACCCATGGTGTTCCCCGCGTGATCGTACTAATCAATAGTAGTTTCATTGTTCTAATACCAGCATCCCTTGGTCGCCCCTTTTAGTCGCCGCTCACGACAGGCAGGGGATACCGTAGGTGTATTATTCGTCTGCGTCCCCCACCCACAGGGGTAAAGAGAGAGAGAAAAGAAGAGGAAAGAAGGGATCCGTCACTTCGAAAGACGAAGTAATGGACGAAGAAAGGCAAGGGCCACAAAGGGCGTGAAATGAAAGACTCCCTAGGCCTCGAATGCTCTAATACCGTCGGGGTCTGAAAAGAACAAGAGTTGACCAAGGGAGGTCGGATAGGATAGACGAAAGTGAGGAGCCTGGCACAAGTAAGGGGAAGCAATGACAAGTATCAGCTAAGTGCCCCGTGGTCGCCAAGCCACACTCCCAAGTTGAGACCCCCTTGGGCCCCTGTTAGTCGCCTCTTACGACAGGCAGGGATAACGCGGGTGTATTATATATGTGCGACCCCCACCCGCAGGGGGTAGAGTACAAGATGTTTAGAGCACGTATTAAGTAGATTAGACCTTCACCTCGTTGGGATAAAGCGGCAGTTGTTTTTCTGTTACTGTGCAATAAGCCGTACTCTGGATTTAGGCGATCCTCCCCTACAAAACCTACTTAACTAAATTATGTAACCTGCCACGGTGAGAAAGTTCACTGCAAACTGAGGGAGTTAAATACTAAAAGTGACCACACACACACACATAATACACTCGTAAAGTGAAAGCAATTACACGCAAATTACGCCGGGTACTTCCGACCACCACCTACAGTAGCATGTACAGTTTAAAGCAGTGTGACAAGACGAGACAATTGTACCCTTGTAAACCGTGAAGAAAAGTAGTTAGGAGTTGGAAAGCAAGTCGTGTACTAAAAGCACATCCTGGAGATAAACAGCTGACAGGGAACCTGCCACCTGGATGATGATCAATGATGATGAACAGATTTTTTCGCTTCCTTGTTGTATTAAAGGGTCTTCATATCTAAAACATTGGTCCCAGTTCTTTTTTTTTGTGCCATAAGTACAGAATTTCAGGAAATTTTCAGGGAATGTATTCTAAATAATAACAATAGGAACAGTATTCCCAAAATCTAGCGGATATATTTTTCATTCACCGAGCTCGATAGCTGCAGTCGCTTAAGTGCGGCCAGTATCCAGTATTCGGGAGATAGTAGGTTCGAACCCGCTGTCGGCAGCCCTGAAAATGTTTTTCCGTGGTTTCCCATTTTCACACCAGGCAAATGCTGGGGCTGTACCTTACTTAAGGCCACGGCCGCTTCCTTCCCACTCCTAACCCCTTCCTGTCCCACCGTCGCCATAAGACATATCTGTGTCGGTGCGACGTAAAGCAACTAGTAGAAGAGATTATAATTTTCATATGTTTAGATGGAAAAATATCCTGAAAATATCAAATTCAGATTATGTTTGTTGTTTAAAGTAGCCTAATAGCTAGGTCATCGACCCCTATTTCCTACGAGGTGCACCGAAATGAAACTATATGTTAAACTTCAAAATGTATCCACCGACTAGAACCTAGAACGAATGACGGTGAAAATTTACTAGCAATCCAAAACAATCAATGGATACAATTCGTAATGCCTTATTTTCTGAGATGATGCTTGTTGTCCAAAATACAAATCACCGGCCTCTCATACACTGCCTGACAAAAAAGTTGAGCACCCAGTAAGAGTGGTTCAATTTTATCCCATTTTAGTATACATGCATACCATTGATGTGTGAGTAAATGGTTAGATTTACAAGGATCTGTTATGTGTAGAACGCCCACCAGAGTGCATTCGTTATGGCACCATCCTGTTGTTGATAAGTTGTTGCCAGTCAATTGCTGTGAGTCAGACAGTTAAGCAAGACATGCAGAGAGGACTGCGTACAGTAAGAAGCACCCGCGATGCCTCGCAGACGCGTTAGTCAGCCTATCCACCAACTGACAGCATTTGACAGAGGCCGCATTGTGGGACTGCATGAGGCTGGTTGGTCGTATCGTGCAATTGCCTGGCATGTGGGCCATTCAGATGTCACTTGATGGCACCCAATCACGTCGCACAGATTCGGGTCAACCAGGAAACACCAAGCCGAGGGAGGACCGTCGTGTGATGCGCCCAGCATGCACGATCCCATAACTTCGGCACCCGCCATCCGCGAACATGTACTGGAGACTCTACAACATCTTGTGAGTTCCCGTACAGTGACTAGACGACTCGCATCCACTGGATTAGGGTCCTACGGCTACATGGGTCGGTTGCCATTGACACGAGAACACCAACGCCTGCGTTTGGAGAGGTGTCTTGCCCGGGAGGCATGGACAGAGGACGGCTGGCGTTCCGTTTCTCCATAAAATCCAATGACCATCGTGTGTGGATTTTGCGGCATCGAAGCCAGAGGGAATATTCTGCCCATATTATTGAAAGACACACAGGCGCAATCCCTGGCATCATCGTGTGGGAAGCCGTAGGATATGCGTTCAGGTCACCTCTAATAGTGCTTCGGCAGACTTTGATGGCACAGTGATACGTCACAGACATTCTGCGTCCGCACGTCCTACCCCTTACCGCACAGCACCCTGGGACAGAGTTCCAACAAGTTAAAGCTGTTCACACCAGCACGTGTGTCTATAGACTGCCTAGAGGATGTTGAGGTCCTCCTGTGGCCATCAAGATCCCCGGACCTCTTCATTATTGAAGACGTGTGGGATGACATTGGAAAGGGACTCCGTCCCAGTATCAACCTGCGGGATCTGCAGGGACAGCTGCAACAACTGTGGATGAACTTGCTTCAGGAGAGGATCCAAAGACTGCTTGACAGCATTCCCAACCACATAAGGGCATGCATTACGGACAGGGTGGGTGCGATACCTTACTGACCTGGCGCGATTATTCCACCTGCAGCTGCCAACGGCCTTGTCTCTTTCATCCCATATTGAAATCAGTTCAATAAAGACACATGGTTTTCTTCCGAATATGTATTTTCATTTACTTTCAATCACTCATTCTAGGTGCTTAACTTTCTTTCAGGCAATTTAATGTAGTACTAATCACCGGTAAAGCAGATCCATGGTGTTCTCATAAAATTATATTAATCACGGATAACGCAGACCCATGTTATTCCTCACGTAATGGTACTAATCACAGATAATATCATGGTTCCAAATCCGTCATTCCTTGGTCGCCCCTTTTAGTTGCCTCTTACGACAGGCAGGGGATAAGGTGGGTGTATTCTTCGCCTGCGTCCCTCATCCACAGGGGGTTTTCAAATTCATTTGTTTCGAAAAGTTCCATTACAATGTACTAAACATTTGTAATTTAGTACGTACCGTCAAACGGGGTAACTTCGGCCACTGACGAATAGCAACACTTATTTTCTCCTGCCTCCTATACGGAAAAAGATGAACCACTTGCAACAACTAAAATGCATGTACAATAGAATGCTCTATCAACACTCGGTAGTCCAAAGAACATTGGCAGGCTCATTTTTGAGTCAATCAATTTTTTTCGCAGCCCCGACTATTGTCTTGTTTAGTAACAGCAGAAAACAAACTGTTCTCCAGCCCCAGCATTCTATTCTCCATTTCAAAGGTTTATGGGGTCAAAATGTAAGTACGTCTGGTAATTGATCAACCTAATTTGATGCATTTTATTCAAATAGGTTTTTCAAGAAATAGTTTTGTGATAAAAGTTGTCCTCTTCCGGGGTAACTTCGGCCAAGCCCAGAACGTACGGGAAAACATTACGCGGCCGCGGGTATTGTAATTACAATCCTGTTTACTTCAAGAATGCTTTAGAAGAGATTAATAAAGCTACAATAACAATAAACGGGGAAGTTTATCCCGACAGGGAGAGGAAAGACTGTTCCTATTTTCAATGATAAATAGACGGATATCAGATGACACAGACGATGCGCAATTAAGAACTTGATTGACGGCCTTGATATTTTCTAATTTAGAAGACGGTGTATTATGAGAACAGTCTACAAGATTGCTTCTTTTCCGATCTCCTTTTCTCTCCATACTATTGGGCTTTATGATTTTCGCACTTTTTGTTTATTATCTTTTTTACCATTACAAATGACTACGCAATGCAACACGTAATTTGTAATATCATAAAATGCTTGTACGCTTAGGCTAAATAAAATAGTCCATTCTTTGTGAAAAATGGGAATTTGATCACTATACTTCTGTTTCACTGCAAATCGTTTTAATTTGTTTGTGATTGTTGATACTGGGCGTTCTGCAGGTTTTAAAAAATATTCACAGAGGCCGAAGTAACACTATATCGAAGAAAACTTCGTTTCCTGAGTTATTTTTATGGCGACCGAAGTTACCCCAAAACATGGGGTAACTCCGGCCACTCTTTCGATAATCATAATTCATTACTGAATAACAGTTATAATTATGTTCATATTTAGACATGAAGAACAAACATGGCAGAACTTATATTAAATTTTTCAGAAAATTAGAGGAAATATTTCACATTTTAATTTAAAAAATATATAAAAAGTGGCCGAAGTTACCCCGTTTTACGGTATATATGTTCAAAAACCACTATGTATTGATTTTTCTGTATATAACTTTTATTCAGAGAGCGACCAAGATGAACACGGAACGCCAGGTGAAATCCCAGTGCCTGAGCAATAAGACAGAAGTCCAACAAGACATTCGTAAATGGAGGATCCATCATTCTCTTTTCTGAAATTAAATGGTTTGAGAGTCTAACAGTGAAACTTGAGAGGAACCTATTTTGACCTGTATATAAGGTACTAACCCGGAATTAGCGTATGTTACGGACCAAAACCACGGAGAAGCAGTTCCAGATGGCTCGAACATGCCATCGGAATAAATTTTACCTTTCAGTTTTAAATGAGTTGCAGTCGTTGGGAGAGAGGAAAACTATAAAACTTGGAACTAATGAACGACATCCTGGATCTCGTATTTCAGATTTTATGTACCTCGAGTAAGAATGCGATACGCTAAAGAGAAGACAGAACAGCTTATAGAAGAAAGCTTACCATGCTTAGCACAAGTGGAAATAATGTTGAACTGAAGTGTTAATCTCATGTTGTAAAAGGAAGTTTCACCACTTGTGAGTCGGTGGAGAAGAAATAAAATGTGAAAATAAAGAAGTTAAATTCTTACGTAAACAATCCTGGGAATATTTTATCATTGTCCAAAATGCAAGAAAATAAATGAATAAATAATATTACTATATTGGTATTTACGGAGTTCTTTTTCCTAAAATGATATTGTTACGTGCCAGCCCCGTGGTAGCCCCTTTGGTACTTCCAGGAAGGGGCGAGTGACTCACACGACCTGGAATCTCTCAGCCGGCTTGCAGGGTGGGGCCGGCCTTTCCGTGTATTGTTCTCGTCGGCCGGCTTACCTGTGAGTTTCTTGGAGATTCAGCGGGAATTTCTGGCTCAAATCAGCCGAGCTATAAAAAGGGAAGCTAGCCGCGGACATCAGTGAGTGCTGGACTCGGAGGGACAGTTGGGCTCCGAGGCGGAGTCGGTGTGAGACTCGGTGTGTTGGAGTTCGGTGGCTGGGCTGTGGGTGATAGAGGGGTTGGCTGTCGCTAGTGTCCCACCGAGGTCTGAACCAGGAGCTGTTGTTGTGGTGTCGGAGAGATCAGTGAGTAGATAGAGACGAAAGAACGGAAGACTGTACTGTGTGTTCGTGTATTGCTGTGAACTGAGGCTCAGCGAGGGAAGCCACTATCGCGAGTGTGAAGGTAAATGGACCTGTGTTAATGTTCGCTGTTGTGAGTATCGTCCCGCTGTTGTATACTGTTGAGCTGTTTACTTGGTCACTGCATGTGACTCTATGAATTGCTGGACTATCTGTGGAGTCGGACCAGCCAACAATCATCGTGTGTTGTGTAGCCAGTGGCACTGTGTTCAAATCCAGCGGTCAACACACAGCTGCTGTATGAGTTGACTGGACTTGGGGAAGTGAAAGTAAGGATTATCCGTCCCTAGGTAACACTTTTCTGTTTTCATGTCTTTTTTTCTTCCTAATGTGTTTTGTAAATATGTATATATTATATATTGCTTATTTATAATTAGTAGTAGTAGTTTCTGTTAATATTGTTATAATTTGAATGTATTATATCATCTGTAATTGCAGAATCAGTAACTCTGTTGATGATAAATAAACAAATCAAATCAAATCAAATCAAATAGACTTGCAATTTCTAAGTGTGGCCATTCATAACTGGTTACAATTGTGTGTGTTTAAAGGTGTGTGTGTGTGCATTCATTCGGTCGTACTGAAATAGAGTAATGAAACAGGTGGAGTTTTATTCGTAACAATACTGTATCATTGTCACTGTGATACATTTGACATAGTGTTGGACCTAGTAGGATCCCTGTGGGTTTTCTTACAGGTAAGCTGAGACAAATTTCATGAGCGACAGAGTACCCAGTTCGTTATATTTTCCATATTCTTAGGAGCATAAGACAAGCTTATAGTCGTCGCTAAGAGTTAGCAGATCCATAAAAGAGGCCAGAGTATACCACACATACTCCTCTAAATCTTTGATTGTGCCAGGTGTTGAGCACGGAGTGTCTCACTGTATTTTGTTAAGAACCGAACGGAAAAGAGTACTTCAGTTGAACATTGTTTCACCTAAGAGGTATATCATCATCTTAATGCAGTACCAGAGAGTCTTTAAATCGCTGGTCATCAGCGAGAGTGTGTGGACGCTAGACTTGCAGGTGTTTTAATACTGATGCAATGAAGAGGACCCTTCAATTAAACCACTTGGAGCAGAAGTGCCTGAAAAGTAGACGGCGGAGCTCGTAGGCTTCTGAAACCAGTTCCTAGTGTTTCTTCCTTCTTTACTGACAATCAATGAAGTCAATAAACTTCTAACACGGATCCATTATAGTGAAGGTGTTTCAGCTATTCAGCACGCTAAAACTTTGCATGTACATTATTATTAGTGGTAGTAGTATATAAATACGATTAATGATACGTTTACATTCGCATCTCTTGAGACTATTTGAGTAAATTCCTGAGTCGAAAATGGTTCCCTACCGAGCGAGTTGGCTGTGCGGTTAGGGACGCACAGCTGTGAGCTTGCATTCGTGATATAATGGGTTCGAACCCCACTGTCGGCAGCCCTGAAGGTGGATTTCCGTGGTTTCCCGTTTCTACACCAGGCAAATGCTGGGGCTGTACCTTAATTAAGGCCATGGCCGCTTTCTTCCAACTCCTATCCCTTCCGTATCCCATCGTCGCCATAAGACCTAACTGTGTCGGTGCGACGTAAGCCGATTCTAAAAATTTAAAAATTTGTTTCCGTCGCCTGGATAACTACCACACTGCGGAATTATTACCTATCCATCTAATGGATAACCTAACGAAGGCAGTATGCCATTTCGTAGGAAACCAACCCCTATTAATTTAATTTCTTGTTGTAGAAGTTTGCAGAATTATTTCGTGTAAACATTTGCCTTGGCTTGAAGATTTCTTATTTTTATAAACTTGTATATCGTGTTCAATAAAATATATTCTAATTTCGATAGAACGACTTATCACAATAGACGTTCTTAAGAGAAATATTATCTCAGCAACGCATAGGATAATGATGAGCTTTACTGGTGGTGCTACCGGTTTGGTAGTTACACAACATCTCAATAAATAAGCACATGGAAAATGGGAATAACGGTCCTGCTTTAATAGCTCAATTTATTTACTAAAGAGATGCTATACTTAAGTGACCACACATTAGTCACTCTTCACTATAGTACCGTTACACGCAGGAAGATATATTTCGTAACCCCAACTTCAACCTTTCGATATATATTAAGCCATCTTGTTTTTCTCCTTATTCTTCAATTCCCATTTCACGCTCTCTCCTGGGTTGGTGTATGAATCAAGAAACTCCATTATTGCCTGTCTTTCCATGGCTCTTTCACTAATTCCAAATTTTCTTCCGTCTTTCCTCCTCTCTTCCTTATACTCTCCTCCGCTCCATCAACCCATCTTTTCCGAGGCCTTCCTTGTAGTCTCTCTCCTGTTCGTTTCTCTGTAAATACGAACTTTCTGTAGAACTCGGTTTTCTCTCATTCGTATCATGTGTTACTACCATTTCAGCTGTCCGGCTCCATGGCTCAATGGTTTGCGTGCTGGCCTTTGGCCAGAGGGGTCCCGAGTTCGATTCCCGGCAGGATCGGGAATTTTAACTGTTCCGGGGTTTATCGTGGAACGCAGAGGTGAAAGAAGGTGCCGGAGTGAACGGGTCTAACTACAATGTCAAGAAGTAAATTTAAAACGTAAACTGAAGGTTATATTTTAGAAAAACAACAAGTTAACAAATTCTCACTTAGTGAGATAACAGTGACATTTCAGGTACAAAATAGAACTTTGGAAACAAGATTTAGAAAACCCAAGATTTCAGAACTTTAACACCCTTGGGCTTCAGGCCCCTAGTTTTACAATTTAAATTCATGGAGCACTTGCTCCCAAAATACAACATCTAGCCATCAAGAGGCATACAGCAACCTTACTTTGGAACAGAGCTAACAGGCTCTCAGTTTTCAAGCCTACTCAAGGCAACACCAAAAGTACCTTACACCTTTTGGTCTTCCATGGCCCAACTTACAAATTGAAACAGGGGTATCTCGTACCCAACCTATAGGGCCTTCGTGTAAAAGGAAATAACAGTTAGGTAAATGGCCCGAACACAAAATGAAAGGAGGCGAATGCTTGCACTCCTAGATATGATCACTTAAAACCTAAGGGACACTAGGCCGAAGAAACAGGGGCTATACCCAAACTGTGGAGGTGACTCGTATAAGAGTAAATTAAGACATTACGAAAGGGAAGAAAACCAGTTACAAAACGTAGTCACCTCAAACCAATATGAAGGGAATCTCCAGAGGGCACATCACTCTCTATCCCCGATTTACCTTTAAAGATTTTATGAAGTTTTTACATTAGCCGGCAGAAGTTACATCTGTAGGAAAACTAGGTTACATAGTTAAAGATTCGGACCTTTCCCTCAGGGTTAAACGGCGGAGCTAGCAAGAAATAAAGATGTTACGTGGCCATTACCTTGTCGGAGTACTGCTGCCTGATGAAAGAGGCGCCTCCCGCCTCCTGCTTGACACACACTCTAGGTTAGACGACGATCAATTGGCAAAGAGACGTAAAAATCCGCAGTTTATAAACCCTCGGGGAAATTTCGAGACCTTTCACGAATAAACCAGCCACACCCTCTCATTTTATTGGTTGATTTAAAGGTTACACTCAAAATCGGAGAAGAAGGCTGTGATAGGTTGAAAATTAATTAGAGAAATTTGGGATTAGCTAGATTCAAAACTGGCGGAAAGAAAAGGTATACCAGGTGGTTTTTTTTTTTTTGCTAGGGGCTTTACGTCGCACCGACACAGATAGGTCTTATGGCGACGATGGGATAGGAAAGGCCTAGGAGTTGGAAGGAAGCGGCCGTGGCCTTAATTAAGGTACAGCCCCAGCATTTGCCCGGTGTGAAAATGGGAAACCACGGAAAACCATCTTCAGGGCTGCCGATAGTGGGATTCGAACCTACTATCTCCCGGATGCAAGCTCACAGCCGCGCGCCTCTACGCGCATGGCCAACTCGCCCGGTACTACTGCATCTTTGGCGTATCTACAAACAGTAGCGGCGGTTAGGGGGTGGGGTGAGGAGGAACAGTCGCTCCCACCCGCACTTTGTAGAGTAAATATGCGATTTATTCCATTTTAGCCAGCTGGAACTAGGAATTATTTTAAAACAGCTATTTGTACAAGCCTTGTTGTCTTATATGCTAAATCTTTCCTTTACTGTAGGCCTATAGCGCTACGGCAAGTAGTGGAGACGTTGCATGTGCTGTGAGGAAGGGTAGTAGGGGTACAAATTTTTGCCCAGGTCGTGGCCACTGAGTTATAATTCACCCACTTGTCGCGCGCATTCATCAGTCTGGCAGTCTCTTTAGTGTCTGTTAGTTTCTTAGTGAGTATTCACAGCACATGCAACGTCTCCACTACTTGCGGTAGCGCTATAGGCCTACAGTAAAGGAAAGATTTAGCATATAAGACAACAAGGCTTGTACAAATAGCTTGTTTTAAAATAAGTCCTAGTTCCAGCTGGCTAAAATGGAATAAATGTCATATTTACTCCACAAATTGCGGGTGGGAGCGACTGTTCCTCCTCACCCCACCCCCTAACCGCCACTACTGTTTGTAGACACGCCAAAGATGCAGTAGTACCGGGCGAGTTGGCCGTGCGCGTAGAGGCGCGCGTCTGTGAGCTTGCATCCGGGAGATAGTAGGTTCGAATCCCACTATCGGCAGCCCTGAAGATGGTTTTCCGTGGTTTCCCATTTTCACACCAGGCAAATGCTGGGGCTGTACCTTAATTAAGGCCACGGCCGCTTCCTTCCAACTCCTAGGCCTTTCCTGTCCCATCGTCGCCATAAGACCTATCTGTGTCGGTGCGACGTAAAGCCCCTAGCAAAAAAAAAAGATGCAGTAAATGAAATCTAATACTTTATTTATTTATACACGTGTAGACATTCCACTCGATGGAAGAGTTGCATGTATGAAACAAAGCTAATACTGTTCGGTGAAGTACGTATGTAGAAGGCATACGTCTGTTTGGAGCTTCTGTTGCATTCCGACCAGATTGTTCAGATTATAATAATGTCTGTGTATTCACCGCTGCTGATCACATTAGGTACTGCCGATATGCAGACAGCAAATATAGTGCGGCTGTAGCATACACCAGCCTACAACTATGCGGTCGAAAACAATGTTTACTAATGCAAGGGGTGCATTCGACCGGCAACGCTGAGTAACATGCTGCGAGTGTGACTCTGTTTCTTATCTCTTCATATTCTGACGTAACCTGCCCGCTGGCAGTAGTTCCCTTGTTAAAATCAGTTGGTAGACACCCCACACATCACTTATCCATGCGGGACATTTATAAGTAGAAAGTACGGCGTCCGTGAGCCACCTGGTATATTGCCACCCCCCAAAAAATTGAACATTTAGTTAAAAAAAAAAACTTATGAATACAAAACTTCTTTAAATCAAAAGTTATTTCACCTCGCACCAGGGTGCATGATCATAGTTTTTAGCAGTGACATCTATGGAAGAATATCCAAACTTCTTGATGAATGACAAACAAATCAAGTAAAAATGCAGTCAGTTCAGAAAACTTCATAATAACAAACTTACATCAAATTTCTGTGGTGACATCTTCTGAGTAAATTTATAAGTTGGTCCAGTTTCAATTTCACGGTTTCTCCGGCAGAGGAGTTCTTTTAGGCGAGAGATTTTTTTTTTGCTAGGTGCTTTACGTCGCGCCGACACAGATAGGTCTTATGGCGACGATGGGATAGGAAAGGCCTAGGAGTTGGATGGAAGCGGCCGTGGCCTTAATTAAGGTACAGCCCCAGCATTTGCCTGGTGTGAAAATGGGAAACCACGGAAAAACATTTTCAGGGCTGCCGATAGTGGGATTCGAACCTACTATCTCCCGGATGCAAGCTCACAGCCGCGCGCCTCTACGCGCACGGCCAACTCGCCCGGTGGCGAGAGATTTAAATGCACGGCGTTGAGGTGTACCTCTCGGTACATTAACCATCATTGGTTAATTTCGCTGGCACTAGGGCTGGATGTATGTGTCGTCTTCATCATCATTTCATCCTCATCACGACGCGCAGGTCACCTACGGACGTCAGATCAAAAGACCTGCACCTGGCAAGCCGAACATGTCCTCGGACAATCCCGGCACGAAAAGCCATACGCCATTTCATTTACCATTTCAGCTTAATTAAGGCCGCGGCCGCTTCCTTCGCACTCCTAGCTCTTACCTATCCAATCGTCGCCATCAGACCTGTATGTGACAGTGCGACGTAAAGTAACTTGTTAAAAAACCGCATGGACTTGCGTTGACAAACAATGAGTTAGGCCCAACTTTGGTTTACACTTAACTCCACTCTCATCTCGTTTTATTGTTGTCCATATATAAAAAATTCTTTGTTCCACAGTATATCCATCACACTCGGGTATAAGTCATTTGCTTGCTGTATTTCATTTTCAGTCTCTGCAGTTTTCTTCCCAACTTCTGTGATTATATCTTCTAAGTATTTGAAACTTTTCACAACTATTTACTTTCCGTTTACTTCAATCTTCCTATACGAGAAAAGCCAACAGAGTGTACCCTCCCCCTCCCTCGCCCCCGAAAAAGGGTGAAAATATTATGAGTTACTGGAAACCCTACGTGTTGCGCTGGCTGCTGTTTCGTCATATGTAATCACTACAGGGGAAACCTAATACACTCCAGGTTATAGCGGATTCAAGAAATATCATGCGGTGGAAGAATCAACAGAGGCCATCCCGACTACAGCAATAACAATAACCATCTAGACACAAATATTATCTTTCTGGTGATCAAATTTGTTTATATAGGGAAATTCAAAGATTATATTATATTCATTTTTCTAAAAGCACAGGATGAAGTGCTCGTTTGAGAAGAACAGTGCAATAATCATTTTTTTAAATTCAGTACCTTTTGTAGAATTCCTAATAAAATCGAGCAGTCATGGGGGATATTTTTCAATCTCCTTTCAGGCTGAATCGTGGATGATTATAAGGCCTCTTTCTATGCTTGTGATCGAGGATTCTACCATTTTATGAGAAAGTAAGCCATTGCGAATTAGATCCGCTGATTACTTTAAATTCAGAATATTTTTTTATGAACATTCCTCATGGTATAAACCGTCTGTCAATTGACTTAGAATATTGTTCGTAAACGTAATTTAGGCCTAACCGTTTGTATTTTGACTTAGAATAGCGTTTGTCAACGTAAATCTGTGTGTTTTACGTGATTAAATACTGCAATGCCAAAATTCCAAAATACGTGGGGTTTTGTTACAAAATATCACAAATAAGTATTGACTAGGCCGACCCATATGACATAGATTATTGCATTTCGTTAATACCGACCAATCGGCCTATAAAAATGGTCAAGATTATAAATACTGTGCCTTATCAAGAGGTCCATTTTAAAGTATAGTACTGAATATGATTCCAGGCCACGGTTGTTTGCAATGCTACAGAAGCCCTCCTCACACAACATCCAGACAAAAAAAAATTTATCATAAATACGGACGAGAGCCATCTCTAACCTTCCTTATGTTGACAGAACGATTACCTTTCAAGATTTATGGGCTACAAATTAAGATCGAGAAGATTAAATCGTACACCAACCTTATCCTCACTCTGCACGAGCTATTTACTTCAGCTATCAAAACATCGAACACAAAGTTAAGATTCTAGAAAAACCTGTTTCGATGATTAAATAAATGGCTGGGAGTCACACATGCCTTTACGTAAGGAACTGTATGTTATATATTACTGTAAATCTTTGGTCAACGACAGTATTCTTGATGGATGACACGCAATTTGGCCACTTAAGTAGAATGTATGGGGTTATGATTAATGTAATAATATTTAATTTTCCCTACATTTTGAGTGAATGATAGTATGGTTTAAGGACTTTACTTGCCTATAACTTTACCTCACTTGACAACAGTACCAAAGATTTGAATACTGGAGCGTTTACCGTAATAATAGTTTCACGTGATAGCATCGTCATTAATGACAAGTCTAACAGACCTTAAATTCATCAATACATAAGTTGAAACTGCCACTCCTCCTATATGTTGTTTGTTGTTTCACAAAATGCCTGGTGGCATTTTAAACGGATACCGAGTTTAAAAAGACCAATCTTTCAACAGGACAAAAAACATTAAGCATACATTTATTTCGTTTTTTGGGTGTTCCTGAGTAAAAGATATTCGGTACTGAGACTCTACTTGCTCATAAATTTACTTCAATCGGCAACAGATCCAGAGATTTGTTGGTAGTATCGTCATAAACAATATTAATGATGGGTCTAACATCTAGGTCACCAGCCTCTAATGGTACGAGGTGGAAGGAAATGACATGATAATTAAATTTTTTAAATGTATCCACTGACTAGAATTTAAAACGAATGATGATGAAAAATGATTCTGAATTTCAAATAATCAGTGGATGTAATTCGCAATGGCTTACTTTATGATAACATGGAAGAAAATATAAATTACAGTGGAATAAGGCATTGCCTTGAAGTGCATTCTTATGTATATAACTCAAATTAGAAGTTAAAATAACATATTAAAACACACAAACACAAACAAAAACACAAAGTAAAACATACTCAATAGAATAAAACATAATAAACAAATGAATAAAAACGAATAGGCAGTGCTACATTTATACACGACAAAACAGGACATAATTCCTCATAAAACAGATGACGATGTATGGTGACTGTTCGTCATCTCGTAAAATATTAACAAGTCTAAAAGTCCTCAAATTCATCAATACATGAATTGAAACCTTTTACGAGGACACCGAGTTTAAAAAATTCGTATCTCGAAGAAAAGAAAAACATTGATTATACGTTTGTTGGTTATTTAATTTACCCTAGTGTGGTTTGATTGCAATCACTGCCTCCTGTCTAAATGCAATAAGAAAAGGGCAAACAAGCTGGAACCGCTAGAATTTACATCGTTCAATGTCAAGTGCTCAGGTAAGTTGATTAAATGAATGAAATAATGACTACCATTGTTAGCTAAAATGTACATACGCTCGTGTGTGTGATATCAATTTAGAAAACGTCAGTATGTTGTACAGTAATAATAGGTAGTTAAAAACATCGGGTTTCTGTGTGGTATGTAGATTTTCTTCCAATTTTTTCCTGAAGAGTATTGCCCTGCTTGGTCTAAAGACTACATTTTATAGAATTTGACCCAAGAAATATAACAGGTTTTGGGCTTTCGAAAGATATAAATACAGGATCTTCTCCACAAAACGCGTCGGTTTATGGGAAGGAAAGTGAATTGTGCCACAATATTAGCAATAAAAAGGGCCCAAAAAGGCTCAGATTCAACTAATTGGCTTTCACGGCCAATGTCAATTCATATAGGAAGTTATTAATACACAGTCCGACTCGTTGGCTAAAAGTCAGCGTACTGGCCTTCGGTTCAGAGGGTCCCGGGTTCGATTCCCGGCCGGGTCGGGGTTTTTAACCTTAATTGCATACTTCCTACGGCACGGGGGCTGGGTGTATGTGTCGTCTTCATCAACATTTCATCATCACGACGCGCAGGTCGCCTACGGGAGTCATTTAGAAAGACCTGCACCTGGCGAGCCGAACCCTTCCTGGAATATCCTGGCACTAAAAGCCATACGACATTTCATTAATATACATTTTTCGTGGCGTATATAATTTCTTAAAGAGTTGAAGTCCTCCTAGACACTGTCCCAGGTGTCCCAAAAACCCAGAGACGAAAAAAGGGAAACCAAAGTAAAATCAGGGATTTGTCGAAAACCTGGTATACAACTTAGAAATAATGAGAGTGATTAATATTATATGTTTTGTGAAATGCTCGTGTTATAAGGTTGTTCGTTACCGTAAAAAGGTTAATTATTCAAATACGTGTATAAAATAGTTCGTTTCCAGCTAGTGAGTTCGAACCTTGTCTGTGAGGAGCTGCTGTGTGAAGTGACTGCGTGCGAAGCCAACTGAAAGGTAAGGCCCGTCAATCATGATTATGGAAGGGTCACACTTTCCAGGTAAATACCAGCCAGGAAACTTGGCCGCTAGTTAGTGAACTGCTATCATATTCGTAACAATACATGCAGCTTCACCCAACTTTCTATCTTCACCGCTAACTACTTATTCAAAGTAACTTCCATCCATTTCCCACCTGTTTGCATCAGCAATCATTCTCGGTCCGTTGATATCTGTTACTTCCAACTAATGGATAAGTATCCTTTGCTTGCTAAATATCCATGAAAGATGGGATAATTAAAGACAATTAATGGTAAGACGAAAGAGATCCCAGATCATAAAATTTTAAGATATACTGAAAATATACTGGTAACCTGTTTTCGCTTTTTTACGTCGCACTGACACAGATAGGTCTTATGGCGACGATGGGATAGGAAAGGCCTAGGAGTGGGAAGGAAGCGGCCGTGGCTTTAATTTAGGTACAGCACCAGCATTTGCCTGGTGTGAAAATGGGGAACCACGGAAAACCATCTTCAGGGCTACCGATAGTGGGATTCGAACCCACTATCTCCCGGATGCAAGCTCATAGGTGCGCCCCTAACCGCACGGTCAGCTCGCCTGTTCCTGTTTTCGCCATCCACTTCTAGTTGTAAACCTCTAGGAGTAGAAGTTATTATGAGATGACAAGCCTGGTTACAGATATTTATCTCCAAGTAAGATAAGGAAAATATATAGCCGGGTTAGATGTTACATAGCTAGTGCAAATCACAAGAGAACACACATACTATTTAAAATAATATTCAAGTGGCATTCATAGTTTGTTTCCACGCCAAGATATTACAAGAAACAAATATACGGAACATAAATTTCTCTATTTCTTTACTTAATTTATGAGTGTTTGGTAATATGATACAGTTTAAGTGGGAATGTTATCTCTTCAGATGGTAAATTCTTAAAGGTTGTTAATTTTCTTTATATAATGAGGTACCTCCCACTTCAGATGTTGTTTACAGTATAATTCTGTATTCGACGAACTGGAACGAACTTACTATCTCAGAATATAAAAATCAGAAGAGCCCCTTAGAAAAAATTCCACCTCTACATGGTATGCAATGTCTAAAACAGCGTAGTTCAGAAAAATTAATCATTTAGGCTTCCGTATACCTGTAGACCTGTTTCTACAACAATTCACCATCTCCATGAAAACTCTCTAAATAACTTGTAACGTCAATTTGAACTATGCATTGTTTTTACAAACCTTATACAGATAATACCCCGTGAGAGTTAGAACTAGCACAAAATAATAGTTTAGACACGAAATTATGTTTCTTCATTTTATTTTAAATTTTTTTAAATGAAATTAGATTAGACATGAACATTGTTTCTTTGTCATTGTACATATTACATCAGAATAGTTTAGATATTGGGTTATTAGATTAATTTGAATTTCATGATGATGATGATGATGATGATGTTTGTTGTTTAAAGGGGCCTAACATGGAAGTCATCGGCCCCTAATGGTACGAAATGAAATAACAAAAAATTCAAATTCATCCACTGACCAGAAAAATAAAAAATAAAAAGGAATGTCATGAAGAATGAATGGATGGGCATGAAACAAAAAAAAAACAGAAAAACAAAACAAACAAACGAAAAACAGTGGATCCACCTCAAAAAAAGATCTTATATAGTAGTATTACTGACCAAGGGACCACTTATAAAGCACAATCTTGAATCTAGTATGCCTGATGTCTAAAGGGGTTCAAAATCCAGGTCTAAGGCCCCTCATAATGGTACTTATCGCTAGTAAAGTAGAACCATGGTATATGTCATGTTGGGGTACTGATCAAAAGTAGCGAAGACTCACGGTGTTCCACACATGATGGTACTACTCACAAGTACTGTACGCCGTACAGGTAACGCAGACCTATGGTGTTCTCACGCAATTGGGCCACTCATAACCAACGCAAACCGATGAGATTCCTTACCTAGGTGTACTAACCACACATCCCGTGGTGTTCCTCACATAGTGGGTACTAATCACAGGCAACGCAGACCCACGGTGTCCTTCATATAGTGGTACAACTCACAGGCAACGCCCAGAGCCGCGGTGTTGCTCACATGGGTACGACTCACGGCTATTGGAAACCCACAGTGACCCTCTCACAGCTACTACTAAGCACAAACCTATTTTGGACGTAACATAGTGGTACTACTCACAAGTAAAGGCGACCCATGTTTTTCCCCGCGTGATGGTACTAATCAAAACTAGTGTCATGGTTCTCATACAATCATCCCTTGGTCGCCCCTTTTCGTCGCCTCTCACGACAGGCAGGGGATACCGTGGGTGTATTTTTCGTCTGCGTCCCCCACCTACAGGGGGTAAAGAGTGAGAGAAAAGAAGAAGAAGGGATCCGTCGCTTCGAAAGATGAAGTAACGGACGAAGAAAGGCAAGGGCCACGAAGGGCGTGAAAATGAAAGACTCCCTAGGCCTCGAATGCTCTAATACCGTCGGGGTCGGAAAAGAACAAGAGTTAACCAAGGGAGGTCGGACAGGATAGACGAGAATGAGGAGCCTGGCACAAGTGAGTGGAAGCAATGCAGATCTCAGCTAAGGACCCCGTGATCGCCAACCCACGCTCCCAAGTTGAGAGCCCCTGGGGCCCTTTTTAGTGGCCTCTTACGACAGGCAGGGGATACCGTGGGTGTATTCTTCATCTGCGTCCCCCACCCACAAGGGGTAATTGTCGCTGTAACTGAGATTAGGCATTCTGTATTGCACAGTAATTAAATAAACAAATAAATAACCTGTGTATTTAAGTCTCCATAGGTTGCAGATCTGCTGCAAACGTGGTTGGGAGAAAGTGTAGAGATGATGAGCATACCAGTTTCTTCGCTCTGAATACAAGATTTTGAACAGGGAATCACCTACTCGGTTTACAAGATGGAAAATCGTATCTGTATCGCACAGTACTCCAGAGAAAGCTGAGTGACATTAAGAGTATCACAACAAAAGGAATTACATAAGGTGACTAATAGATTGCTGAGCCGTTTCTATTTTCTTTGTTTTCCTTTGACTTTGAAATTAGGCGTTAAAGTTTTGTTGCAGATCTCAGTAGTGCGCCTAGCTAGACGTTTTCCTTCCGTTCCCAAGATAACGGTTTCGATGTCAGCTGAGTGGATGACATTTGAGGGTGCTTAAATTCGACAACTTCATGACACTGACTTTCAATACGTTAAGGAACGTATGAGGAACAAAATTCCCATCCAAGCGTCTCTTAAAATTGAAAGGTTGTGGTTTTGGATCCCCGTGGTGTCCGGTTGACTATTTATGTTACGTATTTTTAAATTTGCTTTATCGACAGGGATAGGGTAGTTATGGTGACGATAGGATAGGAAAGGGCCAGGAGTGGGATCGAATCGACCGTGACCTTAACTAAGGTACACCCCCAGCAAGTCGAGAGCTCCTAGAGTTTACACTCCCACCCCCACCCGTCTTCTATAGCCCCTTCTTACTGTGATATAGAACATTCCGTTGTGATTGGCAAAGTAGGGTTGGTTCCAAAAGCCATATACCGCACTAAAAGGAGAGGCGATCGCGAACCAACACTTTCAATTCATTCAGTAAGGAGTCGGATGATACGTGCATTTCAGTAGGCTGGCTTATTGAGGAAAACAACGGGAAATTGCATAACTTCGCATTTCCCTAGTAGGCCTCTTCATTGACACCAAACCGAGCTCGATAGCTGCAGTCGCTTATGTGCGGCTAGTATCCAGTATTCGGGAGATAGTGGGTTCGAGCCCCACTGTCGGCAGCCCTGAAGATGGTTTTCCGTGGTTTCCCATTTTCACACCAGGCAAATGCTGGGGCTGTACCTTAATTAAGGCCACGGCCGCTTCCTTCCCAGCCCTAGCCCCTTCCTGTCCCATCGTCGCCGTAAGACCTATCTGTGTCGGCGCGACGTAAAGCCAATAGCAAAAAAAGCATTGACACCAAGGCTATCTAGGACAGCTGACAGCGAAGCAGTTGAGGATCAAACCAAACATAGTGTATACATTCGAATACCATTCTGTTTCAAAATTATTAAATTGCACTTCTGATTCGGTGAATACATGGCATACAAATGGTTTCTTCTTTCTTCTACATTTCGAATAATTTTAATTGTAACTGGAGGCAGAGCGAATTGTCTGTGCATTGTGGATCACATAGCTTTGAGTTTGCATTCGGGAGATGGTTGGTTCGAACTCCGATCTCAGTAGCCCTGAAGATGGGTGTCAATGTTCACACCGGACAAATTGTGGGACTGTACCTTAATTAAGGCCTGTCCTTGCCTTGACCAAGCGAGTGGCTTCGCGTAGCTGTCAGCTTGAATTCGGGCAATAGTGACTTCGAGCCGCATTGTCGACAGCTTTGAAAATGGTTTCAGTGGTTTTCCATTTTCACACCGGGAAAATGCCGGGGCTTGCCTTAATTAAGTGTTTCTTTGGCCCATACCTTTATTTTTCGAAGTGTCGGACATATTTATATTTTCTCTCTTTTTAGTGTTAATAGAGGATAGTTTCTCAGTTGTACTTCCTCTTAAAACAACAATCACCGAGCTCGATAGCTGCAGTCGCTTAAATGTAGCAAGTATCCAGTATTCGGGAGATAGTGGGTTCGAACCCCTCTATTGGCAGCTGTGAAGACGGTTTTTCGTGGTTTCCCATTTTCACACCAGGCTAATTCGGGGGCTGCACTTCAATTAAGGCCACGGCTGCTTCCTTCCCACTCCTAGCCTTTCTTGTCCCATCGTCGCCATAAGACCTATCTGTGTCGGTGCGACGTAAAACAACTGGTAAAACACAATAATCACCACCACCACCACAACCTGTCCTATCCCAATTTCACCGTAAGACCGGCGTGAGTCGGTGCGACGTAAAAAACAGTAGCGAAAAGCATAACTGAAGCGTAGGAATATATTAGTACCTCAAAAGAGTTGAGGAATTTTGGATGCTAATCTAAGTACCGCAAGGCCACTTCTGTGGTCATTGATCCAAGCCCAGATCGGCGAGTTGTTTGCCTTATTATCGAGCCTTGTTAGTGCGTGTCCCCTTCATTGTGAAATGTTTAATGATCTCGCACCGCCTTCTGAGCCGCACACACCGCATGACTCGGGACATTCTCAACAGCCACTTCTCGGAGACGACCCGTAGTGCCGAAAGCACGTGTAAGCTCTCACACTTCGCAATTTGCTTGTAACGAATTCTTAAATAATGGTTACTCTTCGACACCACAAGAAAAAAGTTCTGACTACTCCTTAGAACAAGCCTTATTGGTGAATTGTTAGGGGTTATATGAGGTAACGAAAATCAAAGGGTGAATATAATGAATTTGCTATTTTCATTCTACGTCTTAGAGGTGCATTATTATTATTATTATTATTATTATTATTATTATTATTATTATTATTATTATTATTATTATTATTATTATCATCATCATTATTATATGCGAATAAGCCCATTAGGACTACGCAAAAGATTAGAGGTGTGCGTTTGTCTTCCTTTGTGCCCATATTTATTTTATATTTTTACGGCGGGTTGTTCCAATCTTCTTCTTTGATCTTTCCTTTTGGTCAACTTGCCCTTTGTGAATTCTGGATCTGAAAATTGCCCTGTTTTTATATTTGTTAGTGTAATTCTCGCCGGTTTCAAATTGGCTTTCATTTCGCCTATCGATTTCATTGTGTCCATTTTAGCTTTACGCTTGTTTTCGTAGAATTCAACTATTTGTTTTGCAAATCTGTCTGGATGTATTATTTTAATATGTCCATATTATTATTAACACCTCAATAAAATGTTCATTTATACATTTGTTATTGTACCCGTCGTTGAAAGGACAATCTCTTAAAACTTATATGATTACATTTTTTTCAACCATTTATTGAGCATTCTATGCAGAACACAAATCAAATCAAATCAAATCAAATCAAATCAAACCAAATCAAATCAAATCAAATCAAATCAAATCAAATCAAATCAAATCAAATCAAATCAAATCAAATCAAATCAAATCAAATCAAATCAAATCAAAATAATTTATTTGCAAATGAGGTCTCTACCTCGTGGCCAATTATGCACAAAATACATTATTCTCAACAGCTACATTCTAAGTTAAAAAGAAAGGAAGACATTTTCCCTAAAATACAGTATTATACAATTTATATTAACATTTTTCCTATCAAACACACAATAGCACTTTCTTAATAAATGTATGTTACTTACAAAATTGTACTCATAATATCTTCTGTACTCACACACGTAATCAACTCATATACAGTATGTGGAA